>NC_080021.1:221311296-221926654 GCF_030020395.1 Manis pentadactyla
AGGAATGGGTTGTTTTAATTTGTCTGATTTCTCTCAGACTGTTCAAGTTCAGTTGGACAATATCCACCATATCATAGATAAGTTTTCACAAATGCCTAAGGTGCCTAACTGGTTTTCTTGGTTTCACTGGAGATGGCTGGTAATTACAGATATGCTTTGGTTATGTAACTATACTCCTATTATGTTAATGTGTGTGTGCAATTTAAGTAGTAGCTTAAAACCTATACATGCTGAAGTTACTCTACAAGAAGATATATCAAAGAAATAATCAATCTTCCCATGTTTTCTTCTGCCTGCTACTTCTATAGCTTTTCTTCTTCCTTCCTAATTACAACCCTTAAATAGAATTCGTGCCTCATATCAAATTTACCGAGTATCATAATTCTTCCAAGTGGTAAAGATACCTCAAGACAAATGCTGGGCATAGAAGCCACAGGGCATAAATATGCAAAGAAGTAAAAAGCTAACCTTGTCAAACAATATTGCTTCTCTCTCACCAACTTTACATTTCCCTGTATGGCCCCGGAAGATGACTGGTTAGCCAGAGACGGGTAAGATTCCTCAAGGGAGGAACAACCTAAGACAGGCACAGTCGCAGGGGGGTCATCAGGTGAGAAATTGGGGATCAACAGAGGTGAGGCTTAGAACCTCACCCCCCCCTGTTCTGAGAGAAATCTTCTGCATACGTGGATGTTTTATTGCCCTGGTCTAGCTTGGATTAACACATAGTCTACAGGCACACACCTGATCATCTACATTTGCTCTCTTACAACACTAAACTATGTTTTCTACCTTTATCTTGTATCTACCTCCCACTTCAACATTTTATTAAAAATAATAATAATAAAGAGAGAAATGTGGTATCCACATATAAATCAAGTATAAAAATCAAATGAGTATTCATATTTGAACTGACTGTTTATAGCTCATAATGCATGAGCAAAACCAAAAGTTTCTGTGATGACTGCCCTTGTACTGTTCACCATGCAACTTATTCACTATGTAAGAATTTGTTCTCCATGTAAGAACTTGTTTGTTATGCCTCAGAAGATTGGAGACTGACGAAAATTAGGCTTGGGGTGGATTAATGATTGTGCATTGAGCATTGACTCCCCTATACAGAATTTTATTGTTGTTAACAATCATTTGATCAATAAATATGAGAGATGCCCTCACAAAAAAAAAAAAAAAAAAAAAAAGTACACACTTCCAATGGTAAAATAAATAAGTAACCGGGATGTAATGTATAGCATAAGGAATATAGTCAAGATATTGTAACAGCCTGGTAGGGTGATAGCTGGTACCTAGAATTGTCATGTATATAAATGTTGAATCACTATGTTGTACACCTGAAACTAATGTAATGTAATACTGGGTGTCAACTACCCTTCAATAAAAAATAATTACCTACACACACACACACACAAAAAAAGAAATAAGCTATCAAGGCATGAAAAGACATGGGGAACCTTAACTGCACATTGCAAAGGTAGAGACACCCACGTGAGAAGGCCACGGACGGTATGGTCCCAACTCTACGGCATTCCAGAAAAGGCAAAACTGGAGACAATAAAAGGATCAGCGGGTGCCAGGGGCTGGGGGAGGAATGAAGAGGTGGAGAACAGAGGACCTGCAGCAGGGAGATGACTGTGGCACTGCAGGGACACTGCACTTCCAAACCCCTAGGACGTGCAATGCCAAGTGTGACCCAAAGGGAAAGCGTGGACTTTGGGTGATGATGTCATGTCCACATGGGTCAAGCGAAAGTAACGGATGCACCGTCTGGTCGGGGAGGCTGCGTGCGTGGAGGGGCAGGGGGCATATGTGAGATCTCTGCGCCTTCTTAATTTTGCTGTAAACCTGAAAGTGCCCTGGAAAAAAATAAAGTCTTTAAAAATAAAAATAAAATCATTACTCACTGAAAAAAATGATTAATTTTGTAGAAAGCCATAAAGAATCTGAAGACAAGTTATTAAAGTTGACCCATGAGCGTATGTTAGCCTGAATGCTCAACACGAGGCCAAAATTAAAACCAGCCATTTCCCTATAAAATGGCAACAAGCGGAAGCCAACAGTCACAAAATCAGTTTCAATAGTGTCAACAGCATAAGACATTTCAAATTTCCTGGGATAATTTTAACAAAAAAAGTTCATGTAAAAAATCCCAAAGAACATCGAGAAAAAAATTAAAAGCCCTGATCAAGGAAAGGCTATATGATACAACCAGTAATGTAAAGGTGTGGGATCCCCCAGAAGGGGTCAGGAGATGCCAGCACGGGCGCAGCCGGGTGGGTGTACCCGCGCCTCCGCCCGCCTCAGCAACGCCTCTGCCGCACACAGGAGCGCGGGAAACCAGAGGACCGCCCGGCCGAGGCTGGGGCCCCGGGAGTCGCCCCAGCGGTTACGGCCGGGCGGGGCCGGCCCAGGAGGGCAGCACGGACCCTGTAAAGACCCTATGGGGGAGCCGGGCTCCCACAGCACCTGCGGACCCCTCCTCGCACCTATCAAACACCCTCCCTGACGGCCAGTTCCAAAGGTGGGAAACAGACAGTAGAGCCCCGGAAGGAAACCTGGGGAGACCGTGATGACTTTAGGGGAGGTCTCCTCAAGGGCACACTGCACAGAGGACCCCTGACAATCTGGAGGACCCACGCAGGAGACGCCCTCCGGCTCGCCCAGCCACGCCCCCTCACCTGGGGCCACTCAGCTTCCCACCTGCGCCCACAGGCACGCCTAGCCCGGGCTGAGCAAACTCCGACAGGAGGGGCCCGGTCCCGCCGGCTCGCCCAGACAGACAGGCAGGAGCTCTGTCTGCCCCGGTGGAGGAGCGGCCGAGTGCCCCTGTGCAGCCAGGGCCCAGCAGGGAGGGCACGGGGTCTTCCGTGCACAGATGGGCACCAGCGTGCCTCGCAGCCTGTGGCCTCCACCTCCCTGCCAGGCCTAGCGCTGGGCCTGGCACAAGTTCACAGCGAATGCAGCCCTGACAGGGGGACTCGCTGGCCCAGGCCGGACGGCAGGTCAGGGACAGCAGGACAGATGGCCGCTGGCCTGCGACTGGCCCCTGACCCTGCTGCCCCCAGGAGCAAGAGGCTGGGGGCGGGGTGAGCAGCTGCATGTCGGGAATGCTGAAAAGAAGCTCAAACTCAACAATCCAGCCCGTCTGCGCCCTGGGCTTTCTCCCTCCCAAGGGGCCCTCCCCACACGCACTTGGGGGCGCCCCAGGGAAGGGAGGGGGCAGCCAGGGGCTTGGCAGGGGCGGCGGGGGGCCCACCCCTCTGTGCTCGCTCTCGCAGGGCCCTCAGGACACGGAGAGTCGCCAGCTGCCTCCAGGGGCGCTCCTGAGATAGCCAGGCAGGGACAGGGAAGGCAGGACAGACAGACACCACTTCGTCCAAAACCCCACTGAGCCACCTCAGGCAACATCAATTTAGGAAACAGGTGTATTCTAGAAAAAAACTCCAGCTGCCAAGTTAACTTCTACTATGACTCCCTGTTATTTTCTATCATAAGGCTGGTGGTGAAAACTAAACAGAATGGGTGCTTTTATCAGCGGAGTGGGAGGCGACGGGCTGGGCCTGGTCAGTGGGTGGGGGACACCCGGCCTCCCCGCAGGGAGCCTGCAGCACCAGGTCGCCATGGAGCCACCCAGAGCCGGGACCTCCCCGCCCTCGGTCCCCTCATGTGACCCTGGCTGCTCTCGGGCCTGATCTGCAGAGGCTCCGCCAGACGCCCCGACCCCCGCCTGCCCACCTGAAGGTGGTGCCAGGTGTGCCGAGCCCAGGCTGCCCTCTCCGCGGGGTGGGCTGGAGCCCTTGGCTAAGTCACGGCAAGGCCGCCTCCATCAGTCCAGAGTGGCTGTCCTGACTCTGTCCACTCCGGGCAGCTGCTGGCAGGCAGAACCCCCAGTGAGCAGAGCGGGGGACCCCTCCTGGGCCTCCGACCTGGGGGAGAGCCGCAGCAGGCGCCCTGGTCTGGTCTGCGGACCCGGCAGTGCCTCCCCAAGGCCTGTTTTTGAGAGGCCACAGGCTCCTGCCTGGTGCAGGAGCCGCCCACCACAGCTGTGTCCACGCGAGTCATGGCGGGAATTCCTGCCTCAGTGGGAGGGGCTGCGTGGCTCCTGTGCTGCTGTCCCCTGGGGCCGCCCTCACACCTGGCATGGAGGGGCCACCTTGCAGCGCTGCTCTGCCCAGCAAGGGCCTGGCTCCAGGAAGCCTCCGGGGGTCACTGCCGTCACCACAGCCTGGGGTGCAGGCCCACAGGGAGGGGAAGGGATGGATCTTCCTGGAGCTGCTGCACCTGCCCCCCAACTCTGGGCCGAGAAATGACTGGACTCCACCAGACTTCTGACCTTCCCAAGGAAGAGAAGTCCAGCACTGCCTGAGAATCCGGAGTCCAGCTCTGTGTGCTCAAGCAAAGGCCACATTTTTAGGAGGGAAAGGGTCTCGGAGCCGGGCTGATGGTTCCGCTGGTCCTGGGGGAGGGGAGGGCGGGATGGGAAGCGGGAGAAGCTTGTTCTTGCTGCCCCGCTACCAGCAGCAGCAGGACAGGCTGGCGGAGGCTTGGCAGACGCTCCTCAGCGCCCCTCCAAGCTCCAACACGGCTCAGGGAAAACCGACGCCCGTGGCTCTCGGGGGTGTCAGGGTGCCAGAGCCACAGACCGAGAGGGTCCAGCTCAGCAGCAAAAGCAAAGGGGCCAGAAGACCCTGGGGGTGCTACCCAGACCCTGGTGTGAAGCCCACCGAGGAGGCCTCCCTGGCTGAGGTCCCAGAGGCCTTCCTAAGGCTGGCCTGGTCAGCAGAGCTGGGCCCCCAGCAGGCCAAGGGACAGGGTCTGCTGATCTGGGGTCACTGTGGGGGCTTTCTGCGGCACACCCCCATTCCAGGAGAGCAGAGAGCGAAAGAAGTGACAGTGGCCTACCCTGCGGCAAGGGCCAGGCCTGGAAAGCCCTGGGGCCCCCTCTGCCCATACTCAGGCAGAGGCCTGGGTGTGTTGTCAGGACTGACCACACCCCGCACGTGACGGGGGCTGGGACAGGCATGGGTGATCAGATGCCCCCCTGAGGGGGACGTCCTGCCTGGGGACCTGAAGATGGCCTCTGTGCCCATGGGCACCACCTTCCCTGAACTACCCATCCAGTCACAGCCAGTCCTCCCTGCCAGTCACCAAGTAAGTGGCCAGCAGGCAGCCCTTGAGGCATTGAGGCCAGGCTGCCTGTACCCCAAGGGCTGGTGCATCCCACCCCGAAGCTGTGGCCCCGGACACCTCCTACATGGGGTCCCTGCCTAGCGCAGCATCTGTGGCCCGTGCTCAGAGAGCCCAGCACGCGCTCACCCATCCATCCATGGCCCTGCACACATCCCCACCCACCCCACCTGTGGCCTGCACACAGGCCCTCCTCACTGCACCACAGACCTGGTCCGGTCAGATGTGGCCCAGCTGGACTTGGGCCACGAGGGGCGCAGACTCACCCATGGAACGGCACTCACCATCAGCAGGGGTACCAGCGGCATCACCAACTGGGTCTCCAGAGGGGTCTCCCGGGTCCATCCTCAGCCAGGGCCGGGGGAAGGTCGGCAGGCAGCTTGAGTGAGGCACTAGTGGAGAGGCAGTGAGGCTGTGGGCTCCACAGAGAAAGGGGACAGACCCCAGGGGGCAGCCCACGCAGGGCCCACCACTGGTTTCAGAGGTGTGAGGGGCCCAGGCAGCCTCAGAGCCGCCCACCAGACCCAAGAGCACTTGGCACTGGCCTCGGAGGGGTCCCCTGTGAGGGCTCATGAGCCACCCTCACGGGCACACGCAGCTCTAAATAATCCAGGCTGGCAGTGACCTGTTCCTCTTCCCAGGCGGCCAGTAGGCTTCTTGTAAATGTGTATTTTATACAAGATGCTTTTCTACTTTATGGAGATTATACTGGTTTTTTCTTTTCATCTATTTACATGAGGCCTGACAGACTTTCTTCTTGCAGACAGATTTTCGTCGGTTTCACAGTGATACACACACAGCCTGCCACACAAATCCGGATCCTAGCACGGGCTTCCCCCCTTCAGCTCCCACCCAGAGACCCCTCTTTCAGGAGCTCTTTTAGCTGTTCTTTTGAATATTTGCATTCATATTTCCAAATAATACACCAATACGGGTATTTCCTGGGTTTTCGGTCTTCATGTGAGGACCAGCCTCAAGGGAAGAGCTAACTGTCATATTCCTGGGCCCCCCCACACCCCACAACCTCCTAAAACAGTTCTGTGAGCATCTTCCATTGACTCATTACTTGCAGAAAACATGAGCACAACAGTGTAAATGCTATTCGTTCACAGCTGCGCTGCAGGTGGACTGTGGTGGCCTTCCCATTCGTGGACAATTTACTGCGGACCTCTGCTCCGGCCGTGGGGAGTGACTGGTGCCAGGCCAGCCCTCCCACTGCAAACATCAAACAGACAACACATTTTAGGCAGTTGATTTCTGGGCCACGGGCAATGCCACGCGCTTCCTGACGAGGTCCAGCATGGGCCTCTGGGTGGCCAGCTCCCAGGAGTGCTTTCCCAGCCTCCCGCCATGCAGAGGAAGAGGCAGGTGCCCCTGTGTGACAGGGTCGGAAGGAGGGGCTGTTTAGGGTGTGCTAGAAGCACGAGCGAGCAATACAGGGCCTCCAAGGCCCCCAGGGGCAGCTGCAGCAGAGACGCTCTTGGTCAAGCACGCTGCTCGCACTGGGCCCCAGCCCAGGCTCCAGAAAGGCCATGCCTTAGGACGGTGGCTAGAGCGGGCCCCACTTTAGACCTGCCCTCCCTAAATCTGAATTCCAAATCAAATCTGCAGGGGGACACTTTTGAGTGGTTGAGTCCCACCAGATATGGCAGAATATTGGAAAACGAATGCAAAAGAAAGTTCTCAAAAGCCACAACCACTTCACGTTCACCTCCTGGTCGGCCAGTCCCTCTGTGCGTCCGTCTGTGTCTCCACGCTCGGACTGTGCGGCGCCCCCTCCTCCTCCGGTGCTGGCGGCAGACCCCCCTGCAGCTGCAGCCTCTGCAGGTACCACCCGGTGTCCCAGGGCCCCCCAGGGCCTGACAGTAGATCCTTCTGCTTTCCAATCCAATAAATGGAGGGATTCTTGGCAGAAAGGAGCTACTTTAGGCGCAGCCCCCCTTCGAAGTAGCCAAAATCATAGTTTCTCTCATGCCGGCCTTCCCCCAGATCTTGTTCCGGCAGCAGGCGTTTCTTACATCACATTACAGTCGCTCAGGCCCCTGATAAACGTCCAGTATAGCGGCTAGTGGGGAGACCGGCTGCTCCCGGGCGGGCCGGGGTGCCAAGCCCAAAGCCACCACCCCACCCCAGGCAACCCTGCTCCCAACCCCCTCAGGGGGGCCTGCTGCCCCTCCCTCCCACCACCCCAACCAAAGCCTACGTGCGAGCGCCGCCACTGCCGGCCTCGAGGTCTCTGAGGCTAAGACACGTCCTTCTCGGGGGCCCAGGCACCCTGCGCCCCGCGCCCACCAACAGGCCAGTGGGGGTGCACAGGCCTGGGCCGCGGGCAGACGCTCTCTGGGTTGCTGGCCTCTCCCGCGGGGAAGCCGGGGGCGCGCCCTCTGCTGGGGCTCTGGGCGCTTCTCCCCAAGGCCGCAGGGTCCGCAGTTCTCCTGTCGTGGGAGGCGTGGCCTCGCCCACCGCCAGGGCTCTCATCGGGGAGGCGCACAGAGCCGGGGGCCCTCCTTGTCAGTCCACTTGCTCTGAACGCAGCAGAGGGGCCGCCGTGTCCCGCACAGCCCCTGAGGCGTGGCGCCTGCGTCTCCGCCTCTGGCGGGCCCACCTGTCTGTGCGTTTACTGTGGCGGTTCCTGGGCGCAGTGCGGGGCACCGAGGGGGCGGTCTGACTCCAGCGGCCGCTGAGACACGAAGCCCCCTCCTGCCCAGGTGTCCAACAGGGGAAGCTCCAGGTCCCTGGGTCCCTCTCCAGGAGATGCCCGTCCTCACTGTGACCAGCCAGCCTGCCCACCCCCCACCCCACCCCAACAGACACGCCTCACCCAGGCAAGGCTGAGTCCTGGCCTGGCTCCGCCCACTGGGTCCACACCGCTGTCGGAAGTGCTTCCCGAGCCCCTGGCACTTCACAGCTCATGCAGCACGTGTCCAGAATGGTCCCTTAGGCTGTGTCCTTCCACCACCAGCCACTCACCCACCCCTTGGGTAGCATACTTCTGGCTGGGGTGGGCAGAGGCCACAGGCAGGTGCATCGTGGGGCCTGCCTCCCCTGGACACAGGGACAGGGTGGGGAAGAGCAGGCCAGGGGGTCTCCCTGGGGTTTGGTTTGAATAAGCTCCAAATGGTGGCTCTTCCTCCTGGGCAGGTCGGTAGGGAGACATGCCCCATGCTGCCCTATGACCCCAGGGCAACCCCGAGGGGCTTCTAAAAGGGCCCAAGGGAAGGCGGTGGACTCGCAGCCACGCCACACCTCCAGCCCTCCTCCTTCTGCCCGGCTCGGGCGGAGGTGCGCCTCCCAGCACAGCCAGGCCGCTGGCTGCCCACGTCATCGGCCTTCCCCACCTTTCTGTGGTCTCTCACTGCCTGGCAGAGGGTGGTGGCCCAAGCCGATGAGCACGGATAGAAACCAGCATCGGCGCGGGGCGAGGGTCCTCTGCTCCAGAGGAAGGCCCGCCCGGCAGCGCTCAGCGTCCAGGTGGGCCCCACCGGCCCCTGTGCTCAGGCCCTGTCCACAGGGGCCCAGGGTCGGGTGCTGTTCCTGAGCTGAGGACAAACTGCCGTGACCTCGATGACCTTTCCATTGTGGCTAGTCAGCCCAGGAAGGGGCAGGCGGCCGAATGGCTCTTGAGGGAGGGGAGCTTTTTCTAATCCTGTCGATTAGGGGAGAAACCCCTACAGTTCCAAGATTTGCTGCAGGCCGACTTCCACCTCCCTCTGTCGGGGCCACCATCCCCCCTTCCCCTGAGGAGCGTGGCAGCCAGAGTGGGAGGCGGGCTGTGTTCTTGTCAGCGGACAGACCCAGACCCTCCCCGGGGAACTCGGAGGCCACAGACGCTCGGCTCAGTTCTCGTTCCGCAGCCTCGGTTCCATTCCCAGACCGCGACCTGCGCTCGGTCAAGTGCGTCAGGACGCCCAGTGCCCTGCGCTTCTGAGAATGGAGACAGGGCAAAGACCGAGTCCAGCTTCACCCCACAGCGGACTTTTTAAGTTGACCTCATTTTAAAATGAAAGACACCTGCCTGGAGCCCAAAGGGCCTTGCGCTGCCAGTGTGCTGATGGGTCTGCAGCCCACGCGGAGGCCAGCAGGCCGTCCCTGCCGTGGCCTGCTGGGGGGGCACCCCCACAGGAACGTCCATCTAAAATGGACGGCTAGTCAGAAAGTGCAACTCATTTGAGCGTCCGGATTTTTCCTGAAAGGCGGCCAGCCCGAGCCAAGTTCACGCTGGGAGCTCTGCAGCACGCCACGCGCTCACCCAGAGGCTCCCGCTTCCCGCCCCCGCGTCATGCCTGGTCCCCGGCCCGGTGGCAAACCCGCCTGCGGAGTCGCAGCCTCAGACCCCTGGGAAGGGCGCTGGGCACCCTCCAGAGAGACACCGTGCAGGCCAGGCCACCTGAGCGCAGGCCCAGGGGAGCCCATCTGGGTGCCTACTTGAGAACCTCACTGGGGCCAACCTGGAAGCCTGGCCGAGTCAGACCCAGGCAGGTGCAAAACTGAGTAGAGGAAACCTCATTTAAATTGAGTCGGGAGGCCAGCAGGGGGCGCTCTCGTGCACTAGTGCTCATCAGTGCCACCTGACCTGAAGGGACACACCTCGCCAGCCCACATGCCTTCTGAGCTCAGCAGGAGGAAGGTCTTCCCTGCCCTGCCACTCAGCCCTGGAGAAACAGTCACCACCCGGAACCCCCACTTCCCTCCAGTGAGCAGGCTTTCCTTCCAACTCCCCCTTTCTCTATAGTGACACCGTCCTGCGTTCTCCGAACTTGCCCGGGGTTCTGCCAGTTTGTATGTCCCAGGTTCTAGTTCCTCCTGTTCTGCTAGTAAAATAACCAGCTCTTCTATATGCAAGGTCAACACAGGCCAGGCCCAGCATCTACAGGCTCTTGGGTGCCCCAGGGCCCCAGATGTACCAGACCCAGGCCCACCAGGCTGTCTGCTGGACACACCCACTGAGCCAGCCCCAAGGCCAGAGGGCCTGGGCTCTGAGCACGGGCCCCTCCAGGGCCCCCGCAGTCAGGCCCTGAAGGGACCCAGCAGGCCAGATGGGGGAAGGAGGACACCTCAGCTGGGTCACTCCCACAGAACCCCCAGGGTCCACAGAGCCCGCGTGAGGCCCGGCCCAGCCTGTGAAGTGGGCGGCCTGGGGTAGGTGGAGGCCTCGGGAGCACCAAGCATGTGCTCATGGATGACTCCCTGGCCCCAGCCCCGTCCCCTCGCTGCCAGGGAAGGAAGCACAGTCCAGGGGCTCCACCTGCTCAGGAGGGGCTAAGAGGCACGCTGCTCAGGTCGGCGGTCCCTCCTCACAGAGGCTCTGGATGCAAGAGGACACAGCCACGGTGCCTGGGACTGCGCCAGCAGCCCAGGGGACACGGCTCACGGCTGGGGAGGGCAGCTCGGAGCAGATGCTTCAAGACATCTCCCATCCCAAAGCTGCTTTTCAGATAACCTGGAAAGGCAGAGATTAAAGGACCCTACAAGAAGCCACGTTGCTGGCTGAGGGTCAGATGCAGCCACCATGAGGCCTGGGCTTCAGCCTTCTGTCCATCCCAGGAGAACGAGTCTGGGAGCCATCCTGTGGCCTCAGAACACGGTGTTTTCTCCACACTGCAGTGACAGAAGTGGCCTGTTTGGACACCAACTCACACTTTCTTTGCCATTTTGCTTTTTTATTCCAGAAATATGGGGGCACCAGCTTCATGTCCGCTATCCAGGCAGCCCCTGTGCCCTACATCTTGGGGGCAGGTGGGGCTGCACAGCAGGTGGCTGGGGGCTGGAGAGAGTGCATCAGGAGCCCTTCTGGGAGTGTGATTCCTCACCAGGGCCATCCATGCTTCGGCTGCCCTTGTAACCCACACGACACGCAGCGGGAGTGCAGTGGAGCAGTCAGTGCCAGTCCTGGAGTCCCAGAAGCTGTCACCCCATGGGGCGGCTCTCAAGGCCTGCGCCCTCCTGCGATGCCCAGTCCCCCCACAAGATGGGACGGCCACACTCTGCAGTGCATGCAAAGCGTACACAGGGTAATGACAGCATGAGGCGCCTCAGAACTGCTTTTTCGTATCAATCACATGTAGGGGTGGTAATGTTTGGGGCATACGGGGGTTAAACAGAATATATTGTTAATCTCACCTGTTTGTTTTTCTATTTTTAGTGTGCTACTAGAATATTCAAAATCACACGCGTGGTTCACACAGTTCTGCAGGACACGCTGGTGCTGGGAAAACCAGCCAACCAGAGGAAGAGGCCAAGGCGCCTGCTGCTCCCGCCTGGGGGCCCGGCAGCCGGAGATGGGGCGGGATGCTCAGACAGCCCGCGCTCCTCACACGGCGCCGGGTAAGTTCACCCTGCTGTCCCCAAACCCCAAATTCAGGTGGAGATGGGTCACCAGCCCAGAGCTGTCCAAGACGCACAGGGACATGGATGCAGAGCCTGGATCCCTGCAAACAGGGCCTCTTCGGATAAACAATGACATTAACTTGGAGGCTGTTTGAATTGGTTTTAAAACTGAATTAAATATTTACACACATCTCAGTGGGTCTTTTTAGCTTTACTGAGATGTAATTCACGTGCCGTGAACTGTGCTCTTCTACAGTGGGTGACTCACTGGCTCAGTGTGTCCACGTGTGTGTGGCCACTGCCACCACCTGCTTCCAGAGCGTTTTCATCACCCCAGAAAGATTAGCCCCATGCCCACTAGCAGCTACCCCACATTTCCCAGCTGTTGGCAACCAGGAGTCCACTTTCTGTCTCTCGGTATTTGCCTGTTCTGGACACTCACATAAATGGAGTCAGAGGACATCTGGCCTCCTTCACTCCGTGCTCTTGAGATTCCTCCCCCGTGCAGCAGCCACAGTCCTTAGTCCTTTCCAGGGCTGAGTGGCATTCCGTGGCCCGGCGTCAGTGAGCTTTTGCGTCCTTCCCCCGTTTGGCTGCTGTGAACCTCACGGCCAGGCGTGGTCGTCCCTTGGGTGCCCACCAGGAGCAGGGCCACTGGCTGAGCTGTGACTGTAGCTTGCAGGGAGCCGCCAGACTGCTCTGCACAGAGGTTGCATGGCGCCCGGGCCCCAAGTTCACACCCTTGCCAGCTGCTGAGGGGGCACACATGCCCACTGCTGGTGTCTGCTTCTCTGCGGTGGCCACGGGAAGCACACGTTGCTGTCTCTGGGCTGGGAGTGGTTTTCCAGGCACACATGTGCTGCAGGACCATTAAAGCTGGCCCCTGGCTGGCCGTGTCGGCATCAGTCCTGCACCAAGTTTCTCCCTGTGGCTCACAGAGGGACCAGCGCCCCCTGTCTTGACCTCCGGGGCCTCCCCAGGAGAGGGCTTTTGGGGGACCCTTTTACCCAGGTGCCAGGCTGCCGTGGAGCCAGGGGCAGGGGTCCCACCTTAGGGTCTCTGGGGGTTGCAGCCAGGCTGAGGCAGGGGCTGCATCATCTCAAGGCTCAACTGGGCTGGGCACCCACGTCCCAGATAGTGCACTTGCAGGGGTGCAAGGTCACCTGTGCAGGGCTGGACGCTGCCCACAGGTCCCACTTGGCTGAACTTCCCCAACCTGATTGTTCTCGGCTGCGCATGGCCTCCTCCAATTTCCTGTTTCTTCTCCTCCATTTGTAGACTGTATTGCTGGGGTGGCGGTGCGGACACTGCCAACCTCGTTCCCACTGCAAAGTGATCTTTCCACTTGTCTCTTGTTCCTCCTTAGTTTTTGCCTCTACTTGGGAATAGACTTTAGCTCAAATATACAAACGTTTTCCAAAACAACATTGAAATTAATGTTTAAGAGCTGAAAGGACCTGTAATTGAAATCTTCTTAAATTTTTAAAAACATTTTGGGATAATTCTATTATCTACAACATACACATGCACTTGTAAAAAATAACAGACATCCCATATACCATTCCCCCAGTTTTTGAGATGGTAACATCTTGAACACTGAAATTAAAACTGCAGCCAGAAGGCTGACGCTGACTCAGTCTGCCACAGGGGCCTCGGGCTGCCCTTTTATGGGCCCCCAAATCATCGATCTGTTAGTGACCCCAGGCGACCACCATTCTCTCTCCATTTATATACAACCTCTCATTTCCAGACCTTGGGAACATTATATAAGTGGGCTCCTAAACTATGTGGCCTTTCCTCACTTAGAAGGCCCCACAACACCTGCCACGTGTTCATCCCTTTTGCCGGCGAGCCGCTGTCCTCCGTGTGGGTGCAGTCTGTAAACCGCTAGCTCACTGAAGCATACCTGCCTGTTCCAGTTTTTGGCTAGTATGAATACAGCTGCAACAAAAATTCCTTGGCACCTTTCTCATTTTTTTATTGCAAAAATAGAAAAGTTGATGAAATAATGGGCACAGTAGACACCCAGATGGTAATTCCAAGAGTGGGACAAGCCTAGGGAGGCAAAGGGGGCAGCTGGGGGCAGAGGACACCAAGAGGTCATGTTCTGGGGGCCAGGCACCAAGGGGGGCATGGGCCACACCCAGTGTTACCACTGGGCTCAGCCACAAGGAAGTCACTGGTGACGCAGACAGGCGTTTGAGTGGAGTGATGGCAGGAAAGGCCGTCTGGAGTGACTGAAGAGTGAACAGCATTATGGGGATGCAAAATGGTATGGCTGCTTGGAAAATAGTTTTAAAAAGTTGAACAGAGTGACACGTGACCCAGCAGCCCCCCACCCCCACCCCCAGGTGTCACCCAAGAGAACTGAAGACACACATCCACCCAAAACTGTACACACGAGTGTTCACAACAGCTCTACTCATTGTGACCAAAAAGAGGAAACACCCAGAAACCTGTCAACTGGGGACTGAAAGATCAGCATGGCCCGTGCACCACTCAGCCTTAAAAAGGAGCGAAGCACCCACAGGCGACCAGGGATGGACCTTGGGAACATCATACTGAGGAAGGAGGCCACCCCAAAGGCTCATGTTGTATGGTTGTCTATACAAAACATCCGGGAGTGTCAAGCCCATACATTGGCACCAGGTGAGTGGTGCCAGGGGCTGGGGCGGCGAGGAACTAGGGACGACTGCACGCTACATTTCTGCATTTGACACACTGACTTGTGCACCTTAAAAGTGAATTCCATGATATGGGGCACCCACCCACCTCTAGGCCAGCATGTTCTCCTGCCGTAGGTGAAGTCCCAGAGACCATCTACGGGAGCTTTTCTGGATTGGGTGCTGTGATGGTCCATTTCAGGTGTCAACTGGGCTGGGCACGGGGCCCAGATAACTGGACAATTATTTGGTTATAGTCACATGTCGCTGTGAAAGTACATTTTAGATGAGATTAACGTTTAGGACGGTAGGCTTGCAGTAAAGTCCGATACCCTCCACCACGCAGGTGGGGCTCATCTAGTCAGTAAAGGGACTAGAGAAAAGGCAGCTCCCTTCAGCGAGAGGGGCGTCTGCCTGCCTCCAGGTTCTTCCCTGGGCCTGCAGCAGGCGGCACACCCTGCAGATTTTGGACCTGCCAGTCCCCACAATGGCGTCAGCCAATGCCTGAAAAACAGTCTCTCTCTGTACATGCGTCGGTTCTGTTTCCCTGGAGAACCTTGACTAATACAGGCGCCAAGAAGGCGGCAGCAAAGAAGGCATGAGCCTCGGCGTCAGCCGGGACGCGTGTGAGGCTGCGAGGAGGGGCAGGGGCGCTGACGGGGCCCCGGGGCCCAGGGCAGGTCCCGCTCCGCCATCGGGCTCTGGAGGCTCGTTTCCCACGGCGGAGGAGGGCGTCCGGGACGCCCACGGACTCGTGCAGGGGGCCAGGAGGGCCCGGCCGCGCCTCGTCTCTGGGGTAGCCTGCTTCGGGCGGGTGCTCTCGGGGTCCCCCACGCTGGCCTCGGTCTCCCCCAGGCCTGCCGCCGTGCCCCCCGGCTGTGTCCCTGCTGCCCCCGGGCCTGTGCCCCGCACGCGCTGCCACCCCTCGGCCACAAAGGGGCGCTGGCGGAGCCCGGCCCCCGTGCGACCCCGTCAGCGCCGGGACTCGCTCACCTGAGCCGGCGGGGTCCGCTCGGAACCTGGACCCGGCCCGGCGTCGGCAGAGGGCCCGGCCTGCTTTCCCGGGCGCACCGAGGCCACGCCGCCGCGAGAGCTGGGGCGCGACACCGCGCGGGGGCGTCGGCGGAAGTCCGTGGGGGCGGGGCAGCAGCGGGAAGGGGCGGGGCCAGCCGCTTGTGGGGGCGGGGCCTGCTGGGCTTGGGCGGGGCCACGCTGGGCCCCCCCCCCCGGACGCTGTGGACAGCAGGAGGCGTGGCGCCCCTGGCTCTCGCGGACACCCCCGCAGGGGCGCTCACCCCTCTGCCCCTGAGCCCCGCGAGCCTCAGGGGCCCCCACCTGCCCACGCGGAGCTCCGGCCCCTGCAGCTCCAGCCCTGCGCCCCTCGGCCCCTCGCCACCCCAGCGGACCCCTCACGGGATCCCCGCCGCCGCCCGCCGCGCTCTCGCTCGGAAGCGCCACTTCCGCCATGCCCCCGCTCGGGGACCTGGTGCGCGACTGGCACCGCGGCGCGCAGGCTGTGGCGCGTGGGGACTGGGGCTGCGCCCTGAGCCTCTTCTCGGACATCCGGGAGGTGCTTCAACATGGGCTGCGTGCACCTGCTGGCTGGGCACCCGGACGCCGCACTGCAGGTGAGGCTGCGCTGCGAGGGAGCAGCCAGCCAGGTACCCCAGGACTGACCGCAGGAAACCCACCCCTGGGGGAGGCAGTTCTCTGGCCCAAGGGGGCCTTAGTGTGCGCCGGGTCAGTGACAGGTGCGACAGAGACCTGGCTGAAGGGGTGGGCCCAGGGCCTCCGCCCTTCCTTCCGACGGTACGTGGGGTGGGGACACCCGCCCTTCCTTCTGAGGATGTTCCCCAGTCACCTGCCTCAACAGACACCCAAAGCAGGTGGTCCGGGGGGCTGAGTCATCACTCGGGTGAGAATGCAGGGCTCCCTCACTGCCTCCACTGTGTGGTGACCATGTGCTAGACTCCACAGTCATGGGGAAAGCCTGGGGCAAACGCTGGCTCAGGTGCTGGAGACCTAGGAAACAGGCTTCCGGGTGGACCCAGCTGGGAAGGGGCTTGCCTGCCCCCCAGGGTGCAGGGTTTGGGGCTGGGGCTTCATCAGACACCTGTGGTGAGAGTAGACAAGGTCTTGTTCATGCCCAAACCCCAGATCTGAGGGCTCACCTGTCTCCTGATCTGCTCCCCAAAACAGAACCAAGAGCTGACGTGCACAGGGGCACACTCACACCTGCTCTGCCGAGGGGGCAGCACAGAGCCTCTCTCTGCCCTTTAACCGTGTTCCATGGGCACATGACGCAGAGCCAGCAGCACGGTGCCTATTGCTCCAGTCTCCAACCTGTCCAGTAGGAAGAACCAGGTTTCTTTAGCTGTCCGGGTGACAGTGACAGCTACCTGGAAAACTAGGTAAATGAAAGGAGAATTAGCTATTATAGGGGAATGTTATCAAATCTTGCAAAACTTCACCCCTGGGGAAGCTGGCACAGTGCACAAGGGTTCTCCTGTGTCACTTCTGACATCTGCATATGAATCTACAAATCTCAGTAACAATTCCAGTTATAGAATGTTATTAAAGAAAGGGAATCCAGTCGCTGGATGCCAGGCGGTTCAGCAGTGAATCAATCACAGGTGTAAGGGCAGTCAGTTATCACCCACTCCTACACTGTTGTTTATCGAGAGGGACTACAGCTGTGGGCAGAGGCATGTGAGTGTTAAGTTATCCCCCACTCTGCTAGGAGCAGAGGGAGCATTTACTGTCCAAAGTCAATAAATAGGTAGTTAAGAGACTGAAGCACAGGCACATTAGTTGGAAATATGCAGGTGTTAAAAACAGATGGCTCACTATAATTAGTAAAATTGTCTCTGAGAAGCAGGACAGGGTGAGGAGGGGTGTAGTGGGACTGTGGTCTGTTTGTGGGAGCCTCTGTGACCTTTGGTTTGGCTGATGGCAGACAAACAGATTTCATTGGTATGGAGTGCCCCCCACATCAGTGCCCTTGTGGACCTTCAACCGCAGGGTATACTCAGCTCGCCCACAAGCCCCCCACACAGCCAGATTTGTCCATCACACCCTTCCTGTTGTCTGTTTAGCAGATGGCTGCTGTCTTCATCTGGTTTAAGGACATGATGCTTTACACACACACTGACTTGTTCTTTCTGATTCTAATAGATGAGAAGTATGTCATTTTGTATGAACTACCAAAAACAGGATTAAAAAAAAAAATCTTGCATAAGTCCCTCCGGAGAGGTAACCATTATACTGTACTGGAGTGTTTCCTTGTTGTTTCTCTTTGTCTTCAAGGTAAACAAATTGGTTTGTGACACTACCTCGCTGGGCTCCAAGCCCCTTGGAAGCTCGGACTGGTTTAGGCGGTGAAGGCCTCTGAGGGTGATGCTCTAAGGGCCCCAGGCTGGGGGCAGGAGACCTTCCCCTGCAGGTGGCTGTCACAGGGGCTAATGCAACCCTTGGCCCCATCACTTGTCATCCACCTGGACTGTGTCTGGACAGGGGGGTTAGGGTTACAGACCTTGGTGATCCACAGGCATTTTTGTCCCCAGGCATTTGACCAAGCAGTGACAAAGGACACCTGCATGGCTGTCGGCTTCTTCCAGCGGGGAGTGGCCAACTTCCAGCTGGACAGGTGAGCGCAGAGGCCCTTTGTCTCTGTGAGGTCCGTTCCTGCACTCCCACCTCCCCTCTCTCACCAGTCGTCCCCCTCACTGGCACCCCTCCAGGGCTGCAGGGCAGTCACACAGTGACCCCTGTCTCTATGCTGCAGTTCACAGACCTTTAGCCGGTGCCCCTTTTTGCTCCTCATCATGTCTGTCTGCAGAGGGACGGTGTGATTACGTCCATTCTGCTGAGGCGGAACCCGAGGGCAGGGCTGGAGGAGCCGTGCATGCAGGACAGAGGAGCTGGGGGTCCTACTGGGATCTGTGCTGCAGCCCTTTCCCAAGAAGGAATCAGGGCCGCAGGACGGCCTGGCCTTCTCCCCCACTGCCTGGCCCTCAGGGACAAGGTCCACAGAAGGCCCCACACTGGCAGGCAGGCCCTGGGGGGCACCTCCCCCTCTCATGGGCCCAGGAGCCTGCCTGGGGGAGCTGGGGCTCCAGTGGGGGCCAGGGAGCTCCCAGCAGGTCTCTGCATGGGGAGGCCTTCAGGGCACAAGGGCCTGAGAAGCAGGAGGGAAATGCCCAGGGCACTATGCAGGGCTAGTTGGGAAGAGGGTCCCGGGAGCAGACAGGGGCCCTAGCAGGGGAGCAAAATGCCCAGAGGGCAGAGCTGCGTCAGAGCTGGGCACCGCCTGACACCAGAAGCATGGCACCTGGCACAGCCACGTCTGTGTATCGACCCCTTGACTCGTCTGTTGGGACTTGAGTGCCGACCATGTGCTGAGACCTGAGTGGCCACCAGTATCCCCCAGCGGTGTCCCTGGAGCTGAGGGTGGGGGCAAGGCTGGGGCAGGGCTAGGCCCCTTCTGCTGCGGCAGCCGAGGGCCTTCCACCCCAGGCAACCTCGCTGCCCACAGGCTCCAGGAGGCCCTGCCTGACTTCCGGCTGGCCCTGGCACAGCTGAGGCGTAGCCCTGCCACCGACTACACGCAGCTGGGCCTGCCATTCAAGCTGCAGGCCTGGGAGGTGAGCTTGCACTGGGCTCACACAGGGGGCTGGCCTCCGAGAGGCAGGGCCTGCAGGGCCTCTGGACGCTGCTCCAGGTGGACGCCCCAGGTCCTCACCTCTGGCAGGCCCTGTGCTCCGGGTCCTGTCGTCTTGTCGGTGTCACAGGGGCACACTGACAGAAATGCTGCCTGTGGCCAGAGGCGCCCCGCCATCCCCACCGGCCACTCACCTTGAGGGGTTAGGCCGCAGAGTGGGTGGGGGCCGCCAGGAGTGTTCCTGCCCAGGAGGAGGGTGGGAGAGGGTCAGAGTCGGTGGGTAGGAGAGGGGTGGGATGGCCTAGGAGGGAGCCCAGCTTGGCTGCGGGTCCTTGGCAGGGGTGTCCCCACCCCAGCTCTGCACTCAGCCCCTCTCCTGGCCACCGGGAGTGATGTCGGCCCAGAGGGAGGGGCCCTGGGAGCACGGAACTCCACACTCCCGGAAACACACCGCCTCGGAGCCCTCTGGGAACAACCTGTGTTGCAATAAACAATTCAGGCAGAAAGTCCCTCCAGGTGGGCATCCATAAGGCACCTGGGACCCCAGCCAGTGAACGATGCAGGGCACGGCCCGGGGTGTTGGTGCAGCCGTGGCCCCCACCAGGCCCTGTGATAGGCTCTGGAGGTGGCTAGCTGGTTCTGGGTGCAGGCCCTGGAGACAGAGGGCTGTGGGAAGGGGCCGGGTGCTTTTCCCACCGACACTAAGCCAGGCTGAAAGAGCGTGTGCAGGCCCCACAGTGGTTGAGCAAGCAGGTCAGTGGGCAGGGTCACCTCCCAGGACATCGTGCAACTTGGCTTCTGTCCCCCAGCACATCCCAGCCTTGACCCAACCCTTGTCCATCAAAACATCCTTTGGCGTTGGGGGAGGTGGGGGAGGACAGAGAGGGGTTCCCTGCATGGCACCTCGGACCCCTGGAGGCACAGGGAAGAGGGGGCCGCCAGGGGGTCCTGCTGGGTGCAGATGGGTGAGGCAGCCCAGAGTGCACTCCCAGAAATGGGTGACGGGCCTCTGACTGTATGCCCAGGAGCACAGGGTTGCGGAGCACAGCTGCAAGCAGCACCCGACCCGGTGCTACCCACAGCACCCGCCGGGCCCTGCATCTTCTGGGCACCCGGAGAAGCCCCGGCTGCTGAGGCTGGAGAGCACAGGGTGGGGCCTAGGCCAGGGGTCGGGGAGGTCAGGCATGGAGCAGGGATGGGGCCCAGCACGGGACCAGAGTGGGGCAGGTCCCAGCCTGCTGCCACCCCCCGCCTCCCTGCCAGCTGCTGTTTAACGTGGCAGCAGTGCAGTGCCAGCTGGGGCTCTGGGCCAAGGCCACCCACAGCCTCCAGGAAGCCAACTCCACGGGGCCGGAAGGGGCCCACAACTGCCTGGATGCTGCCTGGGACCACGTGCCGGTGAGGAGGGCTGGGCTGGTCCCGCCGCCTCCAGCTCCTGGGCTGACTCAGATGAGCCCGTGAGGACCAGAGCTCACGGTCTGGGGCTCACATCTGGACAGGCCCCCAAGAAACTTCTGGAGGGAGGTGGTCTGGGTGCCCAGGGAGGGGGCTGGGCCAAGGCTTCTCGTGGCCTGTGGGAAGTGGGTGGCGGCTCCAGGCAGCCCCTTCTGCTCCAAGGCCCGGGGACTCCTGGTCAACCGCTCAGGCTGCACTGGCGGGTCCCCCTCCAGAAGCAGGCCCCCCCTGCAGCTCCGGCAGGTCCCCAGGGGTGAGGTTTTCCGGCTCCGCAGGCAGCACCTGGAGCCTGTGGACTTGGCCAAGGTAATGGGGGGCTTCTGGCTTCTCGGGTGCCAGGTCCTCGGGGCCAGCAGCACAGGCAGCTGGGGAGGGGTGGGGCGGCCCACACGTTGCTCGCAGGGACACAAGGGGTCTGGCCAGGCCGTCATCAGGGCCTTGGTGAGTGGAGAGTGGGCGCAGGCTGCCCTCAAACCACACGTGTGCCTGGGTTCCGGGCTGGGGCAGTGTCTCCCAGCGGGGCTCTCAGATCTGGGTTCCTGAAACGAGCAAGCAGGCCCGCCAGAAGCCAGCTGCAGGGGAGGCGGGCTCGTACCCTCTTACAGGCACCCCTGCTGCCCTGCCTGCCCCCACCTCAGCTGCAGCCCCCGGCCTCCCTGTCTCTGTCTCTGCCTCAGAGAACGAGCTCCCAGGGAGGGCCAAGGTGGCATGGCCTGGGCCATGTCACGCCCGCCCTGGAGCGCCTGGGCCAGGCAGCAACACCTGACCGTGGAACACAGGGGAGGAGCTCACCCCAGATGCAGTGGCGGGGGGCAGAAAACTCCAAGAAGTTACTCTGATTTCAGGCTGGCGGCCCTTGGGCCCCAGCACCCCCGAGGTCACTGAGGGCCAGCATGCTGTTGGCAGTGGGTGCAGCTGCCAGTGAGGGTGTAGGTCACAGACACCACTGTCTCTGCCAGTGCAGGCCAGGCAGGGTGGAGGAGGCCCCGAACTGCATTTATCCAGTTTAGGGCTCAACTGTCATAGCACAGGCCTGTTTCTAAGAAATAAAGAGATTAAAAAAATTGTACTAAACCTAAAATTATCAGTACAGGTACTTTGTCAGTGGTCCAACAGCCTTGGCCCAGATGTGGACAGCCCCCACCCAGCAGATGGGAGATGGGGGGCAGGACAGGCAGTGAGGGCTGGCGCAGCAGGGCCCCTGGGGTGCAGCTGGGTGCCCCCAACCCAGCATTCCCTGCTGTCCGCCCTCAGGTGGTGGCCTCTGCTATCCCTGATGACCAGTACAAGGGGGTCCGACCTCAGCAGTCCCAGGTGGGTGGGTGGCCTTCCAGGCGGCCTGACTTCCCATCCGGCATATCGCAGGCCACAGCCCTCTAGACCTTTTACAGTTAAAGAAGGAAAATGCCACAGATGCTCTGAACCCTCCAGGGCCCCCAACATTCCTCTGACCTGAGGTTGGGGGGTGGCTGTCTCACCCACTTGAAAGTCTGTAAACATCATGCCATCTTGCTTGGGGGGAGTGGTGCCGGGCCCACCTGCCTATCAGGGGGACTGAGCAAGACTGTCACCCTGTGCCCACAGGCTCAGGATGCAGATGGTGAGGACAAGCCCAGTGCTGCCCCTCGATGGGAAGGGGCTGGTTTACCTCTGTTTGCCTGCTTCTCCCTGGGGCGTGGGCCTGTCACACCCCTGAGGCTACAGTCCCTGTGCGGACCCAGGGTGGCCACTCCCGGCCAGGGCTAGCACCGTCACACCCCCAGACTGAAACTGTGCTCTCCCAGCCCTCCCCACACCCCCATTTGTTCTGAGCCCATCCTGCTGAAAGGGAAAGGGGCCTTTGCCTGCCCCTCATAGAGCCCCCACTCAGGCCTCGGGGGCAGCAGAGGGGAGCTGAGACCTCAGGCCATCCTGACTCCAGGCAGCCTGGAGGGTCCCAGGAAGGGTGCAGGTGGGGTTGTGGGCTGACACGACAGTGCCCTCGCAGCCGGGCCTGGGCCTCAGGAATGGGGCTGCCCCGCCAGGTGCGGGGTGGGAGGGTGCTCACGGCTGCACAGGGTGTGGGGACACAGAGCAAGCCGCAAACCTTGGGCCCTGCTCTGCACCGCTCCCCATCTCCCACTCAGGCCTTCTCTTAGTTCCCCTTCACAAAAGCCCTCTGCCCACAGGAGGCATCTTGGGTAGGCTGTCTGGGAGGGTCAAGCCAAGCTGGGTGAGCCCTGGGAACAAGGGGCCCCTCTTCCCCCTGCCAGAGACACAGGCCCCTGCAGAATTGGCACCCCTGTGGCCCCGGGATGCCCCTGACACAGAGAAGGAGGTCTTCTCTGGCCAGGTGGGGCAGGTGGGCCACTGTAAGCCAGTCACCTATGGTGAGCAGGTATGTGAGCCTGGCCCCCGGTGAGGTGGGCAGGGGCCACAGTGCTTGGAGGCCCCCCACCCCAACCTGAGCATGGGGACCGGCAGCCACAGCTGGGACAGAGCTTTGGCTTTCTCCGCCAGGCTGGGGACATGGCCTGAGCTGGCCACAGGGACCAGTGGGATGGGGGCTACGCTGATGCCTGCCAGGGCACAGGCAGGAGCCTGGGAGTCCTCACGCACCCTGGATCCCGTGGGGCCCGGCCCACAGCCTGTGCATCCCTGGGGTCCTGCCCTTCAGCCTAGCCCCCATCTCCCCCACCTTCCTATATGGACACAGGGCTCCCCACTGACCTGGTGCTGGGGTGGGGCCAAAGGGAGGGACATGGGGTGGGCTAACCACAGCCCAAAGCCCACTCCAGGAGTTGGGGGTCCCCCTGCACAGAGAAGGTGGCTGTTAATATCAAATTTATCGAAGGGCTTAAACAATAGAGGGGTTTTCTCTTTCTCTTTCGCCGACGTTGACTCACACAACAGTTGGGCGCCTTAACGGCAACTCTTCCCATGACCACGCCTGTGCATGATTACATTCCCACAAGTGGCTGCACCTGCATTTACTCCACATACAGGGTTTTAAGCTCTTCACCTTCCTGGCCTGATTGTTTTAGGCAGCTGGTAAATCTGGTGAAATCTAAATGCTTCATTTACAAACTAGGTTGAAACTTCAGGAACCCCTGCATTGAAATCAGGGTCTGAGTGAGCCGGCCAGTGCGGCCTGGATCTCGGGGCGCCTCGAGCGCACCCACCGTGTCAGTGCCCAACTTGGGGATGAAGCCCAGCTGGCCCCTGGCCCTGGCCCTCGGCCTCCCGGGTCACCCAGCTGGAGCCGGCCCAGGCGGGCTAGGGGACGTCGGGTCCTCTGGTGCGGAGCAGCCCACCCGGGCCTCCAGGCCTGTAGGGACCCGGTTCATGTCCTGACCTCACCCCTAACCGGGCTGCGCTCCGGCTCCCACCTGCCAGACCAGCTCACAGGCCACACCCCTCCCCGCCGGCTCTGCTGGGACAGCATCCAGGCACCTCCCCTGACAAGCCCTTGACCAAGGACATCTGCCCCACCCCAGGCCCCTGTCCCCTGCCCACCCAGGCCTCCTCCCACCCCTGCTCCTGCCCCTGCCCCCAGGCCCCACCCCAGGCCCGTGGCTCTCTCTTGCAGATACTCAGCATGGAACAAATCGCCGGACAGGTCCCTCCAGGTAGGGGCATCCCGGACACAATGTAGATGGAGCCCAGCAGACACCTCGGGAGCTGGGAGAGGCCCCTCTGTCCCCCGAGGAGGCGTCCCGTGGGCATGTGGTTCTGACAGCCTCTCTACCCCGTTGTTCTGACTAGAGGCCACCTGGGTCTTGCTCTGTCTCCTTCTGCAGGGCTGCTGGCAGCTGAGGACCCCGTGGGGGCTGGGGTGAGAGGCACCGTCCCTCATGTCACCCTCACTCCTCAAGCCCTGTCCCTCTGAATGGCTGTGGGGACCCCGGCTGTTGAAGTCTTGCAAGCCCTGAGAACACCAGCCCCTTCCCACCCTCTCAGCCCCTGCCTTCATCCCCCCAGCTGGAGCCCACCCCAGCCAGGCCCTGGGCACACAAACTTGAGGCTTTGAGACCAACCACTACCTTTACGCCTGGCCCCAGGGAGTGGCTTCGGGGGGCCCTGAGTCCTTAGTGCCCATCACAGTGCAGTGCACCTTCACCCTGGCCCTGAAGGCCCAGAAAGGAGCTGACCTGTCCAGCCTGTGGGCCCTGCTGAGCCCGGCCCTGGCTCCCCAGGCCCAGTGTGGGCAGCTCAGGTGGGCCAGGAAACCACCCACCCGCTGAGCCGGGTTTTGGGGGTGGGCTCTGAGCCGGGCCCCTCTCAGCCCCAAGCCCAGAGTGGGAGCCCCAGGGCAGCAGCTGGAAGAGGCTGGCACATCAGAGGTCAGGCCCTCCCTGCAGGTCCTCACCCTGATGCAGGTGGTCAGTTCCCTCACTGCCCGCTCTGAGGAGTCTCTCTGCAGTTACAGAGACGCTGGCGACAATGGGCACTGGGTGCCTCTCTCTGGGGAGGGGGCACTACAGAGGGCCTGGCGGGACTCGGCAGCTGAACCCGAGGGGCTGCGGCTACCGTGTCGGGTGATACTCAGGCGAGCACAGGCGAGGGTCAGGGTGGCTGTGGAGGTGGCCTGGGCCCTTCCCCCAGTGCCTGGCCATCTGCAGCCCTGATCCTGTCACAGGGAGTGGCTGGCCAGCCTGTCCTCTACCAGGTGGTGGCCCAGCACAGCTATTCAGCCCAGGAGCCCGAGGACCTGGCCTTGAGGCGGGGGGACATGGTGGACGTCCTGTGTGAAGGTAGAGCAGGCAGCTGCCCTCTCCCCTGCCTACCGGGGCGCAGGGGGCTTCTGTGGGTGGGCGACGCCCTGAGGAACCCTGGCCTCCCCCTGCAGTGTACCAGGCATGGCTGGAGGGCCACCTGGACGGCCACGTCGGCATTTTCCCCAAGTGCCCTGTGGTCCCAGCCAGCCAGCGTGTGTGAGGAGTCCCCGCCTGGGGCCCAGTGAGATCGGCCCTTAGTCCCACGGCAAGGAATGTTTTAATAAAGCCACCCATCCGCACCATGCTGTGCTGCACATTTGGGGCTTGGCTGTGGAGAGGGCCTGACAGGCTTCTGTGGGTGTGGGGTGTGGCCGCCCAGGAGAGGCGTGCAGAGCCTGGACACTGCCCCTCAGACCCATGACACCAGGGACCCAGGCAGAGGCCGACTCCTGGCTTCCCCATGAGGCTGGGCCCCACTGCCAGCCCCTCCTGGGAAGCTAGCCCCCACCTGCTCCAGAGGTCACTCTATCCCAGGCTCGTCCTGGCCCCAGGGCCCACTGGGACTGCAGGCCACACAGCCCCAGAACAGAATGCCACAGGGGTCTTGTGGCCTGGTGTTTGCGCAGAAAGGCACCCAATGTCCTGGGAAGTATGGGGGAGAGGGTGACCCAGCAGTGCTGGGATGGGGAGGCTGTGGTTGGGGGCAGGGGGTGCACAGCAAACCTCCATGGCCAGAAGGACCCTGACTGTGGGGCCCGAGCCCCCAGGACAAGGAGGCCCCACCGGAGTCAGGGGCTCAGGAAGGCCAGGGCTCAAGCTGGGGTGGCCACCCCAGCTGTGGGAGCTGGTCCTCGGCCTTCTCACATCAGGTGGCAGCCTGGCTTAGTCCTGGGGCCAGAAGAGCTGGACCGCAGCAGCCCCGAGAATGGTCACAAGGGTCAGCACCACAAAGACGACGCCAGCTACCCAGACCCTGTAGCTTTCTGCCCGCCACAGGGCAGGCGCCTCCGCCGGGATCATGTTGGTCAAGTTCAGCATGTAGCCTAGCGTCCAGCCGATGTCGGTGCCCCCAGCCTGCAGACACATGGGCTGGTCACGGCTACAGGCAGCTGCCCCAGAGCCCCCAGCCCACCCTTGCCCTGGGACTGATGGCTGGAGCCCTGGGAGGTGGTCACCTGCTTGCGGAACTCAAGGTCAGGCCAGGTCTCCTCACTGAACCCAAAGCCCTCGAGCAGGAGTGTGAGGATGTACAGGCCGGAGGCACAGTAGTCACGGAGCCAGTGGTCCTGCCCTGGGAAGCTCGCCTCCACCTGGGCCCCCAGAGGTGAGAGCGGGTGAGGCCCTGCCCCTTGGCTCTCAGAAAGCTGGCCCCACCCCAGGGCGCGACTCTAGGTCTCCTTCCTGGAGCAGGATGGCCATGGGGCTGTCCACCCCCCTCGGCTCTCCTGGGGCCTCACTAGCCACCCTGCCCGGGATGGGGTCCTGCCGAGTCCCTGCTCAGTGAAGTCTGCGCCTGCGGCCCAGGTAGGCAGGAGAGGCCCAGTGTCGGGGGGGGGGCCTGGCCCACCCACCAGCTTCCATGGTCTCCGGCAGAACTCCCAGATTGTGGCGTTGACGGCGGCCAGCGGTTGCCTGGAGGTGAGGTTCAGGAAGTGGAAAGTATAGTAGAAATTGGAGAAGGCCTGGGGGCAGGGAGGGGAGATGGATGTGCCTGCCCGGCCGTGATGCCCAAGTGGGCCCAGGTTAGCAGGAGGCCCCAGGATGCACCAGGGCAAGTCCCCACCCCACAGGGGCCCACCTGGGATCAGGCCCTGAGACCCTGGGGCGGTCAGGGAGCGCTTACATAGAACCGGCCCTGCACGGGGGGCTGGTAGACCCCATTGAAGGCACAGTGTGCTCGGCCCACACAGCTGGAGAAGTTGAAGAGGCGCCTAAGGGCCGCGACACAGGCCCAAGGGTTCCCTGTCCCTTCCACAGTGAGGTTCCTGGTGAGGTCTGGGGGGGCTGCGATGTGGACACAGGGTGACTCGTACAGGGGGGCCGGGGCCAGGGAGCCTCGATAGCCGCTGTGGTAGCATGGGTGACGGATGACGGGGGCCCGGCTGCTCTGCAGGGAGACAGGGAGGCCACCCTGAGCACCCCGGCGCCACGGGGCCACCCCGTGGCCTCCCTCCGCCCCCAAGGCCCAGCTGACCTGCACCAGCCCAGCCAGGAGCCTGCCCAGCACCTGGTCTCGCCCAAAGCAGAGGTAACTGTGGGTGTAGACGCTGTGCTCCGTGCCATAGAGGCGGAAGGTGGCCTGGGTGCTCTTGTCCAGTATGGGGCCTCCGGGCACAAAGGTGATCTGGGTGGAGGCCCCACCCATGTCCAGGGCGCCCACCGGCGTCCCCTCCTGAGGCTGGATCCATTCTCCAGAGAAGGAATACTGACCACAGGGGGGAACTGAGTCCTGGGCCCGGCCACCCTGACCCGCAGCCCTGGCCCCCACCCCCACTCCGGGCCGCCCGTGGCACCTTCACCAGCATGCCCAGGACGTAGTTGATGGTGATCCAACCCAAGGCACCTTCATCCTGTCCGGCCAGGAGCTCAGCGCCCCGGAAGTCCACGGGAGACTGGCCCAGGACCCGGCTGACCACCGCAAAGATGTCCTCCGCCTGAGAGCTGTTCTTCCGGCTGGGCAGGGGACCGGGACGCAAGCTGGCTGGAACCCACGCCCCCTGCACGTGCAGCTGCTCTCCACTGACATGTGCAGGCCCTGCGCCAGCCCCTCACCTGAGCAGCCTCATGCCAGCTGTGGCCCCCAGGAACATGGGCGTTTCTGGGCGCCGGGCCTCTGGGATCAGTGCCAGTGCCTCCTCCAGGCAGCCCTGCAGGCTTTCACCGGCCTCTGTAGGGTTGGAGGCATAGGAGGAGATTCCAGGCCCTGAAACATAACACCCCAGGATGTGGTCCAGCGCCTGAAGGCCAGCCGAGCTGCAAGGACCCCTCAGAAGATGCATCCACATCCCAACGCCTGGCAGCTGCATGTGACTTATTTGGGAAAAGGGTCTTTGCAGATGTGATAGTAAGAATCTTAAGCTGCGATCATCCTGGTGGTGATAATTCCCTAAGTGAGCCCTATGTCCAGTAGTCACCCTTCTGAGGGCGAGGAGAGGGAGATTCGAGACCCACAGGGAGGAGGCTCGGGGAGTCAGAGGGAGAGGGTGGGGTGGCGTGCCACGGACCCGGGGATGCCTGGAGCCGCAGAAGCCAGGGTAGGCAGGAAGGATGGGGCACGGCCTGAGGGCTGTGCCAGTCCTATGCAGGCTCAGGTGGGGCACCCCCAGAGCTCTGCGACTAGCTGTGCCACTGTGGGCGGCTCCCTGAACCTCTCTGCACTCCTTTTCCTCTAGGCCGATTCGTTGAGGGATGGGGATGCAGCTGCCACCTGGCTCAGCTCGTGCCGCCTCCCAAACCTTCCCCCCGCTGGGAATCCAAGACCGACAGCTCCCCATACGCGTCCACTTTCGATGGAACTGCCCACTGACCTTTCACCTGGCAGGCCGAGGCCTGGCTGACCACGCCTGTGTCATTCTCCTTGTCTGCTGGCCACCGATACACAAAGACAGATGTGTGGGAGGACCCGGCGTCGAACACGATCCCAAACTGGGAGTGACAGCAGGTCAGCGGGCGAGGGCTGGCACAGCCCTCCCCCTGCCCAGAGCCCTGAGCGCACCTTGGAGTCTGCAGGCAGGAGGACATCAGTGGCCTCCACCAGGAAGAGGATGAGTGTGGTGAGGCCTGAGGCCACTGCAGCGCCCAGCAGGCCGGTCAGGACGCGCCGCTTGCAGGTCAGCCCCATGGTGCCGGCAGGGCTGGCCCTGGGGCGGGTGGGCAGCAGTGGGCACCCTCCACTTGCTGCAGATGCTGCTGCCCTGGAGAGCCACTCCGACCTCCCTGGGGCTCAGACAGTACCCCTTGGCTGGAGCAGGGGCCACAGGAGTGGGCTGCCCAGGGGGCCCGGGCATCAGAGGGGCCCTGTCTGCTGACACAGCGCTCGCAGGGTCCGGGAGAGCCCCTTCTAATGCCACAGGAGGGACCAGGGCAGCTACTACCCCCATGATGCTACCTGGACAGCCCCTCTCTTCACCCTCCCAGGACCCCTGCTTTCTCCCCAGCCTCCCCATAGGAGGAGGAGGCCCAGCTGTGCAGGTGCACTCCAGACGGAGCTCGGGGCACCAAGGGCCCCCTCTCCCACCCACCTGCCCCCTGTTGGCAGCCCCTACACCAGGCCTCTCCTAGGGCAGGGTTTTCTCTGTGAGCCGTGGGGTTGGTCCTGAGCCAGGTGGCACAGGTGACTGCCTGGGCTCCGTGTGTAACCCTGCGAATGAGGTCAGCTGGGTCCTGGGAAGCACGTCTTCTTGATTAAAGGAACTTGAGGCCAGAAGTTCTTAACAAAGACATCTGGTTTCTATTTGAAAACCTGACCTTGGGTTTCTCTAATCAGATTTTGAAACTTTTTACTTGGTCCCAGAGGCCCTCAGCAGCTGGTCGGGGCAACCCAAGAATGCTGTTTGCACAAGGCCACAGTGCCCAGCCCAGTGGCACGGCCCCTGCAGGCCCGCTCCTGGCCCCAGGGGTCCCGAGCCAGGCCCTGCACACTGGTCATCGGGAGCCGCGGCCCCGCCGGCACCTCGGCTCAGCGGGAGCAGCCCTCAGAGGCCTCTGGCGGGTTTGGGTCGTCCTGTGTTTCCCGCAAGAAGGCAAACATTGCCGACGTCTCGTCCAGACTGAGCAAGGCAGAGGGGTGTGCGCTGCCCTTGCCTGGCTCCTGGCCCCACAGACGGGACAGGCCGGTTGGATCCCATTTTAAGGAGGGAAGACAGAGGCTCAGAGAGGATAGGTGACCTGCTTGACCTGCAGTCAGGCCACAGGCCCAGCCAGTGTCCCCAGCCAGCACCCAGACCACAGGCTACATCAAAAAAAAACAGGTGACAGGCAGAGGCCAAGGACACCAGGAACCCCCTCCAGGGGACGAGGCAACCTGAGACCCTCCCAGCCTGACTCCCAGTGATCCGGCAAAGAGGGTGGGTACACCCCCCTCTCAGAATAGCCCCTTCAGGACTGGTCAGCCCCCCAGACCAGGACAGACCCCGTACCTGGGCTGGCAGATGAGCAGCTGCAGCAGGTGGAAGCCAGACTGTCGCCCCTCAGGCACTGCCGGCTGCCGTCCCGCCTCGTTACCGCCCACCTGGACCTGGGCCCTCAGCCAGGGAGGCGACTGACCTGGGAGCAGGTGTGCTTTGGGCTGGTGCCATCCACCTCCAGTTCACAGGCCAGCCAGCAGAGACTCAGTGTGGCTGGGCCAGGGTTCCTCAAGGGCTGTGCCCACCCAGGGTCATCCCCTCCACTTGCTGCCCACAGTTGCCCCCAGCTCACCCACCCTCTTTGGTGACCTGCCCAGGTGGCCCCAGCCCCTCCCTGGAGGCTGCTCAGACTTTGTCCTCTGACCCCACCCTCCCCCAGCTGGAAGCTGGGGTGGGTGCCAGGGCTCAGATTAAGGGCTGGTCAGCATCAGGTGACCAGAGAGCGCCTGAGGCTGGGAGCTCAGACAGAGCGACACCGGGAGGCCCCGCCAGCCTCCAGTCCAGTCTGACCGGAGGCGGGAGGAGCCTCTCTTGGCTGTTGCCTGGTTGTTTCTAAGCACACAGTGAAATTGCCCCATTTTTGTGCACGTGTCTAGGTTCTCGTGAGCACCCTTGCATTCAGAACCAGGCAGCACCCACTCCCAGGCCCTCTGTGGTCATGCCCTGCCCCGGCTGTCCCCAGACAGGGATGGGCTAAGCCTGGCTCCTTCCCCTCAGGGAGGCGGAGGCCTGACTGTCCTTCCTCTGTGCTTACCTGGAGGCCAGCTGGGTGGATGGGCGGCAATTGCTTATCGCTCCCCTGCCGGAGGGACCTGCAGAGTCCCCGTGGGGCTGTGAATGTGGCTGTGGACATTCATGCACAAGTCTGTGTGGACCTGGGCTCACATTTCTCACCAGAAGACAGGCTGCTGGGCTGTGTGGCTGAAATTGCCAACTGTTTTCTAGAGTGAGAGCTTCAGCCTTTGTATCCTTCCCATCGTTTGATGTCACCTTAAGTTGTAGCCATCTGACAGGTGTGAAGTGAAGACTCCCTGAGGTTGATCTGCACCGATGGCCCATGTCAGACACTTTTCTATGTCCTCATCTGCATACAGACACCCTCTCTGCTGAGGCGTCCTGTCCTTTGCCCCTTTTAAAACTGGATTGTTTGACTTCTTCCTGTTTAGGGAATTCCTTGTACCTTCTAGAGCCAGTCCTTTGTCACATGGGCGCAGTTTGCAATGCCTTCTCCGAGGTTTAGCTTGTCTTTTCGTTGTCTTAACAGTGTATCTCACAGAGCAAAACTTTAAATTCTTGATGAAATCTGATTTATCGGCTTGCTTTTTGGGATGGTGCTGTTCACACATTACTAAGAACTTTGTGCCTAGCCCCAGGTCACGAAAATTTCTTTCTCCTAAAAGTGTCATGATGTACACTTAGACCTTGATCTTTGTAGCCAGGGTTCATTTCCTTGGTGTGTGGATGACCGACAGCGGTTTGTTGAAGAGCCCACCCTTTCTCTGTGAGTTCCTCTGCACTTTTGTGCAAACGGCCTCGTCTGTGTGGGTCTAGTTCTGCGCCCTCTCCTGGGCCTATTAGCCTGACTCTGTCGTGAAAGCCATGGCCACACAGTAGGTCTCAGTGCTGCAGTGTGAGTCCCCCAGCTTCACTCCTCTTCTCAGAACTGTATAGTCAGCCCCTCTAAACCTACAAAAATCCTCCTGAAAATTTTATTGGCATTATGTTAAATCTGTAATCACACTGGGGAGAATTGGTATCTTTACAATTTTGAGTCTTCCAATCCATGAACACAATTTCTCTTCTCCATTTGTTTAGGATTTAGGTTTTTAAAATTTTTTCTTTCATCAGCATTTTCCAATCATCAGGATAATAATCAGTATATGTGGGTTTTTTAATTCAATTTAGTTAAACTGAAAAAAAAACAGTTCACCTATTCCACCCATTCTCTATCCCCTCTATCTTGGAACCACCAATCTATTCTCTGTACCTATGAGCTTGGTGTCAGTGTTTTTGTTTTTTAGATTCCACATGTAAATGAAATCATATGGTACTTGTCTTTCTCTGTCTGACTTATTTCACTCAGCATAATACCCTCTAGCTCCATCCATGTTGTTGCAAATTGTAGGATTTGTTTTCTTCTTATGGCTGAATAATATTCCATTGTGTATATGTACCACATCTTCTTTATCCATTCATCTACTGATGGACACTTAGGTTGCTTGCATATCTTGGCTATTGCAAATAGTGTGGTGATAAACATAGGGGTGCATCTGTCTTTTTTAATCAGGGACATTGTTTTCTCCAGGTGAATTCCTAGGAGTGGAGTTACTGGATTAAGTGCTATTTCTATTTTTAATGTTTTTGAGGAACTGCCATATTGCTTTACACAATGGTTGCATCAATTTACATTCCCACCAGCAGTGTAGGAGGGTTCCCCTTTTTCCTCATCCTCACCAGCATTTGTTGTTTCTTGTCTTTTGGATCCATCCTAACTGCTGTGAGGTGATATCTCATTGCGGTTTTAATTTGCATTTCCCTGATAATTAGTGATGTGGAACATCTTTTCATGTGCCTTTTGCCATCCAGATTTCTTCTTTGGAGAAGTGTCTGTTCAGTTCCTCCTCCCATTTCTTAAGCTGGTTATTTGTTTTTTGGTTGCTGAGGCATATGAGTTCTTTATATATTTTTTATGTTAACCCCTTATCAGATGAGTCATTTATGAATATATTCTCCCATACTGTAGGATGTCTTTTTGTTCTACTGATGGTGTCCTTTGCTGTATAGAAGCTTTTTAGTTTGATATCATCCCACTTGTTCATTTTCGCTTTTGTTTCCCTTGCCCAGGGAGATATGTTCATGAAGAAGTTGCTCATATTTATGTCCAAGAGATTTTTGCCTATATTTTTTTCTAAGAGTTTTATGGTTTCATGACTTACATTCAAGTCTTTGATCCATTTTGAGTTTACTTTTGTGTACAGGGTTAGACAGTGATCCAGTTTCATTCTCTTACATGTAGCTGTCCAGTTTTGCCAACACCAGCTGTTGAAGAGGCTGTCGCTCACGCTTATTTTCAAGAGATTTTTGGCTGTGTTTTCTTCTATGAGTTTTATGGTTTCATGACTCGCATTCAGGTCTTTGATTCATTTCAAGTTTACTTTTGTCTAGTTTCATTCTCTTGCATGTAGTGTCCAGTTTTGCCAGCACCAGCTGTTGAAGAGGCTGTCATTTCCCCATTGTATGTCCATGGCTCCTTTATCATGTATTAATTGGCCATATATGTGTGGGTTTATATCTGGATTCTCTAGTCTGTTCCATTGATCTGTGCCTCTGTTCTTGTGCTAGTACCAAATTGTCTTGATTACTGTGGCTTTGTAGTAGAGCTTGAAGTTGGGGAGCACAATCCCCCCAGCTTTATTCTTCCTTCTCAGCATTGCTTTGGCTATTCGAGGTCTTTTATGGTTCCATATGAATTTTAGAACTATTTGCTCGAGTTCATTAAAGAATGCTCTAGGTATTTTGATAGGGATTGCACTGAATCTGTAGATTGCTTTAGGCAGGATGGCCATTTTGACAATATTAATTCTTCCTATCCATGAGCACGGGATGTGTTTCCATTTATTGGTGTCCTCTTTCTCTTATGAGTGTCTTGTAGTTTTAGAGCAAAGGTCTTTCACCTCCTTGGTTAGGTTTATTCCTACATATTTTATTATTTTTGATGCAATTGTAAACGGAGTTATTTTCCTGATTTCTTTTTCTGCTAGTTTGTGTTAGTATATAGAAATACAGCAGATTTCTGTGTATTAATTTTATATCCTGCACCTTTGCTGAATTCAGTCATTAGTTCTAGTAGTTTTGGGGTGGATTCTTTAGGGATTTTTATGTACACTATCATGTCATCTGCAAACAGTTTGACTTCTTCCTTACCAGTCTGGATGCCTTTTATCTGATTACCATGGCTAGGACCTCCAGAACTATGTTGAATAAAAGTGGTGAGAGTGGGCATTCTTGTCTTACTCCCAATCTTAGAGGAAAAGCTTTCAGTTTTTCACTGTTAAGTATGATGTTGGCTGTGGGTTTGTCATATGGGGCCTTTATCATGTTGAGGTACTTGCTCTCTATACCCATTTTTTAAAGAGTTTTTATCATGAATGGATGTTGAATTTTGTCAAATGCTTTTTCAGCATCTATTTGAGATTACCATATGATTTTTGTCCCTTTTGTTGATGTGGTGGATGATGTTGATGGATTTTTCAATATTGTACCATTCTTGCATCCCTGGAATAAATCCCACTTGGTCATGATGATCTTTTTGATGTATTTTGGATAATAGCCCCTGATCTTACATATGATTTGAAAATATTTTCTCCTATTCAGTAAGCGGCCTTTTCATCTTGTTGATGGCAACCTTTGTTGTGCAGAAGGCCTTTAGTTTGATGTCATCCACCTCTTGATGTTTTATTTTGTTGCTTTTGCTTTGGTGTCAGATTTAAAAAATTATTGTCAAGACCAGTGTCAGGGAGCTTACCATCTACATTTCCTTCTAAGAGTTCTACAGTTTCAGGTTTTATGTTCAAATCTATTTGATTTTGAGTTTATTTTTGTGTATGGTGTAACATAGTGATCCAGTTTCATTCTTTTGAATGTGCTCTCCAATTTTACTAACACCATCTATTGAAGAGACTGTCTTTTCTGAGCTTTATATTCATGGTTCCTTTGTCATGAAGTAATTGACCATATATGCATGGGTTTATTTCTGAGCTCTCTATTCTGTTCCAATTATCTATGTGTCAATTTTTAATTATCATATTGTTTCAGTTACCATAGCTTTGTAATATAGTTTGAAATCGGGGAGTGTGATGCCTCCTGCTTTGTACTTCTTTCTCAAGATAACTTTGGCTAGTCGAATTCTTTTGGTTTCATACAAATTTTGGAATTGTTTCTCCAAATTTCTGTGAAAAATACCATTGGAATTTTTATAGGAATTGCATTGAATATGTATATTGCTTTGGGTAGTACGGACATTTTTTTATTAAGGTATCATTGATAGACACTCTTATGAAGGTTTCACAAGCAAAACAATGTGGTTATTACATTAACCCTTATTATCAAGCCCCCACCCCCACCCCATTGCAGTCACTGTCCATCAGTGTAGTGAGATGCCACAGAGTCCCTACTTGTCTTCTCTGAGCTACACTGTCTTCCCCATGACCCCCCACACACCATGTGCACCAATCATGATACCCACAATCCCCTTCTCCCTCCCTCCCCACCTGCCCTCCCCCACCCCTCCCCTTTGGTAACCACCAGTCCCTTCTTGGAGTCTGCGAGTCTGCTGCTATTTTGTTCCTTCAGTTTTGCTTTGTTGTTGTTATATATACTCCACAAATGAGGGAAATCATTTGGTATTTGCCTTTCTCTGTCTGACTTATTTCACTGAGCATAATACCCTCTGGCTCCATCCATGTTGTTCTAAATGGTAGGATTTGTTTTCTTCTTATGGCTGAATAGTATTCCATTGTGTATATGTACCACCTCTTCTTTATCCATTCATCTACTGATGGACACTTAGGTTGCTTCCTAATCTTGGCTATTGTAAATAGTGCTGTGATAAACATAGGGGTGTGTATGTCTTTTTGAATCAGAGAAGTTATTTTCTTTGGGTAAATTCCTAGGAGTGGAATTTCCGGGTCAAATGGTATTTCTGTTTTTAGTTTTCTGAGGAACCTCCATATTGCTCTCCACAATGGTTGAACTAGCTTACATTCCCACCAGCAGTGTAGGAGGGTTCCCCTTAGTATGGAAATTTTTAACAATATTAATTCTTCCAATGAATTTGATATGAGCATGGAATATCCATTTATTTATAACATCTTCTATTTCTTTCATTAATGTCTTGTAGTTTTCGATATACAGGTCTTTTACCTTCTTGCTTAAATTTATTCCTAGGTATTTTATTCTTTTTGGTGCAATGATAAATGGGTATGTTTTCTTAATTTCTTGATAGTTTGTTATTAGTGTAAAGAAACAACAAATTTCTGCATGTTGCTTTTGTGTTCTGCCACTTCACAGAATTCATTTATTAGTTCTAACAGTTTTTTGGGGGGTCTTAAGGTTTTCTATGTATAATATTTCATCTGCAAATAGTGGCAGTTTTACCCTTCTTCCTTTCCAATCTGGAAGCCTTTTATTTCTCTTTCTCACCTAACCACTGTGGCCAGGACATCCACTACTATGCTGAATGAAAGTGCCAAGAGTGGGCATCCCTGTCTTGTTCCTGATCTTAGAGGAACATCTTTTAAGCTTTTCACCATTGAATATGTTATCTATGGGTCTGTCATATATGGCTTTTAGAATGTTGAGGTATATTCCATCTATATCCAACTTTGTCGAAAGTTCTTATCATAAATGAATGTTTGATTTTGTCAAACACTTTTCCTGCTCCTGTTGAGATGACCACATGTTTTTTACCCTTTCTTTTGTTAATCTGGTGTATCACATTTGATTTGCAGGTGTTGAACCACCCTTGTGTCCCTGGAATAAATCTTAGTTGATCATATGTATAATCTTTTTAATGTATTTTTTTATTCAGTTTGCTAATATTTTGTTGAAGATTTTTGCATCTATGATCATCAGGAATATTGGTCTGTAATTTCCTTTTTGTGGTATTTTTGTCTGATTTTGGTATCAGGGTAATGCTGACCTCTTTTGGGGAGGTTTCTGGTTACTGATTCAACCTCCTTTGATTCAACTTCCTTGCTAGTAATCAGTCTGTTCAGATTTTCTGTTTCATCATGATTCAGTCTTGATAGATTGTATGTTTCTAGGAATCTATTAATTTATTCTAGATTGCCCAATTTGTCAGCATGTAATTGTTTATAGTAGTCTCTTATGATCCTTTGTATTTCTGTGGTATCATTGTAAAATCTCTTTCATTTCTCATTTTATGTATTTGAGTCCTCTCTCCTGTTTTCTTGATGAGTCAAACTAAAGGTTTGTTAATTTTATTTATCTCTTCAAAGAATCAACTTTCAATTTCACTGATATCTTCTATTATCTCTTTAGTCTCAATTTCATTGATGTCTGCTGTAATCTTTGTTATTTCATTTCTTTTACTAACTTCGGGCTTTGTTTTTCTTCCTTTTACAGTTCTTTGTGGTGGGAATTAGGTGTAGACTTACTTCTTGAGGTAGGCCCATATCACTATGAACTTCCCTCTTACAATTGCTTTTGTTGCAGCCCCTAAATTTTGGTATGTTACATTTCCATTTTCATTTGTCTCAGGTATTTTTTAAATTATATTTTGGTTTCTTCTTTGACCCATTGGTTGTTCAGTAGCATGTTGTTTAATCTCCACATATTTGAATTCTCCAGTTTTCTTTGTCCAATTAATTTCTAGTTTCATACTATCATGGTTGGAAAAGATGCTTGATATGATTTCAGTCCTCTTAAATTTATTGACTTGTTTTGGCTTAACATATGATCCGTGGTGGAGAGTATCCCCTGTGCACTTGAGAAGAATGTATATTCTATTGTTTTTGGATGGAGTGTTCTGAAAATATCTGTTAAGGCCATCTGACCCGACACCAACATGTCATTCGGGGTCCGTGTTTCCATATTGATTCTCTGTCTGGATGGTCTATCCACTGAGGTAAGTAGGGTGTTAAATGCCCGGTTATATTGCTGTTTATTTCTTCCTTTAGGTCAATATTTGTTTTACATATTTTTGGGTGCATAAATATTTACAAACATTATATCCTCGTTAGATTATCCTTTTTACCAGCATGTGACACCCTTCTTTATCTCTTATTACAGTCTTTGTTTCTTGTACATATTTTGTTAGGTTTATGCTTGTTTCATCTTTGTGATTGTAAATTTTATTGTTTCTTTATTCAATTTCCAGTTAGTCACTATTAGTCAATAGAAATACTGTTGGTTTTTGTGTGTTGACCTTGTATCCCCACCACCTTGCTGGTAAGCTCACTTATTAGTTCTGGTTCATGTACAGATTTCCTGGAATCTTTGACATAGACGATCATGTGTCTGTAAATCGGTATGCTTCATTTCCTCCTCCCCAGTCCACATGCTTTTTCTTTCTCTTGCCTTATTGTGCTGGCTAAGATCCCAGCTGTATGTTGAGTAGGAGTGGGGACAGTGGACATCTTTGCCTTGTTCCCAACCTGGGAGAAGCATTCAGTCACTCACCACTAAACATGGTGTCACTTTCTTTACATATTACTGGATTTTTTTTTTGCTAAGACAGTTGGGCCTCTCATTATTTGTGGATTTTGTATTTCCAATTTCACCTGCTATAAAATTTTTTTTGTGATCCCCAAATCAATAACTGCTGTGCTTTTGTGGTTATTTGTGGACATGTGCAGAGCAGCAAAAAGCTTGAGTCACTGAATGTTTCTCAGCTGAAGATGCTCCGCCTTCCTGTTCCAGCACATACTGTAAAAAGGTGTCTTTTTTTACGATCTGTTTAGTGCTACATTTTTCTTCTCATGTTTGTGCCTTGTCTTGGTGATTTCCATTTGAAATGGCCCCCAGGTGTCGCTCCCCACTGACATGCTGCCCAGTGTGCTAAGTACAAGAAAGCCGTGACGTGTCTCAGGGGAGGTACATGCATTAGAAGAGCCCATGCACACGTGTTTCAGTGCCATTAGCCCTGATTCGGTGTTAATGAATCAACAATATATGTGAAATAAGGTGTCTTTAAACAGAAGCAGATACAAATCAATTGACAAACATCCTGATGACCAGAGGCTTTCAGGAACCTAATCCTGTTATTTCCCCTAGAAGCAGTGATTCAGTGTTTGCAGCAACTTTGTAGAACATAACTACCTCAAATAATGAAAATGACTGTATTTCTTGAGGAATTTTGCAGCTATGTTCATGAGGGTTTGTGGTTTTCTTTTTAGTGCTGGTCTCAGTCTTGGGGTAATGTAAGGCGAGTGGGAAATAACCCTTCCTCTTCTATTTCTGTAAAGGGTCTGTAGAATTTGTATTTCTTCTTTAAAGTTTATGTATAATTTGGCAGTGAAACCATCTGAGACTTTTTTCCCAGAAAATATTTAATGACAGATCCAGTATCTTTAGCAGTAACAGTAAGGAACTGGTCCATTTTGCCCAAGTGAGTTCGTGTGAACAGAGTTTTTCACGATTTCTTTTGCTGTCCTTTTGTGATGTCTGCAGTGACTGTCCCTTCTCATTTCTAATATTGGTAATTTGTGTCTGCACTTTTTTTTCTTTACCACTGTTGCCAGAGGTTTATCAATCTTATTGATCACTCCAAAGAACCAGTGTTTTGTTTCACTTTTTTTTTTATTTTCAAATTCTCTGAATTTCTGCTCTTATATTTTCTTTCTTCTGCTTGAATTGGGTTTATATTGCTCTTCCTTTACTGATTTCTTAAGGTGGAAGCCTAGATTATTGATTTGAGACCTTTATTCTTTTCTAATGTAAGCATTTGTGCTATAAATTTCCCTCTAAGCATTGCTTTAGCTGCATCTTTCAATTTTTTTATGCTGTATTTTAATTTCATTCAGTTAAAAATATCTCAAATTTCCCTTTAAACTTCCTGTGATCCATGGATTAGCTAGGATTGTGCTACTTAATTGACAATTGATTGGAGAGTTTCCTGATATCTTGCTGTTATTGATTTATAGTCTAATTCCATTATAGTCAGAGAACATACTTTGTATGTTTTTAATTATTTTTAATTGGCTAAGGTTTTTTTTTTTTTGAATCAGGACATTTTTATCTTGCTGAATGTTCCATGTGCACCTAAGAAGAATGCATTCTGCTGCCATTGGGGAGGATACCCTACGAATGTAATTATGTCCAGCTGGTTGAGGGAATTGTTCAGCTATTTCATATCTTTGCAGATTTTCTATTAGTTTTATCTGTTACTGAGTCTCTAACTGTAATTGTGGGTTTGTACATTTCTATTTTCAGTTCAGTCAGTGTTGCTTCAAAATAATTTTTCCCCCATTCTTCAAATATTTTGGAGCTGTGTTGTTAGGTGCATACTTTAGAATTATGCTTCTTGGTGAATTTGCCCTTTTGTCAACGACCCTCTCTATCCCCAGTAATCTTTGCTCTAAAGTTTACTTCGTGTGAGATTAACAGAGCCACTCCTGTCTTCTGACTGGTGTTTGCATGGCATGTCATCTTCCTCCTTCCTTTTACTTTCAGTCTATTTATATAATTATATTTGAAATGAGTTTCTTGTAAATGGGTTGAGATATTGTGATTTGTAGTAAGAAATATGTATCTGGTCTTCATTGTTTCTGGCACACAGCACCTAAAACCCTTGGGATTTCCTGAGAGGTAAAAGCAATCCGTTTACATCTGGTGTAATTATTGAAGGTTTGAATTTAGGTGTAGCATTTTATTATTTTGTTTTGTTTTTTGTGCCCTCTGTTTTTGTTCCTCCTTTTGGGTTATTTGAACATTTTTTTAGCATTCCATTTTAACTTATTTTGATTTTGACTATTTTGTGTAATATTTTTAGTGGTTTTTCTAGGTAATTCAAAACACATCACTTTTCACAGTGTGTTTAGAATCAGTATTCACTTCAGTTGGAATGTAGAAACTTCACACTATGTCCATCTCTTTACCCAGCACTGCAGGCCACAGTTGCCTCATACATCTTATCGGCTGGCAACCCCACCAAACAATGTCATACTTTTGCTTTTATCATCTAACATACTTTAAAGAACTCAGGAGGAGAATCGTCCATGATATTCACCGTTTCTGTGGCTCTTCCTTCCTCCTGGTGTCATTTCCCTTCTGTCTGAAGAAGCTCCTTTAATAGTCCTTGTAGAGCAGGTGTGCTGGCTACAAACTCTCTGAATTTTTCTTCATCTGAGACTGTCTCTACTTCACCTTCATCCTGAAGGATATTTTTGCTGCACATAGGATTCTGCTGTGACAAGTCTTTTCTTTCAGCACTTGAAGACTGTTGTGTCAGTTTCTCTGGCCTGCATGGTTTCTGCTGAGAAATTCCGCTGAGAAAGACTGAATCGTGTCCACCAACATCTCCTGAACTTGTGTGGTGAAGTCCTGACCCCCAGGACCTAAGGATGTGATTACATTTGGAGACGGGGTCTCTAAAGAGGCATTTAAGGTAAAATGAGGTCCTTAGGGGGCCCTGATCCAGTCTGCCTGGTGTCCTTAGGAGCAGAGGGCATCAGGACTCAGGCACACAGAGGGGCGGCCACATGAGGATGCAGGGAGAGGACAGCATCTACGTGGCCAGGGGGCAGCCACAGGAGGAGCCAGCCCTGTGGCAACTGGATCGTGGGCCTCCGGCCCAGGGGAGGCCTCGTCCGTGGAGCCTGTCGCTGCCCCAGCAAACACACCATCATCTGGATCCTGGCTCCTTTACAGACAAGGTGTTGTTTCTCTCTCGTTGCTTTCAGGATTTTTGTCTTCAGTTTTTAGCAGTTTCATTATTATGTGTCTGGGTGTGCATTTCTTTGGGTTTATCCTGCTGGGCATCTGCACCATTTCTTAATCTGTGAGTGTATCTCTTGCTAAATTTGGGATGTTTTTAGGTCTTTTTCTTCAAATACTTTTTCAGCACTGAACTTTTCCCTCTGCTTCTAGAGCTCCAAAGATATGGCTGTTAGACTTTCTGTTGTCCCACAGGTCCCTGAGGGTCTGTTAATGATTTTCTGACCCTTTTCATTGTTCAAGTTGGATAATGTGGACCAACCTTCCAGTTCACTGACTCTTTCCTCTGTCATCTCAGGTCGGTCCCACGAGCTTGTTCATTCTGGTTGTGTTCTTCAGTTCTGAACTGTCTGTGTGGTTCTTCTACAGTTTGTTTCTTTGCTGGTTCATTCTCTGTTTCTGTATCTGGTTCAAGTGTTCGTGCTGGCCCACGCAAGCATTTTTACAATGGCTCTTTCAATCTTTGTCAGATAATTTCAAAACCTGTGCCTTCTCATCCTCGGTACCTGCCGGTCAAGATTTTCATGGTTTTGGGGTGCTGAGTGGTTCTGGTCTGTAAGTGTGAACGCCATCCTGTGAGGCTGGGGTTCCACCTCTGTCCTGCAGAGGATGGGGTTCTGCCTGCATCCTTTTGCAGCTCTAATTCCAGGTCACCCTCTTTTCTTTCTCCACATTGTCCGTGAGGCTGTGGTGTGCCCCCAGAAGTGGGCCTGGAAATGGGCTGGTCCTCTACTCAGAGTGTGGGTCTGGGTCTGGTTCATGTGCAAGACCAAGGGCTCATAAACCATTTTGTGGGTGATTTTCTAGTACTTTGCAGATCCCGGGCTCCCAGCCCCCTGTAGCGTCCTCCTTCCAGGTCCTCAAGCCAGGCTCCTCCTGCAGTAGGTCCAGTGCATCCAGCATATCCAGCCTGCATGATTGCCTCCCACAGAGGGACTCCAGGCCTGTCCAGGTGACACTGTATGGGGTGGGACCAGTGGGCGTGCCTCCCATGGTAGTTTTTATGATCTCCCTAATGATCCTTGTCTGCAGAGACCCTTCCCTGGGAATTGCACATGGGAATCTTTCCCCAGGGCACACAGACTTAGTAAAAGGAGCTGTTGGTACGTGTCCCTTCTGGAAGTGGTAGCAAACAGTGGCACCATGAGATAAACCCTAAGGGGGATGGAGAGCTGGGAGTCTCTGGACGAGTCAGATAGGCCCCACTTGTCGAGTGTTTGGTTTGGCTGCTGGGTGAAGCGGTGATTCCTGGTGCTGGAGGTGGAGGCCGGTTTGGAGGCCTGTCCTGGGGCTGGTGGAGGACACTGACCAGGGAGGTGCAGCAGGCTGGGACTGCCTCCACCTGCACTGCTCCGAGCAGGTGAGGGGTCTGCATGTAGGCCTTGCCTTCTGGGTGATTTTGAAGGTGTAAGAGTCACATGGGTGAGCAGGACACCATTAATGTCAGCTTGATCTAACCCCTTTAAATAGATGGTATTTGGGGCTCTTGCAGGCCCAGCCATAACTTCCCTCTTAATAAGGCTTTTGAATAATCTGCTCCTTCCAGGCTGGCTGTCTACATGATCTGGCCTTGCCCAATTAATGGCACAAACAGTGGGACAGTGGACATCTTCACAGATGCCGGTGGGAGGGAGGTGCTGGCTAGACAGGCATGGCAGTTTATTGACTATATTTTAAGAGCTATTTCCAGATTACTTTTCAGAAAGGCTATAACAATTCACATAACCTTTTCCCCACCTATTCACCAGGGCACTAATACCCTTTAAAAATTTTGCCAAACCAACAGGTAAGTGGTAACCCCTCATTCCTTTTGTGGCTTTTAGCCGATTCCTAATAAGGAATGCACTCCATCCATTATTAGCCGTCTGAGTCCCACCCCTGTGGGCTGTCTCATCACATCTTTGCTCATTTTTCCCTATTGGCCTTTGTTTTTTTCTCATTGATACATAAAATTATTTATATGTTCAGGACCTCAGTCCTCCCTCTCGCTGCATCAACAGGAGTGACCTGGGTTGCCTGGCTGCACCCACCCAGCCCCCCTCTGTGCCTGCCATCATCTTCCTGCTCCTGGTGCCTCTGGGTTTGGCGCTGTCTCTCCTGTCACACTCCCCAGTGGCTGCCAGCACGAGGAACGGAACCTCGTGAAGGAGGCATGCCCCGCCGTGGACCCCAACCTTCCCCTGGAAGCCATCCCCAAGGACTTTGTGGATGGACACATGCTGGAGCAGCCCAGGCCTGTGACTGAGGGGTCCCCATTAGAGGCCGGGTGAGGGAGGGAGAGGGCATGGGACGGAGCTTCGGGCTGCTCAGGATTCCAGGTGACATGGAAAAATGCCCTCGAGGCACTGGGGTGAGGGTAGGCAGGTCATGCTGGAGAGAGCTACGCTTGTCTGGAATTCTGGCAGCACCAGACAGAGCCCAGGTCGGAGCGGTGGGGCTAAGGGTCCAGGGACTCCCACATCATCTGCCTTTCGGCAGGTGCCTTAGTAAGTGAACGTTTGGTATTTGACCTAAGTCTCTGGAAGTCCATCTACTCAAGCTGGCAGCATAACCTCTACCTGCCCACCCCAGCCCAACCTGGGAGGCCTGGAAGTACCTGGAGGCTGCAGGGCTGTGAGCCCCCAGCTGGCAGGCAGCCTCTGGCTCCCAGTCTCGGGGCCTCAAGGCCCCCGGCTCCATCCTCCGTGCCTCCTGTTCCACCAGCCCCTCAGGGCCTTTGGTATGCCCAGCTGGCATCTGCTGTTCTGTCCCTGGGCCACTGAACAGGAGCCACCAGGGTAGCTTGGCCCTACAGGGACGGTGGCACATCTGAGGCTTTCAAGGGTAGCCAGCTGGTCCCGGGGTCATCCCCTAGCTGCCGGCCGCAGCCACACTGTGACCACATGCAGAGAATGGCCTGAGGGGGTCGGAGACCCTCTGCTTGGTGCCCAGGGGTGGGGCCAGAGGCAGCAGGGGGTAGGATGGCTCTGCTCTCACCTCCTGACCCTGCTCAGCCCTTTCCAGAACCATATCCCCCTGCCCCTTGCAGCCACCTCAAGGACCTACTCTTTCCCGTACCCACTTCCAGACTTTCCATGGAGTGTGCCCCCAGTGGGGTAGGTACAGCAGCCCGGCCCCTTCAGCCAGACTGGCATGTGCAGGTGGCGGCCAGAGCAGCCACCCCAGACCAGCAGGTCTAGAGAGGCCGCGGGCGGTGCCGAGAGAGCAGACCCACGCAGCCGCCGCAGGGAGGGTTGGGTTTAATAGTCACTCTAAGGGGTATCGTACACCATCTGGAGCCCGGCACGCGCCCACACCCCTCCTTCAGCCGAGGGCACTGCCAGGCGTGCTCAGCCCCAGGCTCTGTAAAGGGGGGCCCGCCCCCAAGCCCCAGCTATATACAAGAGGGCCGTCGCCCCAGCCCACCAGCGGCTCGGCTCTCGGGCCTGCGACGCAGGGTCAGCCCCCACGGCCGCGTGTGGCAGGACTCCCGCCCGCCGGGACCCAGCCCCGGCCCGCCCCCACCACGCTCCCAGGCCTCCGCACCCGGAACAGCTCCAGACCGCGGCCAGCAAAAGCTGAACTGGCAGCGGCCGCCGCGCGCGGGCAGGGCCCGGCCCCACACGGCGCCCCCTGGGAGGGAGGGCCTACCCTCCCTTGCTGCCGGGCACCCCCGCGGCGGAGCGGCTGAGGTCAAAGCAGGGGTGGCGGGGGAGCAAGCGCGGACCATCAGGACTCGGCCAGGGCTGGAGCCAGCCGAGCGCCGCCGGCCCCCAGACGGGCCACCCTGGTGCTGGTGATCAAAGACGGCAGGGCACAGGGGCTGGGGCAGAAAGGGTCCTGGAGAGACGTGGGCGGGGCTGCCTACGCCGCGACAAGTGACGTAGCGCTGACCTATTGACTAGTAATGCTGCTTCCCTAACTGTTTCACGGCGTGTAGAAAATTGCACTTATTTCTAGGGACCTGCGGAGAGGAGCTGCCCAGGGCTGCTGAGCATCCGCGTGGCTGCGGCGGGCAAGGCTCCTTACGGCCCGGGGTGCAGTGGGGACCGGACCCCGGCAGGGAACCTGAGCGGCGTCTGCGCGTGCCCCAAGAGGCCGTGAGGCCCGGGAGCCGCGGCCCCGGCGGCCCTCAGAGGACATCCTCCAGGTCCAGCAGCTTCGAGTGCTGGCGGCTCTTCCACAGGCGGTACAGCCGGAAGTCAAAGTAGGTCTCGATCATCTGCTTCCCTGGGGCGGGAGAGGGGCGGGGACTCAGCCCCCAGGCCCCGCCCCGGGACCAGCCCACCTCCAGGACCGCCCCCCCGGCGGACTCACCTTGGGCGGACAGCTCCAGGGGGGACTCGAAGATGACCCTGTGAGGGGTCATGAGCGTCCTGAGGTTCTGGAACAGCTGAAAGGAGGGGGCGGGGCCACAGGCTCAGGGCGGGAGAGGGAGAGGTGGGGCCAATACGGGGGTGAGGTGGGCAGGAGCGCCCCCACAACTGGCTGGGATCACGCAAGGGGATTTCCCTTGAGGGATTAAAGGAACAGGAAAAGGTTGCGAAAAAACGGGGCTCTATCAACTCTTTTCATGTTTCTGGGGTCTCCAGAAGCCTGGGGGATCCTGGGGGCGGTCCCCGTACCTTCTCCCCGTTGGGGTTCCCCAGAATGTAGCAGCCCATGATGTGGATGACGTTCGGCTCTGGGTTCACTTTGCTCATCAAGCGGCTCAACCGCTTCCAGAAGCTGAGGGATTAGTGGGGACGAACCGGTCACAGGTGTCACAGGTGGCCCCCAGCCCAGGGCCCCCAGGTGTGAGGAGGGGCGGCCCGACCCCCGTTGAAGAGCAGCGGGCCATGGCCCAGGGTCCAGCTCCAGGGACAGGAGCAGCCCGGGAAGGGGCTGTGGGGCTGGGGCGCGCCCGCAGAGGCCACCTTCCCCAACGCCCTCGGGCGGCCCCACCCGCTCACTGGATCATGTCCTCTTCCTTCTCCACTTTGGCAAAGGTGGCCACCTTGTTCTTAAGCAGGTACAGGTGTCCAGGGCCGCCCTGCAAGAGGCCATGGTCAGCCAGTGCCACCGCACACGCGGGGCACCCTCCGCAGCTCCCCCGTCTTCTGCGGGCAGGCGCAGAGGCATCTTCGGCCCCCACTCCCGGGCAGCAGGGTCTGAGCCCCACCTGGCAGAAGATGAGCATCTTCCAGATCCTGGCCCCTTTGCGGTAGACGTTCAGCTTCTTCTCTATCTCCTCTGGGGAGGGAGCGGTGTGAGCACGGTTCCCCAGGGGTTGCCCACACGCATCCCCCAGCCCAGGACCAGAACACAGTGGGGTCAGAGGGCACGTACCCAGGATGTCCTCGAAGGTCGCGTGCTCGTGGTCCTGGGACAGACAGACCACACCCCCATCAGAGCCGCTCTCAGGCAGCACCCCCCAGCATCGGGGACAGGGGACAGGGGCACTCACGTAGAGAATGGGGATGATGGAGGGGTCGTCCCTGCGGATGATGGTGGGGATATACTCGGCTTTGGGCACCTTGGAGGAGATGAGCTGGAGACAGCACAGGGTGCCACTCAGGGCCAGCTGCTTCGGAGCCGAGGGGCCACCCCGCTGGTCCCCGCCTGGCAGCCAGCTGGAGCCACGTCCCCCCCTGCAGAGCCATTCTGCTCCCGGAGGAGGAAGGCCACCCGTCCCACAGCCTGGCTGGAGAGGCCCTGGGGCAGCCGCGCCTCACCATGACCTTGGGCGGCAGGAAGCCCTCCGAGTCACAGGCCACAGCCTCCAGGTCCTTCTCAGTCTCCCAGTCCAAGTCCTCGAAGGCCTCGCCCAGGGTGCAGTGTGAGCTCTGCAGGTCACTACCTGTGGGTAGGATGGGTTACCAGGACTGTGGGCAATCAGAGGCACTTCCTACTCCAGCTATGGCCCCAGAAGTGGGTGGTGGGCAAAGCTGGCAAGCCACATCCTGGACGGCCCTCCAAAGCCAGAGAGAAGCCCTAGGTGAGCGAGAGTCCAGCCAAGGCCACCCAGTAAGACTGACCGCTGCCACCGGCCAGAAGCGGCCCATCTGGGGAGGCCCGTGGGCGTGGTACAAGGCCACTGGGAGCTGGGCTGCAAGTGCCCGGTACCGTGGACCAAGGGGCTGGCAAAACAGGCCTTGCCCCTTAGTTAACCTGCCCACGAGGTCGGAGGTGCAGGGCGCCCCCATCTCACAGATGGGTAAACTGAGGCTTAGAGCGCGGAAGCGCATTAGCCTCGCTGCCGGGCGGGGGCCCGCTCTACGGGGCGCCGGGGCCTGGGGGCCTGGGATCCTACGCCGGAGGTGGGCCGGCCTGCGCCGGGCACCTACTGTCTCGGGAGTCGTGGGAGGTGTCGGCTTTCATGGGGGTGGGGTCGCTCCAGGACCGGCTGAAGCTCCGCTCGCGCCGCTCGGCGAACGCTGCAGTGAGAGCAAACCCGCGTCATGGGGGGCGGGGCAGTCTGAGGACGCCAGGGGCGGAGCTAGGTCCGGGGCGGGGTCAAAGCGCCGGGGCGCGGGGCTGAACGCCGGGGCCGCGAGGGGCCGGGCCGGGGGTGGGTGTCTCTGGGGCCTGGAGGCCCGGCACCGCGGGTCTGAGCAGCGGCGGCACGCGAAGCCCCGGCCGTTCGACGCAGCTCCCCCCGCCCGCGCGGGGCCTTACTCGGGGCCTTACTCTGGGCCTTCACCCGCCGGCTGCCGACCATGCGCAGGTGTTTGCGGAAGTTCCTGGGGAGGAAGTACCGGAGCTGGTGAGGGCTGCGAGGGGGTGGGAGGGTGCCCCCCGCGCTCCGCGCCCACCACTGATTGCCCGCCACGCCCAAGGCTCTGCCCTGCCCCCTTTCCCAGAGGGATGCCCTCCTGCAGCCCCTAGGCTCTCCCGCGTGCCCACCACCCACCCAGGGGCAAACCCCACCCAGTCCCTCTGCCGCTGAGACCCCGATAGCGCTCCCCTTTGCTGCCAGGACAAAGGCACAATGATCAAGACTTCTCTTGCTGTCCCGTCCACCCCATCCCAGGACCACTCTCGTGGTGACTCCTGCACTCAGGCACCCCACCTCCTCTGCCCACCCTTCCATCCCCTCCTTGGGCTCAGTCACACCCTGAGCCCTGCCAGCCTCCCTTCCCAGGTGGTCAAGGAAGCTGCACCCCAGGAAGGTCTGGATCCTAGAGATGCCCTCTCCCCAACTCAATGTCTCTTGGGCCACCTCAGAGGCAGGTCTCTGCCCCTAATCTTTGTGCCCTGCCAAGGCCCCAAATGGACAGACAAGCTTCCCAGACACATCTCTGAGGGGGCTTGGGGCGGCTAAGCCTTGTAGTGACCCCACAGCTCTGGGTTTCAAGGGCCAAAGAGAAATGGGTGAGCTCGCCAGCTGCAGTTCAACTGCCAATGTGCCCACAAAGCAAGGCCTGGGGGACCCAAGCACAGGACCTCTCCTGCCTGCCGCGTCCCCAGAGCAGGGCCAGGCCAGTGGTCGCCACCGCCCTTCCCCCATTGGGTCTGCTGGGCTGGGTGGGCCCAGGCCAGACCAGCACAGACAAGAGACGGACCCTGGTGGCGAGTGGCTGGCAGGCCCTACCTCTGGATTACAGACGCGGAATCATTCTCCCGTTTCCGGCGCTTCCTCTCCGCGTAGCCCCTGAACACCCTGGGAAACCACCGCGAGTCAGCACTGCCCTTGGCCACAGGCAGGAGGGACAGAGACACGGGGACAGAGGCTCGAGCACAGGGCCAGGTGGGGCAGACAGGCCCCCCAGCCAGCCAGAGGGGTCCTGGCCTGCCTCACCCTGCCCTCGGCCTGGCTCTCGGCAGGCCCTGCTTCGGCACTGGTGCACGCTGGGACATAGCGCCCCCTCACAGACAGGCCCAGGTCCCTGGCCTGCCCACACTTATCTGGGGTGGGAGGGTCCCCCAGGGACAACCACTGTGCCCTTAGGCTAGAGGTCCCACTGGGTACTTACGAGATGCTGGAGTTGCGGCGGGAAGGGGCAGCGAGAAAGAGAAGACACAGTAAGCCTGGACCCTCGGGCCCCCAAGCTCCCTCTGTTCCTCAGAGGATTCCCTCATGGGTACTCCATGTGCCAGCTGAGCACTGGCTATGTTTTGGGCCAGCCCATAAAAGGGCATGGGTGCTGAGGTCACTGTGACCCAGTGAGGCTGGCCCCCACCAGCCCTAGATTGGCTCAGGGCTCCCAGGGTGGCACGTGGGGAGGGAGCTGCTTCAGTGTGCAGGATGCTGCAGCAAAGAGCACCTCCCAGGAAGAAACCCCAAGGCAAAAAACCCAGAAGCATGTCAAAGGTAAAGAATAAACCCTGCAGGGGGCTGCAGTCGTGACTGCTTGCTGTAGCTGCTATCTGGGTCACTCATGCGGGAGGAGGAGCTAGGTGATGGGCTGGGCTGGAGAGTGGCCCAGCAGAACCACCCCCGCTGGCCACCCACCTCCTGCACCAGGTCCCCAGAGGGCCAGGGGCAGGGCTGTGTGGGAGGGAGGGCAGGGCAGTGTGGGAGGAAGAGCAGCTAGCCCTGCCCCTCTTCAGACACCACTTCTGGCAGATCCAGCAGAACACACGGCCATGGGCCCAGAGAACAGGAGAGGGTCCCAAAGTACTTCCTTAGCTCCAGGAAGGCGCCCCCTGGCCCAGTCCCGCGTGATGGGCACGTGTCAGGCACACAACTCACGCTTGCATAGTGGTGGTTGCTGTCTGGAAGCTGAAGAGGTTCTCCTTGGGGAACCAGGTACGGACAGGGATGTCATCTGGAAGAGGCAAGCAAGCAGTGACCAGGGGGGCTGGGGTTCCAGAAACCTGTGTCCCCACCTGTCGAAGAAGGTATGCTTCTGGCTCAGCCAGCAGAGGAGAGGCGCCAGGGTCCCCCAGGCCTCCCCAGCGGGGAGGAAGCAGGCATAGGGCTGCAGCAGCCCAGGGCTTCCCAACACTCTGCTTGGCTCTCCCTTCGGTTGCCTGTGGTTGAGAGGTGCCCCTGTCTCCAGGGGGCCGGGAGAAGGGATTCACTTTGTCTCCCTTTGGGCAGGAGGCGCAGGGACAACAGCTACAGCCTCTCCTGCAGCCCAGACACTCTGGTGTCTGCTTGACCAGACCTCCCCTCCCCTGGACCATTACAGGAGGGCAAGGTGGAGGCCCTCAGCGAGCACAGACTGCCTTGCTGAGGGCTGCCCCTTCCCAGGACCCCTACAGCTCCTAGACAGGCCGAGCAAAGGTCTCACCCTGCGCCCTGTCCCAACCCCTCGCCTGTGTCCAGAGGAGTGTGAGGTTGTGGAGGTGAACTGCCCACACCCTAGGCCTGTGCCTAGATGCCCAGGCGGGTTGCTGACTTGGAGGCCCAGAAGGTGTCCCAGGAAGGTGTGGCAGCTCAGCCACTTAGAGCTTTGCTCTCCAGGAGAGCACCTCAGAGCCAGGAGGCATGGGCTGCCAGAGGGTCGCAGAAAGGCCTCTAAGACACAGCTCAGCATTCCTGGCAAGAGGCCCCCTGGTTGCCCAGGTCCTGGAAAGCTATGTTCTGCCCAAGGTGAATGGGTGCCCTCCTGGCAGGCCCCGCGGGAGTGACTATTCCCCAGGACTTCCTAACTGGATGGCAGCCCGATCTTCCAGTTAAGCCATGTTTTCCACCAGCTCAACCCTCAAGATCCTCCCTGGCCCCCTCCTCCAGGAAGCACTTCCTGACTAACCTGGTGCTGGCAGGGTCAAAGCCAACCATGAGGCCTGACATGGGGATGTGCTGGCAGGACCCCACCTGCCCCATGATCTGGGAGCTCTCACAGTGGTTATGTGCTGGCAACCCCCAGCACCAGCACCCTGCCTGAGCCTGCCAGTGCCAGCGATAAGCCCCCTCACCAGACACACGGTCCATGCTGTACATCCTCTCCAGCTTCTTGCGGCGGCTAGGGGCCTCAGGCAGCGGCGGCTGGTCAAGCCCAAAGGCCCGAGGGGAGGGGCTGGGGGCCAGTTGGGCGCATCCAGGACATTCCTTGGAGCCCTGGCGGCTGCCCGCCCAGCTCTGGCAGGGCCTGCTGATGTCCTCACGGCTGCTGCCTGGACTGGCACGCAGGGGCTGGCTGTGGTGGTGGGGGTGCCTCTCCCGTTGCCGCCTCCCCTTCACCACGGCCAGCTCAATGGCCTCGGCCTCTGGGCCGGGCAGCAGGGCTGGCTCCCCAGAGATGGTGTACACTCGGGGCTGGGGGCCCTCGCCAGCCGGCTTCCCACAGACCGCATCCTCTGAGAGGCTGCCCTCATAGCGGCCATTGGACACAAGGGAGAGGCGGCGCTTGTTCTGTGGGGCTGGCTGCATCTCAGGGGACCCGTCGTGGCCAGAGTAGGCGTCAGCCAGCAGGTGGTCTGGGGGAGAGGCACGAGGTGAGTGTGCAGCCTGCCAGCCCTGCCCTCCCAGTGCTCTGAGGGCAGGGAACACCCAGTGGGTGCCTGGCAGAACGTGGGAGGCTGCAGCTGCCCCCCACCCCACTGACCACATGCCAATCCTTGATGTCTTCAGAAAAGGCATTTCCCAGCTCTTCCTAGAGGGCCCCTCCTGTCTGGGCCCCAAGCCCCTTGCATGTGCTGCGGTGACAGGCTGTGCTACCTTTGGGTGACAGGCAGGGAGTGGGGGTGGGGGGCAGGAACAAGCAGGCCACCGCCCAGCCTGCCACCGCACCAGTGCATGGAGCCAACTTCTCCCCTCCCCCCAACCAGCTGGCCCCCAGAGACAGTAGTGCCAGCCCTGGGGGGTGCCAGGAGGCCTGTTGCCATGCCAACAGCCCAGGCTGGGTGGGTGCCATGGTGATGAGTGACTCGGAGCTCCTCCTGGGGCTCTGGGCCAGGGAGGGCAGGGGACGCGAGGAAGCCAGCCCAGCAGGGCAGTGCCGCCCCCTCACACCCCCGTCCCCACCGTCCACGGGCTGGGCCTCGCCTGGGGCAGGGGACAGCATCCCTTAGGTCGGGGGGCGGCTGACTGCCCCCATCCTGGCCCTGCCTCACGCGACCCTACCTGCACCGTTCCGGTTCTCAGGGTGACTCTGGGACAGGTACTCGCCAAACGCTCGGGCTGCTCTGAAGGGGGATAGCGGGGTGTGCCGTCAGTGCACACAGGCCCACCCCGGCGTCTACCAGAATAAGAGCCTGGGGCACCCGCCCCCTCCAAGGCCCTGGGCACCAGAAAGGGGGGGGGCCGGGGGGTCACCCACGGCAGGTACTCCCATCCTACCCTGGAAAGCCCAGGGCTGGCAGGTCGCGTTGCCGGGGACCCTTGGGTTCCGGTGCGCCTCGGCTGGACCTGCAGGCCCGGCCCCGGTCTGCATTCCATCCAGCCCCGGTCACTTGGTAGGGGGAGCCTGTGGCCAGCAACTCGCTCACCGCTGCCCCGGGCCGGGGGCGGGCGCGGGCCCCACGGCGGGCCCGCCGCACTCACCGCACTTTGGCCGCCACCGAGGACATGGCCTCGCTCCTCAGCGCCCTCCTCCGGGAGGCGGCGGCGCCCATGGTCGAGGCGGCGGCGCATCCCCCGGCCTCAGAGCGGGCCCCACGCCCGCCGCCTCCGCCGGGGGTGCCGTGCCGCTCCGGGGCTCGGGCTGGGGTTCGGGACCGGACACGGGACTCGCATGGCCGCGTCGGGCCCTCTCCGCGCGTCCCGCCGCACAGGGAGAGCGCCGGGGGCGAAGGCTCCGCCCCGCGCCGACAGGGCCGGGGGCGGGGCTGGGATGGAGCCCCGCCCACCGGCTGCAGGGACGGGGCGGCCTCCGCCCGTAGGTCGCCACGACCAGGGGCGGAATCCCACCCATCGCCACGCCCGGACCGGCGGGCTCCTCCCAGCGCGTCACCCCTGGGCGGGGCTGCGGCGGAGGCTCCGCCCCGCGGCGTCCGCGCCGGCCGGGAGCCGCACCACCCGGCCGTCCGCCTCGACGCTGCCTAGCAGCGTGGAAACAGGCCGGCGACCGCCCGACTGCCAGGTCCTGGGCCCTCAGGTCAGGGGTCGCAGACCCGCCTCACCTGCTCTGAGCGGCGCAGGGATGGTGGTTCTCAAAGTCACAGGGCGTCAACTTGTCCTTTTACACAAAAGGCCTCGCCCGGCGTGTTGACTGACCAGCGGACGCCACCATCTTAGGAGAGCGTCCTATGTACGCACAAGGCCTGAGGCCGCTGGGGCTCATCGTCGGTCTGGGGGACCCCATCCCAGTCCCTGGGTGCCCTGCCTGACTGGCCTGGAGTTGTCGCCCCCACCCGGGGTCTCAAGCCCCAAGAGAGGGGCGCCTGGGGTTCTCAGGTCCCCGCGTGGTGACCTCGGAGGAGAGCAGGCGACATCACCCCCGCCCCCGCCTGGGGAGGGGCCCCTCCAGCGGGCCAGCGGCGGGGGCTGGGCTGCTCTGACACAGGGATCTGGGCACAGGGACACGGCCCACACACATTTCTTTTATTGACATGCTAAGCAGAAGCACGGGGGACTCTGACAGCTCTCAGGGGAATCGGGGGCTCGCACCGTCCCCCAGGGCTGCTGTGTGTGCAGAAGGGAGCAGGACCAAGGGTCTGGCTAGGAGCTGCCAGCACAGGGAAGCCCAAGACACCCCAGCACCAGCCTGGGCCCCAGCGGGGATAACACTTGGCACACGGGGCAGGGCCCTGGGCCCAGCCTGGTCTTCTGGCAGGTGGGGAGGGGTTTCAGGGTGTGTGGAGGCCTCTATCCATCTTGATCCGAGTGCTGGGGGGACGAGGAGTCCTGGGACCATTTTGGGGAAGCCAGACCAGGATGCTGATGCGGAAGTGAGGGCTCATCCTCCTGGAAGCAAACCGCACATGGTCAGGCATGGGCGAGCCGGAGGGCTGACCCTGGCCCAGGGTTCTCCAGGCTGCGGATGCAGAGCCACTGGCTCATGTGGGGCCCTGAGAGCCAGCCTGGCCAAGGGGCACAGGGCGGGTCTGGGCAGCTCACGGAGTCGGAGGCCACGTCCGCAGGGGCGCTCTGGAAATCAGCATACGTGTCCTTGGGGCTGTCGGGAACCTCCTCCTCGTACTCAGTCTGGTAGTCAGACTCGTCTGGGCAGAGGGGAGGGCTGTGTTGGTCCCCTTCTGGGGGCAGGGCCATGCCACGGTGGCACTGGTCCCTGCACACAGCCAACCAGGTGCAAGGGCTGCTAGAAGGAACGTGGCAGCCAAGGCGGCTTGTTGAACACGTCAAGGGTCAACAAGAGATGTTGACACCACCACCCACGGCTGCATGGGCACACATCTCGGAGGCTGACTCACCATCCACTGAGGCCACCTTCGCAGGCTCAATGCGTGACACAATCTCGGCAAGGTCTGTGAAGGAAGCACTGGGGCAGGTGTGGACCTACAGGGCCGAGGCAGAGGAGACATCAGATCAAGGTCACCGCTCCCATCCCCACCCCTGACCCCAAGACGCTGTGACCCTAGCCCACGGAGGCAGCCCACCCCTGGAGTGGAGTGTGGCGGGGCACGGAAGACAGGCAGAGTCCTGAGCAGACCCCTACTCAGAAGTCCATCCTCTCCCACCATGAGCACCACAAGGGCAGAGTCACAGTGGGGGAAATGAGAGGCCACGTCGGGGCACAGGCCAGGAGATAACCCCCAGGGCTGCTGCCCCTGCCCTTGTCTTCTGGCCCCAGGGGTGGGAGCGCCTGAGGCCTGAGCCATTGACAGGGTGCACGAAGGTGCTGCTGGCTGCAGGGAGCCCTGCACCTCTCCAGGGCAGGATGTGCAGCGGACCATCCATCGGGGGATGGCGGGGAGGCAGGGAGGTAGGGGTGTGCCCGTGGGCACTCACGTCGCAGGCCTTCATCTTGCTTGACCCCTGATGGTCCTGCAGCATCTTCTCCAGGATGCCACTCCGACGCCAGACATCAAACACCGTCCACCCATGCTGGTACCCCGCTTCCTGCACACACCAGTGGCCATGGGACCAGGTGCTGGCACCCCGCTTCCTGCACACACCAGGGGCTCCAGTGCTGGCACCCTGCTTCCTGCACACACCAGGGGCCACGGGACCCAGTACTGGCCCACCACTTCCTGCACACACCAGGGGCCACGGGACCAGGTGCTGGCACCCCGCTTCCTGCACACACCAGGGGTCACGGGACCAGGTGCTGGCACCCCGCTTCCTGCACACACCAGGGGCCCTGGACCTGGTGCTGGCACCCTGCTTCCTGCACACACCAGGGACCACGGGACCTGGTGCTGGCACCCCACTTCCTGCACACACTAGGGGCCACGGGACCCGGTGCTGGCACCCCGGTTCCTGCACACACCAGGGGCCCTGGACCTGATGCTGGCACCCCGCTTCCTGCACACACTGGGCGCCCTGGGACCGGGTGCTGGCACCCCACTTCCTGCACACACTGGGGGCCCAGGACCCGATGCTGGCACCGTGCTTTCTGCACACCCCAGGGGTTCTGGTGCTGGCACCCCGCTTCCTACATACACCAGGGACCACAGGACCGGGTGCTGGCACCCTGCTTCCTGTACACACTGGGGGCCCTGGGACCCAGTGCTGGCACCCTGCTTCCTGCACACACTGGAGGCCCTGGGACCGGGTGCTGGCACCCTGCTTCCTGCACACACTGGAGGCCCTGGGACCGGGTGCTGGCACCCTGCTTCCTGCACACACCAGGGACCACGGGACCGGGTGCTGGCACCCTGCTTCCTACACACACCAGGGGCCCTGGACCTGATGCTGGCACCCCGCTTCCTGCACACACTGGGCGCCCTGGGACTGGGTGCTGGGCTCTACTTCTTGTGCTCTCAGAAGTGGGGGAGGGGGGTTGAGGGAGGGGCAGCCGACACAGCCCGCTGGCCTGGAGCCGCAGTGTACTCACGCAGATCTCACTGAACTTGCCGAAGTCCAGCGTGCGGTAGCTGTCGATGGGGGGGCGCAGGTACTCACAGTACTCACTGCTCTTCACCATCTCCAGCTGCCGGACGCAGCACACGTAGGCCAGGCGCGCTTGGATCTCTGCCATGTTCAACACCTGTCACCATCACAGCTACCTGAGCAAGGCTCTGGCCCCCACCCGGCCCCAAGGGGAGACGCAGCTCTGCTTGGCCCCAGGGGAGGGCAGGTGCTGGCCAGGGGCCCGCAGTTGTGGAGCCGTTAGGCCTGTGCCTTTCCCCTGAGCTGGGCTCAGGCAGGGCCCTGAGCAGGATGGTGAGCGAGCGAAGCGGCGCAGCCCCCAGGACTCAGGGCCTCGGGGGCACTGTCCCCTGTCCGGCTGCCGGCATCCCACAGGGCCGCTACCTTCACTTTCGTGGCCAGGGGGTTCCAGCGCTTCCAGAGCAGCCACCACCCAGACAGCGCATCGCCATAGTTGGTGAGGTCCGTCTCGTCTCGACTGCCCACGTCGACGGCAATCACCACCTTTGCTCCCATCGACCTGGCCACATCCGCTAGAAAGGAGGCGGCCCTGGTCACCACTGGGACAGGTATGTAGAGCCCCAAGTGGGAGCAAAACTGGGGGGATGGAGGCAGAGCTGGAGGGACAGGGACAGAGCAGGGGAATGGGGCAGAGCATCTCCTTTCCACTGGCACACCTGGGCCTCTGGAGGGGCAGCTGGGAGCACAGAACTGTCCACCAGGTGACAGATGTGCCCACAGGAGGGCCCTCGCCAGCAGCCAAACGGACGCCCACCGCCTGTCAGTTCCCACTGTGACCATGGAGCCAGGAGGAGAGCAGTGGCTGGCGGCTGTACTTGGCGCACTGAGCACTGCCGAAGTGCAGGCCCGCCAGCCCTGGTCAGCGAGGGAGCATGTGCACATGTGTGTGCCCTGTGCTCACATGGCCCTGTCAGCCCCCCAGAAGTGTGTGCAGCGGCCCTCCTGGGAGCGGAACCAGCTGACAAGGCCGGGTCCCTCCCTGAGATGGTACCTGGCAGGTTGTTGATGTAGCCCCCATCCATCAGCAGGTGCCCATCTTTGGGGTCGCAGAGTGGGGGCATGTACCCTGACAGGGACATGCTGGCACGGACATACCTCCACAGGGAGCCTGGGAGGGAGAGGTCGAGGGCTTGGGAAGAGGCGGAGACCCTACCAGGGGACTGGCAGATGCCCTCCACTGCCCAGGAGGTCTGGCCCCACTGCAAGTCAGCCTGGCCTATGTGGCGTCCCGCAGCTGCATGACTGACCTCTGGTGGTGGAGTCCAGCTGGAGCTGCGGTGCCCTCTGACCACCCCCACCCAGGGGCTCAGTGGAGGTTGCACGAGGCCCAGGGAGGCCAGGCTTACTCTGGGGTCTCTGTGCATCCCGCCATGCCCTGCTCCACACTGGGGTGTACCACAGCCTCTGCCAGGCCCCCACCCACATTAAAGTGTCTGCACTCTTCCCCGCAAGGGCTCTTGGCTGCTGGCCTAGCACCAGCTATCAGGGGTCCCTGCCCCAGCAGGACTGCTGGCTGCTCACCGTCGGTGTGGACCCTCATGGCAGAGGCGGTGATGTCCGTGGTGATGGTGAAGTAGGGGATCCAGAGGTCCTGTGAGGGAGGCAGGCTCAGCAGGGCCACCCTCCCTGGTACCAGCCCCCCACCCTGCAGGCTGGGGAGTCTGGGGAGTGAGGAGGGTGCCATGTGTCCAGAACAGGCCAGGCTAAGGCCAGCCATGGGCAGCTCCCCAGGGCAGCCCCTGCTGGGGGACCTCAATTTGCCGGTCCCCGAAGACGCTGCTCATGCTGCTGTTGAAGCCAGCCCCTGAGAACATGGAGGTGATGGGGTAGGTCAGGTCCAGCACGGTCTTCACCACTGATGTCATGTCCTGAGTGGGCAGAGCACACATGAGGCCCTGCAGAGCAGGCTCCCTGCTGACACAGGGGGGGCCCCAGCTCGGAGCCCACCTCCAGAGCGCCTCCCAAGAACAGACAGGTTGTCTGGGAAGGACCTGGGTGGTCTGTGGGACTGAGCCTTCAGGGCCTGAAGGTCCTGTGAGGGTCCGGGGACCCCCACAGGGCTAGCCAGTCCAGCCCTTGCTGCGTGCTCAGTGGGAGAATGTGGCACCATGACCAGCCCAGGACCAGCACCAGGTAGGTGGGCAGCGAGGACAGCCCTGCCACAGCCCACTGAGGTCCCTAAGGCAACGAGACCCACTGAGGTGGGTCTGGGGACCGAGCAGCCGCACCACACTCCGTCTTGGTCGATGTCACACTGTGGCACATATGCCACCAGGGCCCCAGAGAGAGTGGCCCTGCAGAAGGCCCTCTGGCCAAAGCCCCCGTCTCTCTGGTGGGACTGGGTCTGTCCTTCCTCAGTGAGGACGGGGCCAGTTAGGCCCGCGAGGAGCAGGACATGTGACCAGGTGGGCAGCACTGGCCTCGCCCAAGAACACCCAGGTTTAAGGCTGCCTAACTCCTTACAGGTCAGGGATGGAGGGGAAGGGTCCTCCCTCTGCATGGAAAGACACTGGAATGGAAAGGTCTGGAGCAAGAGCTGTACACAGGGTGGGACCTCAGCTGCGAGGCAGGTGCCTGCCCCACGTGCTCATGCTAGGACTTGTGGGATGCAGGCCCTGCCTTGGGATAGGCAGAGGGAATGCAGGGACCCAGGACAGCATGGCACATGCCCAGAGTCCTCCCTCGTTAGCAAGGCCCTCACACCCAAGGAAGCCCCTGCCCTGTGGAAAGGCCTGCAGACCCAAGCCTGTGGCCCTACAGCCCTGCCATCCCCTCAGCATGGCAGAAGGCACAGGCTATGTGGACAGGTGGAGCCAGAGGGTGGTCTGGGAGGTTCCATCCTGCCCTGCCCTGCCCCACCCCTCAGAGGGCTGTGGGGCACCACGCCTGAGGCTCCCAGGCCCCTACGACTCCTGCGCCACTCCAGAGGCCTGCTGGCCTGTGACCAGGCCCTCACTGAGGCTGGAGCACACTGTCCTCTGTGGGCACTGTCCCCAGAGGCCATCCTTAGTGGCTGGAGCCATGTCAGCTCCTGGGCCCCCTCCCAGGAGCAGCCTGCTGAGGAATGGCTCATTTCAGAGCAAGAGGCATCTTTGGAACACCGTGTCCTCGGGATGTGTGGATGGGACAGACGGCCTGCTCTGATGGCTTCCACCAGAGGACCACCAATCTCCTTTTTCTTTTTAAGAGGAGAACACAAACATTTTTGATCCCATTGGTTCATTGGGCACCATTCTGTTCCCCTAGAACAAGCAGAGCCTCCAAAGGACAGAATGTAGCCTGTGCTGCAGGGGAGCCCCCCCACACCATGCCCACCCCCACAGTGTCTGCAGGCCCTCCCCGCCCCCCCAAATCCACCCCAGATCCTGCCCAGTCTATATGGATGGGCCTCTGCTCCTCAAAGGGTTAGTGGCATTAACTGCATTTTCCACTTTCCAAATCCCTAGTTCTGGCATTCGGGGTCTGGCACACCGGGGAGTCGGCCACCCCAGGGCTAGCGGTTCCTAGAGCCGGCGGAGGCCCTCCCAGCCACGGCTCTCGTGCGCACTGCTCCAGGGCCCAGGACCCAGCCGCCTCCCTGAACACGCTCTCATGGGCCTATGTCTCCCGCCTGAATCAATCCTGGGGCAGCCCCCATGCCCCGAGCCCACCGGAATTATTCAGAAGAGAACATCCCACACAGTGTGCCCTGCCCTGCCCTGCCTGCAGGGACCCCAATGTAGGCTCTGGCCTAGGCCTGCCTGTGCTGTTCCCCGTCTCCTCATGGCCCAGGTGTTCCCCTGTGGCCCTGTGGGGCGCCCCCTGCCTCTTGTTCCCAGAGAACTATGGGTAACATTACACTTTTCTTCCAGTGTGCTGACCTCTCTGTGCTGTCCTCAGTGTCCTTTATAAATTAAGACCAGCACCAACAGGAGCTGGCCCCCCGACACTGGCGTTCTTACTCCCTCTGTGCACCCCCTGCACCCTACAAGCCAAGCTCTGAGGCCAGAGCCCTGCAAAACCACGTGCCAGGGCCAAGGGTCCTGAGGCCCTCCTACCCCAGGGCACACAGGAACCCGGCACTGCACCCCAGAGAGGGCGCAGCCCCTCACCTCAGCCCACTGCTTGGCCCGGATCCGTATCTGACTGTAGTTCCGCTCCTCAGCGTACAGGGCGCCCATGAAGGCCCCGATTGATGTCCCTCCAACCATGTCCACGGGGATGCCACACTCCGTCAGGGCCCGGATAACGCCAACCTGGGCACAGCCTCTATGCCAACCGGAGCACAGGGCAGGGAGTAAGTGCCACCCCCAGGGCTGGCTCCCACTGAGCCCCACAGATGGCCGCCCCCAGAGACAGTCGTCCTGATGCATCCCCCTCCCCACCCCAGCAGCTGACTCCTGCATGAGTCACAGAAAACCGAGCAAAGACACCGGCTCAGAGGAGGGCCGCCGGCACTTAGAGGCCCCCTGGTGTCCTGAGGGCAAGACAGCGTCCAGACACTTCTACCCACAGCCTCTGAGAGGCTGTGGAGCTGAACAGGCTTTGGATGGACTTGGGAGGAGCCCACTGGAAAGTGGGGGTCCTGAATGTTCCAAGAGCAACGCCCCAGGGGTCAGGTGAACAGGGCACAGACAACCCCTGACAGGGAAGGGAAAGCCAGCATCTGAAACGGTCACCCTGGGCTCCAAACTACTGTCCCCATTTCTCATATGTGGTGCCCGCCACTCAACCAGAAATTACCACTCGTGAGGAGGAAAGACCACATGACCACAGCCAAGAGAAAAAACACACAACAGAAGTGGACCCAGAGGCAATCAGGGATAATCCTGTCGTCTAACAGGGAACAGAGACGTCAACACAGGCTACAAAGTGGCCGTGGAGCCTAAGGAGAAGTGGCTTGAGCATGTCTCAACCACTCAAGTGGGCGAATGAGTAAACAAAGTGTGGCATACACATATGAAGGATGTCTTTCATCCTTAGAAGGAAATTCTGACACGTTATCAATGGATGAACCTTGAGGGCATTAGGTTAAATGAAAGAAGCCAGACACAGAAGGGCAAATCCTGTAGGACTCACTCATGGCAGGGACCTGGAGCGTCAGATTCAGACCCAGAAAGGAGAAGGGTGGGGACCAGGGGCTGGGGGAGGGGAGGTTAGGGTCTAACAGGTGCAGAATTTCAGGCTGGGATGAAAAAGTTCCAGAGATGTATAGTGACGGTTGCAAACCACTGTGAATATACTTACTGCCACTGAATTTCACACTTAAAAACTGTAAAATGGTAAATTTTTATATGTATATTTTAACACAATAAAAACATATATAATATCACCGCAGAAAAATTAAATACTCAGGTTTAAGCCAAAAAAGTTCAAGACAAGACAAGACTAATAATTTTGGCAGAGAACTAGAAACCATAAAACACAACCAAATGACAACTTTAGAAGCAAAAGATACAATAACTGAAATGAAGAACTCAATGCATGGGTTCAAAAGCAGATTAGACACAGCTAAAGAGAGAAACAGTGAAATAAAGACAGATCAGAAGAAAACATTTATTGCATCATAGAGCATCAACAGAATGGAATATTAAAATAATCTTTTCAAAAATATGTAAAGGGGCTCAGAAAACATCTGTGATCTGGTGCAGAGGGCTGAAAGAGATGGGACAGAAGAGGTCATGGTTTGGAATTTTTTGGAACTGGTGATCAACATCAAGCCTCAGATTCAAGAAGAATTATAAATTCTAAGCATAAATCAAAAGAAAATCATTCCTACATTGTTGAAAATCCAAGGCAGAAAAAACTTTAAACCAGCCTGAGAACAAAAGGACACGCTGCCTTCAGAGGCACAGCACAGACAGCCAACTGCTCCTTCCTTTGCAGTCACGGCAAAGAACACGGACTCACCATCTGGCCTTTTGAAACAATGTCTGCTGGCCCGTAAGTTAAGGGAAAAAAAGAACAATTCAAATCCAAGAGAGCAAAATTAAGAAAATAATAAAGATAAGAGCAGAAATTAATGAACCAGAAAGCAAACATACAACAGATGAGATGAACAAAGCTACAGATCGCTGCCCTGAGAGCCGCTTTGGCTGGGCAGCGCCGGGGAGCAGGGTCTCGATACCGACGTCAGGGCGGAAAGAGGGACAGCTGTACAGATGCTCCAGTCAGAAAGGTGAGAAGCTAGTGTGAGTTTGATGCCGTAAGTAGGAAAATTCAGGAAAACTGGACATATTCCTAGTACAACATAACTTACCAAACCCAACATAAGAAAGAAAAACTGACTGGTATTATCATTATCAAGATAACTAAGTCTTTAATTCCTAAATCCTTACAAAGAAAATTTCATGTCCAGATGGTTTAACTAGTGAATTCTACTAAACACATAAGGGAGAACAACACAAATTTTACATAGAACCATCCAGACAATAGGAAAAGTAGGACTCCTGACTCAGTTTTGAAGCTGGCAAACAAACCTACATGAATTTCAAGACAGGACAAGTGCAGCCCAATCTCAAGCAGTCAAAGGGGATCCAGCGGTAGAGAAATAGGGCTACACATCACGCACAAATGAGTCTATCCCAAGAACGCAATGCTTTCATTTAAAAATCAATAAATGTAAAAGCAGAATAAAGAAGAAAACTTACATGATCTCAACAAATCCACAAAAACAACCATTCATGGAAAAACTTACCAAACTAAGAATAGAAGGGTACTTTCTCAACCTGATGAAGAGCATCTATGAAGCCCACAGCCAAGGTCACACTTCACAGTGAAACTGAACCGAACACCTCCAACACAGGGCGTGCTGAGAGCCCCTCACCACTTCAGCTCAACATGGAAGTGCCAACCAGTGCAATAAGGCAAGAAAAAGCAACAGGCAGCACACACACATTTTGGAAAGAATAAATTCTGTCTGTGTTCTCAGAAGACATAACTGTGTATATAAGAAATTTTTAAAAAACTACAAAGAAGCTACAAGAGTGAATGAGTCCAGCAAGGCTGTAAGATAGGACACTGATTCACAGATATCAGTTGTACTGCTATATACTGGCACAATTTTAAAGTGCGATTTAAGATATCATTTATAGTAGCAAAAAAATCCCATTAAACACTGAGTTGCCTCTAAAATTTACATGGATATGCAAAGGACCCAGAATAGCCAAAACAATTAAAACAGAAAAACACCCACACTCACACCCAACTGAAGGACTTACACTGCCTGATGTCAAGATTACCATCAAGTTACAGAAATCCAGGAAGAGGTGGTGTGGTTAAGGACAGAACACACACCTCGGGGACACACCAGAGCCCAGGTGCAGGCTCCTGCTACACAGAGTCATCTGGTGTCTGACACATACCACACTCCACAGGGAAGGGGTGTTTTCAACAAAAGGTGCTGGGGCAACTGGATAACCATGTGGGAAAAAAACGCCTCAGTGTCACCCCACACTGCTTGCCAGAAACCCAGTCAGGTGGATCTTAGGCCCAAATGTACAGGCTAGAATCACGGTGCTTGTAGAAGAAAACAAGGAACACCTTTGTGACCTTGGGATAGGCAAGAGCTCTCAGAACACCAGAAGTAGTAGTCACTGCAAAAACTGGTAAGTCCCACTTTATCCAAATTAAAAACTGTTCATGAAAGGGTGCCGTTAAGAAAATGAAGTCAAAGATCGAGTGACAATATTAACAATCTGTCTTGCAAAAGACATGTATTTAGGCTACATAAATAACTCTTCTAACTCAATAATAATAAAAGACAAACCATCCATTAAGCATGATTAAAGAACATAAATGGTACTTTTCAAAATAAGATAAGCAAATGGCCAGAGCACGTGACGGGAGTGGTCCTCACAGTGTGCAAGTTTCAGTCACAGCGACACACCACCCCACACCCACTGGAACGGCTGCGATCCGGAATGGTGCAGGAACAAGTGTCAACAAAAATGCGGGCTGCCCAAATTCTCAAATGCTGATGGGGGTGTAAAACTGTGCGACTACCTCACGACTGGGAATTCCACTCCTAGGCATTTACCCAAGAGGAAAGAATATATCTCCTCAAAAAAGATTTGTACAAGCACAGTACTAGCAGCTTTGTTCATAGTAACCCAAACCAGAAAATAACCTCGAAGTCCCCTGACAGGAGGAGGGATGAGCAAAGCCCCGGGACAGTGGGACGTGCTCAGCGGCACCGCTGACGCGGCCAGGCTTCCACAGCCCCGCACGCGCTCCGGGGCCTGAGCGCCACAGGCGCTGCTGCACGATGACGCCTGGGACGCGGGCAGGACGCAGGCACTCAGAGCCCCAGAGAACTCGCCGCTGCATCAGGGGGGCAGAGAGAAGGCCACAACAGAGCGCCCCAACATTAGAAATATTTTAGCAGAAGAGACCATTCAGAAGATACATTCGAGAAAAACCAGCCAGAAAGAGGAACAAAAAGACAGATGGAAACATGGGAAGGAAGATGGGAGACGCCGAGGATCCGTGCAAGATGCCTGATTTCTGGCCACGAGAAGCTCCGGGAGAGAACAGAGAGGTCGCCCTGAGTGGGGATGTGTGGATTTCCAAGCGGGAGATGGCCCACTGGGAGCCCGCCCGGCGTGACTGCGGAGGACAGCAGCACCACAAGAATCAAGGGGCTCTCCCAGCTTCCGGGGAGACAAGCCTCAGGAACAGCAGCACCGGTCTCTCAAGAGCAACGCTGGAGGCTACAGACCGCGGAGCCACACCTCACAGGCCCTCAGGGAGAGGGGCTGCATCTACACTGCTGTACCCAAACCGTGTGGCAGTAGGATGACATTTTCTGCTTCGCATGGTCTACTTTCCCCACCTTTGCATCTTCTTTCTCAGAAGGAAATTTCTAGGGCATGAGCTCTACCAAAATCAGGAATAGATCAAGAAAGAGGAAGACACGGACCCAGCCGAGAGGCAAAGGCAGTTCCCAGGACAGCGGAAGGGAGACCAGACCAGGATCACAGCAATGCGATGGAAAGCGACCGGCAGAGCCAAGTGAGGCAGGAGGCTGGGGGCCAGTGGCTGCCCACGCTTAAGCGGACGTCCCCGCATGTCTGAGCAGGCCGAGTGGAGGCCAGCGCTTCCACGGTGTCTGCGGACAGAGTAATGATACCCAGAAAACTGAGCAAAACGGCGTCACGGTGATTAGCTCCAGGGAAGGAAATGCTGTCATGCCCCACCACATTCCTTAGCTCTGAAAGGGACCCCACTGTCACGGGGGCACGGCAGTGAGTCCTGGCCTAGCGAGGGAGGGAGGGCCCATGGACAGATGGATGGACAGATGGAAGGACTTTGTGTGGGGGAGTGGGTTAGGAACTCAGTGATCTGAAACTGAGAAAGAAAAAGAACAGGGGTGCTGTTTGGAAAGTACATGAGCAAAGAGCTGAGAGAAGGTGAAAGTGCCCACCTTGGGCTCTCTCTGGATTTCACAGCGGGGCAGGAGGGACAGAGGACTGTTAGTTTGTTACACAAATGCTGACCGGCCTTAGAGAATGGCCATATTTCTGTTAAAATGTTATTTTGATTTCAACCGATTTTCATTAGAAGTGCTGATCAGGCCACTGTGATCTGCAAGTCTGTGCCAGCTGCCCCAGGCCCCCCACTGTGCCAGCCCTGCAGAGGGCAGCCTGGGTGCCCCGCCCCGCCCTGCCTGCCCCGCCAGCCACCTTGAGCAAATCATCTGATTTCCTGGGCCCACTGGCTCAGCCTTCAAGCAGAAGCCTGGCACCCGATGATGCTCCAGGATCACCTGAGATAAGTGAGCACAGTGCTCAACACTCCACCCCTCAGGCCAGGGCAGGACTCGGCTCCCTCCCTGGGCAGCAGCGGGCCCAAGGCCCTGCAGCCCAGCACTCACACTGAAATTCGACAAGAAGAGTGGGCCAGGCATGAGCAACAGCCTGACTGGAGGCAGGAGACGTCTTTGAAAGTCTCCACCACAGCGACGCCAAGGGGCTTCTGCCCTTCCAGGGCCCACCCCTGCAGCTTGCTTTGGAAGGGACGCCCTTAGGACACTGGAGGCACCCGGCCAGGCTCCTTCTCCGAGGCATCAGCGGGGCAGCGCTTAGAACCTGGGGCGCTCAGGAGGTCCTGCCATGGTGCTAGCGGGCAGTACATGCCAGCTGGCATGGAGACCCCCTGATCACCTCACCGAGCCAGCAGTGATGTTTCCCCACAGCGGGGGCATGGGAGGATCCACCTCACCAGGCACCCAGCCCAGGCACCGCTCACCCTTTCTCCCTCTGACGGGTGGGGTCTGGCACAGATGTGGTAGGAGGCGCTGCTCTGCCTGCCCACGTACCACATGGGTCCCCAGAAGGCCTTGGCACACCCTTCCCATGACGCCCCTGGGCTCTGTTTCTGCTCCAAGTGCATATTTCTCTTTAGTTCAGGAGAACAGGGGCAGGTGTTAGAATGACAGCTCAGGGCAGAAGTTAGTGGGGTTCAAAGTCCTGCAAGGAGCCCACCAGCCTGAAGAAGTAAAGGGTGCCCCACTACGTCTGGAGCAGATTGGGCTGTCCCTCCACAAAGTGCGTATTAACATGGGAAGAGACTCACCTGGAGCCCAGCGGAAGGACTGGCAAAGGACAAGAACAGAGTTTTCAGAAGAGGAGACATGAATGGTCAACTGGCAGACAGAAACTTCCAGCAAAGACTCAGACAACACAGGAATTTTCTTCTACTGCTTCCTGGGGCCGTGGGATGTGAGGGGAGCCTGCAGGGGCAGGACTCAGCAGCACCCGAGGCGCTGAGAAAGGCTGGCCGGGTGTGGGGCCCACCGAGGGGGTGCCTCTTCACATGCCCACACACACACACGTGCACACAGCTGCACGGGACGGGACGGGCACTCACCTGGCCCCTCCCCCACCAAGCACCAAGGCGACGGCATTGCCGGTCAGCACCCGGGCCAGGCGGGAGAAGTCCGAGTGCTGGTCGGGGGGCCTCTGGAAGACCTGGTCGTACATGTCCACCTGAGAGGGGACAGACGGAGACAGGCGGGCCGAGTCAGCGTCCTGACCTGCTCGGGCTGGTTTCTCCATCCAGACCCACAGCTCTCTCGGACACGGCAGGGTCTGCCTGATACCAGCCCTGTCAGCACCTCAGTTTGCCTGGGAGGAGACCTCAGAGGGCATGTGGGTGAGTGGGCAGAGTGGGCAGCTGGGCCACAGCCCCACGGGCCGGCAGGAGATGACAGAGCCCTTGGGCAGCTTTCCCCAGAGGGGTACCAAGCCCAAGGCCCAGCTGAAATCCTGCCGGCCCCCAGGCTCTGGGCACAGAGGTAGCTGTTAGGATGTGGGCCACTGAGCGGACGGCCAGGGAGGCCGCGGTGTGTGGGCAGCCTCTGGGCCCACCACCGCCTGGCTCCCCGGGCTGAGGATGCCCTACGGAGGGGCCCCAGGACTTGCCCGCAGATTCGCCCAAAGGACACCCTCTGAGGCCTGGGTGGAACAGGAGGCTCTCACACCCACCAGCCCTGCTCCCAGCCTCACCAGCCTGGGCATGCTCCTCCTGGAGAAGACGCGGCGGGGGCAGCAGAGGTGCAGGTGGCCGGAGCACCAGCTGCGCATGTTTAGCCACTCCGCGGTGCGGGCGGGGGCCGGCCCCTCCTGCCGGTGCAGCAGGACCAGCTGCTTCTGGGCTCGCACAGCTGAGTTCTCCAGCATCCGCTCCAGCTGAGGGGGGCAGAGCCGCGGTCAGGCAGCCCAGGTGGACCCGACGACTTGGGCGGGACGGAGCTGAAGGCTGGGATGGGGCCAGGGATAGAGGTCCGTGCTGGACACGGCCTCATCAGCAGGCTGACAGGCTGGGAGGGTCTGAGGGCAGGGGGCCTGTGTCTGTAACCCAGCTCAGCTGTGGAGTACCTGGGGTGCGCCAGGCTAGGCAAGGTGGACACAAGGGAGCTGTGGGGCACCAAGAGGGGGCTGCCTCCCCTCTGCTTCTCTAGGCCCCGTGGGCACACACTGTGGCCTCCCTCACAAGAGATTCGCAGATACTGCCCCCCCGCAAGGGGGCAGCACTCACTGTGCAACAGGCACCCACCTCAGAAATGAGGGGTTCTCAGCTGCCCCAGGATCCGAGGCAGAGCTGGGGATGAGTACAGAGTAATGGGGCAGAAGGAGGGGACAAGGAGACCCCTCCATACCCTCAAAACAAGCAGGGCCGAGTGTTAGAGTCGGGATGGGGAGCCCAGGCCCCACACACGGCAAGGTGACCGTGAAAGCTGCACGCACAACGGGGAGGCGTGTGCAGCGCCAGGCAACCCTGGGGGCACGTTCCCCTAGGGCCCCACTGCCTCTCCAGGTGGGTGACCTGAGGGCACCCTTGCACCTGGCTTGTTACAGTCAAATAACTTCCCAGCTGAGAACAGACAGATGGTGGGCAACTGAACAGCACAAAAACAAATGAAATGTGGATAATTAGTTAAAAAACCTAAGCATTGAGGAAAAAAGGAAGTTTCAAAATGATGTAAATAGAGTACTTTTATACAGAAGTTAGCCCTGTCAACAGTGCCACACACCCACAGCAAAATGTGAAACAGGGACGGAGGTCTGACCTGGCATGAGGCTGCCTGGGGTGGGGGCACCTGCCCTGCTTCAGGCTCGAACCCCCACCGGTGGCTCCCAAAGCATGGGAAGCAGACACCTGGGCATTAGCTCTTATTATCCGCCCCTTCCTGAGCTCCTGAAATATTTCTTTCACAGGAACAGACAGACACTGACAGGTCTGTGACTCCCCATGGCCAGGACCTGACCAGCCTGTGGCCATGGAAGCCATGCCCACCACTGTGGGTCCAGCTCCCCCAGCCCATCACGCAGCCACATGCCTACAGAAGCCACACCCTCTGCCTGACTGCTCCTGCAAAATCATGCCCACTGCGCAGTTGGACCATGCCCAGCCTTGCCCAGCCCTGGGGCCCACTCACCTCGCCCACCGTGGGCTCCTGCTCACCCAGGCCCACGATGAGGATGCAGTCGGCTTGCCGGATGCAGCGCTGGGTCCAGGGTGTGAGGGTGCTGTCTGCCTGGTACAGCACGATGCGGTGCATGTCCTCCTGCTGCCCCAGCCAGCTGGACAGCCGGTACTCATGGACGCTGGAAGGCAGCGACACAAGGCATGCGATGTCAGAGCACCGTGGATGGGGTGGGCAGAAAGGGGGGGCACTGACTGCAGGGGTACAGACACCAGGACATGGGGGGCCACTTCAAGGCTGTGCTTGGACCCGCTGAGAGCAGGCAGCTAAGGTCCACCAGGCTGTTTCCCACATGGAGGCCACATACCTGTCCAGGGCAGCAGAACCCAGGCGCTGTTTTATGTTGTCACTTGTCAGCAGCAGGGTGGGGCCTGAAAACACAACCTATTTTTTGGAAAATGTCCTGGCGGCCTACCTCCAAGGACAAGGGGGGCCTGCCTGCCCACAGAAGCAGCCCCAGGGCCAGCAGACAAGAGTGCCCACTCCCGGCCCTAGAGATCTGCTCTTCCTCAAAGCAATGAGAAGTCTCTGACTTCAAAGAAGTGCCTGTGGCCTGAGGTAACCCATCCCTCTGCCCCCAAAGGAGACCCTCTGGGAAGTGGGTCTGCAAAGTGTGGGAGTGGGTGCTCAGCACCCAGAGCTGGGAGGGCTGCACCAGCTCCAGGGCGCAACAGGTACAGTCTCCACATTACACAGGGGTGGGGGCCTCTCTGAAGTTTGGTCTCCTTGTCCACACAAGAAGTCACATCTCTTCAGCACTGCGACTGTGCATGTGTTGGGGGGGAGGAACACAAGTTTGTAATACGCAGATAATTTCCCAAATCCAGAGGAGTGAGGCTGGCTGGGCTCTAACATGACAGCATTCACTGGAGCTGAGATGCACGTCTTTTCACATTTGTGTCTCTGAAATCAGCACTCATCTTCCATCCACAGTGCCTTAGAGCCACTGTCCACACAGACACTCTGTCAGGGTCTGCACAGCCAGAGGGGCAGTGTCAGAATCTGGGGAGAGGCTACCAGGCTCAGCACAGAAGCCCAGACAGGCAGCACTCAGTGTCAAAGTGCCACCTCCGGACACACTGGGCAGCAAGGACTCAGGACCCTGGGCTGAAGAGGCCCATGGGATGCCCCGCTGAAGTGTGGCTGTCTGCTCTGGCCCCTGCACACAGACAGCTCTGGCTGGGGTGAGGTGAGGGGGCCACACACCTGCTCTGTGGGTCGGGCTGATAGAAGCTACCAGCCTGACAGAGGGAGACCTCTTGGAGCTGGACCATCCCCCATGCCTGACGGCAGGCTCTCCTGGGCACCACCTTTTGGAACCCAAGATGCAGTGGGATAGGCAGGCCATGTCTGGCTCAGGAACAGGGAGGAGCCCAGCCCTGAGGCCTTCAGGGGACCCTGTGCTGGGCTCCACCTCCCCCACACCGTACATCTCCTGCCCTAGAGCCCCCTGCTTGGCCTTGGGGGACTTGAGGGGGCCCTCGGGGAAGTGCGAAGCCCCCTGAAGGTGGTGCTCTGGGCTCCCGAGGCACAGGCTGCAGCTCCCATCCCTGGGAGGGGTCTGCGTGAGGCCCAGGTGGTGGGTGCAGGGCAGCGAGGAGACACGGGACTGCTCCTGGGCACTCAGTCTCCGGCTCTGTGGGGCCTGGCGGGAGGCGGCATCCAGCCAGCCTGGACAGTCACTGCGGCCTGCCACCAAACAGCTTCTTGCCCAAACTCTGGGAAATGAAGGAAACGCAACGACAACTTCGAGCACTAGAGTAAAGTGACTCCCAACCTTGAAGCCTCACTCAGCAAACAGACATCTCTCGACTTCTGACAAAGGCATAGCAGGGGCAATGTTCAGTCCTTCTGAATGAGGCCTCTGGGTCGGCTGAAGGCCCTGTGGATAAAATGAAACTTGACCTTCCCCCTCATGACCAAAATCAATCCAGGATGAATGGTTAACTTAAAGGAAAGGTGAAACCATTAAGTTTTAGAAGAACACCCCCATGATTTGGGGCAGGGTGAGATTTCTTCAGTAAAATGCAAAGAGTAGCAACAGTAAAGGGGAACAATGATAAATTGGCCTACATTGGAATTAAGAACTTCTGTTTGTCAAAAGACATCATTAGAAGAATAAAAGAACAAGTCACAGGAGTGACAGATACCTGCTACATGTGCATCCAGAAAATGAACTGTATCCTGTACAGAAAGAACTCTACCCATCCACAAGGAAAAGGTGGAAACCTGATAAAAAGGGTGAGTACCCATTTGTGGAGTATAACAACAAAAGAAAACTGAAGGAACAAAACAGCAGCAGACTCAAAGACTCCAAGAAGGGACTAGGGGTAACTGAAGGGAAAGGTGGGTGGTTTGGGAGGAAGAAGGGTATTGAGGGGCACTCTGATCAGCACACATAACATAGGCAGGTCATGGGGAAGGTGGAGACGAGTAGTGACTCTATAGCATCTTACGACGCTGATGGACAGGGACAGCGATGGTGGGGGGAAGAGGACTTGATAACATGGGTGGATGATGAAACCTCAATGTCATTCATGTGAAACCTTCATAAGATTGTATATCAATGATACTTTAATGAAATAAATAAATAAACAAACAAACAAATAAATAAAGTGCCTGGACAGACACTTACACAACACGGTGTTCAGCGGCCAGTAAGGCAATGGGCTCCGTCATCACTGTGAAATGCAAACTAAACCACAACAAGACGCCACTGCACAGTCACCAAAATGCACAGAGGAAAGACTCACTGTGCAGAACACAGGTTCTTCTCAGGTGCACAGAACATTCCCCAGGATGGACTGTACGTTAGGCCACAAACTTTAAGAGACTGAAATTCTACAAAGTATCTGTGCTGATCACGATGGTATGAAATTGAAAATCAGTAACAGTAGGAGAAATGGAAAATTCACAAATATGTGGAAGTTGAACAACAGCCAACTGACCAGTGGGTAAAGAAACCACAGGGAAGCCAAAAACACTGAGACAGATGCGAACGGAGATGAGAGTCCACAGCCAGGGACGCGGCCTAGACAGAGCTCAGAGGGAGACCTGCAGCTCCAGGTGTCCCCAGCGAGAGACCACCTCAAATCAACGGCTGCACTTCACACCTTGAGTGACTATTAAAAGAGTATCAGGCTAAACCCAGAGCTAACAGAAGGAAGGGACAGCATAAAGATCAGAACAGAGATAAATAACACAAAGAACAGAGAAAAATCAACGAAACCAAAAGTTGGTTCTTTTTTGAGTGAATCAACAAAACTGATAACCTTTCGTTAGATGAATGAAGAAAAAAAGAAGACTCAAAATTACTAAAATCAGAAATGACAATGGGGTATCACTAACTCACAGACATAAAGAGGTGTATGAAAAAGTACTGTGACAATGGGGTGGCCTGGATGAAAGGGACACTTCCCCAGAGACACACGGCCTCCACGACGGATCCAGGAAGAAAGCATGTGAGCAGACCTGTCACCAGGAAGAAGATGGGATCTGCAATAATAGTAACAACCCAACGAAGAAAAGCCCTGGATGAGATGGCTGCACTGGTGATTCTGTCAGACATTTAAATGCCCCCCAAATACTGAAGAGGGCCACTTCTTAACTCATTCCATGGGGCCAGCATTACACTGATACCAAAGCCACTATGAGACCCTGTGGCTTGAGAAAACTGAAGACAAATAACCTTTATGAACGCTGATGCAAAACTCAGCGAAGTCCTAGCTAACTAAACCCAGCAATACACTCGGAGGAGCACGCTGTGACCAGGTGGGCCTGTCCATCAGAGTGTACAGACCACACTACCAGAACAAAGGGGAATAGCCCATATGATCAATTCAGTTAAGGCAGAAAAAGCACTGATAACATTCAGCATCTTTTCATGATAACAACACTCAACAAGCTCTAAGTAGAAAGAGCCTTCTTTAACATATTAAAGGCCACACATAAAAAATGGACAGTGAACACCACACCCAGTGGTGAGCAGCCAGGAGCTCTCTGAGGTCAGGACCAAGACGAGAGCGACTGCTTTCCCCACGGCTATTCAGCCAGTCCTGGAGGGCCTGGCCACGGCAACCAGGCCAGAGAAAAGAAAAGACAACAAAACTGGAAAGGAAGAAGCAAGACTGTTAGGCAGAAAAACAGGTATGAGCCAGTGGAGGGAGAATAAGGTCAGTGAAGCCCAGTAAATGGGACTCAAAGAGTTAACTGGGTAAAACCAGAGAGCCAGAAAGGACTCACGGAGCTAATTAATTAATTAGTTGAAGCTCCAAAGGCCAGGAGTGACTTGGAAAGTCAGGTATTCCCCAGACAGAGAAAAGTATGCTGGCCCAGACCACTGCATCCCTCAGACCACATCACTGCATCACTTAGATGATGCCATTGTAAACTGCGACCTGCTGAAAGGCCCAGCTTATTCTTTAACTTAATCGACATGCTCTTCTTCCTCTTCTTCCAGCCCCGTAATCAAGTAACTTTGTAACCAGGAGAGGAGACAGAGCTGCAAGTGTAAATGAACCTATGTGGACAAAGAATGCTGAGATCCAGGCCAACAGTCACCTAAACAACCCTACTCTTAAGAAAAAGCTTCAAAGGAATTATGACATATGTGTACATCATGCCTTATGCTGACTCTTACCCAAAAGGCCCTATAAAACCCCAGACCCCAAGCCTTTAAATGCACCTCCTCTCTGAGGCTGCCCACACTCCCCTTTCTTCGAGTGCTCATCTCTCTTCTACTCCAGGTAAATAGCGAGGGGCTGCTGGGAGCTCTGACCTGGGGCCTGCAGGCTCCTGTCATCGCCTGGGTGGCCCAGAGGGACCTGCAGCTGAAGAAGGGTCGAGCTCCTAGCAGCCTGCCGGAAAATCACCTGTCTTTGCCTTTGGGAAGTTCTCAGAACATAAGCTCACTCCAGCCAGTGCTCTGCGGCTCCCCCAAATCCTGGGGTGGCAGGGACTGGGTTCCTGGCTTCAGGAGCTGGTGGGGATCATGCCCCGTGCTGAGCAGCAGTGCGGTGAGCGTCCCTTTCCACCCTCTGCTCTGCCTTCTTCTCTGCCTTATTCAAGCAAACCTGCCTGTCTGCCCTGACTGGCCGGCTCCTCCCTAGGCATGGGCACAAGTAAAACCTTAACTCTGCTCCACCACTGTGTCTCTGCCCTTCAGTTCTTTGCTGCGACGAGATAAGGACTGAGGAGAGCAAACCCAACCCAACAGGCGCGTCACTGTCCGCAGACAACACGAACACACACAGAAAATCCTAAAGACCTTCACCAGCTATTAGAATTAATAAATGAATTCAACTTCTTGTTCTTGAATCACAAAGTTTAACAGCTGTCAAGAATTTGGAAACACAGCTCAAGCTTCCTGACCCCAGCCAAGGTCTGCCACACAGTCAGCTGGCTCAGCCCACCACCCCACTGCCAATTGCGAGGCAGCCCCAAGATGGGCCCCCGGCGGGGCGGGTGCATCTCTGTGCCAGGCCCTGAGGCCGAGGCCTCCAGGAGGCTCTAACCTGAGGATCAGCCTGCGGTGCAACACACACAAGCTCCTGGGGACCAGGCTTGCCTGTGGAGACTGCCTGGTGGCGCCTGATGGAAGGGCTGCTTGCTGTGGATAGCCCCTGTCCCCAGCGCCCCCCAGGGCTGAACTGCACTTCAGAGGAACCATGAGGACCCACAGGCAGGAGAAGGGGTCTGGCCGGACCCCAGGCCACCCTGGGCAGGGCTTACCAATGGCACTGAGGGCGTGCGTGAGCTCCAGCGCGAAGGCAGTGAGGGGCACGTCCTCCGACACAGGCATGGCAGCTACCGTGGAGAGGTTGCTGGCGGGGTTCCCTGAGTCCCACTTGCTGGCTGCGGTATGTAGCCCAAACTGGTGACCTGCAAAGCACAGGGTCATGTATTGGACTGAGGGGTCAGGCTGCCATGTAGTGGACTGTGAGGGTCTCTGTGTCTCTAGAGAACACCAGGGCACAGGCCAGCAGCCTGGGAGGAGGGGCCCCTGCACCAGGGTCAGCTTCACATCTGAGTGACCGGAGCTTCTCCGGGCCTGCCTTTCCTGCTACAGTGCCCAACCGTGCTGGGAGCACCCTTGCTCTTGATGCACACCAGGACTTGGCCCCCAGGGGAGCCTGTGGCAAGAGGCCTGGCATACAGAAAGGAACGTGAGGCCCAGAAAAAACAAATGAAAACATTCTGCCAGGTGAGGACCTGTTCTTTGAATCCCTCCAAGAGTTTTTGCCCAACTCACTGTAAAAACAGTAAACAATGTGGTATCAACAGACATTTCTATTGTGTCTTGTCTGCATGGAATTTCCAGATGCTGGGAGGAGACACAGAACACCTGTGGGAAGGTCAGGGCTCGGTCCCAGGGGCAGACAGCAGAGCCTCTGAGAACAAAATATGGCATGGCAGACCAGAGGTATATGGCGAAGACCTTAAGGATGGTATCAACATTCAAACACAGTCCAGGAAAGAGGGCCTGGCCATACTCTGCGAATATAAGCACACTGGCAGTCTGCTAAACCAGAAGACTTAAATGGGAGCCAGACGCTCACAATATTCAAAATACAGGACACTAACCAAAATTACCAGGCTTACCAAGAACCAGGAAAATCTAAACTAGAATGAGAAAAGATCATTGACAAGAAAAAAATGACACGTCACAGAATTTGGAATTACTTGACAAGGACAGTAAGTAACAGTAACTAGCCAGAAGGAACATCATGAATAGTCTTGAAACAAAGGCAGAATTAAAATAGCTGAACTAAAACACTCTCCAGATGAGCTTATGAGTAGAATCAAAAGACAGAGGGAAGAGCCAACGACCTTGAAGGCAGATGAAGTAAACTATTTGATCTGAACATTCAGAGGCAATACTTTAAAAAATCAAGTGCTCCAGAGGGCTTGGGGCAATAACCAAAGGTTTAAGATTTGTGTCACTGTCTTTCTAGAAGAGGGGAAATTGTACAGGGCTTAAAGAATATTTGAAGAAATAGGCTAAAAACCTCCCAAATTTGCTTAAAGATATAAGTCTACAGAATTAAGAAGATGAGCAATCCCCAAACAGGATAAACACAAAGAAATTCATTCCCAGACACTTCAAAATAAGATTTCTAGAAACTAAAGACAGAGACAAAGTCTTTAGCACAGGCAGAGAGAAATTATGCCCTGCCAACCTGGGAATCATTCAGATGTCTGGGTTCCTAACGAGAGCTGATGGACGCCAGAGGAACTGACACAGCAGTTTTCAAGTGCTGAAAGAAAAGTATTGTCGCAGCAGAATCCTATATGCAGCAAAAATATCCTTCAGGATGAAGGTGAAGTAGAGACAGTCTCAGATGAAGAAAAATTAAGAGAATTTGTAGCCAGCACACCTGCTCTACAAGGACTATTAAAGGAGCTTCTTCAGACAGAAGAGAAATGACACCAGGAGGAAGGAAGAGCCACAGAAACGGTGCGTATCATGGACGATTCTCCTCCTGAGTTTTAAGCATTATGTTTGATGGCTGAAAGCAAAAGTTGTAACAATGTGTGAGGGGTTTTTCAATTATATAGAGGTATTATTTAAGATGATCTTATCCTAAGGAGGAAGAATAAAGTGATCTGAACAGTGATAAGGCTTCTACATTCCAGTTAAAGTGATAAAATACTGGTATTAGAAGGCTAGGGTAAGCATGGGTATTGCAATCTCTAAGGCAACTACTGAAAATACAGTATGAAGACATATGCTGGAAACCACAACTGATATATAAAAATGGAATATTCAAAAAGGTTCCAGAGACTCAAAAGATAGGAATTAGAGTGTGGAAAAAACCAACACATATTACATTAAATGTAAATGGTCTAAACACAGCTGCCAAGACAGACCGCCCTAAGGGATGACAAAATCACAACCCAGTTACATGCTTTCCAGAAGAAACCCACTTCAAACATAACCCTACAGGATGGCTAAAGATGAAATGAAAAAAGATACACCATGTGTTGTACTGTCTCCCCAAAATTCATGTCCACGCAGAACCTCAGAACGTGACTTCACTTGGAAATAGGGCCACTGCAAACTAATCATTTGAGATGCGTTGTGCCGGAATAGGGGCAGTTCTCGCCACTCTGCAGCCCCCACAGCACATTTGTCCACACCATTCCTTCAGCGAGTACTCACCTCCACACCACACCCAGGTCACTGCTGTGAGAACACAGATAGAACCCTGCTGGCTTAGGACACACACAGCAAGTGAGAATGTGGGGAAGGGGGGATCAGGAGTTGAGAGTGCTGGGGATGGACAGGGCCTAGGGAGGCCACGCTGGGGTGGCAGGTTGGGGAGGGGCACAGGGCTCTGCTGAGGGGTGCTTCGGGCAGACAGGACAGCAGGCCAGAGCAATAAGTAGCAGGGGGTCACGTAACAGCAAGGAGGCTGCAAGCAAACACCGCTGACCAGGAGAGGCTCAGCACCATGGCGGTCCCCCAGGACTCAGGAGCCCGTGAGCCTGGAGCTAACAGTGAGTGTGCTGAGAAAAGCACTTTCTCAGTAAGGAGATGAAAAGAATAAAGATGCAAAGACAGAAACACTCCCAAAGCTCTAGAATTGCTTTATCAGCTTTGCTTGCACAGCACAGGACAGACAATTCCCTAGGAGCTGGTTAAGGTCCGTGCCATCCACATCTTGTCCTTCCCTGCTGCCCAAGCACAGCCAGCTGGCAAACAACAGGAGAGATCACACATTGCTCCTTTTCACTTACACTGGAGCTTCTTTCCAACACTGCCCACATCCAGAGAGATTTTGGCAAATTCTTCTGGCACTGCCCAAACCTAAGCACCCCTCACCCCACCTCAGAGGTGCCCAAGGCGTGTGCTCTGGGCCTTTCCTCAGGGCTCTTCCCCACTCCCCCAACTCCAAGCAGGTGGGTAGGGCGCCAGGCCAGGCCCAGCCCTGGGACACACCTGCTGCAGATCCCTGCTGGAGGCTGCCCAGGATCCTCTCCCCCAGGAGGTGGATCAGCCGAGTCACAACCTGGAGCAGGGGAAGAAGAGAGACCCCCAAACCACACACTTTGAGAGCCTAGTCCACTGCATCCATGTTGTCAAAGCTGCTGGACCAGAAGCTGCCTTGGGCTGTGGTCAGTGATGTGGTGGCTGTCTAGTCACTGGAGGAGGGACCTGACTCAGGGCCAAGAGGTCACCCGGTCGGGAGTCGACTGGCAGCTGTGAAGGGCACAAGCCCTACCTTGCACTCACGCCCTCTCCTCTCACTTGCACCAGGGAGAGCCAGGACCACCCTGCAGGCAGGCCCGGAGGAGCTTCCGGGAGTGATGGCTCACCACGTTCCCAGGGCCCCCGACCTGGTGGGATACGGGCTGGGTACTACATGGCATCAGGAAGTATATGGCTAAATTAATACTAAACTTTTAGAGTCATATACAGAAGTATTTAAGGTTGGAATGTCAATATATCTGTAATTTACCTTTAAATGCTTTTGTATATAAATAAAATGAACTAAATGTTTTTTAACTGCTAAGACAAGACACAGAGGGCATGTTGTATACACACAGTCCACTACTGTGGCTTTTAGATGTAATACAGGATCATTTTGAAAAGAGAAACTGCTGTCAGCTTCAGTAAATCTAAATTACCTAGGAGAGCAGGCTGAAACGCTGATGTAGTTGTTTGGATATAGCTCCTTGAGACAAAAGCCACCTCTGACCGCACTCTGCCTTCCCCAGCCTCAGCCTCTGGTGTGCTTCCCGGCCGCCCACAGCCCAGAGCTCTGGGGATGACCGCATGGAGCCGCTCTCCTAAGAGCCCTGAAGCTGCAGGTGCCGGCACCCCGCCCAGCCAGCCAGCCCTCCACCTGCAGGCTGGCTTGAAGATCCTCTCTGGCCCACAGGATGCTGGGGTCAAAGACCCACGGGAGATGCAAGCAAAACTGTCTAAATTTTAGGATGTGAAGCAAAAAGCTTTGATCAGAGTGATCCAAAACAAGCTAAAAAGCAGTCTGGTTTATATATAACTAATTTGGAGCTAGTTTTAAAAAACATTTTATTATGGAAAATTTCAAACATACAAAAGCACAGAGAAAACACCCCCCCTACACACACACCATCACTCAGGCGAGTTGCTGAAGGGAGCCCCACACCCCACCCCTCCATGCGGCCCCATCAGAAGGAGGACCTGCTGCTGCTTTGGCTATTTTGCTTCCAGCAGGGGAGGAAAGTTTCCACCTGCCCCAGCAACAGCCCAGCCAATGGCAAACAGCCAATGAGAGGACATGACACATGGGACTCCGTTTCCTCCAATGGGCTTTCTGCTTAGATTAGCCCCCAGGTCCTCCTTCTCTATAAAGGGGCCTCCTATGCCCTGTTCCATGGACTTGTCTGGGGTTTTGCCTCAGCTGCTTGTCACCAATTGCAGGTCTCTCATCTTCCCAAGTAAACCCATTTTGCTGGAAAAATGACTGATGGTTTATTTTTCAGGTTAGTAAGTCCAACAACTCCACGCATTGGCAAGGATGCACAGTACTGGGACCACAAGGGGCACAACCGTCAGGAGGACTCTTGAAAAGCTACGCATACGTCTACCCTGTGAGCCAGCAATTCTACTTTCAGGTAGCTACCAAGAGGAATGCAAAATGTGCCATAAAGACATTTATGCGGCAATGTTTTTTGTAACAGCCTCAACCTATAAATAACCCAAGTGTTCATCAGTGGGGATGGATGAGCAGAGGTGCAGCAGGATATACTGCTTGCTTTGCAACAGGACAGAAACAACCCACTGATACCCACTGAGCAACAGAAGCTTCACACAAAATCCTACATTCTGTATTATTTCACTTACATCAAATCCAAGAACAGACAGAAAGCCTACAATGGTTGAGTGTGGGAGTGGGGCTGACCAGGAGCAGCCTCACCACGGGGCTGTGTGACCAGTGGCTCCCTGCTGGGGAGGGCCCGGGGCCAGCCCATCAACCCACCGCCACCTCTGAGGTCAGAGGCTCCCATTCCCTCAGCTACACCCTTATTACTTAGAGGCACGGAGGTAAAGAGCAGAAAGCCAGCCAGTTGCTGTTGCAGCAGCAGGACAAACTCCTTTTTGCTGTCTGGACGGACTGCTGGCTGGCCCGAGCCTCTCCAGTGGCAACATCACCTTGCCCAAGACACACAGTAAGAGGGCCCCACACAGCCAAAACTGTGCCTGCACCACGTCGTGTCCCTGCTCCTAAAGCTCCTGTCTGGTTTTGTACCACTGTGCGATGGCTTGTCTCAAGGCCAAGTGGCGGGAACACAGCCATGCCAGGTGGGCTTCATTCACTGAGTTCCTCCTCCTGCCACTGCTCATACCGCCTGCCCAGAAGCCCTACCCTTACATGCTGATCCATGCCAGTGCATCCTGTGAAACCATGCAACCTGCCTGCGCTCGTCCCTCACGCCAGCACTTGGGCAGGACGCAACCTGCTGTCTGGTAGTTGTGGGTTCAGTCATGAGAGGACATGACACGTGGGACTCCGTTTTCTCCAATGGGCTTTCTGCTTATATCAGCCCCCAGGTCCTCCTTCTCTATAAAGGGGCCTCCTGTGCCCTGTTCCCTGGGCTTGTCTGTGGTTTTGCCCCAGCTGCTTGCCACTAATTGCAGTCTCTGATGTTCCCAAGTAAACCCATTTTGCTGGAAAATGGGTTTTGCTCCCTAAGGCAGATTGGGACGGCAGCCCTTACCTGTGGATGCCTGCGCTTGATGGACGTCAGGGCTCCTGCTGGAAGCTTGGCCAGCTCTGAGTCCCGAACAGCATGCACTGTGGTGGCCCTGGCCTGGTGGGTGAGCATCTCCACCTGAGCAGGAGAGGCCGGGTACTGGGGCTGCCCTGCTCATTCCCTACGGCCCCACGGGCTTGCCTCACTGCACTCCGGATGGGAAGGCACAGTGCGCAGCAGTCTCAACTGGCACATTCCCCTGAAGGGGCTGTTCTGAGCACCCACCCCGCCTGGCCAGCTGCTCTCCTGAGACCTTTGGGAGGCAAAGTTGCAGCTATTCCTGCCCTGATGCTGCAGCCCTGGCTGGGAGCAGGGAAACCAGCCCCCCGGGAAAGGCGTGCACCTCGATGGGAAAGAGCCCCCCTCCTGAGGGCACGCAAGGGCCCTCTCCCCACACCCAGGTATCAGCCAGGAGGAGTGAAGGGCTTGATGGGGAGGAGGAGCCCAACCCTACCACACCGACGAGGTCTCCACGGCCATACTCCCCCACCAGGCGCTTTTTGCCATCATCCTTCCGGATCACTGAGCGCAGCCGTCCACTGAGGACGATGTAGGTACAGTCTGACTTGTCCCCCTGCCTGTGGGGACAGAGGTGCTAGAAGCCAGCGGGCAAGGCTGGGAACCCCTTGGTCACCCGAGGTGGCAAAGAAAAGAGGACATCACACTACATCTTTTTGTTTTGGAAAACAGTTATTTCCCATTAAAAATAAGTATGCTGCATATGTAAAGGGTTTATCATGATTTTTAAATAAATGATTAAGTATTGCAAGTTTTCTTAGTCTGCGTTTTGAACACCATGACAACTGGCAGCTGTAGTTCTGTCTGACCTGGGTGAGTACGACGCTGCAGAGCAAAGACACCCATCTTCTACCACACGGAAGCATCGATCATAAGCACTGTCCTAAATGCTGTCAGAATTGCCCTGTTGGGCCATTTTAAAGGGTGATGTGGATTTGTGTGTGTGTGCCTGAGCGTGTGCACACGAGCACCAGTCCAGGAGGGCCCCCAGGAGGCTGTCCCACGGCTACCTTGGGAGTCGAGCCAGGGGCAAGCCCACCCCGCCTGAGCTCAGGGCTGCACCTGTATATTGCTCTCCCGGCCTCCACCTCCATCCAGTCCAGAGCGAAGTCAATCTGCCGCACGAAGGAGGACGTCCGCTTCACCACAGTGTGCGCCACACCCAGCACGACGGACGGCTGCTTCCGCATGATCCTGCCAAGACAGCCCCGTCGTCCTGGCCCTCCCTCATCCTACTCCAAGCTCACCAGCCCCACCTTCTCTCCAGGCCACAGCACTTGAGAGCTGGCAGGGTCTGCATGCCACTCATCAAACAATGGCACCTGCTTAGCAGATGATGTGGACACTGGCCAAGGGCTGGGACAGAGCAGGGCACGTGGCAGCCACCTGCTCTGTCACAGCCTGTGCCCAATGGCCAGCAGCTTTGAGACAGTCTGGGAGTCCCTCACCCAGCTATCACCTGCCCACGGATGTCCTGAGCACAGACCATGCGGAAGGCCCTGATCCTGATACTGGGATACAAAAGTCCCTGGCCCCCCATGATGTGCCATGAAGACTAGAGCAGACAGGGGTGGTTGCATGGAAGGCCCAGAAGTCAGTGGGCGAAGACCACATGGGGCCTTGAGCCAGGACAGGCGCTGGTCAATCCTGGGAGCAATGGAAGTCGCTGGCAGGCTTGGCTGGCAGGAACATAATAGCCTGTCTCCTTGGCTGCTGTGTGTGAACAGAAGCAGGTGCTCCACCATACTGCAGGGCATCCAGAAGCAGCTGGCTTATGGGCTGTATGTGCGCTGGGCCAGGGGAGGAAGGTGCAGGCTGGGGTGACCTTGAGACATGGCCCAAGCAACGGGCAGATGGAGCCAGCAGTGGCAGAGATGGGAAAAACAGAGCCAGCCGGGGAAAGTCAGGGGTTCTGCTCTGGACCCAGGCGGAGGGTGCGTTAGGACAGCAGCCCCACCCACAGGCCTGCACTCAGGAGGCTGGAAGAGGTCGCTCAGGGCTGAGCTGGATGAGGGGCGGGGGCGGCCCACGGCAGGGGACTCACGCCATGAGCCGATGTGCGCCCGCACACACACACGTATGCGGACATACACAGCAGGCTCAGCAAGGGGGCAGGCTTGGGCCACCCAGCAGGCCAAGGGTGTGTCTGGGTCTAGAGGTTTCCGTGAGGGCCTAGGAGCCAACGCCGACTATCTTCTTGAGAAGCCAAGTTCACTTCGGCTTCCAGAGGCAGAGGGGCAATGTGGTTGCCCTGCAGTGTGATGCCCCCCAACACTGCCATCTTTCCTGCCTTCTCCCCCAGGACTTGTCTCCTCAAGAGTGAGCACAGCACGGGGCAGGATCCCCGTGGAGTGCCCAGCGTGGGCCCCCAACAGCTACGGCCCCACAACAAACCCACAGGGCCGGCTGGGCAGGGGACTCACTCATAGAAGTGCGCCTTGGAGATGGACAGGAAGCTGCAGTCCCTATTGGCCTTGATGGTGAAGATGAGGGGCTCACCGGTGAGCACAGCCAGCTGGCCCACCATCTCCCCAGGACGCGTGACAAACAGGCAAGTCTCCTCCTCACTGTCCACCTTCCGCTGGTGCACGTGCAGCAGCCCCGAGACCACGAATAGGATGCTCACGTCCTGGGAAAGCCGGGAGCTGCTGGGCCTCATGAGGCCCAAGGGCCAGCACAGCCCCTCAGGCGCCTGCAGGCCACCCCGGCCAGCTGCACACCTCTCCCCTGCCAGCTTGCCTAACATAACTGGCCCTGTGCACGCGCTCTCTCTGGAACCATTTCAGCAGCGTCCATGGCTTGTCACCTGATTATTGGCCCCAGGAGATTAACTTTCTCTCGCCAAAGCTGCTTTAAGTGAACTAAACAGATGCCTTCCACCATGCCTGTGTGGGGGCCAGCAAGCACGTGACTCCCACAGTGGCACCCCAGGAGGTGGGCCCCCAGGAGGGCAGGGGCCGCGGAGTGGTCTCTGCCCACCCTACAAAGTGAGGCTCTGGGTTCAGGAATTACTCTTCATCCGTGTCTGGGTCTGAGAGCCGAGAAAGCAAATCATTTCCTCGGCACTGGACTGAGCTCAGGTGACTCTACTGTCTGTGTGCGTGCACGCCTGTGACGAAGGTGGGCTCAGCGATTTTCCCAGTGTCTCACAGACATGTGAGCCTGAGGGGAAAAGCCCCCCGGGGACAGGACGCAGACACAGTGTCGGGCATGCTACAAGCGCCCAGGCTGCACAGGTGAGGCCACACTCACCTGGTCTCCCTGCCTGGCCACCACTGTGCCCCCCGCGACGTGGAAAAGTGTCACCCGGCCATCCAACAGCGAAGGGTCCTGAAAACAGAAATGCTGGTGTCAGCACGAGGGGCACAAAGACACACATCCACACGGAGGCTGCACACAGGCTCCACGGGAGGCAGAGCAAGGTGGCTGCGGGATGTGGATGAGCCCCTGAAGATGCAGAGCGCTCGGCCACGCCATCGACATCAAGCTGATGGCACCGGCACAGGAAGACCCAGCCGTGAGGGCCACACACTACTGTGAGTTTTGCCTCCAGGGGCTCAACTGGTTCTTAGTAAATATGGAGGAAAATCCCGCTGGGGCTGCAGCAGGGGGAGCGCAACCACTCTGAACTAGGTCAGAGCGATCGGCTGCACAAGGTTGCCTCGGGGAGACCGGTCACCCTGAGCCTGACCTGCCGGCAGGAGGGAAGTACCCCCTGTACCCCTCCTGCCCACCAGAGGGTCAGGGGTAGAAAGGAGCACTGTGCTGCCCAGGGCCCAGGAGCACAGGCTCGGCAGGGCGCACGCACAGCACCAAAGGGCACCTCCCCCACGGTACCGAAGGCTTACTGACTGCGGCCTGTCACGTCACCCAGCTATCAAGGAAAAACGACAAGGCCCAACAAAAGCAAAGACACAGTGCAGAGAGCCAGAGTCACACTCGCATGGCACGGATGGCGGGGCCACCAGATCGGAGTTCACAGCTCTGGGTAACGTGCTGAGGCCTGATGGGTCACATGACAGCACACAGGACTCACAGGCCATGTGAGCAGGGATGGAAGCCCTCTGAGGGAACTAACAGGGGCGCCACACACACACACACACTGACTAATGGGGAGGGGTCTCCGCCATTCCAGGAGCAGCGACCGGGCCTCCAGAGGTGGAAGGAGGCAGAGAAAGCCTGCAAAAAACAGATGGAGAGCCCGAGCCCCGAGGGGCAGCCTCAGAGGGTGCGACACACGGGCCCAGGGACACCTGCAGAGAGAAGGCACAAAGAAGGGCATGAGGTGGGGACCAACATTCACGCCAGGGGCCAAACCACATCCAGAGGCTTGGGGAGCACCACGCAGGGAAAACGCCCGAAAGCCACACCTGCAAGCAGCACATTCAATTTCAGAAAGTCAAAGATCAAGGAAAAGCCCCGCAGCAGCCAGAGGGGCACGGCCGCCGGCCTGCTCCTCACAAAACTGGCTGGGGCCTCTGCCCTTGTGAGGTTGCCCTCCACAGGTGCCAGGAAATGAGCACTCCAGGACAAACTCCGTGGGAGCACGTGGCTGCCAGCAGACCCACCATCCGAGGAGTCTGAAGAAGCTCTTTAGAGAGAAGGCGGTGATGGAGGTCAGAAGCTCAGACCACAGCGAGAGCACCAGGAAGGACAGTGAAGGAAAACGAACTCATGCCGCACTTACTTGTAAATGGGCCACCTGAGCCCGTGTGTGCTTGTAAGTGAAACGAGAGGCAGCGAGACGCAGGCGACGGGGCAGGAATCAGGGTTGCTTGGTCACTGTAAAGGCCCCCCACTACTCACAAGCAGAGTAGGGTTAGAAGGAAAACTTTCTTCCCCACACCTGAATACTCCCAACACATGTACCGGTTTCTGCCCACATCAAGCAATTCTCCAGTTCCCCGGACACCCCTGGCAGTGCTAGGACTCTTTTCTGTTGTCCCTGGAGTCAGGGTCAGAGCCCTCCGGTTAGAGGCTCAGCCCCTTAAGACCGCCCCCACCTCAGACACCAGCCACCTCGGGTACCACGGTGTCCAACTTGGTCACAAACTGAGGGTTCCCACGACCTCCTCCTCAGGATCAATAATTTGCCAGAATGGCTCACAGAACTCTGGGAAACACTTACACTTACTGGTTTATTACATAATGAAGAATATGATAAAGCCTACAGGTGAATAGCCAGATGGAGAGGTACGTGGGGTGAGGTCAGAGGGTGCTGAGCACTGGACCTCTGTCCCCAGGGAGGTGGGGTGTGCCGCCATCCTCCAAGTGTGGATGTCCTCACCAACCCGTTAGTTCCCAGCTTCTGATGATGGCTTTGTCTTTCTGGTGACAGGGCCCACCCAGGAGCCCCCCAGAGTCCCCTCCTTCCTGTCTCCCAGGACATTCCAAGCATTCAGGAGCTCTGTGTCAGGAGCCAGGGTCAGACACCAACACATACATATTTCTTATTATGCTACAGTGTTAAGTTAAATTGGACGTGGATTGACTGTGACTCTATGCTGTAAACTGTAGGAAAACAAATTTTAAAAAAGTGAAAAAGGACAGCAGATAAGAAAGGAGAAAAATGGAATCGTATATATCATCTACAAAAAACCCACCTTAAATACAAAGACGTGTGGATTAAAAGCAGATGAGTGGGAAGATGCATTGTGCCAGCACCAATTAAAAGAAAGCAGAGCAGCCACAGGAATTTCGGATAGACCCAACTTCAGAAAAGGAAAACTATCAGGGCTAAAAATGGGCATCCCCTAGTGATGGGGGCTAATTCTCCAAAAAGACATGACAACCCAAACCACAATGTGTGTGTGCCTAACACAACATCAAAATACATGTGGCAACAAAAAAAGAAAATTACAGACCAATATTCCTGATGAACACAGATGCAAAAATACTCAACAAAATATCAGCAAACTGAATTCAAACATACATCAAGATGATCATACACCATGATCAAGTGGGATTCATCCCAGGGATGCAAGGATGGTACAACATTCAAAAAGCCATCGACATCATCCACCATATCAACAAAAAGAAGGACAAAAACCACATGATCATCTCCATAGACGCTGAAAAAGTATTCAACAAAATTCAACAGCCATTCGTGATAAAAACTCTCAACAAAATGGGTATAGAGGGCAAGTACCACAACATAATAAAGGCCATATATGATACATATATGATAAACCCACAGCCAACATCATACTGAATAGCGAGAAGCTGAAAACTTTTCCTCTGAGATCGGGAATAAGACAGGGATGCCCACTCTCCCCACTGTTATTTAACATAGTACTGGAGGTCCTAGCCACGGCAATCAGACAAAACAAAGAAATACAAGGAATCCAGATTGGTAAAGAAGAAGTCAAACTGTCACTATTTGCAGATGACATGATACTATACATAAAAAACCCTAAAGACTCCACTCCAAAACTACTAGAACTGATATCGGAATACAGCAAAGTTGCGGGATACAAAATTAACACACAGAAATCTGTGGCATTCCTATACACTAACGATGAACTACCAGAAAGAAAAATCAAGAAAACAATTCCGTTCACAATTGCATCAAAAAGAATAAAATACCTAGGACTAAACCTAACCAAAGAAATGAAACACCTATACCCTGAAAACTACAAGACACTCTTAAGAGTAATTAAAGAGGACACTAACAAATGGAAACTCATCCCATACTCCTGGCTAGGAAGAATTAATATCGTCAAAATGGCCATCCTGCCTAAAGCAATCTACAGATTCAATGCAATGCCTATCAAAATACCAACAGCATTCTTCAACAAACTAGAACAAATAGTTAAAATTCATATGGAACCACAAAAGACCCCGAATAGCCAAAGCAATCCTGAGAAGGAAGAATAAAGCAGGGGGGATCTCGCTTCCCAATTTTAAGCTCTACTACAAAGCCACAGTAATCAAGACAATTTGGTACTGGCACAAGAATAGACCCATAGACCAGTGGAACAGAATAGAGTCCAGATATTAACCCAAACATATATGGTCAACTAATAAATGATAAAGGAGCCATGGACATACAATGGGGAAATGACAGCCTCTTCAACAGCTGGTACTGGCAAAACTGGAAGCAGCTACATGTAACAGAATGAAACTGGATCACTGTCTAACCCCATACACAAAAGTAAATTCGAAATGGATCAAAGATCTGAATGTAAGTCATGAAACCATAAAACTCTTAGAAAAAAACATAGGCAAAAATCTCTTGGACATAAACATGAGCAACTTCTTCATGAACATATCTCCCCGGGCAAGGGAAACAAAAGCAAAAATGAACAAGTGGGACTATATCAAGCTGAAAAGCTTCTGTACAGCAAAGGACACCACCAATAGAACAAAAAGGCATCCTATAGTATGGGAGAATATATTCACAAATGACAGATCCAATAAAGGGTTGACATCCAAAATATACAAGGAGCTCACGCACCTCAACAAACAAAAAGCAAATAATCCAATTAAAAAATGGGCAGAGGAGCGGAACAGACACTTCTCCAAAGAAGAAATTCAGATGGCCAACAGACACATGAAAAGATGCTCCACATCACTAGTCATCAGGAAATGCAAATTAAAACCACAATGAGATATCACTTCACACCAGCAAGGATCGCCACCATCCAAAAGACAAACAACAACAAATGTTGGTGAGGATGTGGAGAAAGGGGAACCCTCCTACACTGCTGGTGGGAATGTAAATTAGTTCAACCATTGTGGAAAGCAATATGGAGGTTCCTCAAAAAGCTCAAAATAGACATACCATTTTACCCAGGAATTCCACTTCTAGGAATTTACCATAAGAATGCAGCAGCCCAATTTGAAAAAGACAGATGCACCCCTATGTTTATCACAGCATTATTTACAATAGCCAAGAAATGGAAGCAACCTAAGTGTCCATCAGTAGATGAATGGATAAAGAAGATGTGGTACATATACACAATGGAGTATTACTCAGCTATAAGAAAAAAACAGATCCTACCATTTGCAACAACATGGATGGAGCTAGAGGGTATTATGCTCAGTGAAATAAGCCAGGCAGAGAAAGACAAATACCAGATGATTTCACTCATCTGTGGAGTATAAAAACAAAAGAAAACTGAAGGAACAAAACAGCAGCAGAATCACAGAACCCAAGAATGGACTAACAGTTACCAAAGGGAAAGGGACTGGGGAGGATGGGAGGGTAAGGAGGGATAAGGGCGGGGAAAAAGAAAAGGGGGCATTACGATTAGCATGTATAGTGTGTGGGGGGGGCACGGGGAGGGCTGTGCAGCACAGAGAAGACAAGTAGTGATTTTACAGCATCTTACTACGCTGATGGACAGTGACTGTGAAGGGGTATGTGGGGGGGACTTGGTGAAGGGGGGAGCCTAGTAAACATAATGTCCTTCATGTAATTGTAGATTAATGATACCAAAATAAAACTAATTAAAAAAAAAAGGAAGATGTGGTACATACACACAATGGAATATTATTCAGCCATAAGAAGAAGACAAATCCTACCATTTACAACAACATGGATGGAGCTAGAGGATATTATGCTCAGTGAAATAAGCCAGGCAGAGAAAGACAAGTACCAAATGATTTCACTCATCTGTGGAGCACAAGAACAAAGAAAAACAGAAGGAGCAAAACACCAGAAGACTCACAGAACCCAAGAATGGACTAACAGTTACCAAAAGGAAAGGGACTGGGGAGGATGGGTGGGAAGGGAGGGATAAGGGGGGGAGGAAGTGGGGGCATTAGGATTAGCATGTATAATGTGGGGCGGCACAGGGAGGGATGTACGACACAGAGAAGACAAGTAGTGATTCTGCAGCATCTTACTACGCTGATGGACAGTGACTGTGAAGGGGTATGTGCGGGGGACTTGGTGATGGGAGGAGCCTAGTAAACATAATGTTCCTCATGTAATTATAGAGTAATGATAGCAAATTTAAAGAAATACATGTGGCAAAAAATGATGGGGCTGCAGGAGAGGCGGCTGCAGACCAGCACTCACCTGTCAGAGGCAGACAGATTTGAGGGAGAAAATCAGCAAGGACACCATGGACTGACTGACCAGCAGCACCAGTGAACTGGATTGACACCTGCAGACACTTCATACAGAGACAGCAGAACAGCCTTCTCATGCTTGTGTGGAACGTTCAACAAGACAGACCACATCCTGGTCAAAAAACACATCTTCACAAATTCAAAACAATAAAAATCACACAGTATCTGCTGTCAGACCACAATGGAATTAAACCAGAAATCAATAAAAGAAATAGGTGGAAAACCCCAAAGTACTTAGAGATTAAACAACACACTCCTAAATACCACATAGGTCAAGAAAGAAACCTTAAGAGAGAAATTTAAAATATTTCAAACTAAATGAAAATGAAAATAAAACTTATCACAATTTGTGGGATCCAAAAAAAAGCAGCGTAGAGGGAAATTTATAGCAGCATTCACTGCATATATTAGAAAAAAATATCTAAAATCCATAATCTGAGTTTCCACCTTCGGAAACTACAGAAAGAAAAGCAAATTAAATCCAAAGTGAGCAGAAGAAAAGAAATAAATATCAGAGCAGAAATCAATAGAATTGAAAGCAGGAAATTAATAAAGAACAATCACAAGCCAAAAGCTGATTCTTTGAAAATACTGAAAAAATTGATAAGCCTCTAGAACAAGGCTAACTAAGAAAAAGGAGTACAGACACGAGTCACTAACGCCAGAAATGAAAGAGGGGACACCACCGTGAGGCCGTGGGCACCAGACGGACAGCAGCGGAGCACCGCAACCAGCGCCACGCCGCAGTATGCCAAAGCTCATGCAAGAGGGAGAGGCTGACGGAAGTCAGTCAACAACTAACGACCTTCCAGAGCAGAGGCCCCGGTGGGTCCCTGGCAGATCCCAGCGGACATTCAAGGAGGAGTCAGGCCAGTTCTCTATGACCTCTCTCAGAGGACAGAAGCAGGGCGACGTTCTCACCTCATCCCACGAGGCAGCATTTCCCTGATGCCAAATTCAAAGACATTATGTGAAACCTGTGGCCCAGCCTCTCTCACGAACAGATGCAAATAGTCTGAACAAAGCATTAGCAAATCGAATCCAACAACATACAAAAGAATTATACACCACAAATGAATGGGATTAATCGCAGGTACACAAGGCTGGTTCAACATTAGAGAATCAACTAATGTTATCCATCACATAAACAGGCTAAAAGAAGAGAAATCACTGATTGATACATGACTGTACCAATCAGTAGATGCAGAAAAAGCATTTGACAAAACACCCATTCATAATAAAAACTATGAAGTAAATTAGATAAAGAGGGAATTTCCACAACTTGATAAAGACCATCTACAAAAAGCCCACTGCTAATATCATACACGGGGTGAAGAGCTCGAAGCTCCCCCACAAGATCAGAAACAAGGCGCGGACGACCCCTCGCTGCTGCTTCTCTGCACCGTGCAGGCGCCTTGCTTTACTGCGCCTCGCAGACGTGCAGTCACACACTGAGGGTTGGTGGCAGCCCTGTGCTGAGCAAGACTATCGGACCACTTTTCCAACAGCATTTGCTCACTTCGTGTCTCTGTGTCACATTTTGGTAGTATTTCAAACTTTTTTTCATTATGACTGCATCTGTTATGGTGTCTGTGACCAGTGATCTTTGATGTTACCATTGTCATTGTTTCGGGGCACAACAAACGCACCCACATGAGACACTGAACTCGAGCAGTGTGAGCTCTGACTGCCCTACTCGCCGGAGTCCCCTCCCTCCCTCAGGCCTCCCTGGTGCCCAAGACCAGATCCAGTCAATACCCCTGGCATTGGCCTCTAAGTGTCCAGTGAAAGCAAGAGTCATCTTTAAGTCAAAAGCTGGAAATGATTAAGCTCAGTGAGGAAGGTATGTCAGAAGCCAACACAGGCTGGAAGCTGGGCCTCTTGCACCCACCGGCCAGGCAAGTGTGAGTGCAAGGGGGAAGTTCCCGGGCGGAACCGAAAGTGCTGCTCCAGGGACCACACGAATGACAGGAAAACGAAGCAGCCTCCCTGCTGAGGACGTGTGAGTGTCGGGACAGCAGGTCAAACTGGCCATAACAGTCCCTTCAGGCAAAGCCTCATCAGAGCAAGGCTCCAGCTCTCCTCAGCTCTGTGAAGGCAGAGAGACAGGACGGGCCGTGGGGGGAAAGCCGGCAACTGGCAGAGGAGGGTTCCTGAGGTTTAGGGCAAGAAGCTCCGCACAACACCCAGTGCAGGGGAAGCAGCCAGGCTGGCGGAGACGCAGCACAGGCCACCCAGCGCGCTGCTGAGGCGGCTAAGAAGGCGCCCACACTCAGCAGCAGCTTCTCAGAGGACGAGATGGACGAAGGGGCCATCTCGGACTTTCACAGCCAGAGGGAAGTTAAGCACCTGGCTTTAAAGCACAGGCTGACTCTCATCAGGGGCTCATGCAGCTGGGGACTTCAGTCTGGAGCCAGGGCTCCCTGACCGTTCCAGGAAAGCTGGGACCTTTCAAACTACACCTAAAGCCGAACCTTCAGACAAACCTGACTGTGCTAAACCCACTGTGCCTGCGCTCTGTAACAGTGCAGCCTGGACGACAGCACGTCTGTTCACCACACGGGTCAGCGAGCATTTCGAGCCCCCTGCAGAGACCCACTGCTCACTGACAGCACTGTCCCCAGGGGCCCTGAGGAGGGCAAGGCCAGCCACGCCTTCAAGCTGCTGATATGACGTCTGCCCCTCAGCCACAACCAGCAGGAATGTTGCTTTTCAAGTCTTCCTACTTAAAACACAAGTAAGGCTCTAGCTGCCATAGACAGTGATTCCCGTGAGGAGTCTGGGCAGCAACAAAGGGGCCAGAGACGGCTGTTGGCAGCACACGACCCGGAATTTAACCTGGTGAGATGTCCTTCAAGAACGGAGACCCACGGCAGCCAGCCCACTGCGGTCCGCCTCCCTCAGAGCAGAGGCATGGCTGCTGTCCTCACCATCGGGGGCACGGCAGCGGTGGGCAGGCAGACCCACAGCCTCAGGGCGGTGTGTGCAGTGGGAGGTCCCCGGATGCGCTCCCTCCTGTTGTGCGCCCCAGCTCTGACCTGGAAACTGCCCCAGCTGTGGGTGCTGTGCAGTGCCAGGGCACAGGTCACAGACCTCATGAGAAAGTCCCTCCATTTTGGCCACAGGGCCAGGAAGGGAGGCTCATGGGAGCCAGGAGGGACTAGGGAGAAAGCCCGTCCCCACTTCTCGCTTGGCCCTCGGAGGGCCGCCCGGTAGCTGCACTGCTATGTGTGGCCCAAAACTAGTGAGACAATGGAATGGAGGACCCAGACAGCCCTGGTCTGTGACAGGCACAGCGGCCTGTGGGAAGGCCAGGCTTTCCAGGAATGGTCCTTGGCCAACCGGACCTCCACAGGCCAAAACAGACACAATCCGAGTCCCTCCCTGTACCCTGCACAAAAATGAATTCCATCTGCACCTGAGTCTAAGAATGGCAAAACAGTCAGACAATACAGAAAAAATTTTTTATGAGAAACCAAAGCAATGTTTGATTACAGCCAATGCAGACACACACAGGGCAAGCAGCTCCCTTCCTGTGGAGCCTGGGCCTGGCCCCATGGCACAGGGAAGCATGGATCCCCAAGCACGGAGTGTCTCAAGCAGGGACGCAGGATCTAAAAAGGGCAAATGCTGTTCTCAAGATGTTTCTTAGGCAAGATGCAAAAGGCACTAACATAAAGGAAAAGACTGAGTTCACTGCACTGGAATTAGGGCTGCCGTCCACCAGACCATGCGGGGCCAAAAGGCAAAACCCAGGGTAGACTGAGTGCAAGACCCGTAACCAACCAAGGACTTGTTCAGAAAACATAAAGAAATTGTAAAAGTGAAAAAGGAAAGATAGAAAAATGGGCAGAAGGCTCAAGCTGCTGCCTCCCAAGAGGCAGATGAAGCAAAGAGAACGTGGAAGGCCGACTACCCTGCCCATGATCAAGGGGACCAAACGAGAAGTCGTGCCGTACATCCCTAATTTATCCAGACTAGAAGTCTGGAAACCCAATTGCTGGCATGGATGCAGGACCCTGGGAGCTCACAGGTGGCGGAGGACAGCCAAGCTGAGAGCCAGATGCACGTCCCTCCCACAGCGTGGACATGGGATGGACACACAGGGTGCGTTCACACACAGGCCCACATGGCAGCAACATGGGCGGCGCTTGCAGCCCTGGCACACAGATGAGTCACTGGCCACTGCCCACACAGGTGCAGGGCAGCAGCTGCCCTTGGGAGGAACAGCTGTGGCCACAGAGGGCACACAGCTGGTTCCAGGAGCTCCTGATGGTCTAGTCCCAGGCGTGGTGGTTTCATGGGTACTAACTCTCTCCTGTATATAAGGCATTCACAACTGTCTAAAATGTAAGGGGGGAAAAGGATAAATACAAATGTACACATGCTGACGACAGTCAGAGTTCAAAGTCTGCAGAATGCACGCAACTCACAGTCCCCCTGCCACCTGCAGGCACCCGGAAGAGGCCAAGTCAACGAGAGCTGATATGCACAGCACACTCAGGGAGAGCCAGGGGAGAGGGTCTGCCAGGCCACCAGCGTGAGATGCTATCCTGAGCCCCACCAAAGGGGGTCGTGCCTCAGGCAGGGGCTCTGACCACCCCCAGCCCCGGGAAGTGCTGCCTGAAAGATGTGGGTCTCACGAAGGACAATGTCTGTGGAGAGAGTAAGAAGCCCACCCATCCCTCAAGAGACTGTGCCCCTCTCCCTGCTCGCCCAGCCTGAGAGAAGGCAGGAGGGCCACTTACGTCCAGCTTCATCAGTGTGAGCAGGTCCTGCTTGGCGGCTCTGAAGATGGCATCTGTGTCATCTGAGCTGCTCCCCAAGTAGTGGAAGATGGCAGAAGGGGTCTTGGCAACGGTCACGCTCCTCTTGGACTTGCAAAAATCACAGAAGGAACGTCACAGGGAAAGGATGTGGGGGGGTCCCGCCAGCAATGGGGACGGCGGAGCCCAATGGGGAGAGGCTGCCTACCTTGCTGGCCACGCTGCTCCCGGGATGCTCATCTGCATGTAGGAGGGCCCTGGCTTGGTCACACGCCATCCTCAGCTCTGAGGTGGCACCTGCTGTGCTGCCTACAAATGCGTGGGACTCAGGACTGTGTGTTGGCTTGCCTGGTCACGCGGCCTGCGCACAGCCACTGAGGGCCAGCTGGCAGTCCCCGAAACCTAAGCAGCATGAACCCCAGTAAGTAAGACTCGAGCTCCTGGAGTCTCACTACAAAGCCCCTGTGCCTGCATGCCTTTCCCCAAGCCATAGCCAACCTCTCGATGTGTCAGGTACCCAGCACAAGCACACCTCCAGACCAGGTACTGTGAATTCCGCTGACGGATCCGAGCTTTGGGTCAAACACATCTGGGTCCACACCCCAGGCCCATCACAGCCAGCCACATGCACAAATGACCTATCTAAGCTGTGGTTCTATCTAACCAAAGCACAGCACTCATGGTGCCCGCTGCTCAGGGTTGTTCTAGAGCTTGCACGAGGCCACGCACCAACACTTGCACCAGCAGGAAAGACGTGAGCTACCCACGCCATGACTGCAGCTGCATGCAACACAACTGGAACCCCATGCACGGTGCAAACAAGAACCCCTGAGGCATGGGGTCCCGGTGACATCGCCCGTGTGCGTATCTGTCAGAGCTCAGAGAGCTGCATGCTACGGCGGGCCACACTCTGCCACTCGTGCCTCAGGAAGAACCGTCAGCACTAACACAGGATGGTGCTTCTCCCTCTGGGGTAGGAGTGTGAGAGGGTGGCTGCCGAGCGGCACTTCCCAGTGTGAGGGCCCACTGGGCCAAGGCCACACGTCCCTCTTCCATGAAGCCTGAAGCTGAAGAGTAAAGAGCCTGCAATAGCTGATTTAAACCAGCTTCTGTCGCTCCCAGGGCTCTTGCTGGGGGTGCCCACAAGCCACACACGATGACAAAATCCAGCTTGTCCAGCCAGTCACCCGGCGAGGAAGGAGCCCCTAGCGATGGCAGGTCTGCCAGTGGCTGGAGAGCAGCTAGCCTTAATGCCATTGTTCATATGGCAAAACAACACAGGAGCATGTACATGAGAAGAGTAAACGATGGGACTTATTACCAGGAGCCGTGAAGACCGATCTCCACTCATTTTAAAGGTTATGTTTCATAGGAAAATACTTAAATCTCTGTAGTTATCTTATCATATTAATAAGACATAAAAATTCCAGAATAACAGCAGTTAACAATACCTATCTGTAGTTACCTAAACTTATAACTGTATAACTAATATAAAACTATTCATGATTACATTCTGATAATTTGTGTCCATCCTGAGATACTGTGTATTATATTATTATATAAAATGTTAATATGGGTTGTTATATTTTTGTTTTGTTATTACTACTTATCAATAAGCCAAGTTAATATGATACTAATATTCATTTTAAAAATAAAACCCAACTGTACTCCCCGTGATAAATACATGCACACATTAGGGTGGAATATTTCTATAGAATGTTATTGTTACAATCATGTAACATTAAAAATCATGCTTTTAATCGATAAAACTTAGAATGTTGACTACCTCTGATCTTTGCCTATGAGAGTATGTCGCCCATACAGCCCAGAGGAAGGGTGGCTCTGTGCCTGAATAAACACTGACCCGTCATCTCCATGGAACCGGACAGTCATATTCAAATTTTATGTGGGTTGCTATTATTTTCAGTTATCTATCATTTAAGCTTCTTTTATTTGAAAAAATTCACTAAACATGTTTTTATTAAATATGGCAGGTCAAGTAGGCAGCCATATGGAAAAAAAATGTTTCTTGATCCCTGCTCACTCCAGACAAAAGAATCAGCCCTAGAGGGATAAATATGAAAGGGGAAGTGTTTGATCTTACACGTAGATTTCCAAAGTGGAACACAAAATGTATTAAATACGAAAGAAAAAAACCTGATAAATGGACCCTATTAAAATTTAAAATTCCTATTCATCAGAAGACACCATTAAGAGAGTGAAAGGTGAGCAGAAAATTGTTTTAATACACTCATCCCACAAAGGAACTCCTCTTAACCAGTAAGAAAATGAAAGACAGCCTGCGAGAGAAATGGGCGGGGACAAAGCAGCCCCCACCCCCACCCCCAGCAGAGACGGAACGTGCAGGGTCAGGGCTGGCAGGAGGGTGCTGTTACAACCCTGAGGCCCTGCTGAGGGGCACAGGCCAGATGGAACAGCAGGAAGCTCCGCGGCTGGGGAGGGTGCCTGTGAGCCACACTGTCTGACACCTGAAGCCAGGGAGCATCTGAGAGGCTCGAGCTGTCAGAGCACAGATTCCACAGACCCACATTGGATGGTTCTGCACCAGACAGTGCAGACTAGGGCAACTGGACAGTCCGAAGGGGCTGGTGGTAGGACAAATCAGGACACGCTTGGAAAACCATGGCAGCTACTAGATCCAATATCTGAATTCAGCAAAGTTGCGGGATACAAAATTAACACACAGAAATCTGTGGCATTCCTATACACTAACGATGAACTAGCAGAAAGAGAAATCAGGAAAACAATTCCATTCACAATTGCATCAAACAGAATAAAATACCTAGGAATAAACCCAACCAAGGAAGTGAAAGACCTGTACCCTGAAAACTACAAGATACTCTTAAGAGAAATTAAAGAGGACACTAACAAATGGAAAGTCATCCCATGCTCTTGGCTAGGAAGAATTAATATAGTCAAAATGGCCATCCTGCCCAAAGCAATATACAGATTTGATGCAATCCCTATCAAATTACCAACAGCATTCTTCAATGAACTGGAACAAATAGTTCAAAAATTCATATGGAACCACCAAAGACCCTGAATAGCCAAAGCAATCCTGAGAAGGAAGAATAAAGTGGGGGGGATCTCGCTCCCCAACTTCAAGCTCTACTACAAAGCCACAGTAATCAAGACAATTTGGTACTGGCACAAGAACAGAACAATAGACCAATGGAACAGACTAGAGAGCCCTGATATAAACCCAACCATATATGGTCAATTAATATATGATAAAGGAGCCATGGACATACAATGGGGAAATGACAGCCTCTTCAACAGCTGGTGTTGGCAAAACTGGACAGCTACATGCAAGAGAATGAAACTGGATCACTGTCTAACCCCATACACAAAAGTAAATTCGAAATGGATTAAAGACTTGAATGTAAGTCATGAAACCATAAAACTCTTAGAAGACAACACAGGCAAACATCTGAATATAAGCATGAGCAACTTCTTCCTGAACCCATCTCCTCAAGTGAGGGAAACAAAAGCAAAAATGAACACATGGAATCAAACTAAAAAGCTTCTGTACAGCAAAGGACACCATCAGCAAAACAAAAAGGCATCCTACAGTATGGGAGAATATATTTGTAAATGACATATGTGACAAGGGGTTAACATCCAAAATATATAAAGAACTCACATGTCTCAAGACCCAAAAAGCAAATAACCCAATTAAAAAATGGGCAGAGTCTATGAAGAGACAATTCTCCAAAGAAGAAATTCAGATGGCCAACAGACACATGAAAAGATGTTCCACATCACTAATCATCTGGGAAATGTAAATTAAAACTACAAAGAGGTATCACCTCACACCAGTTAGGATGGCCAGCATTGAAAAGACTAAGAACAACAAATCCTGGCGAGGATGTGGAGAAAGGGGAACCCTCCTAAACTGCTGGTGGGAATGTAAACTAGTTCAACCATTGCAGAAAGCAATATGGAGGTTCCTCAAAAAACTAAAAATAGAAATACCATTTGACCCAGGAATCCCACTCCTTGGAATTTACCCAAAGAATACAACTTCTCAGATTCAAAAAGACAGATGCACCCCTATGTTTATCACAGCACTATTTACAAAAGCCAAGATATGGAAGCAACCTAAGTGCCCATCAGTAGATGAATGGATAAAGAAGATGTGGTACATATACACAACGGAATACTATTCAGCCATAAGAAACAAATTCTACCATTTGCAACAACATGAATGGAGCTGGAGGAGATTATGCTCAGTGAAATAAGCCAGGTGGAGAAAGAAAAGTGCCAAATGATTTCCCTCATTTGTGGAGTATAACAATGAAGCAAAATTGAAGGAAAAAAACAGCAGCAGACTCCAGACCCCAAGAAGGGACTAGCAGATACCAAAGGGGAGGGGTGGGGGAGGGAAGGTGGGGAGGGAGGAAGAAGGGGATTGAGGGGTATTATGATCAGTACACATGGTGCAGGGGGGTGGGGTCACGGGGAAAACAGTATATCACAGAGAAGACAAGTAGTGACTGTGGCATTTTACTACACTGATGTACAGTGACTGCCATGGGGTATGGGGGGACTTGATAATATGGGTAAATATAGTAACCACATTGTTTTTTCATGTGAAACCTTAATAAGAGTGTGTATCAACAATACTTTAATAAAAAAAAAAAGAAAACCATCGGCAGCATCTCCCCATCTAAACACATGTGCACTAATCTGGCAGTTCCTATGGGAACATGTGTGCTTGCATGCAACAGACATATGAACACAGTACAGCCACACATTACCACGCCACAGGGTGGGTGCCACAGACACAGGGCTGTGCAGAGAAGCTAGGCTCGGTAGGGCAGAGAACACGAGTGACTGATGGTGGTGACAGGTAGCATGGGCAGGGGTTCAGAGCAGCTGGTTTATCTGGGTACTGGTCTCACAGGTGAGCTCAGTTTATGAAAATTCATCAAACTACCCACTTATGATCTACACACTGTATGCACATTAGAAAACCATAAACAGCTAATGAAAATAAAAACTTGGTATTAGTGAAGAAGTGGGCAAATACCCCAATACACAGGACACCTCAACAGCTGACGCAGGGAAGGAATTGTCCGGACAAGCCCGTCCACAGAGACAGAAAGGACATGGAAGGCTGCCAGGGTGCAGGGCTGCCCAGGGGCCAGGCTTCTTAGCGGGTGGTGAGAATGCGCAGAACTTGACAGGGGTCTGAGACCAAGGAACAACTCCGTGACTACACTAAAAACCACTGAACTGCACACTTTGAAAAGCCTCATGGTAGGCTAATTATAGCTCAAAATAGCTGTTACTAAAAATCAAAGAAAATCCTTGCCGATTCAGAACCTGATACCTAAGAAGATGGCACCAAAAAGCACACCAGGGAGATGAAAGGTTGCTTCGGCGATGGCGCCGGGCAAGTCACGCCATGCGGAGGAAGAAAAAGCTGCGTTTGTCCCCCCAGACACGCCAAGGAGCAGGGGACACATGAAAGATGGGGCCGAGGGGGGCAAGAGGAAGGAGCTGAGGGAAACTTCCGCAGGACATTCAGGACCCGGGCATGAGGAGAGAACACGCAGGACCCAAACACAAGCCACAGGGTGTGTGACGGCAATTCGCAACAAACGAACACCTGGGGCCGTTCTGTGCGGTCCCCGTGGCTGGGTCTTGGGGCAGATGGAGGCCAGATCTCCCAACAGTCAAAACCCTCTATCTGGGGAGTGAGTGTAAACCAGCAGGACAAACTCAGACTCAGGAAAGCCTGCAGAAAAGGGGTAAAGATGTAAACAGACCATTCTCAAAGAGGGAACCCAAAGAGCTCGCAAGGACACCAGATGATGGAACTCGCCAGCAACCCACGAAATTAAAATGAGAATAAAACACGCTTTCTAGTGAACAGAAGAGCCAAGTCAGGAAGGTGGACAGGAGCAGGCCAGTCTGTAGGGGAGTGTGGACACCCTGCTGACTGCAGGCTAGGGCCGGACTCACCAACGCCACCCTGTGGCCCACGGGCTGGATGCACCCAGGGGAGCCTGGGTCCCCACAGGGAGAAGAGAGTCACTGGTGGCCAGAGGGTGTGAGGACCTCTGTAGCTGAGGCCCAGAAGAAAGCAGCGTAGAGAAAGCCAGGAGGGGCAGGCGGCCAGGCCCAGGAGAGCTCTGCTCTAATGAAAGCAGAGCCTGGGTGGTGACGGAGGGGGCAGAGGGCTTTGGAAAGACTGTTCCAGGGCAGGAGGGTGCATGTTGGTATACAGATGGGCACAGCCCAGTGCAGGGGAAGGGAGGGCACTGGGGAGACAGTCCTGCAGGGGCAGGAGAGGGCACGCAGGGCCTGACCTGGCAGAGCATCGTGGACCTAGGAATTGGGGATCGCATGCAGAGGAGCCCACAGGATACTCAGGGCAGCAAGCCACCCACCACTGCCTCAAATCAAGAGCCAGCATGTGGGTGCAAGGTCCTCTGGGCACGAGGGCTCGCCCACCTCTAAATGCTCCAGCCTCAGGGAGCCATCTGGGGTGGAGAATCCTTTACCTGGTGGAGTGGGAGGGGCCTGGCCACCTGCCTGGGCCTTGCCGGGCTCATCTGAGATCTTGCGGACAGATGGCAGCGGAAAGGAGTGGCTTCTCTTCAGCAGAGGCCCGGAGGCTGCAGCGGAGCCGTCCCCATGGTCTGCTGGGTGGAGACGGATGTGAGGCAAGGCCTCCACTCCACGGGAGCCCAGGGACAGCCCTCGGCCAGGCCCTGCACACCTGCCCTCTCAGGCCACATCCTCCTCACCTGCTCCAGCATGAGCCGTCACCTGTGCCCCCCTGTCCAGGTGCGTGATGAGCGAATGCCAGGCTCAGATGCAGGCCCTGCTCTGCCCCCTTGGTAAGGTGGCCTGTGCCGGCTGGCCCCTGGCAAGGTAACACCTGCCCCAAGCTGAACTACCACTGTCCCTTCTCAGGCGCGATCTTTGTCAAGGTGGCCATGGGCGCACACCTGCCTCCTAGGAGCCCGGCAATCTTCAGTCCCCCACCTGTCCCTCAGGTAGATGAATTCAAAGCAACCTTCCAGGAGGGACCCCGAGTGCCTGTCTTTCCTGAATCACACGCAGCACCGGGTCAGACACCATTTACATAGAAACAGGTGGTGTGCCCACATCTGCCGTGCGTGTTCCACAACCACCCTGGAGATGACTCCCGGCTGAAAGGCCTCAATGGACATTTTCTTTCCCTAAATCTAGGTCCCTCTTGAGAGCTCAGAGCAGCACGCTCAGAACCTGCTTCCCAAATGGCTTTTCCCTGGGACCAAGTCCTTCTGCAGTGATGGGGAGATAGCTGGGAACAGAGGTGTGGCAGGGGCGGCGCAGGAGGGAAGGCGGCAGGCTGGGGTCATCCTGGGGTGCAGCACCTGGGCCGCAGGGCTCCCGGGGCCGTGCAGGGCTCTCCAGCCGCTCCTCGAGGCTGCAGCTTGCCTGTCGCTTGGCCTTTCCAGCAGCCACGCTGGCTACGGACACGAGCGGGATGGCCTGGCTCTCCTGGGATGAGAGAGGGAAATGGGGCTGCTGCAGGCGCCCTGGTGAGCCAGTGCTCTCAGTACCGGGCCCTGTGGAAAGGCCTCACTGCAGGGATGAGGGGGCGACGGCCCCCGGGGGCCCAGCCATGCGGGATGAGGGCAGATCTGGGTGGGCCCAGTCTGCCTTTCCCTGTGCAGCTCCAGCAAGTTTAAGTAATGGTCAGACTTGTCAGAAACCTCAACACTCTCCATGAAGATGAAAAACAATGTAGAAAACAAAAAGATACAGCCTAAAATATCAGCAAAGGCAGAGAGTAAAACCTAAAACATCATCAAAGCTAAGCAGGACGTTGAGGTAAATGCTTATGCTAAGGTTAAACATCTGGTCAGCGCTCAGGAGCCACAGGGACCAGGCAGACGGCAGTGACGGCAGTCTCCTCAGGGGCCCACAAGAACTCTGAGGTAGGAGCGCGTGCACCCCACCTCACGGCCATCAGCTCAACCCGCCCGGCTTCGACAGAAAGGAGGGGCAGCCACGGCAGTAACCCCAGCACCAGCAGGAAGGGGCTCTCCCCGCTGTGTGGCCAAGCCACAAAGGGGCTGGTGTGCTTCTGGGGCAAGGCAGCCAACGGAGCGGCTCTTGTGGATGGAACTGCGGGTGCCACAGGCCATTCGCAAAGGCTGCGAGTCTCAGCAGGCATGAACCCTGAGAAGAAGCCCATCCTCCCCGAAACCTGACTGATGGGAAAAGCTCTTTGCACGGGGCCCTGGGAGAATCTAACCCCACCATCACCCCTCAAAGCCCAGGGTCCCGATACCCAGCGATCAGGACACTGCCACTTACAGGGTTGAAGAGCTCCATGGTCAGGCCCAGGTAGTTGTGCAGTGCCATAAAGGTGACCCTCTGCAGCCGCACCATGATGATCTGTGGGGACAGGCCAGCTGTGCCATACTGAGCCCTCCTCAGGTCCTACCCGACAGCCCATGGCAGCCGCCTAAGATGCTGGTGTTAGGAGCATAAAGGGGCCTCTGCATTGTTTTGCAAGTCTTCTGTAAATCTAAAGTTACTTCAAAACAAGAAGTTGGATAATAAAAAACAATTCTTTGTGGGGATAATGGGAGATATAAAGACCTCTTTAAGGTCATTAATATTAATTTTTATTGTAAAATACGTATTACAAAATTATTTTTGTAATTGGACCACAGGCCAGTGATCTGCGCTGCTGGTGAAACTGACCCCAGTTGAGGCCACAAGGCTCTGGACCACCCAGGCAGCTCAGCATGCCGGGCCTGGGGGCCCCACCACCAGAGTTCAACCAAAGAAGCAACCCACCTGCACCACTCTCACCAGGGTTTCTGGGTATTTCTCAAAGACCCCTTGGAAAGCCACAGCTGGAAGCCGGAGGACAGTGGACGGGACGGCAGCACGGGCAGACACCGTCTTGTAGGCTGCAGCATGGCCCTGCGACGAGAGCTGTGGTCAGCCGCCCAAGTCCCTGCCAAGAACCGGGCGCCCGCTTCCCAGAGTGCGTGAGACACGAGCCCACATGGGCCTCCTGCAAGGCCCCTGGGAGGAAGCAGCCCGGCAGGACCCCCGCTGCTGAGCCTCGCCCTGCTGTGCAGGCCACAGGGCTTCGGGCTGGGCTCCAGAAGCAGATGGCCAAGGACAAGTGAGTGGCCTCTGCTCCTGCCCTCTGGGGCCCATCCATGCGTCACCCCAATGCAGGGACCTTCACCCCGAGTCCCGGCCCCACCCTCCTTCCCACCACTGGTTCCCAGCAACCACCCAGCTTTCTGTCCCGGCGGTTCTGCCTGTGTTGAAGTCACATGGAATCGAAACAGGGACTAGCTCCCTCTGCTGAGACAATGCTCACGGATTTGTCTTGCTGCTCGACTGCTAAGACCCAGTCTGTCTTACAGGTGCATTACAGTTCCTTTGTCCATCCAGCAGTTGATGGACATTTAGGTTGCTCCCAGGTTTGGGCAGCTATAAAGCTGCTCTAAATATTCATATACAGGGTTTTGTGTGAACATGGTTTTTGTTTCTGTTGCTCAACAACCAAGAGTGGGGCCTGTGGGTCATACAGCATATGCACCTTTACCCCATTTCCACGGTGGCCACACTCCACACTCCTGCCAGCCATGCATGCCACTGGGCAGCAGCCCCTTCTCACACTCTTCTCAGGGACTGTCAGCTTCTCCACAAAGTTGTTCACAATCTCCCCTTTCACGTCTTTCCCGTCTGTAAAAATGCCCTTTGTTTCTGATGGTGTTCTATGCCTCCTTTTTTCTTCACTGGTCTGGCTATAAGCTTCTCCGTTTTACTGCTGCTCCCCAGGGCCAGCTCTTGGGTCCACAGGTTTTCGATTGCTCTGCTCCCAATCTTGCTGACGTCTGCTCTTATCCCTTGGCTCTGTCTGCTTTGCTTTTTCATTTGCTCTTCCTAGTTTAAGACAGAAGCTTAGATCATTGATTTGGGACCTTTTCTTTTCTGACAAAAGCATTTTAGGTTATAAACTTTCCTCTATGCACTATTTTCGCTACACTCCACAAGTCTTGATAGGCTGTATTTTCATTTTCATTTAGTTTGAAATATTTTTCCCTGTAACTTCCCTTTGATCAATATTTTTTTACAGGTGTACTTTTAAATTACCAAATGTCATAATTTTTCTATATTTTCTCTCTGTTACTGGTTCCTAGTTTAATAACATAACCAGAGGACATACTTTGCAGGGTTTCAGTCCCTTGGAACTTTTTGGTGTCTGTCTGATGACTGAGAACATAGTATATCTCGTGAAGGCCCCACATGTACTTGAGAAGAAGGTGTTCTGGGTTGTTGGGTCCAGCGTCTCACAAACAGCCAAGGTGGTGACAGCATTGTGCAGACTGCCTGTCCCCTTGTCCCAGCGACTACAGAGAGGGAGCCAAAGTCCAACTGTAGCCGGGGGCATCTCTCCCCATCAGCACTGCAGGCTTCTGTCCCACCTCTGAGATCCCGCTGGTAGGTGGGCACACTTGGGACCATCACATCCTCGTGCTGACAGCTGTGGTGTCCTGGCAACAGCCCTTGGCCTGAGGCCTACTGTCTGATATCAAAGTTGCCCTCAGTGTTGTTATCATTTGAGTTCCATGGTATAACTTTTCCATCCTCTCACTTTTAATCTGTTTTCCTGTGTAAGTGGGTTTCATGGAGTCAGCATAGCTGGATCTTGGTGTTTCCATATCCAATCTGACCAGCTGTCATTTAATGTGTACTCAGTGCTGTCACTGCCACGCTGAGGTGTAGGCAGCCACTTTCTGGAGAATACTGATTTCCGCAGGTTATCAGGCTGGTTAGGTTCAGTCCACAAGTCCTGTCTCCCCACCCACGGGCACTGGGCCTCAGCGTCAGTGTTCTGTGTTCCGCAGGTGCTTTGCGCCATCCTGCACAGGTGCTGCTCAGGGCTTCGCCTGACAGCTGGACTGAGGGTGCTCACAGGCCGTGCTGCACTGCACCAGACTTGCCCTGAGGCTTGGAGAGGCTCACAGAAACTTGGGGGCCCACTTCTGTGGATGCCGCCTCCCTGCCCTGCCCACCCTCCAGCCCCCAGAAAGGCAGGTTCCCATCCGAGCTCTGGTTCCGGGACCATGCAGCTACTTGGGCAGAGCAGTGAGACAACAGGAAAGGCAGAGAACATGCCCCATGGGCTCCTGCTTGAGTGCCACCCGCCATCTCCCTGCCTTTATTTTCTGCGTCCTTGGTCCCTGCTTTTTGCATTTTGTCCAGAGCTTTCTGCTGTTATGAGCAGGAAAGAAGGACTATAAGGACATTGCCCTGCCACAGAAGAACAGGAACTCCATTTTGTTTTATTAAATAAATACATAAGTAAAAGATAAAATCTCCAATTCCTTCCTCTTTGAGAGCCAGAATGAAGAACCCTAATTAATCCCCGTCACCACATGCAAGGCCATGCAGACAAGACTCCAAACCAGGGGATGCCCAGCAACGCCCGGTCTCAGGACAGCAAACACTGTAAGGCCCATGTGGCAGGCACCCATTCCTGCCACACAGCCCTGCACGCAGAAACACTGGGCATTTGGCTCTGGGACTTCCATGGGAGCTCTGAGACTGCTGCACTTCATCTGCTCTGAATTCTGCCTGCTCACTTCAAATCCTTTTGAAAGAGGACCCCAAGGATCATGAGCACAGAGTCACCAGCTGGTGTCCAAGGATGGGATTCCAGGCTGGCTACAGCCCGCCTGCTCCCCTGTGCGCACTCTGTGCAGGGCGCCCTCCCCAGGATGTAAGGTAAGCACACCGCTACCCACGGGCCAGGCCCACAAGGGCAGGGAGGGCAAGAGCACTTTGCAGCTGCTGCTGTAAAGGCAGTGACTTGTTTTACTTTGAAAGTGACTTGTTTCTTAGCCAGAAAAGAGACTCCCTCCACCCCACCACCTAAAATCAACAGCCTATGAAAACCAGAGGAAGAGGCTGCACCGTAGGGCTGCAGCAAGGCCCAGGCACAGACCCAGACTCCTCGCGCTGGCTGGGTTTCCCAAACACGCTGCACCACAGCCAGGAGCCACCCTACAGATATGCGGCCCACCAGCCCAACTGCACAGAGGCGCTGCACACTGACAGCCACCGACAAGAGGCAGTCATGACAGACCCCACGGTGCAGCTCAGATAAGCAGAGAAAACGTGCACACTGCAGAGAAGACAGACCGCCTGGGCCCGCATGGCAACCAGAGCCCTGAGGCAGGGCGGGCGCCCTCGCGCTGACCACACATGTGCTGCTGGGGGTGTCTGCGTGCTTCATGACAGCCTTGTCGAATTAAAACAATAGGGGAGGGGATTGGGGGAAGGTGGGCAAGGGGTGAACCTCCAGGTATGAGGTAGGCGCATCGTGGGATGTCAGGTGTGGCACCCAGACTGCAGCTGGCACTGCTGTGCGGTCACAGAAAGCGGCTCTCGGCCCAAGGAGACTCTTATCTGTGAGGTGATGGGTTATCTAGACCCACTGTGGTAATGATTTTGCAGTAAATGTAAACCAAACCATCACGCTGTAACCTCTTAACTTACAAGTGACACATGTCAATTATTTCTCAAAACTGGAAAATAATAACTACCTCAACGCCAAAAGAATAAGTTGTTACTTCAGTTGAAAACATAACAATACTAAAGCCCACCTCCCATTAAAAATGGTTTTCTGAAGTTAATGGTTTGTCTCCATTCCCTCATGGTACACGCTCCCCTCTGCTCCACTGAGAAGATACAAACCCCAGGATGAAGATAAACACCAAGAGCAGACAGGTCGTGTCAACAGCACTCTGGGGGATTAGCAGCGGGCAGAGCTGAGGGCATGTCTATTGAGAAATCCTGTCCCCATGGGGGAGCTGCTGACCGCCGCACCCTGAAGCTGGCCTCGGGTGTCCCACACAGTGAGGCAGACACGTCTGTCTGCCTGCCATGCACAGCCAAGGGCCGGGTGCCAACTCACACTTGCACCGGGGTAGGGGTACCCCAGACTCCCTCCCTGACTCCAAGCCAATCCCATGACAGCAGGGTATTGGTGGGCTCCTCTCTGGGACTCTGCCCTACAGAAAAGTTCCATGGACACTGGCCTGTGGGCCCCAATCTGCCTTCCTACAAGGAGCTGCCAGGGACAAGCCCTACACACATGAGCACAGAGACAGCTTCCAAGGAGCTCATGCTGTTTTTCTTTTTATAATAAACACATATAACCATGGCTTGAATGAAGGTAGAACACATTTCCAGCAATCCAGATTACCTAATGCCTCCCCTCGGCCCAAAACAACCCAGCCCTGAGCAGTAACACTCACCTGTCCCTGCCAGAGAGCAGGCAAACCACAGCCCAAGGCCCAAATCCCAGCCACCTTCTGTGCTGGCAAACAGAGCTTTGCTGGAACACCACCAGATGCTCATTTACACCAGGAAGGCTGCAGCACAGCCTAACACGGTGGCCACCTGGCACTGTGGGAGTTGTTGACCACGACTCTCACGCACTGGCCTCGCTTGCGCCTGGCCTCCAGCTCCATGATATGTCTGGCGGCCCCTCTACACTGCTGTGCAGGCGGGTCTGCTGCAGATTTCACCCGCACATCCATGGACCGCTGGGACGGGAGAGGGCCAGATCAGAAAGACGGAGGCCAAAATAAACAGAGAAGGGAAACTGAGCAGAGCCAGAGTTGACGCAGGGAGCAAATGAAAGCCTCAATTTACTTCGCCCATGCAAAAAGAACAAGATATATATATTTTTTAATTTGGAGGGGGGAAAAAGAGCTCTTAAAATAAACATGATGACAGAAATTAGAAATTCAATGGCAAGTTTGGAAAATAAAGTTGAAGAAATCTAGGAAGCATAACGAAATGATAAAAGTAGTGTAGAATAGAGACAATTCTAGGTTTGTAAGATCTCAAAACTATTTCTGCCCCTGCCCCACAGTGAACAAGCCAACCCAAGGCCCTGCTCAGGGGGAAGAGAGGCCCCAGGGCAAGGGGCAGGGGCTTCGACAGGCACAAGAGGATGGGGCTTGGGGGCTTCTCCCCAGGTCACAAGCACAGGTCAGGGCGTCAGTGCACAATATGTGTGGGAAAGAGGTGACTCAAAAGTGAGGCACCTGCTAACTGCAGGGAGATGCGAAGGGGCTCACGGGCACCGGCTCACAGGCTCCGTGGTGAACCAGGTCCAGAGGCGGAGCTGCACGGCAGGTGTGCAGCCACCTGGGCCATCAAGAAGCCTTCGCACCTGGACAGGAACTCAGCAGGGGTCAGAAAGGGGAGAGCCCCAAAGACCCAGAGGCAGCCTGCCCACAGGAACCTCAAAGGGCCAGCAGCAGGCAGCAGCTTCCCTGGGGAAGGGGCAGGAAGGCAAGCAACTGCAGTTCACAAGACATCAAAGATGTATTTTCCAGTATGTCTTACTTATTTTCATAAGAATTAAACTTTTTAAGAAATGAAAAACACAAATGTCTGGGGAGGCAAAATGATGTCCTTCCAAATAGTCAAATAATCACAATGTCTGTAGAATTCTTTCTCCCAGATGTCACCCCCATTTTCTTTTCCCATCCACTCAAGGAGGCGGGCTCCTGCCCCCGGAGAGGGTGTGTTGATGGGCAGGCCAGCTCCCAGCTAGCTCGGGGAGCTGTAAGGAACAAGGTCAGCCCGAATCCCACAACAGGGTCAGGGTTGGCTACAGAAACAGACATAACAGCCCCAGGCCCGCCCTGGCCTGTGCTCAAGTCATTCTTTGGTTAAACCAGCGAAGGCAGCGAGGGCTGAAGAGTCACGTGACCCCGACTTACCTACATGCAGACTGACAGCCGGTCTAGACCTCCTGGCTTCCGCAGGCCACAGTGCACCTGACAGATCCAGGGGCATGCCAGCCAGGGCCACTCAGACCCAGGCTCTGCACACAGGCCAGGTACCCTCTCCCAGCACAACGCTCCAGGCAGGGCTGCCTCGGGGCCGAGCACCAGCCTTTCAAAACAGGTCAGTCTTGCTCAGAGGAGGTGGTGTCCCTCTCAGCCCTGGCCAAGCATCTTGTGAAGGCACACTGGGTCCCAGGAACAGAACACAACACCAGAGTCCCAACCGTGCCTCCACCTCAGGCCCCAAAACCCCTCGGTGCACATCTATGCTGGCCTGGGGGCAGGGCAAGCACACTGGACACCCCCAAAGTGTTTGGAGCTGGTCGTGCACAATGACTGAGGGCTGGGTCAGAGGACACAGCCGGGGGCGCCATCTGTCTGAGAGTCACCTGAGAACCTAGACCCCTGCCTTGCACACCTGCACCTTGCCAAGGCTCTGCAGCCTCTGGAGACCCCACCATGCAATGTCTGCAGAAGCAGCTGCACACTGCCTCAAGACACAGTCAGACAGGAAAGAAAAGGCTGACCTCAAAGCATGAGGTTAAAACCAAATGCACCTTTTGAGTCCCACAGGCCGTGCATTTATCAAAACTCAGCTCATGTGCACTTGAGATTCGTTTCACTGTGTGTAGATTTACTCAGAAGAAAATTAAACAAATGTTAAGTTCTAGTTAGGAGGGAGGGAACAGGGCACATGGAACAGAGGCTTTTTGTAGCTGGTGGTGGGACAGCCAGTAAAAATCTTTACTATTCTGTCTACTTTTGAATACGTTGGAAACATTCCATAATAAGAAGTTTAAAAATCATAAAATAATAAAAGACATTGTTTTTCAGTTGGGCTAGTAAAGAACAAGCATTAGATGGCTCCCTAATTGGTGGGGGTGAAACCAGCACCCTCCTGGGTGGCTGGGCTCAGCCAGGGTGGCGGGGCCGGGAGGGGCATTCCCCGAGGACCTGTCCCACAGGCTGGTCTTCACATACAGGTAACAGGGTTCACACAAGACCATTCACCACCACAGTGAATAGCCAAAGATTGGGAACAGAGAGAGTCATACTGGCACAAAAGAGCCACAAGGAGCTCCCTCTGGGAAGGGGCCTCGGGGCCCGAAGGATGGGAGGAGCCGTTTCCCCTACACACACTCTGCGCCTTCTGAGCCTTGGACCATGTACATGCATCATCATTTGACAACCATTTAAAACAGCCAAAACCCGTAAGCAAACACCCAACTCATAAACCCAAAGTCAGAGGCACCCGCTCGCACCCCACCCCTGACCTGCCATGGGTCCCTCCCACAGTGGACCAGCCCCACGTCGCTGCGGAGAACTGGCCCTGGCACTGAGGGACCTGCTGTGCGGGTGAGCCTGGGACCCAGGGGACTCACGGTGATGACGTCCAGGATGCTGAGGAGGCTGTGGACGCTGTCCCCGGCTAGCACCTCTTTGACTGCCACCTCGGTGCCGTCCTGCACTTGGGAAGCAGAGCACCATTGCCTGAGGAGACAGCTGGGCCAACATGCCCCACCACCACTGTCCATGAGGGGAGAGGGCTGCACCCTCACCAACTTGGGGAGAGGACGGGGTGACAACCTCAAAAGCAGAGGCCAGAGAAAGTGAGGGTGAGTAAGGGGAGTGAGCAAAACCATCAGGCACAGCCGTGCAGCCACGCTGGTCCTCAGCAGGAAAGCTAGGCTGAGTCGCAGAACCCGAGCGAATGTGCTGGCCAGACCAGAGGGCTGTAAGGACCACGTGCCATTGTTACTGGTATACAGAATAGCATTTTGATGTATTTCTCCACTGGGTTAAAGAAAAAGAAGACCATGCTAATGACTTAACACAGGAAGCTCACCTCTGCTGGCCCAGGAAAGCCCTTTCTGAACTTATGCAGACTTGACCCTGGTCACCCATCCTGAGCCCTTCTGCCTGGCCCTTTTGGGGAAAGCCCAGTGGCAGGACTACAGTCCTGAACACTGAGAGCCCCAACAAGAGGAGACTGGACAGGGCCATTTCCTTTCTCATCGCCCTGTCCAGTCCAGATGTGCACAAAGCTGCATGTATGAGAACGGCCTAGACACCGAGGGCACTGTCAGGCCCCCCCCACTCTGGCAGGTGGGAACTTCTGCAAGGTCAGGGGGCAACCCTGTGCAGCCTGGAGTTCACTTTGAACAGACGGTGGGAAGCCTAGGTAGGTCACACTCCACTGGGCAAGTAAACGCACCCACCCTCCTGGAAAGCAGCTAGACCTTGGTTGGTTAGGCTTGGAGGTCACTCCTGACAACTGAGATTCAGGGTAAAAGTTAACAGAGGCAGGAACCTCTTGGCTTCCAGATGAATTAATACTTCAATTGTTTTCTTAGAGTTACAGTGATTTATAATCTGAAACCTGAAAATAAGGTAAGGGTGCAACTCATCATGGCAGATCAATACAGAGGGGTGTCCTGAGGAAGTGGGAGAGACATTTCAAAATGCTTATGCTGTATCTGGTGAAATGCAGAAATGAAGCCACTAAATGCTACTGAGCCTGAGCTGGCTGATTGACAGGCATACGCGGGTGTGAGAGTGACAGGTGATGACCAACATCAACAGGGCAGCTGGGCGGCAGTGTCAGGACCAAGGCCTTTCTACCCAAAGAAGTGCAGGGTGAAGGCATGCACTCCCCCACGGGGTGCACTGGGAACGTAAGGTGCCAGGCCTCCACGTGACAGCCCAGCAGACCCCTGCCCTGGCCAACTGGCCGGCATGCAGGCCTCACTCTCACCGCATCCTGGATGCAGACGTCCAGCTGCCCATCCTGCACCACGTAGATGCTGGTGTCAGGCTCCCCCGGCCGGAAGACATGCTCCCCTTCGAGCAGCTGCACGAAGACCATGTGTTTGCAAAGTTCCAGGAACAGCGGCTTCTCAAAGTGACCCAGGACCCTGCAGGAAGCAGAGCACGAGTGGGATACTTCCTGGGGTAAGGAGCAGCGGCCTCTGAAAGTGGCTGAGGGAGACAGGCGGCCCCACTGGCCAGTGGGCAGAGCTGGTGCTCCCATAGCTGCAGCGTCCCAGTCACTGCTGGGACAGAAGCCTGCACCCTGGTAATGCCCCTCAGTTGCCTTCCCATCAGCTCAAAGAATGAGGAGTCGGGGCTGAGAGCCTACACCGCGCAGAACCAATGGCAGGTACAGAAGGGCCCTCCCAGGACCACAAGGTGCTGCCAGGAAGAGGAAGGGCGTTTCCAGGGAGGGACAGAGAGGCACCCAGCTACAAAGTCCTATGCATCATCTGCCTTCCTCCTGAAGACGAAAGTGCCGACAAGCAAGTGAACACAGACAACAGCGCTCCGGCTCCGGTAGCCGAAGCCTTGCCGACAGTCAGTGGCCACAGGAAACGGAGCCTTCCCAGTCCCCAGCGGACCTCCCGGACATTCGGGCTCACCGAACGTTTTTCAGCATGTACAGAACTTCTGACAGCAAGTGGGAGTTCTTCACATCAAACTCTGTGAGGTCGGCCTCCAACACGGAGGGTGGGGGCTCCTTTGGCTGCAGGGTGGGGTACTCCTTCTTGAAGCGCAGAATCCTACAAAGCAGACACACACCCTGAAGCAGAAGCCTGAGGGGTTCAAGCCCACGGCGTGAGCTGTGACCCGAGGCGGGAAGCCATGGGCAGCAGCCATGCCCAGCAGGCCCCAGTGCCGGGGAGAGCGTCCAGGATGCAATATGGTCCAAGGGCACCCCCAATACCTCTTGGCCAAGGAGAGCACCTTGGTCCTCTTCCGCATGCGCTGCCGGGACGCAGCTGTGTTCCCAACTAGCGTGTGGGGCAGCGTGGTCACCTGCACAGGGGTAGGGGAGGTCCGGGTGAGAACCCTGTGCCCGGCTGGGCTCAGCACTCAGTCCTTGCATCAGCTCTGGGGTTCGCCTGCCTCGCCCACCCCACCTGCCCAATGCAGAACGCCCTGCCTGCTGACGCAGCACATGACCATCTCCCCAGAGGGCCGGCGCCCCCAGAGCTCCAAATCCTCCAGCTAGGTGCTCTCTGCCTGCAGGCTGATGCTGCTCCGCCTCCCTCACGCTATGGCAGCCCCTTCCCACAGCCCTTGAAAAGCCCTCCCCACCTCCCCACCTATGACCTGAGGCCCTGCACGCTCTTCGCCCCTTCCCATCGTCAAGGCCAACCCAACCACTGAACAGGGTGGGTTGGGGCTGCAGTGCCCAGCCCTCAGCCTGGAAATCGGCAGGCAGTCACTGCCCCTCAGCTCCCTGAACTGTGTCTGTCCATGTTGTATGGGCACCACTCCTTCCCTCCCTGAGGCCCGGCACCACTGGACCACACTCCTGACCTTGAGGCCCAAGCCCAGCACGCCAGCACACAAGCCTCAGTGGGACTGCTGGTGGACGGCCCCCAGCCAGCCACACAGGCTCCTCCAAGACCCGCTGGGCCCGCCCCATGTGGCCCTGCTGTAGGCCACGAGGCAGCCCGCACTCGCCAGGCCAGCCCCAGACAGAGCAGGTGCACAGAGCTCAGGGCCTTGGCCGGGTGGCCCAGCCTAGCTGACGCCTGATGCTGACAAGAAAGAAGCCCCACATGAGGACACCCATGTGCCTCCTCTTCTAATGTTGCGGGTTTTCTACAAAGAACATGAATCAATAGCAAAACCAGAGAAAAGCAACAAACAGAGGCTGTTTTAGAATAAGCCTCTGGGAGGTCTGCTGAGTGCTTCCTACCCACAGGTGGTGGCAGAGGGCTGAGGAGCCAAGACAGACTGGTAGGAGCCTGACACTGAAAGGGAGGCCTCGTGGTCTCCAAATCCAAACAGCATCACCAGTCTCAGCCCTGGAGGTGGGACCTCAAGTCCGATGCCCCAGGATGTCCCTGGAAGGGGCCGTAAGACAAACATCCACCTCACAGGCCCAGTGGGGACTTTGGCTCCCCACACTTGCCAGAGCCGTCTTGAAAGCTCAACCCAGCCCTGCCCCACCCCAGCCCTCCCTGCAGGCAGCTAGGTTGGAGGCCTCGAGGATGAGCAGGCCTGGGCGCTGCGGGAGGAGAGCATGCATGCCACGGGCTCCCAGGTCCATACCACAGGCACCCACAGGAAGGGCGCCTCCAGCACAAGTCACCTTCCTCATGATTTTGCGGCCATAAAACATCACTTTGTCTCTCTTCCGGAACCTGTACTGAGGAGCGGGCTGCACTTGTCCTGCAAGGAGAGCAAAAGGGTGGCCTGAGGCACAGCCAGGACCCTGTGAGGACTCTGCCCCGCTGCTGAGTCCCACTGCGTGTGGGAAGGGCAGCGCCTCACAGGGTTATGACACACGCTCAGCAAACGGGAAGCACCTCTCCTCACTGGGGCCTTGCTGGGAATCAAGCCAGGAAAGCTCAGAACAGACTCAAATTCCATGGACCCAATACGCACAGCCTCAGCCTGAACAGGCCAGTAATTTCCAACAAAAGCCAGCATGAACTTGAGGGGCTCGAAATGCATGGCAAGTCGCCCAGACCTCCCTGGGCCTCGTCCTCCCCCTGGAGACAAGTCTGAAGCAGGATACTCACGGGATCGGTTAACCTTTCTGTGCACAAAAAAGACAGTGATGCCAAGCAGGGCCAGAGCCAGGGCCAGGAGGGCTCCAACTGCAATCCCCATCAGCTGGGTGAAGGTGCAGACAGCACCCGTCAGCAAGGCCACCAGGGAGTCCCTCCCCCGAGCCCCCCAGCGCCCCCAGCATGGGCCAGGCATGAACGGGCCAGGGGCAGCCTGGGCTCAAACAGGCCATAGGTCCCAGGGCCCGCCCATCATGTGGGAGCACCAGTGGTTACCATGGTGGACTGTGAATGCTGCTCTGTCAACTGCAGCGCCCAGGATCCTAGGGTGGCATCCAGAGAGAAGCCAGCCTGCAGAAGGACACTGGGTCAGGAAGGGCCAGGGTGGGCGTGGCCCAGCCTCCCAGGGCAGAAGAGCTGCAGGTCAGGGAGGAAGTCAGCAGCCCCAGGGACCTCCAGAAGGAAGCACCTTCAGGCCGCTGAGGCCCGTCTCAAGCACACCTGCTCAGGGCACAGAGCCCCACCTCTCAGCCACCCTTGGGGTGGTCAGCGGGGCCAGCACTGCTGTGTGGACAACAAATGCTCTGGGCTTCATCAGTGCATCAGAACCCTAGACCCTCAGCTCTCCAGCTCCTCAAGATTCAAGTCCAGAGGAGGTGGCCGGCTGGCCACAGAGGTGCCAAGGCCTCTTTTAGTTCCCTCTGATCCCCAACAGGACCACGGACTGCCAGCCCCAGCGCACGCATTAGCCTCCCACGGGCAGTGCTGAGAAACCTCAAGAAACCATCTGGGTTTTGAGAACATTAATACCAGCTCACAGCAGAGAAGGGCTGCGTGCCTGCTCCCCTACCGCCTCCCAAGGAAGAAGTTCACAGGGGCCTCAGAAGTCCAGACCAGAGGGAAGGAGGGAGGCAGGGAGGGAAGAGGGAAGGGTAAGCACGGGGTGGTGCGTGGGCAGACGCTGGGGCCGCTCACACGGACACGCTGGCTCACTTCCCAAGATGAAGTGGGAAGACCGGCCGGCCAACACACAGCCACGCCCCTTCCCGTGGTGCCCCGCAGCGCCCCCCAGCGGCCAGGAGCAGGCTGGGGCGGGGCACTCGTTGATCCTCTCAGGTTTCCACACAAGCGCCAGGGACCAAAGCGCTGCCCCACCCTCCAGAGAGCCGGGGTCAGACACGGCACTGATGCCAGAAAAGGAGACCGAACAGCGTCTGGAAAAGTTGCTCAAAAGCAGACTGTTGCATCAAGACAGAATGAATGAGTGATCAGAAAACTCAACCCTTTCAGGCGGCAGATGGAAGCAGCAGGGCTCTCGGCTCTGGAGCTGGGATACCCAACTACTCCTGGCCCAGACCACGTGCTCAGCTCTGGGGAACATCAACAGTCGGCGGCACAAGAGCAACAGCGACCGCGTCTTCCCCTAAGTGTGTCCCTCAGAGCTCAACTGCCATGCTGGGGATGGCCAGGGCTATGCAAGGAAGCGTCACACGATGTTTCATAACCCATTTGCTCAATCTGCTGTGTGTGGGCATCGCACTTCCCTAGCTGTTCACCGTTGTTTCAATGCATCTAATTTTCTGGGTTAGGAATAAAGGCCTTAGTGATACAGCTACAGATGTTCCACTGAGGAAAAGTTGCTGCGTCAAAACAAGCAGGCGGAGTCCCAAGTGGAGGCAGGAATAGAGAAGTGTGACGTCAGGGGAAGGAGAGGCAGGGCTCCAGCTCCAACAAGGCGCCAGAAGAGCCCAAGTTGCCACTCCCACGTTCAGGAGGCTTCCAGGGGCTGCCGCCAGAGCAGATGCTAAAAGCGCCCTTTCTCCTGGTCCAGAAATGCGCCCAGTGGAGATTCTAAGGCTCTGGTTCATCCCTGGAGTCCTCAGTTCCATACCTCCGCGTCAGCATCCTCCTCTTGCTCCATGGCTAAAAACAAAAGACAGCCTAGGTGAAACGCAATAAGCCGGCTCAAATAAGGGCAGGTGCCCAGCCCTCAGGCTCACAGGCAGAGCGCTGCTTTCTGCCTTGTGCCCTGGGATGCTTTCCAGGGTAAACTGCATTTCCATTGGAGGAAAATGCTGATGGAAAACTGTTCCCTGTCTGGGAACAGCCCTCACAGGACTGTCCAGGAAACCAGGACCACAGCCAAGCCCCCAGCTCCTCTCCCAGGCTGTCAGGGCACGTGTGCGCAGCCCACAGCAGTTGGGACCTCCCTGCAGGGGAAGGGGCAAGAGCTGGACAGGATGGGGCCTCAGGCTGGACAGAGCCTCCCTTGTGGCTGGTACCAGGGGATTCCCATCCAGGGTAGCTGGGCCCTCAAGGTGGATGTGTTGGTCCAGGGGACAATGAACGTAGGACCAGCCTTTGCTCGCCTGACCTCTGGTGAGGAGGAGCCAGGTCTGGGGCCTTCACCCTGCGATTCCCAAGCCCCCTAGAAAGCCAAAGCAAAGGAGGGTCTCTCTCTTCCAAAATCCCACCCAGAAAATCCAGGAGAAGGCAAGCTCAGGGTCAGTGCATTTGCTCGCAGTCCAATGTCCCGTGTCCCTGGCCCACGTGGGAAACCCTGCCTTCCCAGATGAGACCCAAGGGCCAGCAATACCTCAGCTGACCAGGCCAGTCTCCCCACGCCCCCAGGTTTGTGGTGGGTGGGGCTCACTGCTCCCCCACACCGGCTACGCAGGGCCCGCTCCTCCGACTGGGTCAGCACACGGCCAGAGGGCAGGCCACCCGGTGCGAGACAGCCGGGGGCTGCAGGGCGGGGTACGGCGGGATTGGAGGTGTCAGGCTCAGAGGGCCTCCAGAGCTTGCGGGCCTCTGGGTCGGGGTCAGGGGCCACTGGAGTCAGGGGGCCGCTGAGGCGGGGCCGTCAGACTGTCCAGGGGTTAATGTCCGGGGCCCGAGGGGACGCGGCTCCGGTTTCCACAGGCGGTCACCGTGCAGCGCAGGGCCGGGCGGGCCTGGGGCGGTGTTCCTTCGGGCGCGGGTTTGGAAGCTGATGGCTCCCCCTTCCCACAGGGACCGGCGCCCCGGGCCTTGCAACACCGGGAAACTCAGCGTCAACTCACCGAGACCGCGCGCGCCCGACGCCCGCGCTCCCGTCACCCTACCTCGACGCCCCGCCCCCGGCCCGCCCCAGAGGCCCCGCCCTCTAGCAAGGCCGAGGCTGCTCATTGGACCCGAAGCAGCCAATCGGAGATGCTCTTCCTGCGGTGCGAAGGCCTCGAGCGCCGGAAGTTGTGCTGGCCGCCGGAAGCCTCTGTGGGAGCAGCGAAGGGATCCGGTTCTTTGCAGCCCGTGGTTTGTGTTGGGGTCGGGGGCGCTCGCGTCTGCAAGGCATGGGCCTCCTGAGTGGGGCCGTTCGAGCCCTGATGCGGGGCGCTGACCGGATGAGCAAGTGGACCAGCAAGCGCGGCCCTCGCACCTTCTGCAAGAGCCGCGGCGCCAAGGGCACCGGAGTCCGAGCGCTCGACGGAACGTTCGTGCAGGTCAAGGAGATGGTCCCGGAGCTGGTGGTGCCCGAGCTGGCCGGCTTCAGGCTCAAGCCCTACGTGAACTACCGCGCCCCGGCGGGCACGGACACACCCCTGACGGCCCGGCAGCTCTTCCAGGAAGCTGCGGCGCCCGCTGTCGCGAAGGACTTCGAGAACGGCACCTTTGACCCCGAGCACCTGGAGAAGTACGGCTTTGAGCCCACCCAGGAAGGCAAGCTCTTCCAGCTGTACCCCAAGAACTTCCCGCGCTAAGAGCGGGGCAGCCGAGGCCTGCGCCCGCCCGGCTCCGCCTACCGCCGTCCCGGGCGTGGGCCGGGGAGGCGCTTCTCTCAGTCCGGTGCCATTAAAGACCCTGGTTACCGTGCATTTGTTTTTGGCGTTTGGTCATTGCCCAACGAAAGCATAGAGCGGAAGAGCTGAGGGAGTAGGGACCTAGGCGGATTCTCGGGGACATCCCTTCCGTGCCCTGTGAAGCTCTGGAAGCAGGCGGCTTCCCGACCGGAAGGTCCTGGGAAGTGGGCCAGCGGGAAGAACATCACTCAGCAGCTTGCGGGAGGTAGGGAATATACAAGGCAGATGGTGCCACATGATTAATTCAGCCACCAGATTCTTTCCCAAGCCATAGCCAGGAAGCATATCCTTCATAGGTTCAAAGCAACTACGTTTGAGGGGGCAGGTGAAAGAAACTGCCCCTCTTGGGCAGACCTAAATGTGAGGCTGTAACAGGAAGTTGATGCCCAAGCTCGGGTTTCTCTAGTATGTTTCGGGGTGCCTTTTTCAGCACGTAGTCCATCACATTTTATGTATTCTGTTTAATATTTAATTGATCCTTAAGTTAAATAACCGAACATAAACTTTAAAGGAGGGTCCAATATTACAGAAATAAATGGACTACCAGCTGAGGATTGATTATTCCAGCACAGAATAACTTCTCATAACACATTCTGATCTACATTGGCATGTTGCGTTTTACTACCAGAAAACAAGAAGGCAAAGATGAGAACCTTGTTTTCTGACTCTGGACACCTATGTGTGATGTTAGCAGGTGGTGAGGATTGGCCTGTTTCTTCAAAGGCCAAAATGAACTCATCTGTGGGAGTGAGACAAGTCACACACCCTTCAAGCTCCAAGAGTTACTAGTGTCCAGGGTTTGGAAGCTACTAGAGTTGGTTTCCTAAAACCACAGCGAGGAAGTGTATTCAATCCACCACCTTGACTTAACAAGCACTTCCAGCCCTTGTCGAGCCCCAGCAGCTCAGACTGTGACCTGCTTCCCTACACTATCTGCACAGGAAGTGGGTACGAGCACTGCCGGTGCCATCAGGAGGCACTTTTCAAATGTTCAGATAAAACGGCTGTTACATAGCTTTAAAAAAAAAATTTCCCTGTAATAATTTTGTGCATTTCAAATTCAGTTTTTATAGTTATATTTTCTGGGCTTTTTCTCTGCTAACGTATCATTTTGAATCTTATATTATTAAATAAGGTTCAAGGAAGCAAAAAAAAAAAACACTGTCCTTTGGTTAATGTAAATAGTTGCTTTAAGAAGTATGAAAATCTGAAAGTCAAACCCACACAAGTTTGGGAGCTGGGAACCAAGCCCAGCAACAAGACAGCTAGGGCACAGACCCTTTGCGGTCAGCAAGATTCACCATCTTGAAGGCACCCATACGTGAGGCTTATTTAAGAGAAGCCAACAGTCTGAGTGTCCACACTAGATTCTCTGCGGGGAGCCCCCTACAATGCAGCCTTGGGCTGCGCTGAGATGGTCAGAAGGCAGTCCATCACACACAAGGTGAAGTCGTGCTCCTGGCAGAAATGTATGATGTCCAGCCAAGCGATCTCTTCCCAGCTCAGCTGCTCTCCCACTTCCAGAGGTGAAGAATGTGATCGTAAAAGGAGCAAGTGGCTAAGAGGTTAACACGAGGGTTTGCAGCTTCCAGGCCCAGGCCACTCTCACAGGCCGCAGTCCCTGCCGCATGTGGCCGGCTGCCGCTCCTCCTCGTGTCGTCTGTGAGTGGCTGAAGACAAGTCATCAGCTTGTTTGCGCTCTGGAGTTTGGTACCAACCTCTCCACCGTCATCAGCTGAAGGACCAAGTGAGGGCGCTGGCGACTGGCCAACCACCTTCAGGTTACAGGCTGGATCTGCTGTTCTGGCTCCTGGGTCGCCGTAGGGAAAGGACCCCGAGCTGGGGCACTGCTGGGTCTGCAGCAGATGGGGGAAGTTGAGCCAGGACCAGTCGGCTCCATACACCAACGAGTCGGGCGACGGGTGGGACCCAGAGACTGTGCACACTTCCTGCTTCTCCTCTGGAGTGAGACAGAAAATGGGACACAGAGTGGGTCCCATCACTGACCCAGCGGCCCCTGCCCACCCTCCAAGGGAGAGCCCCCCAGACACAGCCACTCATCGTGTGTTGTGCAGAGGCATCTGGGAGACACAGGCAGATGGGCAGGGAAGAACACAGCCCTGCCCCTTGCAGCACGTGTTCCCGAGCAGAACCAGCCCCGGCACAGAGCCACAGGCAGGTAGGTGTGCCTTCCCAAGTCGGACTTGGCAGGAGCTTCCCAGTTAAGACTTAAAAGCGGACGATCAAGGAGTCAGCTAGATGGGAGGGGAAGGGATGCGTGAGGAATGGGGAACAAGCACGTGGGACACAGCGAGGCAGAGCAAACACGGCATGTGTGGGGGACTGCACACAAGTGGCCTAAGTGCCAGGGGTGGTGCGACACTCATCTGGAGGGCCAAAAACGTGCAGCCTGGCACACTCCATTGAAGAGTTTGCACTTTGGCGTGGAAAGGAGTCATGAAGAGTTTCAACATGGCTTTGCCTCAGGGTTTGTCGCTATGGCAACTCGGAGGCCAGAGGGTGGGACTGGAAGGTCAGGCCTTGTCCAGCTGGCACAACACTGCAGAAGGTCTGGAAGCGACTCACGCGGCCATGCTGTCACCAGCCTGCAGTGGTCTAGGGACCAGGGCAAGGCCCAGGCCAGCAAGAGCAGTCCCTGGAGACCAGTGCCTGGGAGCTGGGAATGTAGACCTAGAACAATGTCTCCAGCTGGAAAGCCCAGCGTCCATCCAAGTCCCCAGGAATCCGGGCTAGCTTCAGACTTGGAGGGGGCTGGGAAGCCTGAATCTCCATCAGAACGAACCGAGATGAAGAGAGACAAGGGTTGCTGGAATTTGGGAAATGCCAAGAACACCAGCACAGCACAGGACAGCCCACCCCCACTGGGGGGCTGTCGCCTGGGCAGAAGCAGCCCTGAACAGCCAGAGAGAGAGGTGCCTGGGCAACACATGTTGGAGGAAGCCCCGAAGAGACCATCTCTGTCCTTCCATGTTATCGCCTAGTCAGGGACAGGGCCACGGGGTCACCAGGACCCAGGGTCTCCCAGTCTTCCATCCAGCAACCACCCAAAAGCACCTGCTTCCCACCAGAACCCTGTCCAGGCTCCAGGTGACCCAGCGGACACAGGAGCATCACACCCATTACACAGAGCATGTGTGCAGCTCATGTGCACATGGAACATGAACTGACAATCGTGTTAGGTAACAAAGGATTGAAAACTCCCATAAAGTAGAAACAGTACAAGAAGCAGCACTCTGGTCATAATGCAATAAAACCATAGTAACACTAAAAATCAAAGGAAGTCCTTCCACCAGAAGTTTAAAAAATTAAACCACACTTGGGTAAAAGGGGAAATACAAACTCAAGTCACAGTGTTTCTTTTTAAAAAAGTAAGATGAAATCACTACATATCAGAACCTAAAAATATGCTTAAGTCAGAGCAAAATTCAGACATAAAGACAAAATACAAAAAAATAATAATAAAGGTAAGTGAATTGTATTCCCAACTCCAAGTACTAGAAAAAGAGCAGAGGAAGTAGATGCTGACAGGGGAACTGACAGGGGCACTGGACAGACAGACTCCTGTGTAAGAGGCGGTAAAACACCATAGCTCACCTAATTAAGGAAAAAGCTTTACACATACATTTGTATACAAAGTAAAAACATGAAAAAGGGAAATAACCATTAAAGAGGAAAAAATTTTAATTTACCTCTTTACACACCTTAATACAAGTAAATTTCAAAATTAGGGGAAATGAGTAATAGCCTAGGGAAAACACAGTTCACCAAAACTGATCCCAGTAGACATAAAACAATCCAATTTCCACAGAAAAATACAGAGAAGGGCATCAAAAGAGCTACCATACAAAAATATGTATCAGACCCAGAGTCTCACCTGAGTATTTTACCAAATCTTGAAAGAAAAGGTAATCTAAATGATAAATTATTCACAAGAAGAGAAAATGAAAACTTTCACAGTTTTGGTTTTTATTTTCACATGAACCAAACATAATGCCAATACCTAATCTTGATTAAAAAAAACAGCACAAAAGGAAATTCGTCACCTTTAAAAATGAATGTAAAATCCTAAATAAAATAATCACCAAAATCCAATACCACATTAAAAAATAACATACCATAACCAAGTGGAACTTATTCCAGGAATATATTCCATATCAGGAAATCCATTATGAAAATTTACCATATTTATATACCTAAGAAGAAAAATAGTACAGCTCAATAGCTATTATAAAAGCATTTTGCAAAAATTTGAAAATTCCTGAGTTAAAAAAAATGCTCAAGAAAACAGGAATTGATGGATACCTCTTCATTATGATGAAATAGACACACCATAGCCCTCATGCACCATTATCATCATAATGGGAACCACCAGGAACATCTCCATCAAGGTCAGCAATAAGGCAATGATGCCCTTCACCTCCACTGTTTTTTAAAATTGTATTGGAAATATCAGTGAATGAAATCAAACAAAAAATCAGAGACTTTAGAGTTGGAAAATTAATAAACCTGTATCTTTTTGCAAATAACATTGTATTTACTTGGAAAACCCAGCATATCAATGATAAAACTAACAGAAACCATGAAAAAGACTTAGTAAGGTAGCAGGATATGAAATAACCAATAAAAACCCCAACAACTTTCAATAATTCAGACAATATCCACTTAAAAGATACAATGAAAGAAAAACCTCCATTTACAATAGCAACAAAAACAAAAAGCTACTTAGAAATAAAGGAAACAAACGTACAATGTATATGTAGAAAAACATTAAAACCCTCTGAGATTGTTACAGAAAACCTGGACTGGATCCCTGACAGAAGAACCAAGTGGCACTCTGAGGTCTTGGAAGGTGGAGGTTTATTTTACGCCAGCGGGCTCAGAGGAGAGTGATCCCCAAAGGTCTGAGCCCCGAGTACAGCAGGGCCGTGCCTTTTATACATTTACTACAAAGCTAAGGGGGGAGTCAGCACCCAGAAACTGTTGCAGTGGGAGCTATTAGGTCACTATAGGTGTATTCAGGATGCTAGTTATATTTTAATTTATTTCTGTAAAGGTTACCCCAATACCATATTATAAACTAATGGGCTTCCATGACTATGATTAACAAGCTGTTCCACACCACTGAGTCCAGACCAGGGTGGGGGGAATACACTGTTACATTGTTTCAATCCCAAGCACCTTGTGATTCCTTTATATTCTTGAAGCTTAACAGAAACTTTGTCTCCTTGGCTTCCTTGGTTTCCTACCAAACCCTGAGAAGGGGAGGGATTTGAGAACTTTCTGAATATTTATTTCCTCATCAAGATTAAAAAATACTTGAACAAAGTATTTTTGCATAAGATGACCCCAGGTGATATATAAGTCAGGTGTGAAGTTAATTTCTATGTAACGCAATTTCTATTTAAAAAAATAGGCTTTTATCTGGGACAACATAAACTGATGCTCAAGTTCAAATATAAAAGAAAGCCCTTCACAAGAACAGACCCACAGACCATTGGAACAGAATAGAGAGTCCAGATATTAACCCAAGCATATACGGTCAATTAATATATGATAAAGGAGCCATGTACATATAATGGGGAAATGACAGTCTCTTCAACAGCTGGTATTGGCAAAACTGGACAGCTACATGCAAGAGAATGAAATTGGATCATTGTCTAATCCCATACACAAAAGTAAATTTGAAATGGATCAAAGACCTGAATGTAAGTCATGAAACCATAAAACTCTTAGAAAAAAAACATAGGCAAAAATCTCTTGGACATAAACATGAGTGACTTCTTCATGAACATATCTCCTGGGACAAGGGAAACAAAAGCAAAAATGAACAAGTGGGACTATATCAAGCTGAAAAGCTTCTGTACAGCAAAGGACACCACCAATAGAACAAAATGGCATCCTACAGTATGGGAGAATATATTCATAAATGACAGATCCAATAAGGGTTGACATCCAAATATATAAAGAGCTCATGCACCTCAACAAACAAAAAGCAAATAATCCAATTAAAAAATGGGCAGAGGAGCTGAACAGACACTTCTCCAAAGAAGAAATTCAGATGGCCAACAGACACATGAAAAGATGCTCCACATCACTAGTCATCAGAGAAATGCAAATTAAAACCACAATGAGATATCACCTCACACCAGTAAGGGTCGCCACCATCCAAAAGACAAACAACAACAAATGCTGGCGAGGATGTGGAGAAAGGAAAACCCTCCTACACTGCTGGTGGGAATGTAAATTAGTTCAACCATTGTGGAAAGCAGTATGGAGGTTCCTCAAAAAGCTCAAAATAGAAATACCATTTGACCCAGGAATTCCACTTCTAGGAATTTACCCTAAGAATGCAGCAGCCCAGTTTGAAAAAGACAGATGCACCCCTATGTTTATCACAGCACTATTTACAATAGCCAAGAAATGGAAGCAACCTAAGTGTCCATCAGTAAATGAATGGATAAAGAAGATGTGGTACATACACACAATGGAATATTATTCAGCCATAAGAAGAAAACAAATCCTACCATTTGCAACAACATGGATGGAGCTAGAGGGTATTATGCTCAGTGAAATAAGCCAGGCAGAGAAAGACAAGTACCAAATGATTTCACTCATCTGTGGAGCATAAGAACAAAGAGAAAACTGAAGGAACAAAACAGCAGCAGAATCACAGAACCCAAGAATGGACTAACAGTTACCAAAGGGAAAGGGACTGGGGAGAATGAGTGGGAAGGGAGGGATAAGTGGGGGGAAAAAAGAAAGGGGGCATTACGATTAGCATGTATAATGTCAGGGGGGCATGGGAGGGCTGTGCAACACAGCAAAGACAAGTAGTGTTTCTACAGCATCTTACTACAATGATGGATAGTGACTATAATGGGGTGTGTGAGGGGTACTTAGTGATGGGGAGAGTCTAGTAAACATAATGTTCCTCATGTCATTGTAGATTAGTGATACCAAAATAATAAATAAATAAATAAATAAATAAATGGTCAGAGCTGCTGAACAGACAGTTCTCCAAAGAAGAAATTCAGATGGCCAACAGACACATGAAAAGATGCTCCACATCACTAATCATCAGAGAAATGCAAATTAAAACCACAATGAGGTATCACCTCACACCAGTTAGGATGGCCAGCATTGAAAAGACTAAGAACAACAAATCCTGGCGTGGATGTGGAGAAAGGGGAACCCTCCTATAAATGCGGGTGGAATGTAAATTAGTTCAACCATTGTGGAAAGCAGTATGGAGGTTCCTCAAGAAACTAAAAATAGAAATACCATTTGACCCAGGAATTCCACTCCTAGGAATTTACCCTAAGAATGCAGCATCCCAGTTTGAAAAAGTCACATGCACCCCTGTTTCTCACAGCACTATTCACAATAGCCAAGAAATGGAAGCAACCTAAGTGCCCATCAGCAGATGAATGGATAAAGAAGATGTGGTACATATACACAATAGAATATTATTCAACCATAAGGAGAAAACAAATCCTACCATTTTGCAACAACATGGATGGAGCTAGAGGGTACTGTGCTCAGTGAAATAAGCCAGGTGGAGAAAGACAAGTATCAAATGATTTCACTCATCCGTGGAGTATAAGAACAAATAAAAAACTGAAGGAACAAAACAGCAGCAGACTCACAGAACCCAAGAATGGACTAACAGTTACCAAAGGGAAAGGGACTGGGGAGGAGGGGTGAGAAGGGAGGGATAAGGGGGGTGGGGAAGAAAGGAGGCATTACGATTAGCATGTATAATGTGGGGGGGGCACAGGGAGGGATGTACAACACAGAGAAGACAAGTAGTGATTCTACAGCATCTTACTACGCTGATGGACAGTGACTGTAATGGGGTATGTGGGGGGGATTTGGTGATGGGGGGAGTCTAGTAAACATAATGTTCCTCATGTAATTGTAGATTGATACCAAAAGAAAAAAGAAAAAAGAAAAAAAAGAAAGCCCTTGAAGAAGAGTTGAAGGAGGCAGTCACCCTGCCATTACAATGTCCTACACCTCTCTCTGGTTAAAGCAGCAGGTGGGACACGTGAGAGCCCACGGGTGAGAGCAGGAGACCCTGACAGTATGTATGCAAGTGAGTATGGGAAGGTGGCAGGCGAATGGTCTCTCAGTGAACAGTGCTGGGACAGCTCCATACGCCACACGTAACCACAAAGTTCTACTGTAAAAAACACCCGAAACTATACAAATACTAGAAGAACACACTGGTGGTTCCCTTATAACCTCAGTGTGGGGAGGAAAGGCTTCTTACTAAGACTCAAAACCCAGGTTCAATGAAAAAAAAAGTATAAATTTGATGACATTAAAAACTTTTGCACTGGGAAAAAAAACCACCATACATAGGCAAAATCAAGACAACAAACTGAGAGAAAATAGTTCTATATACCAAAGAAGAAGGGCTAATACCACTGAAAAAGGGGAACTCTGTAAAACCAAGGAGGAAAAGACCAGAAACCAGAGAGGAAAACAGGCAAAAGACACAGATCATTCAGTGAAACAGAACAAACCAGCCCTCAGCACATGAAGAAATACTTGATTTCACTCCTAATCAGAGACATGCAAATGTACATGACTCTGATATACTTTTTTCTCATCTATCATGAGCAAAACTCCCAGACCTGGACGACATCCACTCAACAAGGCTGTGGGGACACAGGCAGTCCCACAGGTGGCTTGTGAAACAATGAGATTCGATATTTATTGATCCTTTGCCCCCGCAATCCCAGTTCTAGGCAGTAATAACCCTAAAGTCAAACCTCTGACAAAACAAGAACACATACATATGAATGTGTTGCAAAACAAAATACATACGAAACCTTGTCACTGCAAAATACTGGAAATAACCCAAATACACAGAAAATTGGATGAAGAAACTATGCTATATCCGTTAAAGGGGCGCTACGCAACTAGAAGAGCACGGAGGACCTCTGTGAACCGACACGATGCAGTGAGTTCCAGGATTAACTTTTAAATGAAATGAACAAAGCAAAATGACACACAATTACACCCAAGACTAAGGAAATGGGTCCCCACACAGGCGACAGGAACAGGAAAGTGAGGCACTGAGAGTCCTCTGAGGACCCTTTTTAAAATAATTGTGAGTTCTAGAACATTGTTAATGTTTTTACACATTGAAAAGAAAAATTAAATCAATGAGGATGAAGGAAAAAATTCTTAAAAAGTAAAACACATGAACCTAACTATATTTCAAATAACTACACAGAAAAAAAGAATAATCCAAAAAAACAGTTTTTTGTGACAGTACTTTGACTATATCAAGTCAGTCTACCAAAAGAACCAGAGCATCCCGAACTGACCTCACGGGTCTACTCTTGGTGTGGCACAGGAGCCCCTCCACCAGGGAGAGCAGACATTTGCTGTGTCATTAGGGTGGGGTCAGAGATACCTGCAGGCCCCCACCACGCCAACCCAGACATGTGCATACACATGCACACACACACCTGCACATGCACACGCCCGTACGCACACAAGCACACACACACATTTACACGACACCCCAGTGGCTATAAGCACAGCTAATGACCAGATCTTGGATTCTAAGCCCTACTCACCACTAAAAGGGTCCAGGACTAGCTGGAGAAACAGCCAGTTCCAGGCATGGGAGAAGTAAATATAAGTGACCCTGGGATATCTTGTGCCCAAAGGCAAGGAAGTATTCAAAAATCGATAGGGACGTGTGAAAGGACACAGGACACCTCCTGAAGGACTCTCAGAGGAAAACCCCAGGAAGATGGGGACATCCCAGTGAGAGATGGTGACAGGTAAGGACCCACCAAATAACCAGGCCCATGAGTCCACATGGATATTAAATACAGACGGACATATGAGAGAAAAGGAAGTTCTTCTTTACAAAAGAATGGTAATGGTTACAAAGTCACCCTTTTGCAACTACAGTAATAATTCATCCAGGCAGCAATCAACCAATAGGTTGACTATCTGCTAAGAAATGCAGGCTCACAGACCACCTGGACTGTTCCTAAGCACAGTGGGAAAGCAGCATCTTCACAGTGGAGAAACCCAGGGGGCCCGAATTCACTCCAGCAGCCAGGGGAAGGTGGCGTTCTGTGCCTCATCGCAGCACACAAAGGAGGGCAGAATGTCATTTTTGTAATGTTCCTGACACAAATGGGTAAGGCAACACAGAAGACACCTTTCAGATTCAAAGCTACGGGCAGACTGAGAGCAAATGACGGAACAGGGTGCATCGTGCAAGCAGCGACCACAGAGCTAGAGCAGCTGAGTAAAAAATGAGACAGACTTTAAAACAAACAAACAAGTCACTGGAGGAAAAAAGGGGCAATTTATAATGAAAAGAGGATTAGGGAAATACAATTATAAACACACACACCGAACAACAGAGCCCCAAAATACACAACGCAAAAACTGACAGAAATGAAGAAAGAAGCTGACAATTCAATAGTAGTTGGAAACATCAATAACCCGATTCCAATAATGAACAATTGGACAGAAAATCAACACGGACACGGACTTGAACGGACATCCACAGGGCACTGTGCCCACAGCAGCAGAGCTCTGAAACGTGTATGCCACACCACCCAGGACAGACCACAGGCTGGACCATGAAACAAGTCTCAATAAACCCAAAAGGAAGCCACAATAAACTTAGAAATCACTAACAGAAAGAAATTTAGGACACTCACAAAAATGTGGAAAATAAGCCACTCATAAATAACTTCAAAGACCTCAAGCCGCCTAAAATGAGAACTGTTCTGCATGTCCACAAAGCAGACAGAAACATGCAGAAACAGTGCTCAAGGTCAGGGGGAGGCCAGCCTCAGGGCAGGCGCTGGGGAGGGGTCTCTCCATTGTCCCTCTGTCCAGAGCAGGGGGTGGGTGCAGAGAATGAGCAGGGGACTTGTAAAGAGAGGAAATGTAAACCATTCTGACAGTGACAAGCCACTGGCTGGAGGTGGCCAGGGCCCACCAGGCATTGCAAGACCTGCCACGGCGTGGACTGGGAATGTGGCCCGCAGGGCAGCCCCTTCCCTGCAGCACCAGCTGGGCACAGCCACCAGCAGAGCTGGGATTAATGGAGGCTGGGTTCGGCCCAGAGGGTGAGAAAGGGTGTGGGGGAGTGTTCCACGGAGATCACACCATCTGCAGGCGGGAATGATGTAGCTGCGAGGGACCAGGCTAAGTGCTTCTGGAGCAGAGGTCCCAGCTGGGGACGCCGGAGGCCCCAGAGTAACCGGGCCAGGCAGGTGAGAGCCACGGTTAAATGGTGGAGTGTTTGAAATCCGGATTTCAGAGTCAGAGGTCAGAGCAGGGCCTGGGATGACCCTGGGAACGTGTGGTAGTAGGCCAAGAGCTTGGTAGGGCAATGGGGCAGGCAACCGGGAGCCCCCGCCCCAGGCCCCATGGCCACGGGCCCCTCACCTATTGCCTTTTGGCAGTTGAAGATCTTGAAGCCACCATGCATACATGCTGCCAGAAGTAGGTGCTGGTGGTATGGGTGCCACCTGAGCCTCCAGACACCACCCTGCGCAGGAATGTCCGCAAACGGCTGCTTCATGGCCCGTGTGTCCCACAGCAGAATGTGCTCGTCATAGCTGAAACGAGCAGCCACCGAGAGTGAGAGCCACACCCACCTGCTCCCAGGGCCCCACCCCATTCGTCCTCCAGGATTAGTCCCCCTCCAGCACCCAGACACCTACGCTGGGGTGGAAAGTTAGCGCCCTTAAACACTGCCACAACCACATGGGAAAGAAGGTGAGAGATGCGAGGGGCTGGGGGAGCTGACCTGGGACTCACCTCCCCGTGGCCAAGACGTTTTCCCAGTGGGGACTACTCTGGATGCTGCACACACCCATGGAGTGTCTGTAAGCAAAGCGTGCTGCCTGAGCAAGGGCCCGCAGAGCCTGGCTCTGGTGCCAGCATGGAGGCCACAAGGGAACAGGAGGTGAGGGGCACCTGCTGGGGGCAGGCCCGTGATCTCCTCGATTACCTCTTGCTGGTGAACACAGGTGCGCCAGGTGTCCTGGTGTCCCAGCCTTTCAGAAGACCATCATCCCCACCTGTGTGGGAACAGGAATGCCCCCTAACGATGGCACTGTCAGCAGGAAGTGGCCATTTCTCAGGAAGGGACTTTACATCTGTGCAGAATCCCCACGGGTGACTCCTCCAGGGTGGCTCAGGCTGCCACCAGGCAGGGAAGCCCTGGAGAGCACCCCGTGTGGTGAGCAGGGAGGGCAAGGTGGAGGCTGTCTGAAGACCAGGGGGTCAGGCGCAGAGTTCCCGGGGCCCACTCAGGCCCCGCGATCGATGCCCCCAGCTGCCACAGCCCAAGTGGCCCACCAGAGCTGGGACGGAGCGGCTGGCAGGAGGCAGCTCACCTGAACACCCTTCACACAGCCCACGTGTCTTAAAGGGAAATGCCCTTTGCAGCCTTACAGTGAAGAGGACCCCGTGCTTGTCTCGGGGGAATGGAAAGGACAGGAGGACCTGGGCGGTGGTGCCCTGAGTCACATAGTTTTTGAAGAAGAGCAACACAAGATACAGGGTGATGGTGGGATCCTGAAGGACAAGGAGAAAGAGTGAGGGGCAGGGCCCATGGGGACAATAAAGAGGAGCAACAGGAGGTGCCTGGGCCTGAGCATCCATCAACTGCAAACATGCCCCACCCACCTGCCTGCTACCCACCACTCACCATCCCCCATCCATTCCCCCACCATCCTCCAGCCACTCATTCTCAATCCTAGGTATTCACTGCACAGCCCCCTGTAACAGACAGAAGGGGAATGGGATGATCGATAGTTAAGTGACCTGCAGAAGCAGCTGATCCGGGCACGAAGCCTGTGGGAAAGCCTCAGGCACCACTGTGCCGTGCTGTGGCAGAGCTGTAGCGAGCTGGCTGTGGCCCTCCTCCCCTCACAGGCCGCGTCACTCCCCCAGGAAGCCTGCTCACCTACCTTCCTGCCAGGTCCCGCCACTTCTTCCTTTTCCCCTGCAGCTGAGTCACTCTTGTCACCCCTGCATGACACGTCTCCAGGCTGTGCCCTCACCCCCTTGCAGTCTACATTCAGCACAACCAGAGAACCTGAGATTTTAGGTCATTCCTTTGGCATCTAAATGCCACTGTAATGTTCAATGGCTCTGCATAAACACCGCAGTCCTTCCAGGGACCTGCAGGGCCCTACGTTCCCGCCTTGGGACTCTGCCACCACCTACTCTACCACGGGCTCAGTCATGCTGGCCATGCTGGCTGCTCAAGCAAACAGGCCCACTCCGCTGTAGGGCCATGGCCGCCCATGATCCTGCCCTACAGCAGAACAATATGCACCTGCCTGCAGTGCCCCAGCCCCCTGCCCTGTTCTGCCCTGATCTTTCCTAAGCTTACTGCCTCTGACTCCTGTGCGAACTCCTTAGTCAGTGCCCTCTGCTTAGGGTTCACTGTCCACCCTCCCACCCAACAAAAGCTCAGGGAATCTGGGAACCTGTCTGTCTTGTTCACCAATGTAGTCCATGCCCCTGAACAGCACTTGGCACAAGCACATGCTTGGTAGGCACCTGCTGAATTAAACCATGGCCCATTATGCCCTTGCTCTGAATCAGCTGAACCTCAAGGCAGAACTTATCCAAGAAGGAGAGACCCCAAAGTTAAATCATCATTGTTCTCATGAGGCTGTTCAAGGCTGCGAGAGCACGTGATGCAGAAAGGATTCCCTTTAGGGAAGACAAGCATTACACACACAACCCTCATCAGGATGCGTACACAGTCCCGTTAGGGTGGCAGGCAACTGGGCCTGACCAGCATGTCTACGGAGAAGATCTCTGAGTCCTGCCAGGAAGCACCAGGGACTTCATGTGACCAAACACCGACAGTGTAGAGAACATAGAACATATGAGGAAGAGAGACTGAGAACAAAGAGCCACTTGAAACAAGCTGGGCATGTGAGCACGGACTTGACCAGCCAGGCCAGGGCCCTCTTGCACCATGCCTCCTGGTCAGGGGCTGCAAAGGGTCCTGGTCCTGAACGCGCGTAAGACAGTTTGTAGGTTTCTAAGCAATCGCTCTCTCTACCATGTGGACTGAAAAGAGTCAGGAATGAATGCACTTAGCCCTCTGCTGTGACAGGAGAAGAGAGGGAGGCCCAGACAGGTGGAGACAGGATCAACAAGCCTCAGACTTATGGGGAGGAAGAGGGCACAGAAGCATGTGATCTGGGCGACAAGACCCCAACCAGGTCAGGACAGCAAGGGAGCAGTGGGTGTGCAACAGGGCGGCACAGGGAGGCAGTGGCTCAGCTCCAGATCTGTGGAGTGAAGCGCCACACAGGAGCCACGGGGCAGCAGGCAAAACAAAGGGGTCAGGGGCTCAAGGAAAGGTCGGGCTGAGCAACTGGAGGTCAGCCTGTTTCTGGAGGAGAAACAGGGACTGAGGTGCTGGAGCAGCAGAGGCCACAGGATCTCTGCAACCTGGGGGCCATGAGCCAGGAGAATGGCCTCTGGCGAGTGGGATACTGCTGGGAGGCTGAGTGAGATGGAGGCAGAAGGTGCCCCCTGGACAGGCACTGAGCTGTCACGAGGACCTGAGCAGGAGGCCTGGTGAACACGGTGACATCGTGCAGCTGCCTCACAGTTGCACAGAGCATCCCTTACCGCACTGCTCACCACAGGGCTTCGTACACCACCATGATGGGTGGGAAGGGAGTGGGCAGGTCAGTTCCTTGCCTCTCTGCACATTCGCCAGCCCCTCTTCTGTCTTCTCAGAGACCAGTGTCACCCACCTCCCCGCCTCTCCCCTGAGTACAAGCTGACCAAAGTCCCCTCATTCCCAGAGCCGCTATTCTGCTAACTTCTCATTCCCGTTGCACACCCCACACGCATGCCATGCAGATGCCAGGGAAGGAAGCAGGGCTCTCTCGTGCGCCCTCTTCTTTGGGAAGGTAAGCTGTATCCAAAAAGGCAAGAGAAAAACCTGAAATCCAACATGACAGGGTCAACCCTGGGCCACAAGTACCAGGCAAAAAGTGTGGGACTACTAGCACACATGATTTTGGTGGAAGGGTGCCCAGGGAAGGCAGTGTCACACAGAGAAGGCAATAGCATCTTACTCTATTGGACAGTGACTGTAATGGGGTATGTGGCGGGGACTTGATGATTGAGGGAGTCTAGTAACCACAGTGTTGCTCATGTAATTGTATATTAATGATATAAAAAATAAATAAATTAAAATAACAAAAAGCGTGGGACTGCGACAGAGTTTCCTAGCACGAGGGAGGCGACACTGAGGCTCCTGCTGCCCTGAAACCGGGGCCAGTGCCGCCGGAGACCCTGCAGCGAACTGCACTCCGCTTTCTAAGGAATGACCATATGGGAAACACCAACTACATCCTTTGCTCCAGGAGGTACATTCTCCATGGCAACTCTTCAAGACCCCACGAGTCAGAGTCCCGGCCCCGACACAGGCCTCCTCTGCTCCCTGCCTCCCTCAGCACATCCTCAGGGGGATGGGGGCAGCATGGTTGCCTCCCTTATGGGGCCAACACCCAGCAGAGGAGTACCAACCTGAGTACACGATTTCTGTCTGCCAGTAATTGAAAGCAGCAATCCAGGCCTCAAAGCAGTGGGCCTGCCACGTGGCCACACCCCGCAGCGCAGTGTCATCTACCTTCAGGAGGTGCAGCTGTCCCGTGGAGTCGCTGCTAACGATGTTCAGGGGCTGGTCACTGGCCCTAGACACAAGGAACCAGTGGAGAAACCCAGCTGATCTTTGTTGACCCAAATCAAACTCGGCACCCTTTTCTAGTCCCCAACCAGGGACATCTTATGCCCCCACGACACATCACTGCAGCAGTTCTCCACGGACCCCATACATGGGTGAACCTCCTAAGAGGCCTGTCTGGGCGTCTGGCAGAGACAAAGCTACCAAAGCTTGTCAAACAAACCGGTGTCGGCTTCTCTTGATGGAACACTATCCCTTTTATCTAAAAAGCTGGAATTTTTTACTTTTCAGATCAGGACTGGTAGTGGCAGTCCCAGGCTTGGGGAGCCACAAGCAAGGCTCGCATAAGGTGGCTTTGATTCTCTCCTGCATGAAAACAGGGCTGGATCCTCAGAGCAAAGACTCAGGGCCCTCGCCACTGCTGGCTCTCACCTTCCAGTTCTCCCAGTAGACCAGTCCAGGGACAAGGCCAGACACTGCTTCTCCAGGGCGAGGTGGGAAAACGGCTGCAGTGTGTAAGTGTTCTACTAGAGAGAAAGAAACACTGTCCTGGGGAACAGCCCAGGACCCCAAGAAGATCGCTTCTCTGGTTCAGCTGTGCCTTCACCCCTCATTCGCTCCCAGGCGACAAACTGTGGCACTCATTCTCAGCAGCAGAGGACACTGAGCCCTAGCCCTGCGGGAGCCGCCATGCACAGGACTTTCCCTCGTGTGACCTTGGAGGAACCAAGGGCTGGTTTTCAGGCCCCCTCACTGTCCAGTCGCTCCTAAATGCCATCAGTGTCTCTGCGGGGTCCAAGACACACTGCTGGCGTACAGTCTCTACCTCCCTGGGCCTCCAAGCATCCTGGCACATTCTTGCTCCAGAGCCAGATAAAGGGAACTTTCCTCTGGTTTCCCTTTCAGAAGCCACAACTAGCCATTAGAATGCTATTTCCCTTTTCTAAGTTTTATCACTTAAGCAACCTGGACAGTACTTACCTGCATCAGCAGGCTCCCAGCAGGCTGATCCTGCCTCACACCTGGTTCAGGTGCCCACAGTCCCCCTCAGGCACCTCCTCCTGCTCCTGAGACCAGGCTGCTGCTCCCAGCTGCCTGCGCAAGTTCCTTTCTGCACAGACCTGCTAGCAGCCACGAGCGCAGCACCAGCCACCCCTCCGCTCCCATCCCCATCGCGCTCCATAGTAGCAGGCCTCCCTCCCCAAGGCAGGGCATGGTCTCGTGTGCCGTGCTCTCTACCCCATTACGTGAAGCCCTGCTCCCTCCTCCAAATAGCAGATGTAGTCACTTTGCACATGCACAGTACAGGACCACTGTCAAACACTTGGAAAAGTTCACAAAGGAATCATGTCGTCTGAACTGTCAGAGAGAAACACCATCCTGCACAAGAAATTCACTGCTATTCACCCCAGCATCACCCACCCAAGAATGCTGGTCCAGGCTTTCCTCACAGGAAACTCCCTCATCCACTGACAGGTGAACGAACAGCTTGTCACTTCAGCCCTTCTGTTGGTAACACATAAAGTGAGCTCTTCTCAGAGTTGGATGCAGACCTCAATAACTTAAAGTAGACTGCATGCTCCCTTGGAACATTTTATGATAAAGTTCAGCACTGAACAGAAACTATCCTAGAAAAATGCCTCCCTCCAAAACCTTCGTCCTTCTTCCACCTCCCACTCCTGGCCCTATTCACTGACCTCAGATCTCACCAAGCGGAGCAGCTCTATGGTCCCACCAGCATCTGCCACACCCAAGAGGGCATGGCTGGCCACTGGGATGTGGCACCTGAGGAGAGAATTCACATGCAATCAGAATGTGGGGTATGCCCAGAGCACCAGAGAGCATTATGCACTTTTAGTAGGTTATTATTTAAGTCCCAGCTCCAAAAGTGAGTGGGAGCCTACATTTCTGTTCCAGTGAGATTCCTCAGCTTAGCTTATGAATCAGAAAACTAGCACCACTTTCCAGATTAACTCTAGGGCTCGGACACTGACTGACACAGGAAATGTGCCCCAAGGGCACAGCAGCCTCCAAGTGCCAACAGGTGGGCAGTGCAGTAAAGAAATGAACCCCAAGCTCAGACAATTCCCCATCTCACTGAATGCTGCCAGGCATCAGGCTCCCCTGAAATGAATAGATACTCATGACGGACTCCAGACAGGAGAAATTGTTATCAAAGTTATACCATTTCAGATCCAGGATTGCAGAAGTGTCTCTTCTTTGGATCTCAACCAGGGGGCAAGCAGCGCTGTCCTCGCTGAAACTATACAGATAAAGACGACCTAAACGGATTTGAGGCTCATCAACGTCCAATTCGCTCTACAAAAGAGGCAGATGTGTTCTGTGATTACCCTAACAGATACTACGGAGTCCAAGGGATGGGAAAGGGATTAAGGGAAAGAAAAGGTTGGCCAAAACTCTGGGACTCTGCCTGGAAGCAGCACCTCGGATTGAGCTGGAGAAATCTCTCTTCTCTTGCGATTAATGAATAGGTAGATAACCTCTACTGGACCCAGCACAGAATGCTCCTTCTAAGCCAACAGGGACCAGCTACCGTTAGTCACAAGACCCAGTTTGCCTGGAACAATCCTGGCTCAGGCCTGTTGATCCAGTGCCAGTTCTCATTGTTATATATCCTGGTTTGGATCTGCAATGATGCCTTCAAGAGATCAAGTACAGCTGCTAGGAAATCCCATTTTTTCTTTATACTTTATCGCCAAGTTTGAGCTATGTCTGCATATAGACAACATTCTGCTTTTAAGATGCCTTCGTTTCTAACATACCATCTGGCATCTTCACCCCGTGACCGCTCTTTCATCCCCACCCCCCGTTGCAGACCAGAGGTCCCGACATCCGCCGTAGCTCTGCCTCTAGTGTAGGCCCAGGGACCCAGGTGGAAACCTCAGGAGGGTGCCGCGCACCTTGCTCCCCGGGCCGGCGGGCTGGTCCCCCGGCTTCCGCAGCTGGTAGGTGCCGCACGCCAGCAAGTGCCTGCAGCCGTCCAGCGGGCACCACTCCACCGAGTCCGCGGTGTACTCCGTGTCGACCGCCTGTAACAGCCGGATACGGCTGCCCGCTGCCCAGTAGTCGACGGACTCGGCGGCGACCGGGCAGCGGAGGCGGAGTGACGAAGCCAGGTTGAGAGCGGGTCGAGGGTGCTGCGAGGCCGGGGCGCTAGAGCTGCTGCAAGCCGAAGACTGCTCAGCCCGGTACTCCCCACTTCCGCAACCGCGCGCCCGCCCCCTTCCGGGACAGCACTTCCGGCCACCCTGGCTCACTGGGCAAGCCGGGCCCCGGCGCCCCCTGCCGGCCGGCGGACCGCAGCGGCCCTCCCGGTACTCGGGTGGGAGACGCGGGGCGCCGGAAGGGGGTTCTGAGAGGTCAGCGGAGGCGGAAAGCAGGGTCGTGTCAAGTGGAGGTGTGCGAAGGACCTGGGCAGCCGAGGCAGGACTCGAGGCAGGCCTCCGTCCACCTAGGCGGCCGCCCATGGGGCAGGAAGGCCTGCCTGCTGCCAGGACGGCAGTGCAGGGGCATGGGGCCAGCGGGGGGTGCCTGGAGTGGCACCGCGGGGAACAGAGGGCGGCAGGGCCAGGAGCCAGGTACGGACTGAGGGCATAAGGGAGGAGGCCCAGCACAGCCGTGGCCTGATTTGGGAGGCTGATCAGGGGCTGACGCCATTGAAGAAAATCAGCACACAGAACAGGCTTGGGGAAGGCAGGTTTCAGACGTTGTCATGGATTGAATTGTGTCCTCTGAAAAGAAGTATAATCCAATCAAAATGATTCATGGGGTGGGGGTGGGCTAACCAAAAGGACCGTGTCCTTTCGGAAAGGACATTTGGTCGGCCGGGGACCAGCCTTTCCAGAGGGGAGACCATGTGATGCATCTACAAGGCAAAAGGCCTTACACGCCTCCCAGTGCCTTGGAGGGGGGCACGGTCCTGCCACCCTGAGATGAGGCTTCTGGCCTACAGGACCGAGCCGCCCAGCTTGCTAGGGCAGCTCCCAGGAACCGGACATGCCCAGATGGAGATCCACGTGGGTGCAGGTTTTCGGCCTGTGGTTTTGAAGCAGGGCTACAGCTAGAAATACAGGAATGAGTCAGCAGCTCAGATGGCAACCGAAGCAGATAAGAATTAAAGGTTGGTCAAGAATCAACAGGACATTCTGATGTGGCTGAACCACACATCTCTCTGGTACAAAAATGGTCAGGTCAAGCGGCCCCCATACACCACAGTCCAAACAGAAACAAGCCCATTTTTAACCATCTGGATGTTCAACTTTCAAAGACGCTCTCACATGTATGACTACAAAGATGAAGAGACTGGTGCCATCAGAAAAGAAACTAGGAGCTGAGTATCAGATAAGGGAAAAGGGAGGCAAGCTGCGCAGAAGTGCCTGTGGACACCTGCACGGCAGTGTCCACTCCAGGGGCCACGATGGCACCGTGAGCCAAGGGAAGGCGTGTCCCATGGGAAACTGTAACCCCCACTGCCAGCTTCCCAGCTCGCACCAGGGTCCTCCACCAGCACAGACTTGGGCCTCTCCAACAAACGGCACCAGGGCACGGCAGGATCAGACAGGAATGGCAGTCAACCGCAGCACCAGCTCCTGGCAGCCACACTGGACAGCAATCCCGGGTCAGCCATGTGACACAGCAGAAAGCAGCAGGGTGGTCAGGACCGTATGGTGCTCTACAGGTCAGCCAAGGGCCCCTGGGCATTCCCTTCCGATGGGACAATTTGTGGCCAGGGATGTAGCCAGGAGTGCCAACCTGGCCCCTCCCCAAAGGCAAACCCAGGGCCTGCATTCCAGCACCTTGCCCAGGGCCTTTCTACTTGAAAGCAGACTGCCTCAGCACCCTTGGACCCACGGCTGGCAGACCACCCAAACCCCAACTCTGGAAGCAGGAGTCACCCCAGCATTGGGAATGTCCCAAGGGCTCAAGCCAGCTGCTGTCCATAGGACCAACTGCCTCTCAGGACCACAGGCATCCCCTTCCCCAAGACCTTTCTGAGCCCCCGTTACCCCTCAACCTAGGGTATGGAGGACCCAGAGCGGACCTCACCTATGCAGCCAACGTCCATGGCCTGGGAGGTACGCCTTCCTGATCTACACAGTGGCAAAGGGGAGCTTCTCAGTGAAAATACATGGGGCCATGGGGCACTCACCTCCAGAGACCCTCCCTAGGGTTCAGGACTGGGTACCTCCTGTGCCCATGTGTCCATCACCTGCTTCTGGGCCCTGCTCTCTAGGACGCACTGCCCAAGAGGACTCCAAGTACTACCAAAGGAGGTGCTGGAACCTCAGCTCAGTCAAAAAGCTACCAAGGGGCTGTCCACAGCCAGAGGAAGCAACAAGAACACACAGGGCATCCTGGAAGATGGCAGAAGAGCAGCAAGACCCGGAGGACAAGGACATCCCAGGACAGATGGTCAGAATTGGGGTGGCTAGGTTCATTCTCCCAGGAAGAAGGTCCCTAGCATTTGGTTGGCTGCACCTGGACACCAGCAAGATCTCGGCCACACAGCCTGGCTCACTGCCCCAAGGTGGTTCTGCAAGGTTACAAGATGCTGCTTGGCCCTTGGACACCTGTGGCTCCCAGAAGGCGGGAGACCTGGCCTGGGGCCAGAGCCCTGTACGGTGGACAAAGAAGCAGCCCTCACTCCCCCTGGCTGCTTCAATTCACAGACAGGGCCTCTAAAGTCCTGCTGGGCAGAAGCCCCCACTGCTGAGCTCCCAGACACTCAACACAAGAATCAAGGTGGGAGTTTACGAGGGCGGAGCCAAGAACCTCTGTGCCACGGAACAATGGCCGGCAAATCACCCCCAGCATCTCCGGCCATAAAACTAGTGCAGGCCTGGATCTCACGCACACTCCCCGCCACATGCTCTTTCCAGAAGCTGAGGAACAGGGCAAACCTTCCTACCCACGCCCTCAGACAACCACAGTCTGCTCAGATATAAGCCCCAACAGCATAACAGGTGGAGAGGAGAGCAGAGAAGGACAAGATGCTAGGCGATTCCACCCCTTTACTTTGCCGTCCAGACAGGACTCCCATGCGGCCACTCCTCGGGACTGTAGGTCCCGGTAGAAGCTCCTGCTGCGTGACAGACATGTGGCCTGACCGTCCACCATTTCAGGATCAGAGCAAATTATTCTGTTTGTAATTTCTAACCATCCCACTGGCCTCCCCCTACCCCCCACCAAAAAAAAAAACTGTACATGAGTTTACAAACATATGAACATATAAATAGTAAGCGTCCTGGCAGGAGGCTCCCACTGCCCGTTGGAGATAAGACCCCGGGAGCGCACTTCTGGTGGCGGTGCCGTGTCGCTGGCTTCCTCAGCACCCCCAGGTCCAACCACCAGTCTGTCCGTTGTGCCCAGGGAGGACCTGGGAGCGAGCCGGGAGCACAGGGGCCGCGCTGCCGCCCACTGCCGCCAGGTCACCGCTCTGGCTCAAGCTCGTGCTGGAAGGTTCGCCTCCTCTCCCGACAGTGCTTCTTGTGGGCAGGCCAGTCCTTCTGCTGGCACTGGGAGCCGCAGTACCGAGCCACCTGGCAGCGCCCACAGATGTTGAACTCCCGGAGCTGAAAGGACACACACAACCACCATGCTTCAAGGTCACGCCCCGGAATCAGACGTGGGGCAGAACCACATCTCAGAATCGGGAAGGACCCGGCAGCCCCGTCCACTGAGAGAGACACCAAGGGTGTGGGCCCTGGTCAGGTGATGGACAGCCACTGCATGGAGAAGCTGCAAGAGCCAGGGGCTCTCGGAGGGGCACCGAGGGGTCTGCGGGCATGAGACCCCCACCGGGGCTGGGCCGGCAGGTGTGCGGCCCAGAGCCAGCTCACACTATGGCGCAGGTACCTGCTTCTCGATCATGGTGCAGGGGGGATAGTGGCACTCATAGTAGGTGCAGGAATTCTCCTCCTCCTCCACCACGTCCCCGTTGGCATTATAGTACCGGGTCACGTTCAGGACAGGGAACTGCTCTTCTATGGGGTCCGTGGGAAGTTGCTGAATTGCGAGCCAGTATAAGCTTTGCTCCCTGAAAGAGAAGCCGAAGCATCAGGACACTTGGGCCAGGTGGGTGAAGGAATGGAGGATGGCAATGACATGACTCCAGGTCAGACAGCTCGGGGCACCCACCCCCAAACTCGCCCTGCGCGGCCTGACTTTACTCGGCCACCCTCACTGTGTGGGCACATCTCTACTCGCCATCAAGTACTCAGGGCACCTTCTTTCCACTAAAAGATAAAGAACAAGGCCATGCCTGCCTTGTTCACGAATGTCCCCAACACCTGGGACTGACAGGCACACCACAGATATAACACCAAAGGCACTGGTGGAATTAAAAATAGACAAATTGGACTTACTGAAAATTTTAAAACGTTGCGCGATGAACGACTATCCACAGAGCAAATAGGCAACTCTCAGAATGAGATAAAATATTTGCACATCATATATGTGATAAAGAATTAACATCCAGAATATATAAAGAACTCCTAAAATTCAACAAAATAAACAGCTAAAAATGGGCAAAGAACCTGAGATGCATATTTCTCTATAGAAGACATACAAATGGCCAAAAAGCACATCAAAAGATGCTCCACATCACTAATGACCATGGAGATGCAAACCAAAACTGCAGTGAGACACCACCTCACCCAGTGAAAGAGTGGCTCTCAAAATACAAAACAGCGAGTACTGGTGAGATGTGAAGAAAATGGAGCCCTCGTGCACACCCGGTCAGAAGGGAATTTGGTGCAGCTGTTGTGGAAAAGTGTGGGGCTCCTCAAAAAGTTAAAACCAGATTTACCTTATGACCCAGCAATTCTGCTGCCAGGTGTATGACCAAAGAATCGAAAGCAAGGTCTCAAGGAAGTGTTTGTACACATGGTGTTCATAGCAACATTATTCACAGTAGCTAAAATGTGGGAGTAACCTCAGTGTCCACGGATGATGGATGAGCAAAATGTGGTCCGTGCACACCGTGTCACTGAGCCCTCAAAAGGAGGGAATCCTGACGTGCGCCACAGCACGCAGGGACCTGGGGACACTGCGCTCCGTGAGATGAGCCTGACATGGAAGGACAGACCCTGTGGGACTCCACTCCCAGGAGGCCCCTGGAAGGTCAGATCCACAGAGATGGAGGTGGGGGGCAGGCGCTGGGGAGGGGCAGGGAGGAGTGTTCAGTTGGGGACAGACTCTCAGCTTGGGAAGGGAAGTTCTACGGATGGACAGAAGGGACGGCTGCACCTGCCTGATACCCCTGAACTGCACGTTTAAAAATGACTGAAATGGTAACATTATAGGATATGCATTTTACTGCATTAAGAAAAATTATTTTAAGAAAAGAATGGAAGTCAGGATATGGGAGATGCTGTCTGCCCTCGGAGCCCTCTGGTGAAGCCCCGAGAGAGAGGGGCAGAGGCAGGGTTTAGTCCCAGCCGGCGCTGGAAGGCAGAGAGGAAGAACACACCTGTGAGGCCCTCACACCCCACAGGAGCAACGCCAGGAAAGCAGGGCGGGAGCTGCGGGCCTGGAACAAGCCAGAGTTCGACTTGCTCCCTCAGAGGGGACGGTTCCCACAAGAGCGGGCTGCGGAGGCCAGCAGCTGAGAAACGGCAGGAGATGGAGCGCCTGGCCAGCTGGAGCTGGGGCCACACTCGGGCTGGCTCCGAGCCATGACCAGCGCAGCAAACACTGCCCAGGGTCTACACCCTGGGAGCAGGCCAAGGACAGCCCTACCTGACTGGCCCCTGGGACGACACACAGGACGGAGGCTGACTAGCGTAGACTCAGGGGCTGCTCCTGGGCCTCCCGGGAGGAGAGAAGGGGGGCAGAAAGGCCATGCCAGCAGAGACCACCGACAGGCAGCTGGGGTGAGACTGACCCTTTCCCAAACTGGCGTTACGAACAGCAGCTATTTAATAGCGTGACCACAAAGGGTGTTGCGATGAGCAGAACTAACATGCGGCCACAGGACGGCTGGACCTTCAATCACATGGAGGTGTGCCTGAAATGACAATTCACAGCCCAGATATCTTGGGGGCACAGCTCTGCTGCTGGGTGAGGGATGGGCAGCAGGAGAGCATATGCTGCCAGGAAGGCAGCCCCCAGTGCCTACACCGCACCTGCTGGGCAGCCCAGGGGCCAAGTGCTGAGCTGCACTTAGCCTTCCGTTGCCAAAACAACCTTTGCCTCCCGCCCCAGCTGTGGGGTGGCCAGAGCTGGTCCCAGGGCTGCTTTGGTGCCACCAGGACACCCACCTGTGGGGAGCAAGCCTGCAGCTCTGGGCCAGTCCAGAGCAACAGATTGGAGGCAACAGCTTTGTGACTTTTTACATCTCAGCCAGGGAGCCAATGAGTGCCCTATTTTTGCTACAACCAAATTGGTCCCAGTTTCTGCCACTTGTAACCAAAAATCCAGAATAACATAATCCCCAGGAAAGCAACAAACCTATTCAACTATTATAAAAGGGTCAGCTGCCCCCAAGACCAATGTGAGGAAATTTGAGGGTCAAAGACCGAACCTTTAGAGCAGGAAGCCCCAGCCCTTGCTGTCCTGCCTAAGTGATGGGTGTGTGCTATACAGGACACCCCCGGGCTGCAGCCGTGCCAGTTTGGGCACGATCCTCACAGCCCGGGGACTGTCTCCTCCCTGCCAACAGTGGCTGGCAGAGCGGTCCCTGCCCACTTCCCCTCTCCAAGGTGTGGGGCTTCAGCCACCTGACAGTGACAGTGGTGACTGGGAAGGTCCCACCGGTCTCCACCCACCACTAAGAGATTAAGAAGCCCCAGCCCCTCAACCTCACTGATGTCTGTGGGAGTAATGGGGAGGCCACGCCACTGATGGCCCGAGGACATGCTCAGAAACCCTGGGAGCCAGTAAAGGACGTGCAGCCGAGGACATGGGTTCATTCCAGCCCCAACTCCCACCCTGATGGCCCCCAGCTCTTCCCAAGGAATCTGTGAAGCTCAGGACCTGCCCTGGGAGCACCCTACCCACCCAAGCAGGATGCTGGTATTGTTCACAGTAGAGGCTGTTTTCAGGTGGAGAGGTGAAGGCCAAGCAGCCAAGCCTCCAAACCACATTGTCCTACTTCCTTTAAACCACTGCTCAGGCAAACTGTTTAGCAAAGAGCATGACAAAAGGACCCGTGTGCACAAGGGCATCCCTATGACTCAGGCACCAGATGCTTCTTGGGCTCACGGCAACAGTTTTGCCCATTAGCAGGCATCTGACCCAGACAACCTCCTCCCCACTAGAGCCAATCAACCCAAAATGATAATCATCAAAATCTTACCTAGCTCTCATAAAGGCGAGGAGGCCCACACTTTGAAGGAAAGTAACTAAGGTCTTCAAACCCACAGAGGCCTCAGCACAGAGCAGAGGCGTGGGCCCCTGTTGGGAATGAGAGCTTGGAGGTGGTCTTCCTCAGATATGCTTCTGCCAGCATCACTGCCCCAAGGAGACCCACCTCTGCTTGCTGGAGGTCTCTTCGGCTTTGGGCCGCCAGCCCCATGGCACCAGCTGCAGGTTGTCCAGGCGGTTGTCCACTGTCACAGTGTTGAGATGCACGACCTGAAACCCGGGTGCGACGCCCCCCCTGTGCCGCTCCCTAGGAAACAGACAACTTCCTAGATGGCCTTCTCTGACCTTCCCGGACATCGCAGCCACATGACCTGGACTGGCCCCTTGTCACACTGGCAGGGACACATCAGAAACAAGGCTGCCAGGCAGAATCCAGGTATGTCAGTCTGTGGTCCAACCAGAACAACCCATGTTGACGGCTCACCTCCTGATTCAGGAATGGGGTGCAGGGAGCCACGGATGGAACCCCAAGCCGTCGAACACGCAGCGTGGGGATCACCCACTGGAGTGGTACCGAGCATTTCAGAGCCCCACTGTGTGCACCAAGAAGACGCAGTGCCTTCCCCACATGCCACCAACAGGCTCAGCAAGAGCCTGGTGAGGGGGCCAGACCCACCCTCCCCCAGAGGAAGCACCTGAGCAGAAAGTGCACTTGGTGTCTGGAGACTTTTCGGCTGCCCCCTTAGTGCCACCTAATGCCCATCAGCCACTCTTCCAAGCAGTGGCAATGACACAAGAGCAACTAGGAGACTCAAGAAAGCAGCAAGGGCAGCACATCAGGGCTCACGCAGGAGCCGAGGGGAAGCAAGTAGCTTGAAAATACCCACCACAGCAGCTCGTGAAGGAGCCTCCCTGAGCCCCGACCACGGTTTTTGTCAAAGGCATATGCAAATATCTTAGCACCGTTTCCATCTGCATCTACTTCCATCCGGGCCTGAGAAGGAAGAAGGAGCAGGTCTGTTAAAAGGCCTCCAACTCCCAGCAATACCTCAAATCCCTCTTAGAAAAGACCAGTGGAACCACCAAGCCAGAGGAACCAATGCCTGGCCTTCTGCTGGGAGTCGGGTCTGCAGGGAGGGCTCCACCAGACCCGAAGCGCAGAGAGCCAACCATGTCCGGGCGAGCATGCTCTTACATCTGAGCAAGACATACTCCTGAAGCACTCTTTGCAGAACACCATGGACACAAAGAAATAAGTTTTCCTGCCCTTAAAAAAAGCCCACAATCCAGTGAGAAAGATTAACCCTGAACAGGCAGCTTCTATAAAAGCAAGGGCTGAGATAAAGGTGTGGTGGTTTCCAAAGGAGGTGGCAGGATGGTGGCACACAGACCTGGGGGACTCGCGGAGGTGAGATGGGGGGCTGGAGCACGGGGTGTGACGGGGCCGAGGCCAGGGGAAAGGCGAGGTGAGGTAGCAGTGGGCAGTCTCCTAGGGAGCCAGGGCTTGTAGGACACAAACAAGGCACAATTCGGTCTGCTGCTCAGAAGAGCCAGCAACCAGGGAGTGGGTGACCGACAAGGCAGTGGCAGCCAGGTCGCCCTCACGTCACAGGGAAGAAAACCCATCCGTCCATCGTGACCCTCCCCAGGCACTGACCAAAAGCCGGCCAGCAGAGGGGTGGCCGTCCTTACCTCGAAGGAGTAGCCCTCCACCAGCGGGATGTCCTGCTCGTCTATCAGCGTGTACTTGGTCTGCAAATTAACCATGTGTCACGACGTTACCCTTGGGACCAGGGTAAGGTGCTGGCAGCAGGCGGAAACAGCCCCTTCAGACTAAAGGGGGCAAACCAGATGAGGGGCACGGTCCATTCCATTCCAAAAAGCAGGCAGACGTGCTGAAAGCTGGCCATTTCCCACTCGAGACTGTACCAGAGCAGCAGGTTCCAGGCTCCACTTCCCTGGCATGAGACTAACCACAGGAAGTGCCCGTAGCCCGGCCAACCTCTGAGCCGTGTTCTAACGTGCCCATACACCTAGTCCAAAGATGCGGCTTCTCGGGATTAGAGAAAATGGACCAAGACTGAGTGGAAAATTCAGAAGGGTTCTGCTAACACTAAACTGGGTGGTCATACACCGGTGTTCACTGAGTTGTCCTTTTTAGCTTTTTGTCTGTTTGAAATGCTCCAAATAAAATTTTAGGGGATGACATTAATGCCACCAGTCCCTGAGTTAGAAAGGTTCTCAGAGCTGATGGGGAGCCCGCCCTTCCCTAGTTAGGAAGCCGCAGCCTTCTTGCAGGAGACAGGAAATGGTCCCCCAAAAGGACCAGTCTCACTCTTGCCTGGAAAGCTTTTGTCTAGGATCTGAATCGGTTTTACCTTCATCTGACTGCCTCTGCTCCTCTCCCACCAGAAGCTTCCGCCGCTGGTGATAGGAACAGGGTTCCCATCCAGGGTAAGGTCCGCGGCTGGTGCAGCTGCACGGCGGGCCGGCTCCTGGAAACAGCCAAGCCTCAATGCCCACAGGTGCCAGGAAGCCCAGCCTCGAACACGCGGAGGGCGGGGCCAGGTAAGGGAGAGAAGCAGAGGGACGCCCTGCTCTGGGGCCCACTGAGGTCGGCCAGACGTGGCCACCGCTGCAGCGCCAAGCCTGCGCGAAGCCCCGCTGCGGACCGGCAGGCACGAGCGCCCCCCGCCGCCCAGGCGCAGCCCGCCGGCCCCCTCCTCCCGGTCACGGCGCGCGGCGCACGGTCCGCCCAAGGCCGCGCCGCAGGAGGGCTGCCACGCGCCCCGGATCCCGGGCCCCGGCCCTCGGTCCCCGCCCCCCGATCTCGCGTCTCCGGCCCCGCATCCCTGGCTATCCTGGCTTCGGCTCCGCACTACCCGGCCCGCACCCGCCGCCCTGCGCCGCTCACCTTCCCTGCCACCCGGCCGAGCCGCACGATGCCCAATTTGAAATCGGTCATGGCCGGGCCTGCGCTCGGCCGGCGGTGCCGCTCCCTCGGGAGGCGCTGGGCCGGGACGGAGTGGGCCGCGGCGCGCCGGCCGGGCGGGCTGGGGTCGGGCCGGGCGGGACGAGGCTGGGCCGGGCTGGGGCCGCCTCCGCCTCGCACCCGCCGGTCCTACCACGCGCCGCCGCTGCCGCCGCCACCGCCACTACCGCGCGCACCAGGGCAAGCGGGCCTGGGGGCGGGGCCCGGTGCGGACACACCCCCGCCCGCTGCCGCCGGGCCAACCGCGGGGCGCGCACTTCGCCGGCCGGCGCGCGCCGCCGCGCCGCGGCCAATGGGAAGAGAGTGAGTGCGCCGGCGCGCTGCGGAGCAGGACGAGCGCTGGGGAGGGAGAAGCTGGGGGCGGTGCCTGCCCGGCCGCCCAGCGCAACGTCAGTTTCGCGGGAAGCTTTGTGTTGGCTGTGGGGCTCGTGTTCTCGGTCCGGGCCCCCAGCACCCTGGTCCCGGCCCCCGACCTCCAGCTTCGACCCTGTGGCCGGAACCTGGTCCCGTGCCGCCCCTCTAGGAGCCGGCTTGGCTATGCGCTCGGGCCGCCGGAGGGGCCCTGCAGCTGGGGTCTCTGCGGGACTCGCCACGGCTCCCGTGAACGCTCCCCCGTCCTCAGAGCAGCGGGCAGGAAGCTTCAGGTCACTGTGGAGCAAGGGCGGGCCAGTGCCTATACGGCGTGGGAAGACGGCCGCCTCCAACCCACCGAGCTGCCGGCTGGCCGGGCGCTGACAGCCGCCTTCCCTGGCCACGGACTATCTCCTCCCTGAATAGGCTGGTCCAGGGCCTCCCTAACGAGGAACTCCAGGGCCTTAGGGGGGGCCTCCTGCCTACCACGCGTGTCTCCTGGCAAAACTCCAGCCGCCCTTAACCCACACCATCCGCTGAAATTACTCTACACAAGTGCATGACGCTTGTATTCCAGTGAGGCGGGCAGCAAGGTCCATGAGTTATATGCCATGTTAGAAAATGACAGATGCTGTGGGGAGACAAGTACATCAGCCTTAGGTTTTGGGGGTTTCTAATGAAGGTGGTGGGCAGAGTAGCCTCATCAACAAGTCATTTTGAACAAGCGTTGGTAGGAGGGGAGTGAGCCGTGTGGTCACATAGGGAAAGAGCTTTCCCAGCAGAGGGAAGGGCCACTGCAATGGCCCTGAACTGGGCACATATCTGGCACATTCGAAAGTCGAGGTGGCCCTTGTGACCAGACTGCAGTGAACAGAAACAACAGGAGATAAGGCCAGAAAGGAGGGGCTTTTACACCCAGGAAGAAGTGAGGCCACTGGAGGATTTGAATAGAGGAGCAGCTTTCCAGTGAGACACACTGGCTGACGGGGACTTAAGTGTGTGGGGAAAAGAATGGAGGAAGGCTGCTAGCAAGTGAATCTGAGCACCCAGCCAAGAGAGGCGTTGGGATGTGTGGGGGCAGTGTTCTGTGGCAATCAGGGTAGCCCTAGTTATCCTACAGTGGCAACCCCAGATTCTCAGGGGCTTAGCAAAATAAGTATGTGTTTCTCTCTCAGGCCACATGTTAAGGTTTCAAGGCAGTTGAACACAGGAGTATACAGTTCAGGGGCAACGTCAGCCTGGGGGTATACATTGGGTGTTCATTAGCATATTTGTTGCATTTAAAGCCATGCAACTGGATGACATCACTATGGGAGAAAATGCTGATAGAGGAAAAGAGAGGGCAGAGGCAAGCCCTAGGTATTCCCGTATTAAGGAGAGGAGAGGTTGGAAAGAGGAGGATACAATAAAGGGAATGAAGATGCCAGGTAAGAGAAAGAGACGGGGGTGGTCTGGAAGCCAAGTGAAGACAGTGTATGCAACAGTTACGTTGCCATGTGAGTGGGGGACCAGCTACGTCAAACTCTGCAGATAGGTCTCATACAGAGAGGACTGGGAATTAATCTATAGGTTGAAAAACACAAGGGCACTTGTTACCTTGACAAGCAAAGTGTGTGGATTAAAAGGGAAGTGTGGGTCACTGGGAGTTTGCCAGTGGAATAGCCTACCCCTGTTTGCCCTCTAGCCCCTAATGAATGAATCTTGCTTCTCCCACACGAAGATTGCACTCAGCCTCCCAAGACCCCCAGAATTACCATCTCGTTTAGGCATTTGGCTAGGGTCCAGTCTCTTGTGATATGCAACAGGGCCAGATGTGGATGAGGCACCCAATTTGTGGGCCCTTCTGCTCCAGAGACATGTTTCTGCCCCCACTCAGTGCCCAACATTCTACAGTGAAGCACAGGATAAATGGATAGACACCGCATTCAAAGAGGAGGGGTGCACCCTAAAGACACTGGCTCATAGAGTTTTGAAGGCCAGACAGACACCTCCTGTTCACAGTGTTCCCTGATGGGGGCATATCTGCTCCCTGCAGATGTTTCCCTCATCTCCTATTTCCAGCAGTTCCTGGCTTCCCCCTCTGGGCTCCCAGCCTCTGCAATCTCCATCCTCCCTATTCCATAGGAGATGTCCCATGTCTGCAGCTGAGTACCTTCCTCAGCCTGCTTCTTGCCTGTGGAAAGTTGAGGGCTCAGAGTCCTCTTTTATTTCAAACTCTGTATATTTTAGTTCAAGCAGATACAAACCTTTAAAAAAACTGCGGATTTTCTACCAAATTTTACCTAATTTAATTAGACAAAAGCTACACTGTAAATGCTGGGAAGCCTCTTCCTTCCTCTCTGTCCTGGTGGCTAAAAGTCAGATCAATGGGTCAAGAAACCCTTTTACATGCTGACTGAGTCTACAAGGACTGCCCCCCCCTCACTCCACAGAATCTTTCAGATGTCCTAACCAGAGATCATACAAACACACTATTAAATTTATTTTAATCCCAAGGTCATATTTTGTTGGCAGTATCCTGGATTTAATCTTCACCATGATGCCATTTCTTACTTTGAGAACCTTTTGCTGCTTGGAAAGGCTGGGAATGAGAAATAGGTTTAATTTTCTAACAGCAAAATCTGGCTTGAAAACTTCTGCTGGAACATGGAACTAAAGTTTCTTCTTTAGTTCATTTATCTTCCCTTTATTCCAGTTTAGCATAAACAACTGAAAGAAGCCAATTGGCCCTTACAAGTTTTCTGTCAAGAAATCAGATTATTAGACCCATTTTCTGTCTTCCAAGTTACCACAGGCAATAGTCACACCACTGCACCACCCATGTCCTCCTGCTGCCTGCTTCTGGAGTCAGTGCCACATTTTAAAATTTGGTTATGGCAGTATCTCACTTCGAAGTAGCAATTGTTCCAATTATCTATTGCTGTATAATAAACCACCCTGAAACTCAGTGGCTTAAAGCAACTTAATTTTTTCGTGAATCTGAACTCTAGAGTGGTTTTAGCTGGTTGTGTCTTCTGCTGTTGACTGGTGTGGTCAGTTGTCTGAAATTTTGTCATCAATTCCTCCCTCCCTGTAAGCATGTGATGCTCCACCCACGCTAGTTCTCTGACTGTCTTGATGCATTTAATGTGGTAGAAAGTTTCAGGACTTTTGGACTGGCAGCTTTACCTTCCTCCTTGGGGGCCTGCCACCAGGTGATCAGTGTCATTATTTGGAGACCATCATGCTGTGCCAAACCAGCCATGCAAAGCGGCCTCATGAAGAGATGCCTGGCCAGCCTCCAAGTGAAAGCGGCAGAAGTGTAAGCATTCTATCCTCAGCAGACACCGTGCAGAGTGGGAGGGCCTCCTGACTGGGTGCAGCTTAGTTTCCAGAATAAGCAATAAATATTGGGTTGGTTTATTACATGATAGCAGACAGCAACGCAGCCAGGGTCCCTCATGCTGCCATGACCATCAGGGTGTGTTCATTCACACGTCCAGGCACTCAGTCTGTCTCGTGGGCTCTCCAGCAGGATAACCAGATGTGTTTATGTGGAAGCTCAGGGCGCCAAGATAATAAAACAGAAGCCCCCCTAGAGCCTGAACTGGTGTGGGATCTCTTTGGTCAAAGTTCTGCCAAGTAAAGTAAGTCATGGGGGCAGCCCAGACTCAATGGCAGGGGATGGAGCCCACCTTCTGGTGAGGGAAGAGGGTGGAAGTAAAGGGAGGGGAGGAGTTTGGGGCAGATATCCTTGCAGACAAACTAACCAAGCCCTAGGAGGGAGCTGTTGAAGACAGCTGGAGAAGGTCCTCAGAGGAGGAGAGGAGTCATGGGAATGAGAGTTATAGTGAATACGTTGTTTCGTTTTTTTTTCTGTATCTTACAATGTTTTGAAATCTTGGGGCCCTGGCTGGCTGGGGACAGACTGCACCTCCATGGCTGGCTAATTCCTTTAGCTAGCAAACAACTTGCCTGAGAGCACAGCTTTCCTATGAAAACCAGCCAGTCCAGAGCCCACATCACCAACCATCTCCTTTATCCAACTCACACACTTAGCTAATATTCCCATCCTAAGTCATAGCAGGGCCAGGAACTGGACAGCTAGAGGCCACCCCTATAACCCAGAGCCCACTGAAATCATTCAAACTGCCTAAGCTTGCTCTAACTTGCCTGTGCTGCACAGCCCATTCCTTCCCAGGCAAAGTGTGATAAAGGCCCTGGGACACGCTCTCCTTTGTCTCCTGTCTGGCCATGGTGCTTCGTATGTGCCCCTCCTCTTGGGAATTTTGAGTGCAAAGCCCTTCGTGCAAGGCAGTGACTCTCTGACTGTCACTTTGCCATACTTGACTGAAACGAATCCCAGGTACATTTTAAGATAGAGGCCAGGAGAGGAGATGGAGAGGGTCCCCTCTGTGGATTCTAACATCACTAGGAATTCCTGCAAGAGTGGTGTTGGAGAGGACAGTGACTCAGGAGCTGAAATTGCCAAGAAATGGGGGGGCCTGGGCTGGGCTTTGAAGATGACTGCAAGAGTGGAGGGCGGAGGATTTTAATTCTGAGAAAATGAGAGTTAAAGGGTGAGGGAAAATGGTCTGGAAGTGGTCATAGTCAGGAGAGTCTGCACTCTGTGTCCAGGCCCTGGGGCACATGGGAATGAGTATCTATGCTTGAGAGGCTGGGGGAAGCCTGGGTTCCACAGAGCAAGAAGGAAGGAATATTTAGAGAAAAGAGAAGTCAGGGTGTATGTGCTGATGGCGGATGTGAGGGCCCAGCAGCAGAATTTCCCAAAAAGGGGATGAGTGGGTAATGGTGTCAGAATAAAAGGTATGCAGAGCCATAAGGGGTCCAGCTGAGGGAGATAAAGGGTAGCCTGGCATAAAGGCCACCCATTTTCTGCCCATATCCACTCCATCTCACAGCAGCTGACAGCTTCTCTCCCTCCTTGGAACGCTTCCTTCTCGACTTCTGTTGTAGACATTTGGAATTTGGGGGCTGCTCACAATCCCCAGCTTCCCCAGGGCAGCCTGCTTCTTGTTAAGGATTACTCCACTTGCATAGTATAGACAGGAAAGTGTCAAAAAGTGTGGCTAATCAGACACGCCCCTCTGGAGTACGAGAGTCCTGAGGAAGGTGGGGGCAGCAGTGGAGGGGCCTGGCTGCTGCCCACCCTAGTGCCCTCTCTTTTTCCTGGAGGGCTAGATTAGGCTTCTGCGGCTTTCACTGGCAAACTCTGATGTCATGAGCGCCCTGACCTGAGCTACCAGCTACAAACGGGTGGAACGAATCTCAAACTCCTGCTGCACCCAGATGCCCAGTGCACTTGGGTGCCTGGTGGGCGTCTGACTGCTTGTCATGACTTCCCCACACCCCTGGGCCAGTCTCCTCGAAAATGCCAGTCTGTCCGACCAGCTGCTCTGGACAAAACTCTGAGTCGCCTCGAAGCCCTCCTTAGGCCTCCGGCATTTGGCTGGTCGGCCTGATCTCCCCCTGACTCTCCAGGCGCGTTCGAGCCCACCCTCCACAGTGTCGCTCCACAAGGTGCCCTTCACAGCAGTCCGAGACGCTACCCCTGCCCGCCCAGGTCTGCGGAGTCGGCCTCTGACATGTAGGCCTTCGCCCCAAATCGCCCCACTGGAGCGCTGGTGTCGTCCTGGTCGAGGGACGCGGGGCGGGGGAGACCCCGGGCGAGCCCGCCGCGACGCAGGCGGGGACGAGGAGGGGGCACCGGTCAGGCCCGTCCCCTGTCCCGGTGAGCCCGCCACGCTCCCGGGGCACCCCGCGCGCCGCTGGCCGGGTTCCAGCGAGCTACGCGCGACCTTCAGCCTGCGGGACCGGAGGGGGCGGGCCCGGGCCCAGGGGGCGGGGACGGAGGGCGGAGCGCTGAGCGCGGCGCCGGGCAGGGGCGGCAGCTCGCGGCCGCCCCCGCTAGGGCCGCGGCATGGGGCGGGTGCAGCTCTTCGAGGTCCGCCTGGGCCACGGCCGCGTCGTCTACAGCCCGGGGGAACCGCTGGCGGGGGCCGTGCGCGTGCGCCTGGGGGCGCCGCTGCCCTTCCGAGGTGGGCGCAGGGTACCCCCAGGGCGGGCGGGCCGGGCGGGGCTCAGGTGGCCGCGCTCGCACCTGCGGAGGGTCCGGGGCCCCGGAAGCGGCTGCGGGTGGCGCTGGGCCTGCGACCCGCCGAGCCGAGGGCGCGCCGGCCGCCCCCTGTGCGCCCTCCCGCCGTCCGGGGCGCGCATCCGGCTCAGCTATAGCCCGGCGGCCGCGGGGAGGGCTGGGTGCGGCCTGCCGGGCAGCGCAGACCCGCGGGTGGGAGGCCGGCAGCGGGCAGGGCGGAGCTGAGAGGTCCGGGTGGCCCAGTCCTTCCGCATCTGCCCTTCCTGTCCTCCTGAGGGCGGCCCGAGTCGGGGCGGGGGCTTAGGGCTGTCTGCCTTGCCGAAGGCCAGTCTGACCTGGACACGTGCATGCCTCCGACCTTCCCTGTCGGGTATCCTGGGCCCGCTGCACCCACACTTGCGGGGCGCCCACCTGGAACCCCGCCCACGAGGGGCTTTCTCTTCCCACACGCCAGGCGCAGGCCCTCGCTTTTCACAGACGGCTCCCCGGGTGTGCGGATCCCTACAGGGGCCACCCGGCACCCGCTTACACCCAGCCTAAGGCTTGTCCTTGCGGGCTGGGAGGGTCTTACTCTTCCCTGCGTGTCCCTGGCTTGGGCCCAGCGGGCATCTGGGGAGCTGAATCTGAGCCCTTCTGGCCGGTCTCGTTGCTGGTGCAGGCATCTGGGACTTGGGGACTGGGGATCAGGTTGCTGGTGCGGTCTTTGCGAGGGCTCTTGGCAGGTGCTGTCCTCTGACATCTGAGGCGTGGACAGGGCACTGGGTAAGGCTTCCCTTCTCAGGTCCCCTTTTGAGGCTTCAGGGTCTAGGCAGAAGCCGCGTGCAGGTGTCTCTCATCAGGCGTCAGCCCTGTGGACACTCCTCCTGATGACCCTGTTACTTCCTTTCCTGCCTCCCAGCTGGGGCGTAGGGTTCGGGTTGGGCCTGGTCTGGTCGTGGCAGGTGAACAGCAGGAACTGCAGCTCTTCCCTGAGCACAAGCAAGAGGTGAGGGGCGAGATGGGGTGGGAAGGCCCCTGGAGGAAAAGAGAGGGCAGGGCCACAGGAAGGAGGGGCAGCAGACATGACAGACCCCACGCAGAGCTTGCCACCTGGTTCACCCACCCTGTCGCCATCCTATAGCTGGGGCCCAGGGCGAGCAGGCTGATGCTGACCACCACGGAGGGATGGCTTGGGCTGTACGTGACTGGCCTGGGCTGTGCATATCGCTCCCCATCTCCACTCCCCCCATCCCTGCCCCCCCCCTTTGTGGGGGTGGGATGTAAGTGAATGGACAGCTGGGCCGTGGGCGGAGGGAGCTCCCCAGCCCCGCTGCTGATTGTCCTGACTGCAGAAGTGCTGGCTGAGCTCCTGAGTGGGGAAGGAGACGGTGGGGCTAGGCGCGGGCACACCACTGACTTTACTGACTTCAGGCCAGAGAGGGCTGCCCCCCGTCAGGTGGACGGGATGTGGGTGTTGGGGCCGCTCCGGGCTTCCTCCAGCCCTGCCTGGGTGTGGGAAAGGAAGATACCATTGAGCTCCTTCTATCTGGCAGTGATGCAGCAGGGAAGCCCTGCACCCCCAGGAGGACAGAGAGGGAGGGAGGACAGCAGGCCTGCCTGGGGGGCTCCTAGTCTTGCCCACCCGTACTTGTCTGAAGAGTGACGGTGACCGTCTGCACTCAGCCATGGGCATGCTAGCTGCCTTGGGGGCTGATGTGGAGGAAGGCTAGGGAAGGAGCTCAGGTCCAGCTCACCTGACACTGGGGGTCAGAGGCTACCCCGCATTCTGTTCTCAAGGTGTGCGATGCCCGGACAAGAGCAGCCAGCCCCTGGCTCCTCCAGCCCACTGAATTCTCATCATGCACCAGAGGCTGTTCTTCCCACTTCCCAGCTCCGTGAATCCTCAGAAGCCCTGGGAGGTGGGCACTGTTAGTATGCTCATGTTACAGACCTGGGAACAGGGCAGAGAGGCGGCCCACAGGCCAGAGCTGTAGCAAAATGATTTGCCGATGGCTTGGCTGCCCCAGGTTTGTGGGAGCTGGTGGGAGAACAGGGAGTGAGCAGAGGTTCATGGTCACACTGCTGGTGGGGTGAGGGAGAAGGGCTGCTGGACAGGAGTGCTGGCTTGAGATGAACGTTCTAGAAGTCACTCTGGAGTACCCCCCGTGTGATGAGTTTTCTTAGAGAACCAGAGCAGCCCCATACCTCAAGGGGTGGATGCACTGGCATGGTGTACAGTTCTGTAGCCTTTACCCGGTGCCGTGGTGTGAAGGCTGCACCATGCCAGGACACACCTGCCCCTGTCCTGTGGCCATGGTCACCTCCAGCAGCATGGGCTAGGAGTGTCGGGCCTGCCGTGTGTCCATCCCCTGCGCCTCCACTGTTCTGCAGAGGAGAGAGTGGACAGAGACAGGGTGGTTTGACTAAGACAGGGATTGGAGGCTGCTCATTCAGGCCTGGGCCCCAAAGGGGCCTCAGCACGTGTGCAAAGAAAGGCTTTTTGCATGGCATCGGGAAGGTCACAGAACTTGGGCCCCTCTGAAACAATCCAAGGGTTGGTTTGATACTGTTTGTTTTTCTGGGGTCAGGTGCCCTGTGGCTTGTTCACCTGGATTCCGGGGGCTGGGCCCAGGCCGGGTGCATGACTGTTTTAGCCATCCGGTTGGACCGGTGTGCTTGCCTGGATTGTTTGCTGTGAATAAGGGGAGTCACTCCAGGCCCCTGGGTAGACTCGGTGAGATTCTAAGAACTGCTGCGTGTGTAAAACTGCACAGACCTGCCTGGTTCTTCCCCAGGTGCCCCATGTTAGCCTACCTTGATTGATATAAGGCAGTGTGTTCTTCCAGCTCCTCTCAAACGTGTCAAATATTTAATATTTGCCAAGCTGATGGGTTAAAATAGTAAGTCATCTGAATTTCCCTGATTTCTAGAGTTTGGGCATCTGTTCTGTTATCTGCTACTATGGAGAAGTCACTCTGAAGTAACAAATCACTCCTAAACTAAGTGGCTTAAAACAACCGTTTTATTGTAACTCATGGTGCTGTGGGTTAGGAATTCAGACAGAGGGAGGCAGGGGGATGCTTCAGCTCTGCGTGCCATCCACTTGGGTCATCTGACAGTGCTCACTTGGCCCTGGGAGAGTCTGGGGACCAGCTGCACCCCTTCCAGCATACTCTTTTGGTCCCAGCATTCCAAGGGCAGCCAGAGTCCAGGGAGGATGCACCCTGTCCACGGGAGTGTTAGCGCAGGGTGGCATTTGGGACCCACCCAGATGTCTTCTCCTTAGTTTCTAGTCACGCTACGTCTCCTCTGCCTGTTCCCTTCCCTTCTGTGTTTCTCTTGGGCTGTGTTGGTCTGCAGGAGCACTGCAGGTGTCCCAGACCTCTGGGGTGGGAACAATTCCAGGTCTGGCCCTAGGAGGGGATGGCTGACAGAGCGTGGATTAGAAATCAGGGTTGTGGTCTGGATGGTGGAGCTGGGCTGGCACAGAGGCCAAGGGATGGCAGCTGGCAGTGCCCGTGGGGCAGAGTGGAGCCAGGGTTTGCGGGGGGGAGGAGGAGGAAGCCCAGTGTGTTTGAGCAGCCAACAGGAGACCGGTGTCAGCAAGGTGGGGCCAGCCTGGAGAGACCAGGGGCACAGCCGATGTGGCTGGCCCCTGACCCTGGGCATTGGGACAGGAGGTTCTTCTTGTTGGGTGGCTCTGTCAGGAAGGTGTCAGACTTGGAGCCTCCTTCCTCTCCCCTGACCACGGAGTTGGGGAAGAAGAGGGGCTGGAAAGGGGAAGGCTGATGTCTCTGGTATTGACTCAGCCCCGAGGGAGGGGAGGGCTGGGACCCCCACAGCCCTCCCTGCTTGGGTCTCTGGCCGTTGTGTCCTCCTCGGTGACCGGCTTTGGCTGGGCCTGGTCGCCTAGCGGCCTTCTGGCTGTAGTGGGCTCTGGGCACACGTCTCTTGGACTGAGGAATCTGAGCTCCTGGCCACAGAATGGCAGTAACCTCTGCTGTAAACAGCTTCTTGTCTGTGCACCTTGCCTGGGAAGCTGGGGAGAGGACCAACCTGTCGCTCGATGCAGAAAATCAGACCTCCCGGGCAGTACTGTCCCATGAGGTCAAGGGTGTCCCCACCTCTGGTGTGCCAGGCTCTAGGGTGCCCAATCTACTCAGGCGGGTCTGACCACATTCCTGCAGTGTGAGGCCTCACAGCTTCCTGGAGTGTGAAGGGGTGCCTCCCAGTTTAACTGACTTGCCTGTGAGGCAGCACGAAGGTGGGGTCAGCGGTCAGCTGTTCATCACAGATGCCCAAACATCCCCAGTAGGGACCTGAGTTTTCACAGGTCTGACTGGCCCTGGGCTGGCTGGGAACCAATTTGCGGGTTGCCCAGGGGTTATCTGGGTAACCACTGAGGCCCTCCTGTTCTGGATTGCAGGACAGATGTAACTCCATGCTTCACCACCCTGGCCCCTTGGGAGTGCCTCAAGATGGGTAGTGGGCAGCAGGCTCCTTGCTGACCTCCCAGGGCCCAGCTGGGTGGGGCTGCCAGGCTCTGGGTTCTGCCAGCCCTGCTTGAATCCCTGTGCTAAATCCCAGGTCCGCATCTGGCTTACACCATTGCTTGTCCCCTGCAGCCATCCGAGTGATCTGCACAGGTTCCTGCAGGGTCTCTAACAAGGCCAATGACGGAGCATGGGTGGCGGAGGAGGGCTACTTCAGTAGCACACTGTCGCTGGCCGACAAGGGTGAGTCTGGGCACCCGTTCCTTGCCTCATCCCATAGTGACCCCCCTGGGGGAGCCACTGCTTGAGAGTGGAGCCTGTCTGGCACCCCACCTCTCCATCTGCCTCTGGGATCTCTGTCCTGGCTGTGCAGCCCGATGGGTATCTCTCCCTGGTAGGCATTGGGCATCACCTTATAGGAACTGGGTGACTGAAGGGGACCAGTCTCTCCTGGATTTGGGTGGGCTCAGGCCTCTGGAACAGCCCTGCCCCTCTGTTCAAGCCAAGATCTGGTCCCCATTGCCCATGCCACGGCCCTGTCCTGTTGTGGTGCTGGAGAATGGCTGGAATCGGCTGGAGACCAGCAGCCAGGCACAGCGAGAGCTGGTCTGCTGCAGTGCTTCTGACCTGGCCCTGTGGTGTCACTTAGGAGCTCCTGGGAGCCCCTGCCCCTGACACCTGCCTCTCTCTCCAGGGAGCCTGCCTGCGGGAGAGCACAGCTTCCCTTTCCAGTTCCTGCTTCCTGGTGAGAGCCCAGCCTGCCAGGCCTGGCGCTGCCAGCAGGTGGGGAGTGGTTTGGGGGGCCAGGGGTCAGTGAGTGCCAGCCCCCCTCTCTATCCAGCCACAGCGCCCACATCCTTTGAGGGCCCTTTTGGGAAGATCGTGCACCAGGTGCGGGCCAACATCGACACGCCACGTTTTTCCAAGGATCACCAGTGCAGCTGTGTGTTCTATATCTTGAACCCTCTTAACCTGAACAGCATCCCAGACATCGAGGTGAGGATGAGACAGTGGCCTCCTGGGTGGCCCCCACCTTCACCTGATGCCCTGTCCCCAGCCAAGGGTCCAGAAGACCAGAGATCTTTGTCCTGAGCTGACCGTGCTGTGTCCAGGGCCAGGGATGGCTGGGCTCAGTGGGCTTGCCCAGAGGTTCAGGGATCTGGCCTGTCCTCACCCATCAAACCTCCTCACTGCCTTCCCCAAGCAACCCAATGTGGCCTCCACCACCAAGAAGTTCTCCTACAAGCTGGTGAAGACGGGCAGTGTGGTCCTAACCGCTAGCACGGATCTCCGAGGCTACGTTGTGGGGCAGGTGCTGCGGCTGCAGGCTGACATCAAGAACCAGTCGGGCAAGGACGCCGGCCCTGTGGTGGCCAGTCTGCTGCAGGTCAGCTCCCGGTGGCTGCCGGGGCCCAGCCCCATGGGCTGAGGGGCTGAGGATGGCTAGCCTGCACAGGCTCACAGTCTGGCCCTTCCCCAGAAAGTGTCCTATAAGGCCAAGCGCTGGATCTACGATGTGCGGACCATCGCGGAGGTGGAGGGCTCTTCAGTCAAGGCCTGGAGACAGGCGCAATGGCAGGAGCAGATCCTGGTGCCCGCCCTGCCCCAGTCGGCCCTGCCCGGCTGCAGCCTCATCCACGTGGACTACTACCTGCAGGTGCTGGGGGAGGGGCGTGGCAGGTGGGGCGGGCGGGCAGCCTGGAGCCTCACCCACACCGCCCTCCCAGGTTTCTCTGAAGGCGCCAGAAGCCACCGTGACCCTGCCGGTCTTCATCGGCGACATCGCTGTGAACCACGCCCCGCTGAGCCCTTGGCCAGGCCCAGGGCTGCCTGCCGGAGCCTCACCCCCAGTGGTGCCCTCCGCGCCGCCGCAGGAAGAGGCGGAGGCCGGCGGCCCCCATTTCCCGGACCCCATCTTCCTCTCCACCAAGAGCCACTCTCAGCAGCAGCCACCGCGTGGCGCCTTGGGCTGTGCGCCGGGGGTCCCGGAGCCCCGTCCTCCGGATGGCAGTCCTGCCCCGCACCCCCTGCCTCCACCCTTGTGCATCTCCACAGGTGCCACTGTCCCCTACTTTGCAGAAGGGTCCGGAGGGCCGGTGCCCACCACCAGTACCTTGATCCTCCCCCCAGAGTACAGCTCGTGGGGCTACCCCTATGGTGAGTGGGGGGCCAGGGCCTGGCGGGGAGGAGGCGTTTCGGGCCGCGTGCAGACCTCGTTCTTCCTTGCAGAGGCCCCGCCATCCTATGAGCAGAGCTGCGGCGGTGCGGACCCCGGTCTGACCCCCGGGAGCTGACCTGTGCTGCCTTCTCCGGGCGGGCCGACCTCTGCCCTGGGATCGGGCGCCCAGGGCCTCGTGCCTTCACCCCCGGCCCGGCCCGGCCCACTCAGGACTTGCAGTTGCCCGGCCCCCCTGGCTCTCTGCCTCGGGACCAGCCTCCACGGCTGCCCTACAGCCAGTCTCTCTCGGGGGCAGGGCCTCGAGGGATGCTGTGTAAATAAAGTGCTTCATTTGTAGAGCTGGGCAGAGTCGGTGTCTCAGTCGCTCTACCCACGCGGGTTCGCTGTGGGCCCAGGCCTGGGGGCTCCTCCTCGACCCGTCCCCTCCGCTCTGGGTCCGCGCTCCCTCCGGTGTCTCGGGTGGGAAGGCAGGCTGGGGGAGCGTGCAGGTTAGGGAGTGGGGCCCACCCTGCGAGCGCGTGTCGTTGTCCTGTAAGTCAGGGCAGGGGACTTGGGCTCGCCCCTCGGTGCTGCTCAAGGATGCGCCCTCGGAGCTGGGCTCGCGTGTCTGGAGTTTTGACGTTCATTTAAAACGTCGCTGTTGAGTTGGGGAAAATACTACCCGTTCCATTTTATTAATGCACATCTTGGCCTTGCCTTGGTTCAGCACCCATCGATCCACACAGCGCAAGTTAGCTTTTCTGTGCCACACGAAATCCAGTGGGGCGTCATGAGCTTGCCCAGATCCTCTTCCCCTTGACCTCAAGTCTATGCTGGCTCTGCCACGTCTGGCTATGAGGGATGGTGCTTGTTGCTTCCCATGCCAGCACAAACACACGGGCCCACTTTCAAATTTCAGCTCTGCCATGTGGTGAAGTGGTGCCCTTGGTTTGGTGTCTCAGGTAACTACACCTTAAGTTCATGGGACTCTGAGGGAACAAGTTGAACCCCCTTTCCCTATGAGTTTCTTGTACATTTAACAGTCCAGCGGGGGGAGATTTGGGTCTGGTGACATAACTGTCATTCTCAAGTGGAAGCCTCCACCCCTGGGTTAAGGGGGGCTGTTCCAGTGTTCACCGTCACCCAGCTTATTGGGCCTGTCCCTGCAGCTTCTTGGGGGACAGTCTGGGAAGTAGATTGTGTCACTTCCATATAAATCCCACTGGTCACCCTTTATAGTTGGCAATGTGTTCTTCAGCCAGGCAGCCTTGTACCCAGCTAAAACTTACTATTTGTGGGACAAGAAGGGTGTGAATATTGGAGAAAAGCAGAAAGTATGTCCCAAGTAGGACAGCCTGTAAAACATCTGGTAGATCAAGTCCCATCCCCCTCTACAGTTGTGTGGCTTTGGTGAGACTCAACCCCCTTACTTCCTTGTCTGCTCACTTCGAGAATGTGGGGGACAGTGGCTGCCTCTCAGGAATGACTTGACAGGTAAAGTTAACACGTCATATGCCAAGAACAGTGCTTGACATGAGTGAGTGTACAAAGCAGGGGTGGGTTGGGCTGATAGTGCAAAATGGGAATGTAGCCTACTTCTGACATATTCATTTATGGCTGATGTTTGCCTGGTAAAGGGTTTTCCTCCACATATTAAACTCATTTATTCATTTGACATATTTATTTTGTCTCCTGCTTGCCAAGCATTATTCTAGACACTGGGGCACACAAAACAAAATCCCTGACTTCCTGGACTTACATTCTAGTGGGGAAAACAGCATGGTAATGGAGTGCTATGGAGCAAAACAAAGCAAGGAAGTTCTGTGGCACAGGATTATTTTTAAGTAGGAGGCAAGGGAAGGCTTCCCTGAAGAGGAGGTATTCAAGACCCAAGGACAGCAGATAAGTGAGTCATAGATAGGAGATAAAAGTGTTTCAGGGCAAGGACTGACTAGGGCCCAAGGAAGGGGATGGATAGTGCTGGAGAGGCAGGTGTGAGTGAAGGCCACTCAGGTTGGGCTGTGCAGGCCTTGGAATACTGCTCACGGCTCCAGAGCTTGGCATCCACAGCCAGTCAGGAGCTGACTTAAGCTGCCCCCGCAAGACTGGCAAAGTTTTAATACTTAGGGTCTTCCACTTCCTCCTCTGTATCTGTGTGCATCAATGTCAATGCCCAGTGTAATGGACTAAGCTTTCCTGGAGCCTGTCTCCCATGAAACTGAGCCCTTGCTGTGCATGGGGGGTGGCCTAGCTTTCCATTCAGGGCTTCCTCAGTTCTTGTTCTGAAGACTGGCTAGAGAACCCCAAATTCAGCCTATGCTTCTTTTCTCAACTCCCAGGGGATGGGAGAAACAGTCTGGCTGTGGGGAGCAGGTGGCCTATGCCAGTCTGGTGGTGTCCAGTAAAGGCTGCCAGGTGTGAATATGAAAGGTTGCCCTGGGCATGAGTAGGAGGCAGGCAAGTTCCAGCGGGCTGCCCAGCTGCGGCACACCTCCTAACTGGAGCACCCCAAGCCAGACATCTTCCCTAACAAGAGCACCACCCAACGGGGGCAAGCCTCCCTTTTCGGACTCCCTGCCCTCTCCCCAACCCCCAGCCTTTCTAATCAGGACAATACCCAGGCCAGGTCACACTCTCCTAGCAAGGCACCTTCCCTAAACAGAGCATCCTCACCCACAGTCTGGACATGCCCTCTGGCCAGGGCACCCCCCCAGCTGGGGTATTCGCCCAATCGAGAAACCTCCCCTAACCAGGGCACCTCCAACGGAGGCAGCACTTCCCATCGGGACATTCCTTTTCCCTCTGGAGCTCCTAGGCAGTGCTCCCTGCGGGCACATGCTCCTTCCCGGAAGCCTACCCCGTCACCCCCTGCCCCACTGGGCACACCCCACAACCGGAACTCCCCCTCAGCGGGGACATTCTCCCCCGCCCAAGGCACACACTACAACCGGAACCCACCACCCAGCTGGGGCATTCCCTCACCGGGAACACCCCGTAACCGCAGCTTCCCCGCCAACGGGGTCCTCCGCAACGGGATCTCCCCACACGGGCCCCGCCCTAGTAGGCAAGTCAGGGTCCGCCTTCGGCGAAGGCCGACGGAAACCATGTGTGTCCGGGGTTAGAGGTCAGGGTTCCTTCTTCATCCCCGGCCAGCACCAGACGCCCACGGAGAACACTGGGGCCGGAGGGAGTATGACGCCCGACCGCCGCGGCGACTCGGGAAGGCCGCCCGCTGCGCCACCCCCACCGGGCAGGCGCACCCCGGTTCCGGTCCGCGCAGGCCGCGCTGCGAGCGCCGTACGCAGGGCTTCAGCGCGCAGGCGCGCGCGCAGGCTCAGACGCGCACGGCTGGCCCCGCCCCGCCGAGGGCCGCGAGGCGCGGGCGGGGCATGGCGCGCGGGCGGGGCGGGGCCACGCTACGGGCCCGGGCCATGGCGGCCGCCGATGCCGAGGTGAGGAGCGGACTGGGCCGGGCCGCGCGGGGGCGGCGGGGTGGCGGCGCGGCGGCGCGGCGGCCGGCGGGCTGGGAGCGGCGGGCCTGCGCCTCCCGCGTCGCCGTCGCTCTCGCAGCTGCGCCTCAGGCTAAGGCCGGGCCGAGGCCGGCGTCCGGGCCGCGCGGCGCGGGGCGCGCTTTGTGCGGCTGCGGGCGGCGCAGACGGCGCGCCCGGAGGCCTCCCGGAGGCCGCCGCCTCGTAGCCGCCGCCGCGCGAGGGGTGGAGGACAAAAGGAAAGTGGGGCGCGCCGGCCAAGTTGGGGCCGCCGGTAGCCCCGCCCGCTGACCTTCCGCCGTGCTAGGCGGGCGGCGCCCCCAGAAAGTTGCCGGCCGGCGCGGTGCGGCCCGGCGCGGGCGTGCGGTCTCGGCCCGGCGGTGCGCTCCCCGCCTTTGTTGGCGCTCGCGGCCGCCCCTCCGCGCTCGCTCTGCGATAGTTTGCGTCCCGGCTGCAGCAGCACGGAGCCAAACTCCGCGAGCGGGACCAGCCGCGCGGGGGAACGCGGGGGCGGCGGGGCGCGGGCGGCCCGGGCCGGTGTGGGAAAGTGGTGGCCTGGCAGTGTCCCTCTGGGTGGAATCGCCCCGAGTGTGCAGAGACGGGAGAGCCCAGGTGTAGTAAGGAGCTGTTGCAACCGTTTGGTGCACAGGCTTAATGGTGTATTTTATTCCAGGTAACGTGCGGTCTTTCTCTTACATTTTTTGGGGAGTGTTGATGTAAGTAACCTGGCGAGGTACAGGGGAGTTCTGGAATTTCAACACAGGGAGTTTTTATTGAGTACCTACAATATTCGGGTGATTTTTAGGCTCCAGAAAGAAAAAGTTAAATTAGAAAACCCTAAAAGCACTTCCGGGCTTGGGAGAGAGATGTGTAGTGATGGATGATGGCTTTTATTGGGCACCTGCTGTGTCCCGGGGTCTGTGCAAGCCCTCTGCTAAGTTCTCTTATTTAGTTTTCTCGGCCCTGTGCAGCAGGAAAACAAGACTTCTGAGAATGACTTGGTTTAGTTATAAGACTAGCACTTACCCGGTGTCTGGCACGTAGTAGGTTTTTATTGAATAATTGATGAGCAAATGGCCCCAGATGTTTCTGATTCTACAGGCAGCTTTGAATAGAGGACTTGGCCGCACTGACAATAATGACAGCCTGTGTTGCTGAGCCCTTATTCCCGCTCTGCTACAGCACTTAGCATGAATTCACTCATTAAAGGGGGACCGATGTCGTGAGGTAGGTATGTTGTGTTTCCATTTGCAGATGAGAAAACAGGCACAGTGAGGCCCAGGGATACAGAGCTTGTGGAGAAGATGGATTGTCTGCCCCAGCCTGTGATCACTAAACATGTGCTGTATCTGCGGTGGTCATTTTAGGTCAGTACAAGCCCTGGGTTTAGGTTTGTGATTCCAGGTTGATATGGAGGTGCATAATAGGGTGAGGGGCCTCTTGGACCCTGTGTAAGTTTGATCATCTGTTGCCAGTAAATCTGGGAAGTAGTTACTGGATCAGGGTTCGGTAAGTGCCAAATGATTAAACCAGCAAAGTGGATACCTGAAACTTAGCTAACTGCATATTTATTCTTTTCTCTTTTCCTTGACCTAGAAAGATAATCACCCGTTTTCACACTAACAAGAACTAGTGAGGTAGTGGAATGCTCCCCTCCCCTCATTTAGTGCATTAGTAGTGGGAGTCTCCTGGGGACTGATGTGTGTTCAGGACCATCCAGGGCCAGGGCCCAGGGTGCTGTGCAGGCCTAAGGCTTTTGAGCCAGAAAGATGTCACCTTTCAGCAGGAGGGCCTTCTCAGGCAAATGTGTGCCTTCTTCTAAGAAGCTGCCATGTATCTCTTTAACTTTATTTTTTGTTTCTTAATATGTGCACATGCTCATAATTTCCAAAGTCAAATAGTGCTAAAAGACTATGAAAAGGTCATCTTCCTCTTCTGCCTTTATAGAGAGGCAGCAGCCACTGACTCTCTAGCATTTACTTCATGTTTTTAAATAATATGCTTATGTTGTCACATCTTTATTCAACGATTTTAGTGGTTATCTATGTTGGCTTCCCCTAATGGTAGATGATGATTTCAGTTCTTTCATACTCTCTCTTATTTCGCTAACTCACAATTTTGGTTAAATCCATATCTGGAATCTTCATCAGTCTGTTCAAGTCATTCTTGTACCATGTTGAGCCAGGTGGTAAACTACAATTGTATATCTTTTTTTGTACAGACTTTTTTTTTCCTCCCCTGCGTTATTAATTGCCTTATTTTTCATTTGTCTGGTTTTATTTGAACTGGAAATAATATTCATACACCTTCTAGTCTGTAAAATGTTTCTCAGTTTAAGTCTTTACCACTCAGCGCTGTCAGCTCACCAGCTGGTTTCATGGTGCTCCTCAGCCACCCTGCCCGGGTCAGAGCGCTCGTTCCCTTGGCCTGGTGCACACTGTCATCCTGGGAACCTCCCCACCATTCTCCAGTGGGAGCCCCTCTCCTTGTAACTGATGGCTCCCTGCTGTGTGTTTGCTTGTTCTCTAGTAGCTTCCCAGTAGTTTGTAGGGAAGCAAACTTTTGGGACTTGCATGTCTGAAAATGTACTGATTCTACCAGCACACTTAAAGAACAGATTTGGCTGGGCTTGGCATTTCAGTTTGGAAGTAATTTTGAAGTCATTGCTCCACTATCTTCTAGTTTTAATTGTTGCTGTTGATACATCCAGTTTTATTCTTAATCCTTAGTATTAGTCCCCCACCAAATTTTAAGGACTATTGCATCCTTGATTTTCCTGATTTTCATGATGTACCTTAGCAGGTAGCCTTCTTTTCATTTGTCATGCATGGTGCCAAGTAACCCTGAAATCTGGAGATTTGCGCTCCTTCATTTACAAGAAGCTTTTGTACAATATATTTGAGATAGTTTGTTCTCTACTGTTTTCTCTGTGTTCTCCTTTTCCAATTCCTTTAGTTGAATGTTGGACTTCCTATACTTAGTACTCTAATTTTAAAGATATTTTCTACTTGTCACATTTTGTTCTTTTTGTTCTATTTTTTGGGAGCATTTTTTGACTATTTTCTAGTTCTTTCACTCAGTTTTTAACTTCTGATTTCATATTTTCATGTCCTTTGTCTGCAGTAGACTGCATTCATAACTCCATTTAAAAATGTGGATGCAAACATGCACTCCTAGCAAGAACAATGAAAGAATAAATGAAGAGTTAGTTCCGTGTGTTCACTTAGGACAAGTTTTCATAGCACACACGAGTCATTCTAAGCAGCCTTGATGAGCATAGGGTAGTTTTCACAGGGTTTGAAAAGAGCAGGGAATATTCTCATGATAAATATTCAAACAATTTTAAAGGCCTTCAGTTCTTGTTTTATGTATACAGTATCCTTGTTATCTCTTAATTTCAGTGAAATTTTAAGAATTACAATTAAAAAATTGTTTAAGGCTTCTTCAGTGCCTCGTGGTCTTTGGCTATTTATTCACCTATAAGAATAACAGTGTAAAAGCGGACAGCTGAGTGTTCGGGGGTCTTGGTTACTTGTCGCTTTAACTGGAGGGTGATGACTAAGGTCTTTTTGTCGGCTGTCCTCCAGAAGCTGCTGTCCGCTGGTTTGATTTCTTTGAGAAGGTCCTTGGTCTCTTGCCTTGCTGGTGTGGGCGGCACGTTCTGGCACTGGGTTCATGGGCAAGGGGATGAGGAGGGTCCCCTGTGGCTCTGCAGATGGCCTTTCCCTGATCTCCCTGTTTTCAGTGGGGGAGCTTACTCCTAGGTCTTTCTTTGTGTCCGCTGTCTGCAAGTGTGGTACGTTTCTGGTGGTTTTTACGGAGCTTCACCTCTGGTCCCCTGTGGCTGCAGAAGAGGAGTGCTTGTATGAGAGTGCAGGAGGAGCCTGGGGACTCCACTGTTCCTTGCGTGGAATTGGACACCCATACCCCTCTTAGCGCTAGGCTCACTCATCTTCCGAGCCTCCCCACAGTCCTGTGGGGTTGGTCAGCTGCTGCCTGGCAGTAACTCACTCAGGTTTCCCCTTCCTCTGCCCTGTGCAGATAGAACTTTCCTCCATCTTCCTGTTTGTGTTTTGTGTCAGATGTCACTTCGGTAGTATATTCTCTTCTCAGTTATTGTCTTTGGTTGATTTTTGTTAGGAGAAGGGTGGGGGGAATCTGTTCCACCATCTAGAAATCAGAAATCATTTACTGCAAATCTTGAGATGTGCATTTGCACCCACACCAAAAGCACAGCTATCCCGTGGAAAGGGCTGCCCATCTTGGGATCTTACTGTGTAGTTTGTGGTTCTGGAGTCACAACAAAGGTTAGCAAGAGTGGTAAATGTACATCAGTCTTAAGGTCTGAAGACATCTGGGGGCGGCTTAGTTGTTGGAGATCTCACATGCGATCAGTGCCACAGTGGGGACCCCTTTTCCTGCCTCTGCTCCCTGTCACAGTACAAAACATTTCTGTATGTGTGACCACATTTCATTGAGTTTGTCTTTGAGAATAACTGAGCTAATTAAGAGCCACATTTTGGGTTCCTCTCTTTAGGAACTTTATGTTCCTTGTCATCTCACTGGACTGAATACGTTTGATGGATGCCTTTATCTTACGGTAAGTGGGCAGTTTGATTTCAACTAGCGCTGAAACTCAGCCAGTCATGTGTTATAATTGCTGAGCCCAGCCGCTTGGCTGCTGCAGGTGTGGCACAAGCATCAGTTCCAGAATGGAGAAGCCCTCTATTTATTGTCTTATTTTTATTTAACTTACAGTTTTCACTTACTAAAAAAATCTTTTATTAGAAGTTTTTGGATTTGAAAAACCAAAGTTGAAGTGGTTCTTTTGACTCTTTGAAGGTGGCGTTTCCTTTCAAAGAGTGTCTTAGTAGATAAGAGGTCGTTTTTCCAGAAGCATCACTATCAGTGGTATTTTATTTTGGAAAAGTTTTTGGATTGCTTTCTAAACCTCACTTTAATAGGTTTGTAAATTCTGGTCAGAGAATATTTAAAATGCTCTTTTTAAGAGATCTAGAAGTACTAATTGAGCATCTGCTGTTTATGAAGTGCTGTCTAGGTATCGTGTAAGAGGATGTACAAGCTTTTGATATTGGTCTCTGATTTCACAAAATTTAAGAGTATAATAGAGCAGATATTACCAAGCAGGAAATGAGATGGAATCAGTTAAACGTGAACAAGATTTGCTGTTGCACTGATTTGCTGCAGCCAGACTTATGCTGGGAATGGCTCTTTAAGGAAGATGAGTTAGTCCAGGTGTTAGAAGAGGTAGGGCACGAACCGGAATGGTGAGATACCCCCTCCCCCCGCCAAAAAAAGGGCATTTAACAAATTTAGAACATTGAAACCTAGAAACCCCAGAATATCAGATATTTGTCACCTCTTTTTTCTGATCTTTATGAGTGTGCTTGCTCATATTTGAAAGTGGCCATAATCAGTGAGGAGGAGCTGTTTGTACTCTCCTTGTTCCCATGTGCTGTTGTATCTTTGACATTTTTAAAAGCCATGTGGTGTTTGTTATAGAGATGTCCCAGTTTCCTCAACTGTGAATTGGGTGAGCTGGTGTCCTTTGGTACCTGGGGGATTTACTAGGTCAGCAGGGGCAAGAGGCATGAGTGGAGCTGGAGGCAGCGCCAGGCCAAAGCAGGCCGTGGAGCTGGGGTATCATGTCGGTAGTTCCTAAGCTGTAGGCAGTCTCCGAAGGATTTTAGGCAGCAGTGGTATTTTCAAAAGGTGAGCCTGGCTGTTGTCTGGAGAGTGGATTGAAGGAAGACCTGAGTGGAAGCAGGGGGCAGTGAACAGGCGTGGGCCCAGTGGCACAGTGGAGATGCAGAGAGGCCCTTGGCTTCTGTAAAGGTATATATGTTTAAATTGAATTTTTTGAGTAGATAAGACAATTACATGGTTCAAAAATTGAAGAAGTATGAGAGAGTGTAAAATGAAACATTTCCCTCCTTTGTCCTCTAGCCACTCAGTTCTTCTCTTGGCTGGCCACCAGTATTATAATTATTGAGTGTATACAAGCAAATAAATGCATCGGTAGATATTTTAGGCTTTTTATCATGGAACTTCATCCAGCCTGTTTGGGAGCACAGTGGCGCAGCCGTTACTTCCTCATGGTCAGTCCCAAAGCCCGAATTTTGAAGCGGTTCTCAGACATATTTTGTCTGTGAATATTACAGTTAATATAAATATTTCAGTCAAATATCCAGTCATTGTTCGGATTTCTCATTTAATTTCAAATTAGGAACAAAATATGGTTGACTTATTGCCCTTCATAGATATCTCTTAAATCTCAGTATGTTGATTTCCATGTCTTTATTTTTTTTCTGCAATTAGATTTTGAAGATAATGGTTCATGTGTCCCGCAGTTTCCCATAATCCTGATCTTGTTGATTGCATTCATATGATGTTTAACATGTTCCTCTGTCCTCTATATTTTCTGTCTTTGATATTTAAGATCTAGAGCTACTGCTTTCCAGTGTGATAGTATGATAGCCACTAGCTACATGTGGCTCCTTGAGCAGTTGAAATGTAGTTGGCATGAATTGAGGTGTGCAGAAAGTACAAATACAGGATTTTGAAAGATGGAGTACAAAAGAGAATGTGCAGTATCACATTAATACGTCAAAAATATTGCTTTCATGTTGAAATATATCTTGGATATATTGGGTTTAAGTAACGTATCATTAAAAGTAATTTGTGTTTCTAATTCCTTTTTTTCAAATGTAGTTACTAGAAAATTTAAAATTATGTACATGGCTCAGGCTTGTGAATCATACTACTTTTCGATTAAACAGCCCTGAGCTAGAGGCTCCATCAGACATAGCTTTGTCTTTTAAAATCTTGTTTTTTTAGCAAGGATATGTCATAGTTAGTATTGAGTTTTTTAATCAGGCATATGTCTGATCACCTTGCTTTGTGATGTTAACAGTCATTGGTATTCATTGCTCAGAAGTATGAACTCATTAGGGGTTGCAAAATGACAGTCTTTGTTCATTGCTTTGTTCATTTGTTCATTTGTCCAGAGTACTTTGCAGAGAAAACTGCACGCTTACCATGCAGTACAACTCCTGTGGGACTGGAGGAATAGATTCTGTGAGCTCGTGGAAAACATCTGACCCCCCAGTAGCCTCCTAATAAGTGCCAGCCTGAAAAAGGCCCAGAGAGCCCTCTGTCCTGTATAGATCGAAGTCGTCAGCTAAGGTGACTTCTGTGCTTGGAGTCTGGGTCCTCTTCTTCCAGTCAGATTCTAGGGCTGGCGCTCAGGCTTAGCGCCTCTTGGTTTCTTCCTTGTCCTGTGTCCCGTGAACTCTGTGAGCACAGGTGAGACAAATACCAGCAGTGATGTGGGCCCATGAAAGGTCAGGCGTCCCTCATCTCTGGCTCCTCCACCCCAGCGGTCTGCTCCAGTCCATCATGGTTCTCTAGTATCCGTCACCATCGCTCGAGCAGATTGAGTAACAGCCAGACATTTAATCAAAGCACGAAGACTGTATTTTTTTCTTTTATTGATGTGTGACACATAGACACAAAAACTCAAGTGTATATTTTCTTTTAAAGCATCATCGATACACAATCTTACGAAGGTTTCACGTGAACAACATTGTGGTTTCAACATTCACCCATATTATTGAGTCCTCACCCCATCATTGCAGTCACTGTCCATCAGTGTAGTAAGATGCTATAGGATCATGACTTGTCTTCTCCATGCTGTACTACCTTCCCCGTGACCTACTTATATTGTGACTGTGAATTATAGTGCCCCTTAATCCCCTTCTTCCTTCCTTCCCCACCCTCCCCAACTCCTTCCCTTTGGTAACCACTTACGTGTATATTTTCATTCATGTCCCAGTACCTAGATGAAGCAGAAAACATTACCAGAACCACAGAAGCCCCCTTGTGCCCCTTCCAGTCTGTCCACACCTCCTCAAGGGTAACTCCTGTCCTGGCCTCTGACAGCTTGATTAGTTTTGCCTGATTCTGAACTTCATCTGAAGGACGTCAGGCACGGGCCCTCCTGTCTGCCTTCTTTCATCCACGGGATGTTCCTGAGATTCATACTGTTGCTTCATGCTGTGCACTGCTGTGGAACGTTCCACTGTGTGAGATACCATAGTTTCTCTCTTCATCGGACTGTCCTGGGCATTTGTCACCAGTTTTGGGGTGTTCAGGTACAGGTGATGTAAGCATTCTTGTATGTTGCTATTGTGTACACCTAGGAGCAGAAGGCTGCGTCCTGGATGTGTCTGTCTATCCAGAGTGGTGGTGCCACGTCACAAGTGTGAGGAAGCGGCAGCTGCTCCAGGTCCTCGCTAACTCTCCATGTTGTTTGTCCTCTTCTTTGTAGCCATTCTTGCTTGGTGTGGAGTGTCTTAGTGTGCAGTGATTTGTATTTCTCTGATGACTAGATGTCAGTGCTGGCCTTTGTATGGGTGAATAATATTCCCTTGCACAGCTGTACTTTGTTTTATTTATTCACTTATCAGTTGCTTCCTTTCTCTGGCTATTATGAATAATGCTGCTGTGAACGTTCATTGACAAGTGTTTGTACAGATGTAGGTTTTTATTTCTGTTGGGTGTCTACCTAGGAGTAGAATTGCTGGGGACGTGGTAACTCTGTGTTCAGGAACTGCCAAACTGGCTTCCACAGCATCTGTAGGATTTTACATTCCTGGCAGCAGTGTAGGAAGGTTCTATTTCTCCACATTCTTGCCAACAATTACTGTTAACTGTGGTCTTGATTCTAGCCACTCTGTTGGGTGTGAAGTGGTATCTTGCTATGGTTTTGATTTGGATTTCCCTAATGACTCCTGATGTTGGGCATTTTTTTATGTGCTTATTAGCCATTTTTACATGTTCTTTACAAAAATGTTCAAGTAATCCTTTGCCTGTTTCTATTGGATTGTCTTTTTTTGTTGTCGAGTTCAGTGAAGTTTTTTTTTTACATCTTGAAGATTATAGATACAGAGCCTTTATAGATACAGGATTGGCAAATATTTTCTCCCATTGTCTTTTCACTTTCTTGATCACGTTCTTTGAAGCACAGATGTGTTTACTTGGGCCAAGCCCTGTTTGTTTTCCTCTGCTCCTTGTGTTTTGGTGTCATATCTGAGTCCATTGCCAAATTCAATGTCATGAAGTTACCCTGTGCTTTTTTATAAGGGTTTTACAGTTTTAGCTCTTATATTTTGATCTGTGATCCATTTTGAATTAATTTTATATGTGGTGTGAGGTAGGGGTCCAACTTCATTCTTTTGCATGTGGAAATCCAGATGTTCCGGCCCTGTGGGTTGAAAGGACTGTCCTTTCCCTGTTAAGTTGTCCTGATGCCTCTTTTGTAAATTGACTGACCATAAATGTTAGATCATTTCTGGACTCTCAGTTCTAGCACACTAATTTGTACATCTGTACTTAGGCCAGTAACATACTGTCTTTAAATACTGTAGCTTTGTAGTAAGTTTTGAAGTTAGGAAAGGTGAGACCACCAACTTTGGCTTTTCTGGGTCCCTTGCAGTTACATATGAATTCTAGGATTAGCTTGTCCATAGCAGCAAAAAGCCTTCTAGGATTTTGATAGGGATTGTATTGAATTTGTAAGTCAGTTTAGGGAATATTATTGCCTTAATGATATTAAGTCTCCCTGTCTAAGGACCCAGGATGTCTTCCATCTATTTAGGACTTAATTTCTTTCTGTTTTTTTTCTTGGTCAGTTTATCTAAAGTTTTGTCAGTTTTGTTACCTTTTCAAAGAAGTAACTTTTGCTTGTTTTTCTATTTTCTGTTTTATTTGCTTTTCACTCTAATCTTTATTATTCCTTTTGTTTGCTTTGGGTTTAGTTTGCACTTTCTGAAATAATTTTTTTGTGCATAGTATGAGGTGTAGGGACCCATTCTTTTCTGTATGGATGTACCCTTGAGCATCATTTACTGAGAAGTCCGTCCTTTCCCCACCACACTCAGTGTCACTCTTGCCATAAACGAGAAAACCATGTGTGTGAGGCTTAGAAGACTTTTTTCATAGTAATTCCTTAATATCTTCTTCTGTAAGTATTGGTAAACAGGTGGAAGATCACTAACTAGTTTCAGTTCTGGCAGAGTTTCTCTAGCCTTGAAGATTTGTTCAGTCTGCCTGCACAGGCTGTTTTCCTCTGGGAACAGGTGATGCAGTGGGAAAGGGGCAGTTGTGTGAGGGTCCCACAGCCTGCACCCTGATGGCATTGTGGTCAGCCTGAGAAGTTAGGCCAGGTGTCATGCAACACTGCAGGCTGCTCGCAGACATTGGAGTTCATCTGCCAGCCCCCCATTTACCTTCAGCTCATCGTGCGGCTGCTCTTGGCCTTCTCCCCGTCACATGGCCACAGTCATGGACTCGTGACACCAGGGGCCAGGTACCTGGCTTAGAGGAGGCACTCGGGTGATCGAGCTTCCATCCTCCTCTGGCCTTTTCTCCCACAAATGTTTAGTTTTGTGAGATGTGCATAGCACAGAGTTGGACTTCTGAGAAACACGCTGGTGGAGAGGAGGCCAGGTCTGAGATGACCGGCTGGGCTGTGGAGAAGCGTGCATGGAACTGGGTGCCCGCAGGAGAGGGCGTGGCTGAATGGGTGGTTTTGGGCCCACAGGAATGGGGTGAGGGGCAGAGTGTGCAGAGCTCGTGGAGCCCCTGGCAGAGCGTTGGGGACACTGTCCAGCCATGTGTGCTGTGTTGGGAGACGACTGGACACTGGGGGTGCTGGAGCTGTAGCCGTCGGTGTTTGCTCGGGAAACAGTGCTGAGTGGTTGGGCAGCTTGGAGGAGCTGCGTTGCCTTCTGCCCCCTGCGGTCTGTCTCAGGAGCCATTGGTTGGCTGGCAAGTCCAGTTGTTCTCCAGAAATGAGTCTCGTGTGACTGGGTGGCTCCACAAGACCCATTTATTCATGTGGCAGCACTCTTGCCTTTTTTTTTTTTTTAGCTCCATTTACTCTTTTTTTTAAATTAAGTATCATTGATATACTATCTTATGAAGGTTGCACATGAGCAAGATCATGATTACTACATTCACCCATATTATTAGGTAACCTCCCCACTCCCCATTTCAGTCACTGTCCATCAGCACAGTATGCACTCCTGCCTTTTTAAGAAGGCTTTGGTTGGGACGCAGGGGTGTAATATTTGCAAGAACTGGTGAAATTTTTTCCCCCTGCTGTGTGTGGTGAACCAAGTACTCTACTAACTGATTTATATGGAGTTTTTTTATTTAATCCTTATAACAATCCTTTCAAGTGGGGTACTGTCCCAGTTTCTCCATTTCATAAGAGGAAGAGGAGGTGATATGGTGTCTTGCCAGTATTTTTAGCCAGGTAGTCTGCAGTTTGGACCACAGAATAGGAAAAGAGTGACATCTCTTTATGAGGCAGAGAAGCGGTGAAGGTCAAGCTTCCTGCCTATAAGCTGCATTAGCTACAGACTGGGGACACAGAGGTGTGCTGATCCTGGCATGTAGGGGGTCTGCTGTCGCCAGACGTGCCCGTGCAGTCCACTCCCTGGAGTGGTGTGCCACCCAACGGACGCTGGGATCTCTGGCTTCTCTTGCACAGGGTATTCTTGGGAAATGTTGAGGTAGCTCAACAGGGAGCATATAGCCCAGACTGCCTATTTGATCTCTGTCTCCTTTTTGTGCCCTGCCTGCTGGGAGTGACGTGATCCTGCACAGCATAGTGTAGCGTAGAGTGGTCGAGATGCAGGTCAGGTCTGGTTGCGTGCCCCTCGTCCTGTGCCTTTCCAGTATCTGTTGTTTCATTTAATTTTGCTTTATTTGTGGTTTGCATGTGTAACAAACTGGCAGGCTACTAGCCTCCCCTTATCTCTGTCCCCTCTCCCTCCCTCCTCTCTGTGGCAGAGATGTTTCTGCTGCGTGCCTGCTGTAGGAAGATGGCCTGGGTCTCGTTCTCAAGGAGCCCGTCTGTGTCTTTAGAGAAGCTGATGGGCTCTCATGCGCTTGGATTTGTGGGGCAGTGAGACTGGACAGCAGGGGCATGGTGCATTCAGAGGCCTGGGAAGAAACCCCACTTAAGGGTAACGCCTGCCCTTCGCCGTGCTGCTGTTTGTTCTGTTAGTGCTGCGTAGGGTGCATCTCCCTGGTCTCGAGCCCAGACTTCTCTCCTCCAGGTGTGCAGGAAGGAAGGGCTTTTTTGGTTTCGTCAGCCATCATTAAGCATGTGGAACTGAGGTCGGTGGCAGCCTCCCTTCCTGGCTTAGTCTCGGGGGCTGAGGGCTCATGGGCCAGTTTGGCACCATCTGTGTGCAGTGGCCCCTCGGTGGAGCAGCCAGGGCTCCAGGAGCAGGAACTGTGTGCTTTGTGGTGTCCGTGGGTGCTGGGTGCTGGGTTGGGGCTTCTGAGTGTGTCTGCGGGGCAAGTGAGGACTTGGCTGACAGGCTGTTTGTGTTTGATGTGACAGAGTGTATACATTTGCTGGGCAGATGACTGGGTGTGGGAGGCCCGTGGGCACTGGGACTGGGCTGCCTCAGAGGGTGGCAGTGGGGGCTCCCCTTCCTGGCCTGAGGCTGCTGGATCCCAGACGATCCCTGCACTCTGGTGCTGGGGACTCCTCAGGACAGACGTCGGGACACAGCTCACTGGCTGTCTCCCACTGCCCAGTGGAAGGTAGGGCCTGCAGCATCAGGGGTTGGTCAGCAAGAAGAGGGGGACAGACGGAGACTGGCCTGGCCTTGTTGACCAAATCCATCTACCTAGCTTTGTTTCTTAGGACAGAATTTGTAACAATAGTGTATTGTCTGTCTACTGTGAGACACTCAGGCAGTATTGTCATGGGACTGTTTCTAAGTGGTGGACTTTACTTTGTAGGCTTAACTGGTTTAATTATTTTAAGAAGAATTGCCTTGTACTGACTTAATTTATGAATGCTTAGTCAACGAGTGGAAACTCTTTTGGGTGGCACAATAGAGGTACAAGGTTTTGGAATAGATTTCAAGATCAGAACTTTTAGATCCTGACATTCTGGAACATGTATGAACTGTTTGAGAAAATGTGGAGGGAATCGACAGATTGTCCTTGCAGGTCAGCAGGTGTCCTTTCCCAGAATAGCGTATTTGCGTTTGCTCTTTCTTCGTTGCTCTGGTGTGATACCAGGATTATTAACATTTGCAAGAAACTCTGACTTCTCAGTTCCAGAAAAAACTGCGAATTGGTAGCAGCACTTTTAAGTGAAGCAGGGCCCTTCCCTGGTTCTAGGCAGCTTTCATTTCCCCTGGTGGGCATACTGTTAGCACTTCACCTGTCTTCATTTGCTCACTTGTCAGGCAGGCCTTCCAGGCAGGAACTGTTATTCCAGCCTTACAGGTGAGACTGAGGCCAGAGAGGCGAGTGAGTCACTTGCCCAGGGTCCCCTGTTCATTAGAGCTGGCCAGGGCGTGATGGCTGGTGTGAGCAGAGGGTGGGGTGAGGAGGCGCTGGCTGTGTGAGGCCTTGTACTTGAGGGATGGGCGGCCTGCGGCTCTGGCTACTGCGCGGGGCTGGGGTGGGCACAGGACAGTCAGGAGACATTGAGGGAGTCCCGGGAAGAGATGGGCGCTAGGACGAGTGTGGCAACTGCTGAGCTGCTAAAAATGGGTCAGACTGACTCCTATTTGAAGAAAGAGTGAGAGGGAGTAGGTGTGGGAAAGAGATGAGCCTGACAGTGCACTTGTGGTTCCTGAGGCCGGGGGTGCCTCTTAGTCTCCGGGCGACAGTGTCGAGAAGATGGTGGGTCCAGGGTTCAGAAGAGGCCCAGGCTGTCCTGTGGGGATAAGGGGAAGCCAGCAAATGAGACGGGCCTAGCCGGAGAGCTTGAACAAGAATCTGAAGGAAGTGTGGCCTGAAGGCTGGGGGAGGTGGTGGGGGTGGAGATCTATTGGCGGTTGCTAAGACTGAACTGACCTTGAGTTTGATAGTGTGGAGCTTATGGGACCGACTTACTGCATTATCTATTTTGATGTTAGTATCCCTTAAATGCAGTAAATTTACTATGCTCTCTAGGTTGTTGGGGATGTTCTCATATGGCTGGCTGGTAAGTGTCAGAGCCAGTTCTGCCCAGGCCCATATGGGAAGGTGCGGTGGAAGGGCATTCCAAGGTCTGGAAGAAGTCACAAAGCGCACATCAGAGATGTCGGTGGGAAGAAGTAACCTTCCACCCTAATTCTTCTGGAAAATGCAGAGAAGCTGAGTGCCCCAAGATGTAGGCTGAGTCTCTGTCATGGGCTGCAGAGCACAGAGCCAGCGGCCTTGGGCAGGAGGAAAGCCCCACAGGGCGAGCACGTCCCTGGCCCCAGGTCCCAGCCCTGAGAAGGGAGGTGAGCACCTCTTGCTTTGAGGTGGTGAGTCAAACAGGATGGTGTGTGTGCATAAGCCTTATGAATTGTTAACAGCTGGAAAATTAAATAAGAATATTAATATTTTGAGACCACTTGTTTAAGCATTTCTGTGGCTTGCTCTTTTATCATCTTCCTAGGGTGTAGTGCTGCATGGGTCAAGGAGCTAAGTCGCTGGTGAGTGATCAGAGGCTGTGTTGTCTCTCTTTTAGGGGTCATAGAGGGCAATAGGAGGGGAGTGACCTGCCCAGGGTTGCGTGTCGTGTAGGTCCTTCTGGCTGTGTGGAGAAGGTACCTGCGGTCCTCAGGATGGGTGATGTCCCTTCCCTGTGGGGGGCTAGGGATGAGTCTGGGGTTCCAGGCCTGGGCTGATGGCTGGGTTCTGCTTGAGCAGTAGGACGGACAGTAGTGCCATTCATTGAGACAGGGACAGACATGCTTTGGGTGCATCTGGGGATGGTTTGTTCCAGAGGTGGCAAACTTTTTCTGCAGAGGCTAGGTAGTAAATATTTTAGGCTCTGTGCACCAAGAAGCAGAATCAAGGATAATTCCACAGTTTTTTATTGGCAAAAGTAAAATATAATATTAATAATTGACTGCTTTTTTTTTTTCTTGGTAATACAGATCTTCTGATCAGAAGAGTGGAGTTTTAGAAGAACCATCACATTTTGCTTAATTGGGGTTCACAGTTAGTGCTCTGCCCCTCTGTCAGTGCTGAGCCTTGATACAGTTTTCTGTATTTCATCTTTGGAAATGTCTTTGCACTGACACGTTTTGCCAAATTCTAGTATCTGTTCAGGAGCGTATGATTTTTTAAATTTGTTATTGAAATGTAATTCACCTACCATGAAACGAACATTTAAAAAGTGTACAATTTAGTGATTTTTTTCTATACTCACAGAGTTGTGCAGCTATCACCACTCTTTAATTGCAGAACATTTCTATCACTCTGAAGAGAAACCTGTTCCCATTAGCAGCCATTCCCTATTCTTTCCTCCTTGTAGCCCCTGGCAGCCAGTGGTCTACTTCTGTGTCTATGGATTTGCCTTTTCTGGATATTTCATATAAATGGAATCATACAATAAGTGGTCTTTTGTGATTGTCTTCTTTTATTTAGCATAATGTTTCCAAGGTGTACCCATGTTGTAGCACATATCAGTACCTTTTTCCTTTATATGGACAGATAACATTTCGTTGTATGGAAGTTGCACATTTAATTCATCTGTTCATCAGTAGATGGACGTTTGGGTCGATTTCCACTCTTTGGCTATTGTGAACATTGCTTCTGTGACTGTTGGAGTACAGGTGTGAACCTCTGCTCTTAGTTCTCTTGGTTATTTACCTAGCATCAGGATTGCTGGGTCATGCTGTAACTGTGTTTAACTGAGTAATTACTAAACTTTTCCACAAGTGACTGAACTACTTTACACTGTCACAAGCAGTGTGAGAGAGGCAGGTGTCAGGGGCCCTTGGTGGGAGGGGGATGCAACAGGAAGGACCCATTGTTAATTGTTTCCCAGCGCTGAGCTGGCAGCCTAACCCATGGAGGCAGGTCAAAAAGATAAAAATTACTGATGCGTGGGCTTGGGAGTGTTATGTGCAGGGCTTCACCTGAAGGGAAGACAGTGTTGGCAGGGTTAGGTGTTCGCTGCCAGGCCAGTTTATCAGCAGGCGGGTTAGTTCGGGAACAGCAGAGGATTGCAGTTTGGGACATGGAAGCTCTGGCAAAGCCACAGGCTAGTCCCACTGACCGGTGATGGCAGGGGCGCGGCGAGGGGTTCTGAGGGAAAGCCCTCTGGAGAAAGGCGGGCGCTCACCGACGGGGTTGCAGTCGGCCGGTCTCTTGTGGGAGCGCAGCGCGTGCCTCTCCTGTTGGCATCTGAGATTGAGGGGGCCTCTTCCTGACACGGGGTCGGTTGGGGTCTATGATCACAGTTCTTCCTGTGACTGAAGGAAGGCTCCCCCTTTCAGCTTCCCACCTCCACCTCAGTGAGGTTTCCCTTTATTACTTCCCACATCACTCAGGGAAGTTGAGTAATGAATGAATGGATTCACAGTAATTACCACATATGAAGAAGTCGTTAATAGTGTTTTTTAAAGTAATGGCAAATTGAAAAATCATAGACAATCAGTGGGAGAAAAATGCTAACATCATACATCAACCTGATGAAATAGTAGACTACCATTAACGTAGTGATGGGGAGGCCCATGGAGACGTGACGGAATGTTTGCAGGGAAGCGTTCATACGGCTCACAGTCACTGGAAATATACCTGAGGAGAAACTGGAAGGAAATGAAACTTTTGAGTTAACTTGTTTCAAAATCTCCCTTTAATTTTGTCTTCCTAGGGAACAAATCTGCTAATATGTAGGGAGGAACTCACATGGGGTTTTGCTTTTCCTGACTGCCTTGGACCAAGGCTGGGCCCAGGGGCAGGGGAGCGTGGGGGACCTCCAGTGTGGTTGTGTGGTCTGCAGGTCCTCCATCTTCACGTGCTAAGTCAGCTGGTGCTTACCAGGTGCCCACCCTGTGCGTGCCCAGGGAAGTAGCCGTGGCCGGATGGCGGACCCAGATGCAGAGGAGAATGGGTGTGGGCAGGCGGTCCTGGAGAATCACGCAGGAGGCCAGCATTGCTGCAGTGGTGTGAAGGTGGGGACAGAGGTCAGGACTTGGTGGCTGGGCAAGGTAGAAGGTTCTGGTTCATATTTGAACAGGGCCATTCTTGTTGTGCATTGAGAATTGGCTGAAGGGAGCAAAAGGGAAAAGGGCTGCTGCACGATTTGGGTGACAGACGTGGCTTGGCAAGGCAGTGAGAAAAAAGGTCAGATTCAGGATCTCCTACAGATGGAGCACTCAAGGTTTAAAAATAAATTGCTCTGGGAAGTGAGAGAGAAGTTGAGGATGATGTCTTGAGAAGTAGTGAGATTATTTTGAAAGTAGAGCCAGAGCAGCTTTGGGGAGGGGTCATGAGCATGGTGTAGGGTAGGGCCAGCATGAGCTGTGTGACAGGCAAGTGGTCAGAGACATTTGTGGGAAGGAGGTCTGATCAGGAACCCCAGTGAGGAGGTCCCCATGTCGCAGGCCTGAAGCCCTCCGGGCAAGGAGGCCTGGTGGCGTGCTCAGCCTGGTGCTGTCCAGGGGGTGCGGCAGCCCCAGCTCTGCCCATGCCTGCCGCCACCTCCCCCAGACCTGCCAGGAGAGTTGGGGGGGGGTCGTTGAGGGGCGGGCAGATCTCCCTTATTGAGAATCACCTTCTTAGAGAGACCTCAGCTCCTGACCGCCTCTGTCAGCCCAAGCGGGTCACACCCCTAGGCTGCAGCAGGCCCTGGCCACTCCCCTGCATCTCCCTGACCCTCAGGCTCTGGACCTTCGCAGAATTCTGGTTACTTACTCTTGCCTGTGTGATTCATTCTCTCCTAGGCATCCAGAGGGATCCTTAAATGCTAAAGAAACAAAACTCCCCTCCATAAAGTCGCTGCTGTTACCAGGAAGCGCAGGACCCTTTGCCTGCCAAGCGCTCTCGCTGCCTGTGTGCTCAGACGTCTGGCTGGGTGTGCGGAGGCCTTCCCTCTCACTGCTCTGAGGGAGTGCCCTGTGCTCCCCTGTGCTTCAGCCTGCTTCGTTTGTGAAGCTGTCCTCTGTGTCCTCGTGTTGTGGGGAGTTTGATGCCCCTTGCCTTTGGAATGTCTGCCTTAAGGGCAGGCACCTTGTATGTCTCTGTCCCTGTTTTGGAGCCTTGACACCTGTCCTGCCATATGGACTCACTCTTGAGTAGGAATGAATCTCCTTCTAGACTTTTCTGGCCTTTATGTGTATACATAGATGTGTATTACTCATTTTACATATAAAGTTAGTATCCAGTACATGTGTTTTTAAGTGGCTTTTTTTTCATTATTCTCATTGTTTTCTAAAACTTGTTCCTTTTTACTTTCCTACTATGAGATTTTCTAGGTCGAAAATGCAAAGCATTCGTAATGATACTTTTTAGCACTAATGAATTTGATCATCCCCCCCATGGCCCAACACAGGCATCACTGTGACTTGAGCTGGACACCTTGTGAAGGCTTCTACTGGGCATGCAGGCAGCCAGATGGGTCCGAAGGCCAGTGGTGAACATCCCGTCCTTCACTCACGTGGCCCTCCAGAAGCACGTGCACTTCTCCCGGGCTCCTCCTGTGCGTGTGGCCGCCTGGGCCTTGAGAATAGGAAGAATGGCAAGAAAGGCTGGATGAGGCTGGACCCTGATGGCCAGGAGGAGAGCTGAGCCCACCCATCTCCTCCTGGGCTGTGGGTTGTTTAGTTTCCTAGGAACATAATAAAGCAGGATCCACATTTTATTAAAAAAAAATTAATGTCGCTTTATTTTCTTGAAAATTGAGACCTAACAAATTTGTTGTTCAGTTGGAACAGAGTGCATAAAGTAGTTTTCACACATAAAACATTATATAAGATTGTGTGGAGGAAATCTTAAGGTGATACAAAAAAGCAGATGTTTAAGTGGCCCTTTTTTTTTTTATTAATACAAAGAAAATTGCTCATAATTTCATGACCCAGATAACTTCTGTTGGCATGTTTCACACACACACACCCCGCCGTTTGGAAGATGTAGGCATTCTGAGTCTGCTCATGATTCTTTCCTGCTGTCCTTTCTGCACAGTCTCATTGTGCTTACATTTCTAAAAAGTGTATAGTTTTATTTTGATAGCTTTTAGTTCTGTAAAGCAAGTGTCATGCTGTATGTAATTTTCTGGGGTTTCTTTTTTCACTAAGATTCATTCATACTGAATGTTACTGTAATTGATTGATTTGGTCTGCTTTCTAGTCTGTCGCTGTTTGAAAACCCTCATGTTTTCCTCTGCTCTCCTGTGAGGGACTTGTCAGTGGTTCGCAGGGTTTCTTCTCTCTTTTCCCCTCCTCTCAAAGACTGTGTCCTGTGGTGCTACATTTCCATGCTCTGCTCTTTCTTGGCTGTACACTGAGGCCTGGGATTGGAGTTGGGGGCCATCTGAGTGTCAGCGTCAGGAGAGGGCACAAGACCCCACATGTGGTTGTGGTGGTGCTCAGTCCCACAGTGCCCTGGAGGTCCTGGGGGTCCCCGTCCCTCTTCCTCCGCAGCTTTATCAGGCGGTTTGGTTCTGGTTGTTCTGAAGTGTACAGGGGCCACCCACTCACCTACTTGGTATTCGCTTGATCACTAATCATGTCTAATGTCTCCTGTTTATTGGCTGAATGAGTTTCCTTTTTTGTGAAATGTCCGTAGATGGCATTTGTCCGTGTTTTGGTGTTTTGTGCTTTCGTTTTACAATTCGTGGCATATTAATACTAAATCTGTGGTGTGTGTTGTGAGTATATTCTTCTACTTTTAGTTAGTCGTTTCTGTATCTTAATGCTGTCTGTATCTCACAGTCTAAAGTATACTTACTTGGATTTTTAACTCATAAGTTTTGTTCTTAATGTTTAATCCTTATTCTGCCTGAAGGTGCCTTTTTTTCTTGTATTTAAAAGTTGTTCTAAAAAGTAAATGGTATGAGTAGGGATTCGATGTCAGCCTTTTTCACATGCTTGCTCACTTTTCCTGATTTCAGGTATTGGGTGAGTTTTCTTTCTCCACGAGTACGGCACACAACATCCCAGAGTCCAGATGTGTGTGAACCTCTTTCTGGTCTCATACCTCTTGTCAGCTTGCCTCTATCCCACTTCCTCATCACAGGTTTCATCCTAAGTCCTTGAAACGGGTAGGCAGGTCATCCCTGCATGCTCCTCCATTTCAGAAGCATTTGGATATTTTGGGCCATTTATTCTTCAATACAAACTTCAAAATCATCAAATTGCATGAAAAATGCTGTTGTGAATCACTATTGGAATTGCATCGCGTCTGTAAATCAACCTGATGAGCCAATCTGATGAGGATATAGTGCTGCATCTCTTTGTTCATTTAGTGAAAAAACCCCCAAAACTCAGTGAGGTGGTCTTTTTCCTGAGAGGCCTAGCCATCTGCTAGGTTTATCCCTAGGGAACTGATATTTCCCAGTGCCGTCATAGATGATGTTAATTCCCACGTTCAGCTGCTCACACTGGTGTATAGCAAGGCAACCCGCTGGTCAGCCTTGGACCTGACATGCAATCCCCCTTGCTGGGCTCTGCTGTTACTCCTACTAGTTCTAGGTCATAGGATCTGCAAATAATAGCAGTTTGGTTTCTTCCTTTCTGATACTGTTGTCCTGCGTATCCGTTGCTCTCTAGTTTCGATGCGCCTTTCATGATCCCTCTTGACTTTGAAGGGATGCTTCTGGTATCTCCCCATGCAAGATGATGTTGACCTTACTAGCTTTTAAACACTCCATCAGAGCAGGGAAAATTCTGTTCCTAACTGGCTGAGTTTTGAAAATCATACTTAGGTACTGAATTTTACCAAATGCTTTCTCTATACATCTTTAAAAAATCTATGAATGTGAATTACATTTATGAATTTGTCTAAAGTTAAAGTACTTGCATATCTGGGATACATCCAGTACCTAGTAGTAGTATTTTTTTTTATTTCTTCTATTTTGATATCGTTAATGTACAATTACTTGAACAACATTATGGTTACTAGACTCCCCCTGTTATCAAGCCCCTCCCACATACCCCATTACAGTCACTGTCCATCAGCATAGTAAGATGCTATAGAATCATTACTTGTCTTCTCTGTATATACTGCCTTTCTAAAGTCCCCCTGCCTGCTACATTATGTGTGTGAATCATAATGGCCCTTTTTCCCCCTTATCCCTCCCTCCCCACCCATCCTCCCCAGTCCCTTTCCCTTTGGTAACTGTGAGCCCATTCTTGGGTTCTGTGAGACTGCTGTTGTTTTGTTCCTTCAGTTTTTCTTTGTTCTTATACTCCACAGATGAGTGAAATCATTTGATAGTTGTCTTTCTCCGCCTGGCTTATTTCACTGAGCATAATACCCTCTAGCTCCATCCACATTGTTGCAAATGGTGGGATTTTTTTTTTTCTTATGGCTGAATGATACTCCATTGTGTATATGTACCACCTCTTTTTTATCCATTCATCTACTGATGGACACTTAGGTTGCTTCCATTTCTTGGCTATTGTAAATAGTGCTGCAATAAACATAGGGGTGCATATGTTTCTTTCAAATTGGGCTGCTGCATTCTTAGGGTAAATTCCTAGAGGTGGAATTCCTGGGTCAAATGGTATTTCTATTTTGAGTTTTTTGAGGAACCTCCATACTGCTTTCCACAATGGTTGAACTAGTTTACATTCCCACCAGCAGTGTAGGAGGGTTCCCCTTTCTCCACATCCTTGCCAACATTTGTTGTTGTTTGTCTTTTGGATGGCGGCCATCCTAACTGGTGTGAGGTGATATCTCATTGTGGTTTTAATTTGCATTTCTCTGATGATTAGTGATGTGGAGCATCTTTCCATGTGCCTGTTGGCCATCTGAATTTCTTCTTTGGAGAAATGTCTTTTCAGCTTCTCTGCCCATTTTTTAATTGGCTTATTTACTTGTTGTTTGTTGAGGTGCGTGAGCTCTTTATATAATTTGGATGTCAACCCCTTGTCGGATATGTCATTTATGAATATATTTTCCCATACTGTAGGATGTCTTTTTGTTCTGCCTAGGTGTTCTTTGCTATACAGAAGCTTTTTAGTTTGATATAGTCCCACTTATTCATCTTGCTTTTGTTGCCCTTGCCTGGGGGGATATGTTCATGAAGAAGTTGCTCATGTTTATGTCTGAGAGATTTTTGCCTCTGTTTTTTTCTAAGAGTTTTATGGTTTCATGACTTACATTCAGGTCTTTGATCCATTTTGAGTTTACTTTTGTGTATGGGGTTAGACAGTAATCCAGTTTCATTCTCTTACATGTAGCTGTCCAATTTTGCCAACACCAGCTGTTGAAGAGGCTGTCATTTCCCCATTGTATATCCATGGTTCCTTTATCATATATTAATTGACCATATATATTCAGGTTAATATCTGGACTCTCTATTCTGTTCCACTGGTCTATGGGTCTTTTCTTATGCCAGTACCAAATTGTCTTGATTACTGTGGCTTTGTAGTAGAGCTTGAAGTCAGGGAGCTTAATTCCCCCTGTTTTAATCTTCATTCTCAGGATTTCTTTGGCTATTTGGGGTCTTTTGTGGTTCCATATGAATTTTAGAACTATTTGCTCTAGTTCATTAAAGAATGCTGTTGGTATTTTGATAGGGATTGCACTGAATCTGTAGGTTGCTTTAGGCAGGATGGCCATTTTGACAGTACTAATTCTTCCTAGCCAAGAGCATGGGATGAGTTTCCATTTATTAGTGTCTTCTTTAATTTCTCTCATGAGTGTCTTGTAGTTTTCAGGGTATAGGTCTTTCACTTCCTTGGTTAGGTTTATTCCTAGGTATTTAATTCTTTTTGATGCAATTGTGAATGGAATTGTTATTCTGATTTCTGTTTCTGCTAGTTCATCGTTAGTATATATGAATGCAACAGATTTCTGTGTATTAATTTTGTATCCTGCAACTTTGCTGAATTCAGATATTAGATCTAGTAGTTTTGGAGTGGATTCTGTAGTAGGGTTTTTTACATACAATATCATGTCATCTGCAAACAGGGACAGTTTGACTTCTTTCTTGCCAGTCTGGATGTCTTTTATTTCTTTGTGTTGTCTGATTGCCATGGCTAGGACCTCCAGAACTATGTTGAATAAAAGTGGGGAGAGTGGGCATCCTTTTCTTGTTCCCGATCTTAAAGGAAAAGCTTTCAGCTTCTTGCTGTTAAGTATAATGTTGGCTGTGGGTTTGTCATATATGCCCTTTATTATGTTGAGGTACTTGCCCTCTATACCCATTTTGTTGAGAGTTTTTACCATGATGGATGTTGAATTTTGTCGAATGCTTTTTCAGCATCTATTGAGATGATCATGTGGTTTTTGTCCATCTTTTTGTTGATGTGGTGGATGATGTTGATGGATTTTTGAATGTTGTACCATCCTTGCATTCCTGGGATGAATCCCACTTGATCATGATGGATGATCTTTTTTATGTATTTTTGAATTCAGTTTGCTAATGTTTTGTTGAATATTTTTGCATCTATATTCATCAGGGATATTGGTCTGTAATTTTCTTTTTTGGTGGGGTCGTTGCCTGGTTTGGGCATTAGAGTGATGTTGGCCTCATAGAATGAGTTTGGGAGTATTCCCTCCTCTTCTGTTTTTTGGAAAACTTTAAGGAGAATGCATATTAGTTCTTCACTAAATGTTTGATAAAATACAGCAGTGAAACCATCTGGTACAGGTGTTTTGTTCTTAGGTAGTTTTTTGATTACCAATTCAATTTCTTTGCTGGTGTTTGGTCTATTCAGATTTTCTGTTTCTTCCTTGGTCAGCCTTGAAAGGTTGTATTTTTCTAGAAAGTTGTCCATTTGTTCTAGGGTATCCAGTTTGTTAGCATATACTTTTTCATAGTATTCTCTAATAATTCTTTGTATTTCTGTGGTGTCTGTAGTGATTTTTCCTTTCTCATTTCTGATTCTGCTTATGTGTGTAGATTCTCTTTTTTTCTTGATAAGTCTGGCTAGGGGTTTATCGATTTTATTTTCTCGAAGAACCAGCTTCTGCTTTCATTGATTCTTTCTATTGTTTTATTCTCCTCAATTTTATTTATTTCTGCTTTAATCTTTATTATGCTTCTACTGACTTTGGGCCTCATTTGTTCTTCCTTTTCTAGTTTTGTTAATTGTGAGTTTAGACTGTTCATATGGGATTGTTAGATTGTTATTCTTTCCTGAGGTAGGCGTGTATTGCAATGTATTTCGCTCTTAGCACGGCCTTGGCTGCGTCCCACAGATTTTGTGTTGTTGAATTATTGTTGTCTTTTGTCTCCATATATTGCTTGATCTCTTTTTTATTTGATCATTGATCCATTGATTATTTAGGAGCATCTTAAGCCTCCATGTGTTTGTGGGATTTTTCGTTTTCTTTGTGTAATTTATTTCTAGTTTTATACTTTGTGATCTGAGAAGCTGGTTGGTACAATTTCAGTCTTTTTAAATTTACTGAGGTTCTTTTTGTGGCCTAGCATATAATCTGTTCTTGAAAATGTTCCATGTGCACTTGAGAAGAATGTGTATCCTGTTGCTTTTGGATGGAGTGTTCTGTAGATGTCCGTTAGGTCCATCTGTTCTAATATGTTGTTCAGTGCCTCTGTCTCTTTACTTATTTTCTGTCTGGTTGATCTGACCTTTGGAGTGATTTGTGTGTTGAAGTCTCCTAAAATGAATGCATTACATTCTATTTCCCCCTTCAACTCTATTAGTATGTGTTGCACATATGTAGGTGATCCTGTATTGGGCATGTAGATATTTATAATAGTTATATCCTCTTGTTGGACTGACCCCTTTATCATTATGTAATGTCCTTCTTTGTCTCTTGGACTTTCTTTGTTTTGAAGTCTATTTTATCTGATACAAGTACTGCAACTCCAGCTTTATTCTCACTGTTAGTTGCATGAAATATCTTTTTCCATCCCTTTACTTTCGTCTGTGTATGTCTTTGGGTTTGAGGTGAGTGTCTTGTAGGCAGCATATAGACGGGTCTTGTTTTTTATCCATTCAGTAACTCTATGTCTTTTGATTGGTGCATTCAGACCATTTATATTTAGGGTGATTATCAATAGGTATGTACTTATTGCCATTGCAGGCTTTAGATTCATGGTTACTGAAGGTTCTAGGGTAATTCCCTTACTATCTAACAATCTAATTTAACTTGGTTCGTATGCTATTACAAACACAACCTAAAGGTTCTTTTTTTTTTTTCCTCCTCCATTCTTTGTATGTTATGAATCATATTCTGTACTCTTTGTCTATCCCTTGGGTGACATCTATTTAGCCTTAGGAATACTTCCATCTAAAACAGTCCCTCCAAAATGCACTGTAGAGGTGGTTTGTGGGAGGTAAATTCTCTCAGCTTTTGCTTATATGAAAATAGTTTAATCCCTCCTTCAAATTTAAATGATAATCTTGCTGGGTAGAGTATTCTTGGTTCGAGGCCCTTCTGCTTTATTGCATTAAATATATCATGCCACTCCCTTCCAGCCTGTAAGGTTTCTGCTGAGAAGTCTGATGATAGCCTGATGGGTTTTCCTTTGTATGTGATCTTTTTTCTCTCTCTAGCTGCTTTTAAAAGCCCGTCTTTATCCTTGATCTTTGCCATTTTAATTATTATATGTCTTGATGTTGTCTTCCTTTGGGTCCCTTGTGTTGAGAGATCTGTGCACCTCCATGGCTTGAGAGACTATCTTCTTCCCCAGATCGGGGAAGTTTTCAGCAATTACCTCCTCAATGACACCTTCTATCCCTTTTTCTCTCTCTTCTTTTTCTGGTACCCCTATAATGAGAATATTGTTCGATTTGGATTGGTCACACATTTCTCTCAATATTCTTTCATTCTTAGAGATTATTTTTTCTTTGTGCCTCAGCTTCTTTGTATTCCTCTTCTCTAATTTCTATTCCATTTACCATGTCTTCTACTACATCTAATCTGCTTTTAAACCCTCCATAATATGTTTCATTTCAGATATGGAATTTCTTAATGATTGATGCTCCGACTTAAATTCGTTCCTGAGTTCTTGAAGATTTTTCTGTACCTCAATCAACATGCTTATAATGTTTATTTTGAACTCTCCTTCAGGAAGATTGGTGAATTCTGTTTCATTTGGCCCTTTTTCTGGGGTTTATGAGATTTTGGTCTGAACCATGTTCTTTTGACGTTTCATTTTTCTATGTGGTGCCCACTAGTGCCCAGAAGCTCCAGTCTCTGGAGCTGCTCAGTCCCTAGAGTGAGGTTGGGGGTTGTAGGGGAGCAGAGCTAGTGCCTTGGGGGAGGAAAGATCTGTTTCCTGATTCCCGTCTATGGTGCCTGACTCCAGTGTCAGAGCCAGTGGGCTGAGCACCCACGTGTAAACCTCTGTGCTTGGCATCTCTAGCTGTTGTGTGCGGGGCCTCCCTCTGGCTGGCCTGACACTAGCGCAGTGACAGCCGGTTTGCGAACCAGTGCTTTTGGGCCAGGAGGAACATTCAGCAGGCTGCATGTCACAGTGGGGGGCCTTGGAGCTGAGCAGCCAGCCAGGGGGATGGCGTGCCTGAAGCTCCCCAAAGTTCCCAACCAGCTGGGCAGAGTGCGCCCAGACAACCTTGCCCAGCTCTCCCCTCCCCCACTCAATGGGCTCCATGCAAACCCCGCCCCTTCAGCAGCCCTCTGGCTGCCAGGAAGCCTCTCGGACCGCCTGCCTTTCCTCTGGCACAGAGCGGCCAGGTGTGGATCCCGTCCTCCACAGACGCCTGGAATCTTGGTCTCTCAAGCACTCTGCCTGCCAGAGCTCCCCAACGTCTAGAGCACCACACAGTGTAGGTTTCTGCTCGCAAAGCAGATCTCCAGGGCTGGGTGTTCAGCAGTCCCAGGCTGCCACCCCCTCCCTGCCCCGTTTCTCTTCCTCCCCCCGGTGAGCTGGGGTGGGGGAGGGGCCTGGGTCCTACTGGATCAAGGCTTTGGTACGTTACCCTGTTCCGGGAGGTCTGCTCTGTTCCTGAGGTCTGTGTGCAGTCTGCGGCAGCCTTCTTTCCTGTTGCTGTTCTAGGGCTAGTTGTGTCAATTAACTATTTTTGTACTGTTTGTGGTTTTGGAAAGAGTTCTCTGTCTCACCTCTCACGCTGCCATCTTGAATCCCAGTCCTCAGTAGTATGTTTTTATTCGACTTAAGTTGCTACTATTTTAAGAGTTTAACCTCTGTTTATTTAGAAATCTCTCCTCATTTCATTGTCTCCTTCCTTCTCCACTCTGCGGACTTATTTTATTCATTTGTATGTGCCTTAGGTGGGACCTTTTTTTCATGAAGCTGCAGGCCCACAGGTTCTGTTTTCATGATTACTTTGGGTGTGAAGGGGCAGGGAAGGATGGGGTCGGGAGACTGTGTGGCTCTCTGGGCATAGATCAGTGTCACGATCTCGTTCTGTTGTCTGGTGGGTTAATGGATCCTTATTGTGTGATCAAAGATAATTGAGTAAGTGAAGAAAAGTGTGGTCCAGTGGTGACAGGGCATTTGTACAGAGTTGGGTTCATCAGAATTCTGAGCACATGAGGTCCGAGAGAGGAAAGAAAAGGAGAACAGGTGAATAGTGAGTAGAGGTGCATATTGAAAGGTGGCCGTCCACCTCCCTTTCTGCTCTTAATCTCACTTACAAAGGTCAGCTACCGATAGTTTCTCATAATTCCTTCCACAAAGATTTTCATGCACATGCCAGCACCTTTTCCTGCGGGGACCCTGCACACACCTCGTTCTGAGCCTTGCCTTTGGCTCGTGTGCGTGACCTTCCCACAGCAGCACATCAGCTTTTTCTTACATTTTTCAGGAGCCTTTTAATATTTCCTTGCAGGGGTGTTAACAGTTCCTATAACTAGTCTTTGTTTTTGGATGTTTAGGTGGTCTGATCTAGAAAGAAGAATGAATGTCCTTTTTGCGTATAGCTTGGAGAACTTTGTATCTTAGAGCAAACTAAGAGGTAGAATTGCTTTGCCACTGGGATGTGTGTTCTGAAATGTTACGGATGCTGCCAGGCTCCCCCTGAGAGGTTGCTTTACTTTTATTTAGCCACAGTATGTACTGGAGGATTGTTTGTCCACACTCTTCTCTTAACGGACTTTTGCCAGTCTCACAGGTGAGAAGTGGAGTCTTGGCTTTAAATGCATTTTCTTAGTAACGAGCGGGCGGCTGCACTTACTTTATTAGCATGTGCGCTCTCTTCCAGTGGTCTGCCTCTTCTGTCATTTTGTACCTCTGGGGACGGAGCTGAGCTGGGCAGAATTTTCTGATGGGGTCTGGGTTGTCTGTGAGCTGGATAGGTTTATAAACAACCATGGATCTTTTGACATTGTTCTCTGCGTTTTAATATAGTGGCTGAGTTCGGTGTGCCATTGTTTGCTCTTGGCTTGGTGGAATCCGGTGTTAGAGAAATGATTTGTCACTCATTTTTCAGACTTGTCAGTGGTTTTGGCTTGACCACATCCCTGTCATGTTTCTGGGGTTCAGCCACAGTCCACAGGCACAGGTCAACACCAGCACCCCACCAAAGAGGCCGAAAATGGGTGGGGGTTTACAGAAGAGCATTTATATAGAAAGGTTAGTATTTACTTTCCTATAACTTTAAAAATACAAAATAATGTTTTTATTTTACAGTTTGCATGAAACAAAGTCTCTTTTAAAATGAAAGACTTCAAATATTTACTGTTTCATATCAAGAGCCCAGCTTAGACTTGACTGGGGACTGGCCCAGATCTAAGGGTCTGTTCCCTCAAGGGGGAGCTGGGAGTAGGGCTGGGTTGGGGGCATTGGAAGGGGCTGGCCACCCTGCTTAGGGGGTTCTCACCGCAGGGTGGGGTCAGGTGCTGAGCCCATGTACCCGCAGGGGCGGGGGTAAGCCTGGGTCTGCTTCTCTGTGGTTCGTGTGGGCTCTAGGCTCCAGAGGTGTGTCTTTAGGGTCAGCTCCTTACAACAGGGATGGTAAGGTGGCTCCTGTTCCCTTAAACATGACCTCACATTCCTTTCCTAGGTTTTTATTTGTTAGTATTTTTTAAACAAAGCTGACTCCAAGAGACCCTAAGAGGAGTAGTTTTGTGTGTGGGGTGGGTAGGTAGTGAGCTGTGTTGATGGTTTCTGTAGAAGGACCCATCACCATTTTTAGGGTGAGGATGATAAATGTACAAAAATGATTTCCTTCCAAGAAAACTCAGATTATTTAAGACTGCCTGCTGATCCTCAAGTTTGAGGTGCCCTGTGGCCCCACAACTCTGGCTGCTCTGTGCCTGGGGCTGTGTCTGTTTCACAAATGGTAGCTGTTTCTGAGCCGGGGCCTGGAGCACACCGCCTGCCTGCTTGAGTGAGCTGCTGTGGGCCGCGTAGTGGGTGCTGTGGGGTGGCGGAAGCTGCACGCCAGGAGTCACTGCCTCCTTTAACCCTTGTGTGCATATCTAGTTCTCCTGGCTGGGGGCAGGGCTGGGGAAGCGGGGGTCTCTTGTGCTGCTGAGGCCAGCTCCTCGCCCCATCTGGCCCCCGGCACAGTAACCCTATTTTCATGTCTTGCCAGCGATCATGTGCTTCCTTGAGAGTGGGGGTGGGAGGTGCCTCCATAGCTGGGTTCCCCAGGAAGGTCTGTTCCATCTTGGCAGAAAGAGTCTCGGAGGTTTTTCGTTTTGGTGATTTTTTTCTCTTGCTTGAACGTTTTTGAAGAGTCCTCAATTACCTGTGGACTGAGAGGATGTTTCTTGGCTCTTCCTGCCCTCCTGCATGGTGCCTGGGTGGTGCTGGCAAGCTGCCAAAGCACTGTGCAGATCTCTGATATTCCATGCAGGCTGCGGAAGAGGCCCCCTGTCAGTGACCACTCACCAGGGTGCCTCCTAACCCTGACCCATTTGGTGCTGGTCTGGGGCCTAGTGTGGGCCGAGGCCTTATTTATGGGAATTAGCCGGGCTGGAGCAGGGTTCCCTGGCTGCCTGTTCTAGAACCCGTTCGAGGAACAAAAGGGTTGGGGAGGGGAGGCTCCTCTCCTAATCTGAGGACCCAGCAGCTCCAGGAGTGAGGGAAGCCTGCTCCTGGGGGTCCCTGGACCCAGGCCGCACCCTGGCAAGTGGCTGTTGTGGGCGGGACCATTTAACCAGGTGTGTGCAGGCGTTAACACCTGTGAGGCAGGTTTCCTTGGAGGTTAACATTAGCAGCTCAGCCTGTGTGGGAGTAGTTCCTCCTTTTTGAGTGGGAAGTGTGCTTTTAGGGAACACCTTTCCCTGGGCACACTAAGGTCATGTCCAGCAGGTTCTGGCCTCCCTTCCCTTCCTGTCTGCCCCTTGGATGATGATCCCTCTAAAAAAGGGCGACAGGACCGTTGGCAGGGGCACACTGAGCCCGAGGAGGGGGCAGAGCCTGGGTACGTGTGCTTGGCAGGGCTGGGGAGGCCTGTGCTCAGTCAGACGTCTCCTTTTTGTTTTCAGAGAATTTTAGAGAGTGGTTTTTGGTGCTGGAGGCCTTTTATCTCACACTTGAAGCGATATGATCATCTGTGGGTTGGATATCAAGAAAAATGGAGCAGCATAGCCAAAGTGAAAAGTTTACTGATGTGGGCTAAAAGTTGGGGTGGGCCAGTGCTTTGCCTCTGGGGCCAGGGCTGGAGAGCTGCGCTCTGCTGTTGGTCCCTGTGGGCGGGGCTGTTGGCATCTGACATCTGTTAGAAATAAGTAGTGTGCAGTGTGTGATGCTGCTGGGGGCCCTCGCATCTGGGAAGGAGCCTGTCCAGATTCCGCCTCAAGGAGAAGCTGCCTTTGAGGGTTGGACGGCGGCATGGGGGCCTTTGCTCCAGCAGGTTCCTGCCCCACACGCTTGTCAAAGAGAAGAGGAGCTCATGTCTCCCGTACAGGCGTCGAGGGGCACATTTCTTCTTCTCTGCCTTGAAGAAGAGAGGGAGCCGCTGGGGTGCAGCTAGGCAGGAGAAGGAAGGCCAGAGGAAGACGGGGTGCCAGGGTTCCTGAGCCTGACGGACACGGGACCTCAGGCTCCTTCTAGAAAAGGAGGATCCCCCCTCCTTCCACTTCCTCCACCCACCCTCCCGTCCGCCTACCTGCCCCCTCCACTCCTGGGGTGTGCCGTACCGGTTAGAGCGTACCGTGGCCCTGGGGATGGCAGGTTCCAACAGTACTGTTTTATCATAAAGTGAAGGACTTGCTAGTCCAGAAGGAACAGACAGACCAACAGAATTCCTATTTCACATAGATCTTATGCTCTGATTGGGGAAAAATTTCGCTTCTGTGTCACATGCCTCAAAATATTCAACTCCTTTAGTTATCTTTACCATTCGTAGTCTGTCAAAATGGCAGTTTTGAATCAAATTCATCTCTGTATGAGTTTGTTTTTCCCACGTAGTTTCAATCCTGTTACAGAGCAGTCTGGTGGAAAGATTCTTCAAAAAACCTGCAGTGTAATTCGGAAAGGCATCGCGCGAGAACCGTTCCAATTACCGGGAAATCACTAAGGTCTGTGGTTTTCTGCGTGTAGCGTGCACTTGTTCTTCCGGCCGCCAGATGGCGCCTTGGTGCCAGCGAGCCCGCGCCCCGCGCCCGCTCCCCGGGCTTCCTCAGAGGCGTGCCGCCCGGTGCCCGTCTGATTCGAGGTGATCGCGTCTGCGTTACCCGCTTGGGCGAGGACTACCCCCGCTCCGGGCGGCTCGGCCCCGCAGCACGAGGCCTGGTGCCCCAGGAAGCGTGACCTCTCTCCCCGGCAGGCGTCACTGGGCCCCTGTGGAGCGCGTGCGCGTCCTCCACCGCGACCTCGCGGGTCGCAGCCTCCCGCCCTCTCCGCCGCTGCTTCTGCGTCCTGGGGTTTCGGGAAGGCCCTCACTCCAGTTACGCCACGTCCTCTTGGTGTGTGGTTTTGCCCGGCTTGCCCACCTCCCACGTTCTTCAGAAGAGAAGGGGCTCTCAGCGAGCGACGGCACGTCCCCCGCCCCGTGCCCGCCCGGTGGTGGAGCTGCGGCCCCTGGGAAGCCCGGGGCTGCCCGGGCCGTGGTCGGCCACTGCGGCCCCGCTGAGGCCAGCGCGCTGTGGTGCCTCCTGCTGGGCGCCGGCGGCTTGGAGTGAGGCCGGCTGACGCTCTGGGGACCTTCAGGGCCGGGAGGAGGCCCAGGCCCCATCCTCGGAGCCTGTAGCAGGGATTGCGAGCGTCTTTCAGGGTATTAGGTGAAAAAATCTTAAGGTGCTTTCTCTCATGGTAATAATTGTGAAAGTATGTATTGAGAGGATAGAAAATGACCAGATTATTGTGAACCCGTAATGCTGCTTACATGGGAAATGGCTTGTTTACTTAGCCCACAGCCAGTGCCGAGAGGGCCTGGATTTGTGGGGCCTTTCTGGAAACCCCATTGTTCCCAGGAGCCCCTGTTGGAAAGTCTTCCACACAGGGCGGAATGGTCTCTTGTCCTGGAACAAAGCACGCAGTCAGACCAGCCCAGACGGCTGGGATGGGTGGTGACCCCTAAAGCTGCTTTCTCCTCACTCTCTGTGGCAGACAGTTGGGAGAAATAGGCGACAGAGATGGGGCTGCAGGGACAATTTCTGAAACATTAAGTCGTTTCTCAGAAGGACACGGTCTTGGTCCTGAAGTGTAGAGTGCCGGGCGCAGTAGCTGCCGTTCGTGCCGATGGAGCTGTGCTGGAGGCTGTGCATCTAAAACCCTAGCAGATCCCAGGGCTTCATGAGTGCGAGCCTCTCGAAGCAGATTCTTGGAGCCAAAAGAAATTAAACGGGATTACAGCCTTTACTGGCATCTATCAAATAGCATTAGGGTGAGTGGAATCAAAGCCGCAGCACTCTCTCCGCCGCCTCCCCTGCCGGCTCTGTGCAGCCGCCTGTCTCAGCTTCTCCACATGGGCAGCGTCCCGCGCTGTGTCCCAGCTCCAGGGCTTCCCTTCTGTTCTGTTTCCTCTCCAATCTTCAGGAGCGAATTCAGACCAGGTGAGGCACTTGCTGTGCCTCACATCGTAAAGTTTTTTGTGATTTCACGGCATCTCTTGATGTTAGAGGCCTGCATTTCATGTTTAATCTTCATTTTAAAATGTACTCTTCACAGCGTCATGGGATACTGTTATGTGCCAGGAGTCATGCTAGATGCTGGAGTCGCAGAGATAGATCAAGTCAAAGCCCATGTTTCTTAGGGCACCCCTTCTGGTAAGCAGGCATGTGTATAGGCTCTTCCAGGGGCTGGGAGAGCCCGGTGGCTTGAAGGGTTGGAGGCCAGGTTGGGTCTCAAAGGAGAAAGTCCAGTGTAGCCAGAGACCCAGGACGCTGCCCAGGGGGTTCTGTTAGCTGGATGCGGTTGGCACCTAAAGACGTTTCATAGGCCTTTTGGACCTGGAAACCATTGGGCTAGGGTAGGGGTCAGGTATGCAGGCCACGCAGGTCTCTAATGCATATTCCTTTTCATTTTTGTAACTTAAGAGAGTGTACAAAAACCATTCTTAGCTCGTGGGAAGTAAAGAATGGGCTTGGGGTTTGACTGGGACCTAGTTTGTTGGTGCCCAGCCTGCTATGCAGCGTCGTGAGGTGTGACCCTGGGCTCCTGGGCGGCAGGAAGTCCTGGTGCTTTAGGGAGACAATAGTAAGATCCCAGTTCTGGGAAGACAGTTTTAATTGCAGAAAGGTGTTAGATTGGAAAGGCGTGAGATTGGAGTAGGAAAGCGAGTGGACAGACAGTTCCTGTTACCCGTTTGCCCATGACTTAAGGGTATCAGAGCAGAGGCCCAGGGCTGTTTGGTGGACATGCAGGAGGCATAGACCTTGGCGGTTGCCCGGACTTGAAGTTCTTGGGTGAGGGTCTACACAGAGGGGTTTATGATGGCTGAGGAGTCGATCGTCACAGAGTGCAACATGATAGCTTGTCTTAAAAATATCTTTATTGTCAGGTTGAGAAAAATAGGCTGAAAACCAGTATATTATGTAATGTGTGTACATTAATGTACAGCAGCTGTAGGGGATATACTAAGATGTTCAGTACTGGCTGTAGGATTATGGGCCAATCTTGTTTTTCTTATGTTACCAACCCTCCAGCTCCCAGTGCATCACTGCCGTGTTGGGCAGAAGCAGCAAGAGGGCAGCCCTGGTTTAGGCCCACCTTAGGGAGGCACTGAGCCACTCCCCACTGAGTGTGATGTCAGCCATGGGCTTTGCATGGAAGTCCTTTATCAGTTTGAGAGGTTTTATCGTGAAAAATTTTCTCACGTACTTTTTCTGCATCTCTTAAAATGATCTTTGTGGGTTTTGTCCTATGTTCTATTAATACTTAAAATGGATTTTCACATGTTAAACCGACCTTAAATTCTTGGGATAAGTCCCACTTAGTCATGGATATGCATTTCCTCACATGCTGCTGGACTCATTTGCTAACATTTTGTCAAGGATTATTGAGTCTGTGTTTATGAAGACAGATTTTAGACTTGCTTTGTTTTTTTGTGAATCCTCTTCTCCTAGAACAAATTGGGAAGTGTTTCCGAATCTTCTTAGCAATCCATGGTGACCAGTGGGGCTGAGCTCCCCTGTATGTCTGCTGGCCATTTGGATGTGTGTGGAATTCTTTTACCCAATTTTTGGTTGGTTGTTAAAAAGTTGGTTTGTAGTTACTCTTAATCTCTTCCTTCGGGGTTAAGAGTATCAGTAAAGCTGCTATACTCAGACACATACATTGCATACGTATATATTATTTATTTATGTATTTATTTATTTTATTTTGGTATCATTAATCTGTATACATATATTTTTTCTGTTATTTATTTAAAGTTGATTTATTTTGCCACATAAATGAGGTATTTTGGTAGTAAAATGTGTAAAGCTTTCTTTTGTGACTCCTGGTCTTAGTGTTGGGCTTAGAATCAGGAGTCCCTCACTTCATGGTCATAAAGTATTTCTGTGCTCTTACCATTTTATTGTTTTTGTGCTTCACCATTTCATTCACTGACATATTTATGGTACATTTATGGTTTGGTGTATTTACTTTCCCAGTTGTCTCAGTGACAGTTTTATTAATTATTCTCCCTACTGATTTGAATGCTGCTTCATGCTGTGCTATATTCTTGTTTTTCCATGTGATTATTTCTAGTCTCTCATAAATATATTTAATGAAAAACTTAAGAATTTTCATAGGCAATAGTAGGTTTCACAGAGCCATGTTATGGCTGCTCAGTATAATTATCTTCTGTCCTACCAGGTGTTGAAAGGTCTTAGTTTGTGGGGATTTTGGCTTCTTACGTAGAACATCTCTCTGGCCACCATTTGCATGTACAGATGGACCAGAAGGGGCAGTCCAATGAGAAAGGCAAGGTGCCCTGCCCACGTCCTATGTGAAATGCCAGTGTCTTTAGTTAGTGCAGTTCCACCGTCATGAAATGATTCTTGATCAGGTTTGCTTAGTAACCATGGTAGATGACAGAAGTCAGATATTGTTGACCCACAGAAAGCCCTCAGTGTGAGGGACATGTGACGATCCCCTTTCAGTGGGAAATATGTCACATGTCCGCTGTTTGCCTTGTGTGTGACCCTCACTTCTGTCTGCAGGAGCCAGAGAACCGCATGGGGATTCTGAGAACCTCACTCAGCCTGAAGCTCCAGAATTTTGCTAAAATTGTTAGCATCTGCATTGCACATTCTGCCAATTTTTTTGTCCTATAAACACTTAGTCTTCTTGGGAACTTTCATTTGACTTTGTATAGTTAGAATATCAAATCAGTAGGAAGTTGCTTCTGCTTAAATTCTTTTGTTATCTCTGGTAGTGAAAAACATCAGCTTCTCTCCACAGAGGCCCTGGTGTTTCCCAGCCCGCATCTTGTCCACATCACAGCCGTGTCCCGAAGCCTGCGCCCCTACTCTCTCCCCACCTGTCTGCCCACAGGCCGCTGTGTTGACTGCGCTGCATGTTCGCGCTTCTCCCTGGGACTTGAGTGGCTGCGTCTGACTGGCTGGGTCCCTCCACCACAGGGACATTTTGCCCATCCAGTGCCTGGAGGGTTACGTCTCACTTCAGGTGAGACTTAAGTATGACCCCAGGGATCAGCATGCCTGTATGCCAATCTCTGTATCTTTGCTGCAGGGAGCTGTTGAAAGAGTAAAAAAATTTTTACTTTGTCACTGGGCTTGGATTTATTAAATGTTTCAAGTGAACTCACAGGGAGCGTCCGGGCTTCCATTTGCTTTAGTGGAGAAAGGGGGGTCAGGTGGCAAAACCACTCCAGTGAGCTGCCCCATAAAAAGGGGATTTATTGTCTCACATGAGCAGGGCCTTGGAGGCCAGGGCCCAGGGGCTGAGGACACCATCTTCCTCCGTCACCTTGCTTCCTTCCTTGGGCAGCCACTGCCTCCAGCAGTTGAGAGCCAGCCCTGGGGAGAGAGGCTCAAGGTTGGTGGGTTGCCATGGAAGGCTCAGTGTGGCCCTAGCTTGGGGCAGGCTGGTATGTGTGTGGTTTGTGGCGGCTCAGAGCCGCGGGTTCCCAGCCCCAGGAAGGCCCCTGCATGCATGAGCCCCATACTGCACGGGGCAGGTTGGTGGTCCGATGCCGCCCTGGTTCTCTGGTGGAAATCACACTGATGGCGCTGTGCATGCTGCCCTCTGCTGGTTGTGCTTTCAGTGCGTCTGCTGCTTTTGTTTTCCAGCTCGGCGATGCAGCCACACTTACATCGTGAGCGTAAAAGCTAGAAGCACGGTTCTGTGTCTTGGGTTTATGCGTATGTGGATGAGTGAGCTCATCTGACGGGCGTCCTCATTTGATAGACTTCAAGATCAGATTAGCAAAGCTGTTATTGTGGGTTGCAAGCTGGAATGTAGAGTAGTCGCTTGTTTGAGTCGTTAAGGTGGCATCTGTAGACGATGGTCTCTGCAGGAGCCAATATCCCTGCTGTTCGCAGCTGCAAAAGATCGCGTGCAGAGCCTGAACGTGACCATGCAGCTTGAGGGGCTGGCCCCCAGGTGCTGCATTCTGTTGTAGGAGGGCAGTGCCCTGGCCACTGGGCTGCAGGGATGTCTTTCTGGTGATGTAACCCACCCGGCTAGAGTTGGCACCTCAGAGACCAGATCTCATTTGTGTGAACCGGGTGGTGTGCTGGGCATCATCATTGTGGGCTGGTGGTTTGAGAGATAGCCACCCTCCTGAGCTGGGGGACCTGAGCATTCTCACATCTTTGCATTCCTCTCACTCACCTCATGATAGGAACTCAGTAGCTCCTTAGCTTAAAAACAGGGACCATTCTGTGATGTGAGCTGTGATATCAGCTGGGAGTGGGCACTGCAGGCCAATTTTGTGACTCGTACCTTCCCCTCACTCCCTGTCATGCTCCTTAGGTGTGTGGGTGCTGCCTGCGGGGTCTGTTCCTCGGCGTCTGGGGCACATGGGCACCAAAGGGGGTTGACAAACCTGGCCTCAGGTCTGGGGCTGGTGCCCCTGCTTACATGGGACTGTAGGGCTCTTCTTACAGTTGAAACTGTTTCCTGGTTAATGGATTCAGCACAGATTAACATGAAAAGGATCTGGAATTATACTTCCAGACTGTTTTTACTGCTGTTTAATCTTAAAGTAGGAGGAACTCTGTAGGAGTCCTGCTGAGACTGCCCCCCCCCCCCAACCCCGGACTCCCCAATCATTTGTGCGAGGGAAGGATAGCTCTAATTTCTGGTTTTGTCCCTTATTTTATAGCCGTTTCGTAGAAAGTTTACAGAGAACTATACACACAGCACATGTCAATGCAGGTGTTTGCTGCAGGTGGGGCTCTGACCTGGCACGTGGTCAGTGCCCTGAAGGTATTTGTTGTGGCGGGTGCCCCAAGGCAGCTCATGTGCTCCCAGCAGGCAGGAGAGGAGAAGCAGGTGCCAGGCAGCCTGTGCCCTGTCCCACTTGTTTCGTCTGTGTTAGTGAAACCTTTGAGCTTCTCCACACGGAAAATGTTTGAAAGGTTGTACACAGGTGTTAAAGTAGTGCTGTGGGTAATGCTCATGTTTTAATTTTCCCAATTAGTTTCCTTATATTTAAAAAATAAAATCATGCAATACATACGAGTTTTTCTTTAGAAACTCACATTCTGCTCAGGAAGGACCCGCTGTGTCCCCCTGCCATTCCACACTACCCCACAAGTTCTGTCTGATGAGTTTGATGTGCCTACTCCAGGCCTTTCTCTTTAGTTTTACAGACTTAATTAAACCACAAAAATATATAGTATTGTTTTGTATATGTTTAATTTTTTTTATCTATAAAACTTTATTTTTGAAATAGAAAACTTGCAGGTTTTTCAAACTTAATAGAAAAGTTGCAAGTTTGATAAAAGATTTTTTTCATGAGCCTTTTGAGATTAAGTTGCCCCATTGCTTCTAAATGTTAGTGCATATCTCCTACAAAGATACTGTTTTTCTGAATGTAACATAGCCCCCAAAATCAGGAAATTAACACGTATCTTTTTTTTGGGGGGGATCATTAATCTACAGTTACATGAAGAATGTTATGTTTACTAGGCTCCCCCCTTCACCAAGTCCCCCCCACATAGCCCTTCACAGTCACTGTCCATCAGCATAGTAAAATCACTACTTGTCTTCTTTGTGTTGCACAGCCCTCCCCGTGGCCCCCCCCCACACTATACATGCTAATCGTAATGCCCCCTTTCTTTTTCCCTGCCCTTATCCCTCTCTTCCCACCCATCCTCCCCAGTCCCTTTCCCTTTGGTAACTGTTAGTCCATTCTTGGGTTTTGTGATTCTGCTGCTGTTTTGTTCCTTCAGTTTTCCTTTGTTCTTATACTCCACATATGAGTGAAATCATTTGGTACTTGTCTTTCTCCGCCTGGCTTATTTCACTGAGCATAATACCCTCTAGCTCCATCCATGTTGTTGCAAATGGTAGGATCTGTTTTTTTCTTATGGCTGAGTAATATTCCATCTTCTTTATCCATTCATCTACTGATGGACATTTAGGTTGCTTCCATGTCTTGGCTATTGTAAATAGTGCAGTGATAAACATAGGGGTGCATCTGTCTTTTTCAAACTGGGCTGCTGCATTCTTAGGGTAACTTCCTAGAAGTGGAATTCCTGGGTCAAATGGTATTTCTATTTTGAGCATTTGGAGGAACCTCCATACTGCTTTCCACAATGGTTGAACTAATTTACATTCCCACCAGCAGTGTAGGAGGGTGCCCCTTTCTCCACAACCTCACCAACATTTGTTGTTGTTTGTCTTTTGAATGGTGGCCATCCTTACTGGTGTGAGGTGATATCTCATTGTGGTTTTAATTTGCATTTCTCTGATAACAAGCGATGTGGAGCATCTTTTCATGTGTCTGTTGGCCATCTGAATTTCTTCTTTAGAGAACTGTCTATTCAGCTCCTCTGCCCATTTTTTCATTGGATTATTTGCTTTTTGTTTGTTGAGGTGTGTGAGCTCTATATATATTTTGGATGTCAACCCTTTATCGGATCTGTCATTTATGAATATATTCTCCCATACTGTAGGATACCTTTTTGTTCTATTGATGGTGTCCTTTGCTGTACAGAAGCTTTTTAGCTTGATATTGTCTCACTTGTTCATTTTTGCTTTTGTTTCCCTTGCCCGGGGAGATATGTTCATGAAGTCACTCATGTTTATGTCCATGAGATTTTTGCCTCTGTTTTTTTCTAAGAGGTTTATGGTTTCATGACTTACATTCAGGTCTTTGCTTCATTTTGAATTTACTTTTGTGTATGGGGTTAGACAGTGATCCAGTTTCATTCTCTTACATGTAGCTGTCTAGTTTTGCCAGCACCATCTGTTGAAGAGACTGTCATTTCCCCATTGTATGTCCATGGCTCCTTTATTATATATTAATTGACCATATATGTTTGGGTTAATGTTTGGAGTCTCTATTCTGTTCCACTGGTCTGTGGCTCTGTTCTTGTGCCATTGCCAAATTGTCTTGATTACTATGGCTTTATAGTAGAGCTTGAAGTTGGGGAGTGAGACCCTCCCCCCCACTTTATTCTTCCTTCTCAGGACTGCTTTGGCTATTCAGGGTCTTTGGTGGTTCCATATGAATTTTGAACTATTTGTTCCAGTTCATTGAAGAATGCTGTTGGTAATTTGATAGGGATTGCATCGAATCTGTATATTGCTTTGGGCAGGATGGCCATTTTGGCGATACTAATTCTTCCTAGCCAGGAGCATGGGATGAGTTTCCATTTGTTAGTGCCCTCTTTAATTTCTCTTAAGAGTGTCTTGTAGTTTTCAGGGTATAGGTCTTTCACTTACTTGGTTAGGTTTATTCCTAGGTATTTTATTCTTTTTGATGCTATTGTGAATGGAATTGTTTTCCTGATTTCTCTTTCTATTAGTTCATTGTTAGTGTATAGGAAAGCCACAGATTTCTGTGTGTTAATTTTGTATCCTGCAACTTTGCTGAATTCTGATATTAGTTCTAGTAGTTTTGGACTGGAGTCCTTAGGGTTTTTTATATACAATATCATGTCATCTGCAAACAGTGACAGTTTGACTTCTTCTTTACCAATCTGGATTCCTTGTATTTCTTTGTTTTGTCTCATTGCCGTGGCTAGGACCTCCAGTACTATGTTGAATAGCAGTGGGGAGAGTTGGCATCCCTGTCTTGTTCCCGATCGCAGAGGAAAAGCTTTCAGCTTCTCGCTGTTCAGTATGATGTTGGCTGTGGGTTTATCATATATGGCCTTTACTATGTTGAGGTACTTGCCGTCTATACCCATGTTGTTGAGAGTTTTAATCATGAATGGATGTTGAATTTTGTCGAATGCTTTTTCAGCATCTATGGAGATGATCATGTGGTTTGTGTCCTTTTTGTTGATGTTGTGGATGATGTTGACAGATTTTCGAATATTGTACCATCCTTGCATCCCTGGTATGAATCCCACTTGGTCATGGTGTATGATCCTTTTGATGTATTTTTGAATTCGATCTGCTAATATTTTGTTGAGCATTTTTGCATCTACGTTCATCGTGGATATTGGTCTGTAATTTTCTTTTTTGGTGGGGTCATTGCCTGGTTTGGGCATTAGGGTGATGTTGGCTTCATAGAATGAGTTTGGGAGTATTCCCTTCTCTTCTATTTTTTGGAAAGCTTTAAGGAGAATGGGTATTATATCTTCTCTATATGTCTGATAAAATTCCGAGGTAAACCCATCTGGCCCGGGGGTTTTGTTCTTGGGTAGTTTTTTGATTACCATTTCAGTTTCTTTGCTGGTAATTGGTTTGTTTAGATTTTCTGTTTCTTCCTTGGTCAGTCTTGGAAGGTTTTATTTTTCTAAGAAGTTGTCCATTTCTTCTAGGTTTTCCAGCTTGTTAGCATATAGGTTTTCATAATAGCCTCTAATCTTTGTATTTCTGTGGGGTCCGTCGTGATGTTTCCTTTCTCGTTTCTGATTCTGTTGATGTGTGTTGATTCTCTTTTTCTCTTAATAAGTCTGGCTAGAAGCTTATCTATTTTGTTTATTTTTTCAAAGAACCAGCTCTTGGTTTCATTGATTTTTTTCTATTGTTTTATTCTTCTCAATTTTATTTATTTCTTCTCTGATCTTTATTATGACCTCCTTCTGCTGACTTTAGGCCTCATTTGTTCTTCTTTTTCCAATTTTGATAATTGTGACATTAGACTATTCATTTGGGTTTGTTCTTCCTTCTTTAAATAGGCCTGGATTGCTATATAATTTCCTCTTAAGACTGCTTTCGCTGCGTCCCACAGAAGTTGGGGCTTTGTGTTGTTGTTGTCATTTGCTTCCATATATTGCTGGATCTCCATTTTAATTTGGTCATTGATCCATTGAGTATTTAGAAGCGTGTTGTTAAGCCTCCATGTGTTTGTGAGCCTTTTTGCTTTCTTTGTACAATTTATTTATAGTTTTATACCTTTGTGGTCTGAAAAGTTGGTTGGTAGAATTTCAGTGTTTTTGAATTTACTGAGGCTCTTTTTGTGGCCTAGTATGTGGTCTATTCTGGAGAATGTTCCATGTGCACTTGAGAAGAATGTGTATCCTGTTGCTTTTGGGTGTAGAGTTCTATGGATGTCTATTAGGTCCATCTGTTCTAGTGTGTTGTTCAGTGCCTCTGTGTCCTTACTTATTTTCTGTCTGGTGGATCTGTCCTTTGGAGTGAGTGGTGTGTTAAAGTCTCCCAAAATGAATGCATTGCATTCTATTTCCTCCTTTAATTCTGTTAGAATTTGTTTCACATATATTTGTGCTCCTGTATTGGGTGCATATATGTTTATAATGGTTATTTCCTCTTGTTGGACTGAGCCCTTTATCATTATGTAATGTCCTTTATCTTTTGTTACTTTCTTTATTTTGAAGTCTGTTTTGTCTGATACTAGTATTGCAACACCTGCTTTTTTCTCTCTGTTGTTTGCATGAAATATCTTTTTCCATCCCTTGACTTTTAATCTGTGCATGTCTTTGGGTTTGAGGTGAGTCTCTTATAAGCAGCATATAGATGGGTCTTGCTTTTTTACCCATTCTATTACTCTGTGTCTTTTGATTGGTGCATTCAGTCCATTTACATTTAGGGTGATTATTGATAGATATGTACTTATTGCCATTGCAGGCTTTAGATTCGTGGTTACCAAAGGTTCAAGGTTAGCTTTTTTACTACCTTACTATCTAACTTAACTCGCTTATTGAGCTATTATAAACACAGTCTGATGATTATTTTTCTCCCTTCTTATTACTCCTCCTCCATTCTTCATATGTTGGGTGTTTTGTTCTGTGCTCTTTTTAGGAGTGCTCCCATCTAGAGCAGTCCCTCTAAAATGCCCTGTAGAGGTGGTTTGTGGGAGGCAAATTCCCCTCAACTTTTGCTTGTCTGGGAATTGTTTAATCCCTCCTTCATATTTAAATGATAATCGTGCTGGAAAAAGTATCCTTGGTTCAAGGCCCTTCTGTTTCATTGCATTAAATATATCATGCCATTCTCTTCTGGCCTGTAAGGTTTCTGTTGAGAAGTCTGATGATAGCCTGATGGGTTTTCCTTTGTAGGTGACCTTTTTTCTCTCTCATACTGCCTTTAATACTCTGTCCTTGTCCTTTATGTTTGCCATTTTAATTATTATGTATCTTGGTGGTGTCCTCTTTGGGTCCCTTCTGTTGGGAGTTCTGTGTGCTTCCGTAGTGTGAGCAACTATTTTGTCCCCCAGTTTGGGGAAGTTCTCAGCAATTATTTCTTCAAAGACACTTTCTATCCCTTTTTCTCTCTCTTCTTCTGGTTCCCCTATAATGCGAATATTGTTCCTTTTGGATTGGTCACACAGTTCTCTTAATATTGCTTCATTCCTGGAGATCCTTTTATCTCTCTCTGCATCAGCTTCTATGCGTTCCTGTTCTCTGGTTTCTGTTCCATCAATGGCCTCTTGTATCTTATCCATTCTGCTTATAAATCCTTCCGGAGATTGTTTCATTTCTGTAATCTCCCTCCGGACGTCATCCCTTAGCTCTTGTATATTTCTCTGCAGATCTGTCAGCATGTTTATGGCTTTTATTTTGAATTCTTTTTCAGGCAGACTGGTTAGGTCTGTCTCTGCAGATCCTCTCTCAGGGGTTGTCTGAACTATTTTGGACTGGACTAAATTTTTCTGCCTTTTCATGGTGATAGTGGTGGCTGTAGGAAGGTTGTGGGTGTGTCAGCTGGGAGAAGAAAGTCCTTTCCTGCTTGCTGTATGCCTTGCCCTTCTCCGCTGCCTGTGTCGGCTACCCGCACTCCTGAAGCAGCCACTGGGTTAGTCCCCTAAGCTGCTGTGGGCTGGGTCTCCGTCAGAGCAGCGCAGAGCCATGTGGGGAGTGGCAGGCACGCCAGGTGCACTCCTCTGTGATAGCGGTGCCCCTGCTGGGCAGCTGTGTGGCAGCAGCAGCCTTTGGGTCTGGCCCGGGCGGCTGTGCGTCGGGCTGGGATTCCAACTGGCTGCTGGGAGCACGGCTGCTCCCTCTGGCACCGCTGTAGGTGCGTGCGGGCCTCTCCCATGCCCCTCTGGTGCTGCCGCTGCTGGCACGTGCGGGCCGCTCGGTCGTCACCACTGCGGGCTTGTGCGGACCTCTGCCGGGCTCCTCTGGCACCACTGCCGCTGGTGCGCATGGGCCGCTCCCGGGCTGCTTGGTCGCTGTGGTGGCGGGCTTGCACGAGCCGCTCCCAGTTCCCTCTGGCACCATCAGCGCACGCGGGCTGCTCCTGGCCCCTCTGGCGCTGCCGCCCCTGGTGCGCACTGCCACTTTCCCACTACTGGGCCGGTGTGTCTGGGTCCGCGCCAGTTGGGGGAAAGACTGGCAGGCTGCTTAGTGCCGTGAGGGGCTTCAGAGCTGCGCTGCTGCCCAGGGAGTTGGGGCGCCTAAAGTTCCCTGGGATTCTCAGCTGCTGGCTAAGTGTGTCGGGATAACTTTGTCCAGCTGTGGGGTCCCTGTCTCTTTAAGACTTGCAAAAAGCACTTGCTTTTCTTTTGTCTCGGGTGCTGGTTGCGGGGACCTCCCCGCAGGTTTTGCTTTTCCGTTTCTCTAATATCCAGCACCTTGTGCACCTTGTGTCTGCGCTCTGGGTGTGGATTTCTAGAGCTGGTTGTTTAGCAGTCCTGGGCTTTCACTCCCTCCCCGTTCTGGCTCCTTTCTTCCCGCTGGGTTCTGGGGTGGGAGAGTGTTTGGGTCCCGCCTGGCCGTGGCTTGTATCTTACGCCCTTCGTGTGCTGTTGAGTTCTCGCAGATGTAGATGTATCCTGGCTGTTGTACTGTAGTTACTGGTGTCTCTTTTAGGAATAGTTGTATTTGTTGTATTTTCACTAAATATATATGTTTTGGGGAGGAGATTTCCACTGAACTACTCACGCTGCCATCTTCAACACGTATCTTTAAAAAATACATTTATATGATTGTCTTCTAGAGGGTTTCTGCCCCAGGCAAGTTCATTCTGGATTTGGGGAGACCAAACGAGAAGGGATAGGTGAGGGTGAAAGGGTTTATACCAGGCTTTATTCTTGTGGTGGCGGGTTGAATGCTAGAATCACGTCTGCTTTGTCTCTGCCTCCCAGCAGAGCACTGTGTGGGGTTCTTTATATAGTAAGACTGACAGTAATCACTCATTGCCAACAGGTGTGTAAGCATGTGTCTGCGCAGTCGGCCAGTTACATCATCAAGGAGGTTAGGGTCAGGGAGGATACTGGCTGTAGGAACTTCCATTTTCCCCACACTCTACCCCTCCAGGATTCTCATCTCACAGTCTGCATGCCTTCAGTCTTCCATGGTGGTCCCTGTGTGAGGAAGCTTGGAGCATTGTAACCAGATTCCACAACAGCCACAGAGGATAGCAACATACAGATAACAACAAAATTATGATAATTCTCATGACTGAGGAGATTAATTACCACCAAGTGGTTATTCCAGCTTATTCAAATCAGTTCCAGTTCACAGTTTGCACGTTCCACAGAAGGCCAGTAGCAGAACTGATAGGGAGCTCTGTGTACACCCAGCAAGCAGCAGTTTTTGCTAGGGTGTGTGCCAGAAACGTGAGACACATGTTTTAATGACACCAACATAGGCAAATCTTGTCCATCAGGTAGGATGCACGCAAAAGAGTGGTCCTGTGATAGGACAGTGGCAGGAAGGGGGTTCCGTCAGGGCCTAGTATACCGTACCTTTATGCCTCTCCCTGTGGGGGTTGTGGAAGGGTCTGTGTATAGTGCTATGGGAGGTGCATGCACTGGCCATAAAGATAAAACAAAACTCCCCAGTAAGGTGCTGCTGCCTTCTGGGTATTTAGACAACACTGTTGTGATCATTGGGGACCACTCTGCTGTTACTCCAGGAATACACAGGAGGCCAGCTTCTAGACCTTTGACCCCAAGGTGCCAGGAGGGCCAGCCATCGCTGGTCCACATGTTGAGCTGTCCAGGGCCACGTCCACTCAACAGAATCTCTGGGGTTTAGTGCAGTTGGTGCTGCTGGCAGGATATTCTGGTAGCCAAATCCTGGCTTCAGCGATTTCTCCTTAGTTTGTATTTGCAGTTAACACACAGCAATGTGTGTTAGCATGTCTGTGGGAATCAGTGCCCCTGATTTATGGGTTGCCATAAATCAGGGCTTTCCATTCAAATGCTGTAGCACTGTCCATAAGCAGACTGACCATAGTGTAGACTGTTGGTGTCTGAACTTCAGGCCAGATTTTAACAGACCATTGTACCTCTCTATCGTGCCTGCCCTGGTAGGATTATATGGCACATGAAACTTCCATTTATCCCTAATTCTTGTATCGATTCTTGTATTGCATATCCAGTAAAGGAGGTGCCTTGATCACTTTGGATTACCAGTGGTCAACCACAAGCCACAGAGAGGTACCCTAGGCCTCTTTTGGTCGTTTGCTGGTCTGAGCAATGTGTAGGAAAAGCTGCGTCCACACCAGTCATGACATCATCTCAGGTTGCTGTGGGTCTCAGTGTAAGTCCCTCTTAGAGCATACAGTGCAGTTTTGCTGGACTCTGCTGACTTCTTCAAAGGTTAAAGGCAGGCCTCACTGACAGGCTGCAGCCCACATGGTTTTCTGCCCTGCATGCAACAAGCATTGATGTAACCATTGGGCCACATCACAGACAGGCTTTCCTTCTAGCCAACATACTTGGGCCAATTCATCTGCTTCATCATCTCCTGGGGAAGCCAGCAGAAATGGTCTCTGCTCTTCGCCAGAGTTGTGGCCAGAGTCCTATAGGTTTGCAGGTCCATTCAAGCCTTTGCCAGAGTCCCCAGACATAACCATCTTTGGTCACATGGACATCCAGCTCACAGGGTCTTGATGGCCTACACGGCCTTGACTGCCCATTTTGCAGCAGTGAAAGTAAATGCACATGTCTTATCCCAGTCCCAGACACCCTTTCATACCAAATAGTATAAGGTCTTCAGAATTTCTGCTAAGTGCAGGATAAACCCTCTCCAGTAGCCTAAAAGACCCAAAAACTCCTATAATCCACATTTATAAGAGAATCAGAAGCAAGCATGACATTATACGCAGTATTAGACGCCCTGTCCCTGTGGGATTTGGGCTTGTTTCACTCTGTTAGCCTTACCCTTGTATACATCTATGACTGGGGCTGGGAGGGGTCCTGGAAACCACTCAGGTTGCCGTAAATCAGTGAGCATTTGGCTCCTCTGTCTACCAGAGCCAAGACCTGTTGTACATTCGCTGGGGACCAACGAATCGGTATTTCAGCAGCTGGTCTCTGGTCCTCACCTGGTCTCCCAAGACTGGTGTCTTGACTCTCCCCTCCGTCAAACTGTGCTGTGTACAGTCATCTTCATGTACAGGTTCAGGTGGGGTTGGCTCTCTCTCCAGCAGGAATTCTTGCAGTTGCACAGCCTGGACCTGTGTCTTAGTCTCCAGCTTCTGTTTCGTGGTCCTCGCCTTAGCCAGAGGCCGAAACCGCATCTCCAGCTTCTGTTGTTTCTATAATTCCAGTAAGATTTTATTTGACTTCCCTTCCAATTTCTCTTTGTCTGCTACTGCCTTTATTATATCAACCCATGTCTAGATCCTTGTGACCCTCATGGGGCCCTTTAAGCCCTTCCTCTCAGTGGACTGCACTGCCTTCTGTGCCCACTTTGCTTCAGCCTCCCCCAAATCTGCCATAGTACAGGTAACCTCATTTGTGGGTTGCCCTAAGTGAGGGGCAGGAATGGCCACTAAGGGCCCAAAGAGGGACGGGGAGCCATTTGCAGCACCTTATCCCCCATCTCTGCCATAAACAGCTCCTTCCAGGCCATAATTTACTGGGTTATAAGTGGCATTTTTCATTCCCAACTCCCGTAACACCTGATGAAGCTCAGTATACACATGCCATCTAGCGGGGAAGGATGGTAAGTTGCCCCAGTTGGGCCATACAGTGCGAAGGGCAGCCATCAGCCTTTCGAGCAGGAAATAGTCCCAGGGGTCCCGTGTGCATTCTGAGGTCACTGCAGCAGGGCAGGATGAGTTGTCATGGAAGCCAGCTTTCCCATCTCTGATCCAGACAGGGGGATCCCATCCACCCCTAAATCCCAAAGGTGCAGCAGCCAGGCTGACATAGACTCTGAGGGTTTCTGCTGAAATGGAGCCCGAGTCCACCAGCTCTGCCTGTGTATAGGGGCAGAACCTGGAGTGCTCCACGGCCTGGGGAGGGGGCTCATCGGCTGCAGGTGTGTAAGGGTGTGTCCTGCAGTGGGCTGATTACATCATCAAGGAGGTTAGGGTCAGGTGAGGATCCTGGCTCCCTGCAGTGTGATTTCATGCTGTTAGTACTAATGCTAGGTCATGTTTTTTTTTTTTTTTCTGATTTTTGTTACATACTACATCTCTCCTTTTAAAGGAGTCCTTTCAGTAATTGCATTGGTCTCATTAAGGAGCTCACAGCTGCATCTCTGAGGCTCTGTTTGCATACTTTATCAATAGTCTCCCCTCTATTTTTTTATTGTGGTAAAATGCATGTGAACATAAATGTCATTTTAACTATTTTTAAGCATGCTCGTTGGTGGTACTGAGTTGTGCTGCATAACCATTTTCAGGGCTTCATCACTCAGGCACGGGAGCCCTTAAGTATGACTTCCCTTTTACCTTTCCTGTGTCTGTGAACCTACCTAAGTTGGTATTTCATGTATGTAGAATTCTACAGTATTTGTCTTTTTGTGCCTGGCTTATTTCATGCAGCATCATGTCCTCTGTGTTTAGTGTGTCCGCCTGTTCTGGCTGAGTTCATAATGCCCTGTTCTATGGATAGAGCACATTCTGCTCATCTCTTCACTGTTGATGAGCATGAGTTTTTCCCATCTTTTGGCTATTTTGAATGGTGCTGCAGAGAGCACCTGTGTACAGTATCTTTTTTGAGCACCTGTGTACAGTTCTTTGGCGTGTATGGCTGAGTGGGCTTTGTTGGGTCATGTCATTCTGTCCAGCTTCTGGGTGAACCCCAGCTTGTTTCCACAGGGGCCACCTCCCGTGGTCCCCACCAGCAGTGCATGAGGGCCCAGTTTCTTTGCATCCTCACCGGTGTGTGTCGGGGCCTGCCTTTCAGCTTGTGGCCGTCCTGGCAGCTGGGGTGGCATGTCCTGGGGCTCCTGAGGTTGGCCAGTGCTGTGTGGCAGCCCTGCCGTCTCTGGGCCGTCTTTGCTCTGGTTTCGCTTCCTTACCAGAGCTTCAGTACAGGAGTTTTAAAGATTGTACTCTTCCTAAAATATAAATGAAGCACAGTTTACTAAAAATTCACAGGAAATTGCTGATGCTACTGAAGTGTAAAGTAGGCAGAACTGATGAGAAGGAGATTGACTGGATGGATTCTGGGAGAATTTGGAAATACTTAAAATGAGACTCCTAAAAACTCTAGGCCGATACTGCATAGGATGCCAGATACTGTCTGAGGAGGACTCTCAGTACTCAAAGTATATTTATATGTACGTGCCTTTGGCCATTTCTGAAGGCCTTTAGTCATTATATACTTTTTTCCAACTGACTTTTTTTTTACACTTTAGAAGGAGTTCTTACAATAGTAAAAGGTGAGAAAGCATTCTATTAGACATAAGTATCTTTTGTGTCTGGGAAAGAATCACATGTCCCTGTGCACTCACCTGGAGTATCAGCTAACAGTGTGGCCTGTGGCACTTGGGAGGAGTTGGCCACAGAGCTGACCGATGGGGGGATGGACATCGCAGGCAAGACAGGCATCTTTCAAGAGGGCTGCTGTACGTAGGCTGAGGCAGGGCCTTCAGAAGGGTCCCAGGTTTGAGAGTTGGGGTGAACATGGCAGGCCAGGAGATGGTCTGTGGGGTGGTGCTGGTCTTGACCAGGCCTTTGGGCTGCCCACCCTTTCTGGAACATGCCCAGCAGAGCTTTTAAGCGTGGCAGTGTCAGGGTTTTTTAGGGTTTTCCTTTAGAGAGGAGACCAGCTGCTGCTGTAGTGCGGGTGGGTGGAGAGAAGTCATGGCAGAGCCTGGCTGCCGGGCTCGTTTGGGGCCATGGGGCTGGGTGGCCAGGGCAGAGGGTGCTTGACAAGGACTTCCTGTCTGGTACGTGGCGGGCTTTGAAGGCACTCCATGGTGCACATACTGACTGGAAGTACCAGCTGCTGGCATGTTAGTATCACCTCGTTTTAAACAAGTATCCTCTTGGCCTTCTGAGCTGGGCTGCGTATAGTTGCATCTTGGTGAGGGAGAAGTGAGGCATGGGTGCTGAGTCTGGCATGGAGCTGGGGTCCGAGCTGGCGATATGTTGTGTGTGCCGTGGTGTGACCAGCACACGGGCTTGGGTGCTCTGGGGCTTGGTGGTGGCCTGCGTGTACCGTGCTGGGGTGCACCTTTCCTGTCTGATACACAAGCCTTCTGTATCCTAGGTCTAGTTTCTCGTTGGCATTTAAATTCCCACCATTTACAGCCCCAGAAACCTTACAGTTGCCTGATGCTTGCTGAGGTTCTGCACGCTGCCTGTGTCCTCTCTCCCTTCTTGCGGGCACTGTGGAGCGCACAGGTGCCATGGAGTTCCTATCTCCAAGCGCTGAGTAGCTCTAAAAAAATCCAGACTTTTCAAAGTACATTGCTGTTTTCACACCTGACAACATACAGGGATCTCTCCGTGTCACGTCACCCTTCTGAAGCCCCTTCCAGGGCTCTCAGACCGTCACGTATGGTTGTTTGGTCCAGATCAGGATCCCAGCACAGCCCGCACCTTGCATCTGGCTCTTGTGTCTGGAACAGGCTGTGCCCCCACCGCTGTGCATCGTCGTGGTGAGGAAACTGTTGGGGTCTCGCAGACTGTCTCACGTTATGGATTTCTGTTACTGCATTTTTAGGGCAAATGTGTTTTACCTGTTTTGCCCATTTTGCTTTTTATATTGGTAACTTAAGATGCAACAAATGACATGCTGAGTGATTCCCCTGTGATTGTTTTATATCATGAAAACCTTGGTTGAAACTTAGAAGGTAAGTGGACTTTGGAGTGGGACTGGAGTCACTCCAGTTTTATGGGCACCCCTCGGTGCGTGGAGCCACTGCAGTACGAGCTGCGGGTGGCTGGCGGATGGGCCGCATGGCTGGCCAAAGCGTCCTTTCTGCCCCACCAGCTCTGCTCTCAGCCCTTCGGCCAGGGCGGGATCCTGACTCCAGCCAGGGCTCTGTGAATGGTCATCTTAATTACTCCAAGTTAAATCAGGGGAGGACGAGTAGACGTCTGCGAGTTTTGAGCCCTGTGGGTGAAGGTCGTCAGTCTCTGCAGTGTCTTGTTGGGCTGCGTGTCCTGTGAACTCCTGGTGGTGCCACGTGGAGACCTCACCCAGGGCCCTGCCCTGTGAGGTGGGGCCAGCAGTGCGGTGAACAGGGAGATATTCCAAGGGGAAGTGGTATCAACGTTTGCAGGTCTGGAAACTTGATTTTGTCAGTAAACCAAACTGTGGCAATCATGCTATACAAATTTGTAAGATGTGTAAAACTAGAAAATCAGCCTATTTATTGGTGGTAGGAAATGTGTGTAACCTTCTCTACCGCAAGGAAAGCCAGATAAAAGTAGGTGTTGTGTGGCCCCCGCTTCCTGATTTATGCCCTCAGAAAGATACCTGTGTGGGCCCAGCAGCAGCTCCACCTTGGGGGCCTGTTCTGGCCAGGGCCGGTTTGTTTTGTTCTCCTCTGCAGACTCGGAAGGGTCCAGATAGCTGGTGTAACTCAGAAGCTTAGGCCCCAGAGGCGGGGCCTGCTTTTCTGGTGGGCACCTGCTGCCCCCGCCATCTCCCAGTTTGCTGTGTCTTCTCTCAAGTCCTGTTCTGGGAGGGCTCGGCCTGGCCTGTGCACACAGGTAACTGGGCCAGGCCCAGGGCTGCGGTTTCTCCTGTGGGAGAAGAGCCCGGTCCTGTCGTCCATGCCACTCCACAGGCTGCCCTGGGCCTTGGTGCCTCCGAGCAGCATTGATCCTGTTACCCCCAGCTGAACTGGGGGGCCAGCAGTTCAGACGGGGCATGGAGAGGGGTGGTCTTTCCTGCTCCATGAGCCTTGGGCCTCAGCTGGAAGCTCACGCACCTGGGGTGGGGTCATCTGAAGGCTCGCTGGCTTGTGCCTCTCAAGGGCGTTGCTGGTTACATGGGCCTCTGGCCTGACTGTGGGCGGCTTCCCTTGTGGCCTGGGCTTGGCACCGCACCCCAGACATCAGGGCAAGGCAGTTACAGAGACCTGTCAGAGGCGAGGGGACTCGGTGGGGGTAGCCCGCCCATGTGTTTAGGGTGCTTGTAGGATGGGATGTGCATTCGTCTTGATGTCTTTGGGAAACAGCTGAGAGTTCTGGGCTGGGGGCGGCAAGGGTCTTGCACTCCAGCTTTCCTTCTTTGCAGAGGCTGTTAAGGGTCACATGGCAGATGAAAAGGAAGATACTTAGAACCCCTTCAGTGTAGTTTCGGGAGCTCCTGTGGATATTAATTGTGTTTTCCAAATTTAGCAGCTAACTCCTTTTTCTGCCAAAGGAAGAAACAAATAGACAAAAGAGGCAAAAGCAGACCTATCAGACATGGGCAGAGTTCATTTTTTCTCTCTATCCATTTTGATAATTGAGTGAAATTGGTATGTGGAAAATAGTTTAAAGGTGGGGAGTGGGCAGATAATTCTATATCCGGAAAGTTCCCCGGATGAGCTGTGCCCATCTTTGAGGCCCTGCTGGTGTTCAGAGCCCTGCCCTGGTGCTGGGGAGGCTGCCGCTGCTGGCCCAGGGACCTCCCACAGAGGGGGCCCTTGGCCGGTCAGAACCTGCCATTCTCCTACTTTGGCCAGAACCAAAGCATGTCGGCTCCCGTGAGATGCCACCTCGGCCCTGTCGGCAGGGTGCTGCAGGGTGAGCATGGGGTGCAGTGAGCCAGAGAGCTCGTTGGAGGAGAGGGGCTTTCCCTTCCGTGGCCTCCCTGCCTGAGAGGAAAGCCAGGTGGCTGGGGCTGCGGAGATGTGTGTTCAGTGGTTTCCTTCTCCCATGGCACTGCCTTTGGGTGTCTCTGCCGCTCAGGTGGGCAGTGTGTGAGGGCTAGCGCCCCCCTCGCCTCCCTGCCCCAAAGCACAAGTGTTAGCACAGACATGTTTTAAGGAGAAATCGGGAGGCTAGCATTTCTCTGGGGGATAGTGGTTTCCCGCCGGCCTCCCCAGTGCAGGTCACTTTCTCTTGGCTCTGCCGCTTGCAGACATGCCCTCTTGCCACTGTCATCCCAGACTCTTCTTGAAGTAGCTTTGACTCCTGCCCTGCAGATGTGTGTGTATAGTTTGGTGGCCTTCTTGGCATTCCTGGGACATGTGAGGTGGCTTGAGCACTGAGCTTATTTGTAGGATGGCCATGCCTTGCCTGGGAGCTTGGGAGAATAGTCTGTGGGTCAGGACAGGAGCTGGCTGGCTGCCTCTGGGCCCCTCCACTAGCCCTGCTGCTTCCAGCCAAGATCCAACCAGAGCTGGCTCTGTGCGGACGCAGAGCCCTCAGCTTCCATGTCTGAGTTATGTGCTGCGTCTCCTGGGGCACTGGTGCCTGTCTGCCCTGCCCTCCTCAGGGCTCTGTGTGGCCCCCTGAAGTCCCCTACCCAGTGCACTGTTGTCAAGGGCATTGGCATCTGTTCTGAATCTCTGGGAGCTGTGAGTGCTTGACTAAGGGTGCTTGCTGTGGCTAGAACCTTGCTGATGGGATTGGCCTTTCCTCTTTGGGTCCTGGATGTGTGCTGGCTGGTTTGGGCAGATGTAATTGTGTCTCCAGAGAGCCGCTCCGGCCAGGCTGAGCACTCAGGTGTCCCTGCGTGGCTGCTCTTCCCCATGGAGAAGGTCCCTCCCCTCTCAGGTAGAGCTGGTGCAGGTGCTGATGAGGCTCGGGGGCTGATGGTTAAACACAAAGGACAGGATGTGTCATGGTCATTCTTGGAGGTGATGAAGGTCTTTCACAAAATTGCACCCTTAATCACTTATGCTCTTTGCGTAGCAGAAGCTGTCTTTATAAAAAGCATCTAAAGTCAACTAAAATTGAGGTGAACTATAAAACAAATGGTATTTGATGCATTATCATTTCATGTTTGAGGACCAAGGAGAAATGACTATGGGTGAAGAGTCAGGCCCTCCTGTGGGGGTGGAGGGGAAGTCCTGGTGTGCTACGAGAAGACATTTTTTTTTTTTTTTAGATAATTATTTTTTATTGAAGGGTAGTTGACACACAGTATTACATTACATTAGTTTCAGGTGTACAACACAGTGATTCAACATTTATATACATGATAATTCTAAGTACCAGCTATCACCATACCAAGTTGTTACAATATTTTGACTATATTCCTTATGCTATACATTACATCCCGGTTGCTTATTTATTTTACAATTGGAAGTGTGTACTTTTTCTTGGTTGTTGTTGTTAGGGCATCTCTCATATTTATTGATCAAATGGTTGTTAACAACAATAAAATTCTGTATAGGGGAGTCAATGCTCAATGCACAATCATTAATCCACCCCAAGCCTAATTTTCGTCAGTCTCCAATCTTCTGAAGCATAACGAACAAGTTCTTACATGGAGAACAAATTCTTACATAGTGAATAAGTTACATGGTGAACAGTACAAGGGCAGTCATCACAGAAACTTTTGGTTTTGCTCATGCATTATGAACTATAAACAGTCAGTTCAAATATGAATACACATTTGATTTTTATACTTGATTTATATGTGGATACCACATTTCTCTCTTTATTATTTTTAATAAGATGCTGAAGTGGTAGGTAGATACAACATAAAGGTAGAAAACATAGTTTAGTGTTGTAAGAGAGCAAATGTAGATGATCAGGTGTGTGCCTGTAGACTATGTGTTAATCCAAGCTAGACAAGGGCAATAAAACATCCACATATGCAGAAGATTTCTCTCAGAACAGGGGGGGTGAGGTTCTAAGCCTCACCTCTGTTGATCCCCAATTTCTCACCTGATGACCCCCCTGCGACTGTGCCTGTCTTAGGTTGTTCCTCCCTTGAGGAATCTTACCCGTCTCTGGCTAACCGAGAAGACATTTTATTCAATTTTCTGTCACATGTTGGCTGCCTTTGTTTACTTCCGAATCAGGTTATTTAAGTTGTAAATGAGTATTATATGCTATGTGAAGATTGCCTTTAGGGGGAGGGACAGACCAAATAAAGTGATGGTGCTGAAAAACTTGTAAGACTTTTTATTTTAATCATTAAGAAAATCTGAACACAACCTAGACACACCCAAGTAACAGACCCCCACGTGGAGCGAGCACACCACAGCTGTCCTGTGTTCTAAAGTGAACCTGCGACGTACCTAGAGTAGACACGACTCTGCCACCTGAAGAATAGGTACCACACCCATGGCCTTAGCATCTGGGCATTTTTCCCTCCCTTCATGTTCCCTTTTTTTGTTAAAACGTGAAGAACTAGGTTTTTTCTTGGGAAGTAACTCTGTAATGTGTAGAACTGGATGTCAGCTGACTGTTGTCTGGCTCTCACTCTTGCACTGAGGGGCCTTGGCTGTGCAGAATGTACTATTCAGGGTCTGAGGTGTGAGCGTCTCGGTGGCACTGACCACAGCTGCTCCTCTGAGCGGAGCCCTCCGTGACCGACCTGGGCTTGTGAAGCGGGCCCAGGTCAGAGCAGGGTGAGGCAGGCAGGCAGGCTCCCAGAGAGGCGGCCTTGGGGTCGGGGCACCTGTGCAGGGTGGAAATTGGCTTGATGGGAGTATTTGGAGGCCGTGCAGTAAGACCTTCTAATCCCTTTTTCCCCTATAGTTCATTTTCTTCTGCATCCTGTTCTCTTCTGAAGAAATTGTTTCATTAATAATTCTTTTTGTTTTTAGGAGTGTGATTTCACAGGGCAGAAGAGTATTGCCATGTAGACGTTGCTGCTTCAGAATTAGAGAAACTGCGTCCTCTGTCTTTTGCTGGTGCCCGCGCACCAAGGATAGGGCCCAGTTACCTTTGGGATTCAGGTGAATGTGCACACACTGAAACACAATTTGTCACTTTCCTGAGCTTCAGCTGTAACTGGGTGTCCGTAGCTGGGGCGGCTAGAGTGCCAGTTGCTCTGGGAGCTGGAAGTGCACTTGGCCTTTCCAGGCAAGGCTGGGGTCAGGCTCAGGTCACCTCCTGAGATGTGTTTTTCCCTTCATCAACTGCAGTTTTCTTCTTTTTCTCCATCCGTGCCTGAACCTTAGTCAGGACGTCAGACTGACACTCTGAGCGTGTCTGTGGAGAGGGTGCTCGGTGCAGCCCTCACGTCAGGCGCAGGCAGAGCGCCCTCATGGCCCTTCTCTGCCGTCCCGGCAGGTCTGCCCCATTGCTGTCTAGAACCCATTCTGGCCTTACACTGGGTGCACTGTACCTGCTCTCCCAGGGCATTTCAGCCCTCGGCAGTCAGACCACTGTTCTGATGGGGATCTTAACTGTGGGCGTGAAGTTAAACGAGGGTCTAAACAGGCTTGTGAAGTCACCGAGCTCTGGTTTTACTGTCAGTGCAGGTCCTGTGTGTGAGCAAGTGGTGAGGTCTGGACATTCCCGGGCCACACGCACGTCCTGGGAGGGGCGTGGGGGTGGGCGGAAGAGGGTGCAGGGCCCTGGGCGCCACCGCCGCCTCATCCCTGCTGACCTACCTCCCTTCCCGGGCCTCTCCTCCCCCGCGCTCTGCAGCCCCCTCTGCCCTGCGAGTCATCAGCAGTCGCTGAGAGAAATGAGCAAGGAGGATGCTTGGCTTTTAAGCCAGAGGCACAAACAAGGCAGAGATGCTGGGGTTTTGTTTCTGGCTCTTCGGCTTGTAGAGGGCTGACATGTTGTTCAGTGCTGCTGGGAGGATTCCTGAATGCAGATGAATGGATACAGAACAAAATAGATAATTCTGGGGTGATCTGAAAGTGTATTACATAATATTCTTAAAACTGGCTCTTTTTGGGGAAAAGTCATGAAGTGTAGTTTCTTGGGGTAGGATGTGTGGCTGAGGGTGGTGCCCGCAGAGTCGGGGGAGGCTGGGCTCGTCCAGGGGCAGCAAGGGACCAGGAGCCCCGGGCTGTTCTTAGGAGGCCTGTGATGTGGTGGGCCTCGTGTCCGTGAGGTGGGTGTGGCCTCGAGTCCCCTCGACACTCTTAAAAGAGATAAAGGACCCCAGAGGGCTCTTTCTACTGGTATTTACTGAGAAGGAAAAAAAACAAAGCTTTAAAAGATCACTTACTCACTCAAAGATAACAAAAGTAAACAGGTGACACATTACTTACGTGTTAAGGTAAATATTTCTGTGGAAAGTAACTGCTTTCTGAACAGAAGCTCAGGAGATGAGAGAGCAGCACGGCTTTGTGCTGGCCCATCAGTTTTATGTCCTGCCTCCGCAGCAGCCTGTGGGGTCCCTGTTTGCCTGGAGTGAATGCAGAAAGTGGCCCCTCACATGTGCGTGCAGGTGAGCTGCTCTGCAGGTCTGCATCCCGGACATACCCTTCAGCCTGCTCCCAGGACCTGGGCTCCCCATGTGGGGGGTTTCCAGGGTCCAGCATAGAAACCCACGTGGGTGGTGCCGGGAGGAGATGCTGCTTCATTGCCCTGATTGTCACATGGTGAGGCCCTGCCGCCTGGCCTCCCCCTTTTCATTGAGGCCACGTACAGGCTCTGTTCCTTATCAGGTTTTACCCACGAGATGGAGTGCTTTGAGCCATGGGCCCTTCTGACTTGGTCAGCCAGCACGAGGGAGCTCCCTGCCTTCTCCGCTCTTCGTTACCCGCTCACGGTGTCGTGCGTGTGCATTTGGTCATTCATTCAGCAGATTGTGATCCGTGCCTGCCTGTCTTCATTCTGATGCTCAGAGTATCCCAGACGTGGCCAGTGGGCACCCTCAGTCTCTGTGTTCTTCTGACGGGTCCTGCCTACTCTGAGCGTGTCTTTCTTGAGTTTGACATGATGATCTGAACTCACCGTGTGTCCCCCGCAGTGGGCCGTCTCCCCGGGAGCCCTGCCTCTCCTGGTGGGAAGTGGCCTGGAGGAACCAGGACCTTGCGCTCGGCCTTGCTCTGGGGCTTTGCCACAGTCAGAGGTTTCCCAGGGCTCCTCCTCCCGGCCACGCCCCGTTGCCCAAAACCACCATCCCCATCCTCTGCGTGCAGAGCTGAGGCTCAGGCCGCACAACGCCTGCCCTTACTGTCAGGGTTTCCACAGTCTCCAGGAGCTGGGGCGCCAGCAGGGCCAGCAGGTCTGTCTGGTCCTGTTGCTGGCTTGGGTCACACGTTCCATCTTCTGCCCTCTCCTAGTTCAGGGCTGATTTCCTGGTCACTGGCCCTTCTGAAAAGGTGAAGAAAACCAAGTCGCCTCCCAATACACGTAGGCTCAGCCCCCAGAGGGCATCTGAACTAGGGTGTTTCTGTTCTGCTCCGCTCACGGGCTGAGTTCTGGCACAAGGTGCATAGGCAGCACCCTGCTCTGCTGTTGCCCACGAGGGGTCAGGTGGCTGCCACTCAACCTTTCCTTTGCTCACGCAGCAGCCACTGCTGTGTCTTGCAGAGTCCGTCCTGGTGTGCAGCTGTGTGCAGAGCAGACCCAGAGCCGAGGTGGAGGCTCTCCGTACCCAGTGGCCTAGCTTCCTCAGCCTCTTAGGAGGGCCACCCTCCTCCTCCTGCCACATGCAGTCAGCCTGTCTGCTTGGCACTGCCAGCATGCTGGGGGAGGGTGTCAGAGACCAGGGCAGGGCCCTCCTGTGGGACCTGGCATTTGCACGCTAGTGGGGCAGGCGGACAGGCTGGGTCTGGGGCAGGAGGCAGGGTCCAGGTGAGGAAATGGGAGCAGAGCCTGGGCCTGGGGCTTTGCTGTCTACAAAGAAGACCGCCTCTCCTTAGTGAGGTGGTGGAAGATGGGGGGGTTTGGGAGGAAGGCGCCATGGTTCCTGGAGTTTCTGCTTAGTGCCTTGCACCAGCCCCAGCTCCCTGTGGCGCACGTGGCTAGGTGGGATTGCAGAAGGGCTGGCTTTGCCTAGAGGGCCCACGGGAGGCGTGGGAGCCATCCAGTGCAGCAGACCGAGGGGTCACACGAGCACAGGGCCCTTTGTGAGTGTCCCCCTTTGCCGCTGCAGCCCATGGTCTCTTTTATGGACTTCATGACACCCCACTCTGAACTTAAGCAGTGTGTTCCTCCGTCCCCAAGAAGAACAGGGTCCGTGAACTTTTCTGAAAAGGGCCACAAGAGGCTTTGACTGCAGACGGATTGTCTGTTGTTTACAGGCCTGTGATGATGTGGGAACTGCCACCAGCCGGCCTGAACCCTGTTTGTTCACTAAGATCTCCAGATGGGCTGGCAAATGCCTGCTCCATGTGGGCGCTCCTGGTCAGTAGTAGAGGTTGGTCTTTGTCCACATGGCTACAGGGACAACTGACCTCCGATATGAGAGGGACCATGTGTGGCTGGCTTGGAGTGGATGTCCACCCAGGTGCCATGAGCCATGGGCTGAGGGCCAGGGTGGGGCACTGCCAACAGGACCTTCCCCTAAGTGTGCTTGCCTCAAAAAACCAGGCCCTTTCAGGTCTCTGAAACAGGCTCAGGGATCCAGGCATCCTTCACCTCCACTCTGAGAACCACTGGAGCTACGCATGGAGCCCAGGGCAGGCAGGAGGGCCTGGGATTGGTGGCAGGTCGCTGGGCTGCGCTTGCCTCTCTCCTGGCCTGTGAGCTGCTGGTGAGGCTCTGGAGGCCCTGAGGAGGGAGGTGCTGGGGGCGGTCCAGGGGACAGGTGAGTGCCGCTGCTCTTTGGAGCCACACTTTGGTTCAGTGAAATTAGCCGTGAGCGTGAGGCTCAGTAGGAGTGTTCCGAGCATATCCTGTGGTGTCCTCAAGTTTCAGAAGTGCCTCCGCGTGGGAAGCCTGCAGGGCCTCTGCTGCCAGTCCCCAGCGTGGGCAGGGCAGTTGCCCAGCTCTTTGCTTCCCCTTTCCACAGGCATGTGCTGGCTGCTGCACCTGGAGACTGGCTTAGGAGCATTTTCTGTGTTCATGCTCACTTTTCCAGCCAGACTCTGACCTTCCCAAAGGCAAGGATTTTTGTCTTGAAACAATTCCAAGAGGCCATGTATAATTCATCTTCCACATAGTAGACCAAATATGTAGGGATTCAGGTTTTTACTGAATCTTCTTGATTTATTCATTCATAACTTTTTTGTATTTGTTTGGCATTTGAAATACTTAGATGAATTATTATCAGCAACAGAATGCACTTTGAGATAATTTGTAGCATTCCTATAACAGAGGCAAACATTTGAGATTTCTGATTATGTAAGTAATGCACAAATGTGTTCTTACTGTTAAGAAACCGTCTCAAAAAATACAGATGAAGGAAAGACTTTCTTGTTTTGCGAACGCCATTCTTCTTGGAGGTCACTGTACCTGCTGGCTTGAATATACCCCAGCGGGCCAGTCGTCTGAGGGTCAATTTTCTGTGTGAATGGTTTTGACTGGGATGCGATGTCCTTTTGACAAGTTGTGTTGGCAAACTGCTTGTCCACCTGCTGATGAACCCAGGCTGATAGTTGTTTCTTTTTAGCAGGCAGTTCCAGTAAAAGGGGATGCGAAGCAGGACTGCTGCATGCAGACAGAGCTGCTGCGAGGAGGTAAGGCGGGGTCTGTTCCCGCTCAGGGCTGGGGCTCCCACCAGTTCCTGGGCTCCTGACTTCCTGGTCTGATGTCTCCTCTGTAGCTGCTCACCTCCCCCATCCCCAGATAGACACGCATGCACTGACCTGCTCTAGGGGAAGCCTTCCAGAGGGCAAAGAGCTGAGGCCCCACACTCCCCCTCTTCATGTCCCCAGAAAATGGGGTGGGGGTGTGTGTGCGTGTGCTCACACGGGCGCTTATGACCACTCAGCTCATACCATGCAGAGCTGAATGGTTGAGGCTTCCGCCTCCTGAGCACCCTGGGCACATGCTCAGGCAGCAGGGCTCAGTACCACGTAGGGGACAGTGCGGTGCTCGGGCGACTTGGCGCATCAGTGCATCCTGCTGAGCAAAGGGAGCCAGTGCCACTGGCCCCGTGCCCTGTGACGATGTTGCCCCTGTGGTGGCATGATAATGTGGTTCTGGGCAAGGAGAAATGAGAGCCTTGGAAGTAGCAGACTTGTCAGGACGTGGAAGGAAGCTGGTGAAGGGGGTTTGCGGAGGGGCACTTTGTGGGGACGGGTAACCCATAAGGAGCCCTGCTTGGGGTTACGAGGCTGTGCTTCGCTGAGATGCGCAGGACATGTGGTGACAAATGAATCCGTGGCACAGGCAAGCCCTACGGCACTGACCAGGGCTCTTGGAGAGCAGCATCCCAGCTAGAGTCTGGTGGCTGGCGGCCCAGGCACAGTGCAGCACGGCTCTGCAGGGCAGGCTGTCCCGCTGGGCCTGGATGGTGTTGCCTCAGCTGACACAGGAGGAGGCATCACACTGGCTGTCACCCTCCCCCATGTGCATGGCTGCTCCCAGCATGTCAGGTGTTCCAGCACGTTCTCTCACACCACACACCGTAGCCTAAGGGTCTTGGAGGCACACAGCCACCCTGCTGGGTCAGGGTCACCCAGGCGGTCAGAGGGACCACAACCCCCACCCAGTGAGGACACCTGAACAGTGGTTGTGCCGCTGGTGGGATTGCTGTGTGCGCCTCGGGAAGAGCGGGAGGGCTTACTGTAGCCGGTGCTGTGCAGGCCCTGTGTGCACCTGTGTGTCTGCCTAAGACGCTCTGTGGGCCCTGTCTGCATCTTCACATTGGCCTGGTGGTGCCTGCCATGGGCCACTGTGCACCTGACCTGGGCGACTGCAGCTCAGCCCCTTCTGGCTTCCCTACTGTCCCTGGAGCTGTGGTGGCTCCTTCTACATCCACATGGCCATTTCCTCTTGTACCCATAATGTGCATGCTGGATGGAGGCCCGCCATGGGTGGAGATGGCATGGGCTCACAACGGGACAGAAGGGACCCAGTGGCCCCACCACAGGGCAGGGATGTCTTCTCTGTGTGTGCGTGACTTCGTGTGTAAGCTCACATTTTATAGCAGACTTGCTTCAGATTCTAGAAGGATCACCTTGGCTCTCATAGGCAGGGTGGGTTGGGAGGTCTGGCGGCTGCCTCCCTTGTCAGAAACTTGCTGCCTGGGGGACTCCACCTCACGTCTGCCCTCTGCGTTGAGGGGTCTTTTCTAGGCAGCCAGGCTGTTTCTGGGATGGAGGCTGTGGCCCCGCCCTGCATTCTGTCCCATGCTGGACCTCTGGTGCCCCTCCAGCCAGCCAGCTCCCCTCTGCTGCTCCCCCTCCCCTCCCATCTGCCCCGCACTATCTGCCCACACCTTACTTTCTTATCCAGCTGACAGTCTCTGCCTTTTATTAGAGTATTTGATCATCAATCTGTTTTGGTTTCATTGGACAATACTGTCTTTTCTCCCCCCATTTTCTCTTAGTTGTTCTCTCTCTGTGATTGCATTCTTTCAGATTGAGCATTTTTTATGACTCCTTATCACCTCCACTCTTGGCATATTAACCCTCGTAGTCCCCTTTCTTTTTTTTGTCAGTGTTTGCTTTTGGGCTCACAGCATTCATCTTCACTCAGAGTCTACTTTATGAGCATGCACTCCATGACGTGGGCCTTTAAAAATGAAGTCCATTTCCCCCTTGTCCTTTATGCTATTGCTACAATTTTACTTTCACAGGTGTTAAAAGCCACAGAATACAGTGTTGGTGTGTTAGCTTTCAACATTCAGTTATCTTCCAAAATTTTTTTTTAAATGACAAAATAAATTCTTACATGTTTATAATTTCTGACATGAAATCTTTATTCCTTTTCATAGCTCAGTATCATTCCCCTACCACCTCAGGGTCTGTATTTAACATTATTCGATGTGTTTCTCTGCTGGGGACTTATTTTCTTAGCGTTTGTCTGTCTGCAGCTGTTCTGTTGAAGGGAGTCGTGTAGCCTGTGGGATTCTAGGGGGTGTTTGCCTCCTGTAGCTTGACGATATTGCTTTGCTCCCTGGCCGGATCGGAATGGGGCAGGGGCTGTGGGCACTCTCGCCTTCCCTGCACATGCTGACTTCTGCAGTGAGATCGCACTGTGCTCTAGTGAGGTTGGTGTGAGCTCACCCTGCTGGTTGTTCCTTAAGCTCCTTTGCTTGCTGATTTTATTGTTCTCATGATTGGAAGTCTTTGGCAAAAATGTTTCTCAGCCATTGCTTCTCCAACTGTATGTTCCTGCCTCCTTCCGTTGCGGGCATTTCAAGTCTGAGTCTTCTCAACGCACGTTTCAGCCCTCGTGTCTGGGCTTTATGTTGTGTTTAGTGGTAGAGGTCTCTCTTCCCGGCCTGGTCTGTGGCAGTTTTGTCGCAAATAATCTTGTTTTCATCCTTAAAAGTTCCCTTCAGGTGGGTGCATGTGGTGTGGGTGTCTGTCTCTGTGTTTGTGTTTCCCTGTAAGCTCTTCGTGGTGCCCCTGTAGAAGTTTGAACACTCACATCTGCTGGCTCATCGCCTCGGTCATTTCTGGCGTTGTACTGACTGATTTTTCTCCTCGTTACGGATTCATCTGCTCTTTTGTGTGTCTTGTAACTTGCTTAGATATTTTGAATAGTATTGTTGGTCCATTGAATGTGATGTTAGATTTTGTTACCTTTTTTTTTTCCCAAGTAGATTGATGGGCTTTTCCAAGGCACTTGATTAATTAGCTTGCAGAGAAATTTGGCCTCTTCTTTCTTGTCTGCAAACATCTTTAGCACTGGACCAGGGTCACCTTCTCCCAGTGCTTGGTCCGCACCAAACGGGTGCTAATGCTCAGGTGGCAGGTGTAGGTCCGCTTACAGCTCCACTTGTAAGATGCTAGTCCTGCGAGGCTTCTGTGGGCCTCCTGTCACGTGGCCGGCCCTCTGTTGCTCGGCTCTCAGTCCAGACTTGGTGTGAGTGTTCTGACTTGGGAGCAAGGCGTGGCTTTTTGTCTGCTCACTGCTCCTTGAGTTCTTCACGACCACACATAACATTTCTCAGTGTACAGGCATTGCCCTGATTATTTCGTATTTTCTTACGTGACTGTAGATGGTGTGTTTAAAATTTTATTTTCCCATTGTTAGTTGCTATAGTATATGGATAGGCAGTTTATCTTTTGCAGCTGAACCTTACTTTGAGATAATGAAGCTGTAGGAAGGAATAGAGCGTCCTGTGTGCCCTCCACCAGGGTTCCCTGGCGGTAACCTTTTGGAGAACTGTTGCCCTGTGTGACAGCCATGATGCTGATGTTGATGCTTCCCCCACAGCTTACCCAGATTCCCCACCTCGCTTGTGCTCATGTGCCTTCAGATGCAGAGCATGCCAGCACACGTGGTTCCCTCTGTGGCCTTTCCTAACCACCGCCTCCAGGCCTCACTCCCCCACTCTTGCATTTAATCCCTGGCAACGACTAATCTGTTCGCTAGTTCTGTCATCTTGTCATTTCAAAAATGTTATATAAATGGTATCATACTGTGGGCTACCTTTGGGCTTGACTTTTTTCACTCGACATTATAATCAGTCCCTGGGTGATTCGTCCAAGTGGCTTCATGTGTCCGTGAGTGGTGGTCTCTGGTATAGATGAACCATGTTTTGCTTATCCATTAACTTGCTGAAGGACAACAGGGTCACTTCCAGCTCTTACCTGTTCCAGTAAAGCTCCTGGGAACATTCATGTTCATTGGTGTTTGGACTTTACTTCTTATTTTTCTGGGGTAAGTGCCCACGAATGTATTGCTGTCACATGGGAAGTGTCTGCCTAGTTCTATAAAAAGCTGCTGAAACTAGTTTCCATACCCGTGCACCTTTCAGCACCCCCAGCAGTGACCTGGGCCGGAATCCACCTTCTGACTGAGCCTCAGTCATGTGTGGTGGGCCGCACTGTGGTCAGTGTTGCTACCCTTTGGTTTGGGAAGTTTTTAATTTTGATGGTGTCCAGTTGTCAGTGTTCCCGTCAGGGATTGTACTTCCGGTGTCAAGGGTAGATTCTGTCTCACCCCAAAGCCTGAAGATACTTTTCTCCTAAAAGTTACCTAGTTTTACATTTTATATTTACATTTATTTTCTGTTTGACTACTTTTATATGAAGTATCAGGTTTAGGTCAAGTTTTGTTTTTGTTATTACTCTCCAAACTCAGTCACCGGCCCGAGCAGCCTGCATACGGGTGCTCTGGGCTTCCACCAGGCTCATGTCTGTCACAAGTGCCCTTCGCTGCAGCACTCTGACCTGCCTGCCCTGGGTTACCCTCTTGCTTGGCTGACTGCGCTGGCTAGGCGTTCAGAACCAAGCTGGTTAGTGGGGATTGCAGCGGCCGCAGCCCAGTGTCCTGCTTCACTCTGACAGGGATGTGGGGGTCCCCGCACCAGGCAGTCCTGCCATGCCTGTGGGCATCCTGTGCTCACACTGCCTCCCTGGAGTCAGGCAAGACCCTTCAGATAGGGGCTCAGTGCCATAAAACTGCCCCTGCCTCAGGCACCAGTCACTGTTAGACCGTCCCCAGGGGTACCCACTCTTCCTGTCAGCCGGCTATAAGTCAGAGGGTCCCGTGACCCCCTCCTTGGGTCTGGTAGTCAGCTAGAAGGCTTACAGAACTCAGGAAAGCCATTTGCTTCTCTTACTGGTTTGTTATAAAGAACACAAGTCAGGAACAGCCAGATGGCAGGGACGCATAGGGCATGTGAGAGGGGCCTCGGGCCTCTGTGCTGTCTCTGGGGGCACCACCCTCCGCTATAGGTAAATTTGTTCTGTGAAGCTGCTTCCTAGGCCCTGTTTTCTCTCTTAGTGATGTTCAGTTTTATTTTACAGAAGTGCCTTGTTCCTGGTGGGCTGCGGATCTGTGTAATATGTTTGAAATTTTACTACCTTAAAATTAATTTGCTCAACATGGGTTGTTTGCTCTGTGCCTCTGATTTTAGACTGTATCACTTGGGCAGGACTCCAGGCCCGCCTGCAGCTCGTGGGTAGGGTGGGCAGCGCTGAGGTGTTTGAGCTCAGGGTAGGCTCCCCTCTTCAGGATTTGGTCTCCCTGATTAACAGCCAGACGTCAAAGTTAAAGTCTAAGACATCATTTTATATTTAATCTTTTTGAACTTAAATGTATATGAAACTGAAAAGTTTTTCCATAAACAGTTTTATGTAAACCAAAGAAACGGTTCCTGTAGCTGGTGGTGTCATGGTGGGCAGAGCGGCAGCCACTGACCCTTCTCCTCTGTCCGCAGAGATTCCCATGGCTGCTGATGAAGGCCCAGCAGAGAAGCAGGGAGGAGAGGTCCCTGTGGCCGCAAGTGGTGAGACCAATGGGCCCTGTGGGAAAAGCGAGGCGGGCAGCCCCCTCGCTGCAGCGCACACTCAGGAGAAGACTGCCGTCAGCCTGCAGGAAGCTGCCGGTAAACTAGCCCGAATAGCGGAGAACGGGATTTCAGAAAGAGACGCTGAAGTAGGGAAGCGAAACCGCGTTGGAGCTGATGACCTCCCACAGACGCCCACCATTGGGAGCACCGGGCGCTGCTTCGGCAGGCCGGCAGCGCAGGAGCAGCCCCTGCGGGTCGCCAGCACTTTGGCCTCCTCACTGCCGGGCCACGCTGCCAAGTCCCTCCCTGGGGGGCCCTGCAAAGGGAGGACTCCCAGCGCCTCTGCTCAGACGCCAGCTGCAGGGCCGGCCCGGCTCGGGGAGGGGAGTAAAGATGCAGAGGACAAGAAGCCCACGGCCGCTGGCACCGATGTCAAGGTCCACAGGGCCCGGAAGACCATGCCGAAGCCCGTCCCTGGCCTGGTAATGCGGCCTGTCGGGCGGGGCCGCCTTGTGTCTGTCTCGCTGTCCCTTTCTGGCTGTCTCCCGTCTCATGTGATGAGGCATATTGGCTTTTGTGTATTGAGAGAGGCCAGAAGTGGCAGAGGCCATCTGACAAGCGGCCGCTGGGCTGCTGAGGGCCTGGGAGTGCTGGTGACGTCCCATGGAGGGGCACAGCGGGGGGCCCCTCAGCCTGCTCCCTGGTCTTTGCTCATCTTAAGGTGCCCTTTGCCCACTGAATAATGACACATCAGATGCTCAGGGCACCTCTTCTGCTTCGGGCCTGGGGCTTTGTTCCTGCTCAGGAGCTGAGCTCTGTCCCTGTCCTGCTGGGACGTGAGTAGGCTGGCGTTGGTCAGGCCCACAGGTGACAGGTAGAGGGACAGAGGACCGCCTTGAGGGTGCACATTATGCGTCCTCACACCACCCACCAGGCTTGGGGCTGCTCTGAGGACAGGCAGCACTTTCCTGGTTTTTGCTCACACTGCCGAGGCTTCTGGGCCTGCCAGTGATGCGCCTTCCAGGTGCCCAGATGCGAGTGTGCTCCCCCAAGTCCGTGTCCTCTCAGGTCGGAGTGATTCCCCTGGGATCTTCCATCCCTGGCACTGTGGTGAGCTTCCTGAAGCCAGGCTGGTTGCCATCACTAGTGGTCATCTGCGCCTCTGGTTGGCAACCCTCCAGGCAAGACCCCGTGGTCTTGGCTCTCCTCTCTGCCAGTGCCTGGGCAGCTTCTTACCTGCTCCCCAGCTCTGCCGTGGTCTTTAGCACTTCACACTTCATGTCCCAGAGTCCGGCCACCTGCTGGTGAGGGACCTTTCAGGTTTCCAGTTTGGGGCTGCTCCGTGCATTGACGTACACATTTTTATTGGAATGTAGTCTTAGTGTTTCTGGATAAACATCCAGGGGTGTGAGTGCAGGTTGTGTGGTGGTTGGATTTCAGTTCCATAAGTTACTGTCAAACTGCCTTCCCCACGGCTGCTGCCCTCGGCCCCGGCAGCTGGGCTGTGGCTGCACGTCCCTGCTGGCCCCTGGTGTTGCTGTCCTCTGTAGTGGCTGTGGCTTTAGGCGGACTGCCTGATGGCTGGTGGTGGTGCATCTCTCTTTAGGGCTCATTTGCCATCTTTATCCTTTCTGGTGAAATGTCTTTCAGACCTTTTACCAGTTTTAGAACTAAATGTCTTGCGAGCCTGGGAGTTGTGGATGTGAGCCCTCCAGGTGGGCAGCCATGGATCTTGGTGGAGCAAAAGGTCTCCATCGTACAAAGTGCCAACATGTCAGAGTTTTTTCTCATGGTTTGTGCTTCTGATGTTATGTCTAAGACCTCTAAGCCTTAGGTACCAAAATTTTCTCTTAATTTTTAAAAAAGCTTTTTAGTTTTATGTGACTTTTAAGTAAATGATCCATTTTGAGTTAGTTTTCTGTTAGGTGTGAGGTTCAGGATGAAGGTCATTTTTTTTTGTCTACCATTTTTTGGCCCATCATTACCAATTTTAAAATGTATGTCAGAAATTTTACATTATTTATTTATGTTCTTGAAATTATACATTGATTCCATCCCACTCCCATGATCTTATCTCTCATAGAGAAACTTTCATTGTCCCCTGCCGTATTCTGTTAGGGGAAGAAAAGCAAGTTTAAATTTAAAGAAATTTCTGACTGTAGGGCTTGTAAGTATTCAGTTGGTTCTGAATTGTGTTATTATAGTTATTAGTGTGCAGTTAATCACACAGCACATACCCTCTTGTTGGCAATCACTGCATTGTCTGACATTGGTCAGTCTTGGGGGAGAGATTGGGATGGTTTTGAGGTCCCACCCCCTGCCTGCTGTATACCCTGGATGTATGGTGTGCCCCCCCAGGTCCCCATGGGAGGAGAGATGAGCCAGGAAGGGCGGGGCCCCCGACGCTGCCGCCCTGAAGGCCACCCTTGGCTGCAGTGCCCTTCTGGCTCCCGGGCTCCATACCCGGCCTCTTCTGCCCTCAGAGCTCCCTGCCCCCCAAACCCAGGTCAGTCTTGTTTGATTTTCTTAGGAAACCATATTTAATTGCAGAACCAGTCAGTCCAGTGATAAATGAGTGTGGAAGACTTGTGAACATGATCCATTTCCTTTGTAAGAGTGTAACAGTGAGGTGTCTTCACGGTCCCTTGGTCGGATGCCCCTCTGCAGTGCAGAGGTGGTCTTGCCAAGAAGCCCCCTTATCCACTGCTTGGGCAAAGGAAGTGGAAGTTTGTGGAAAGGAGGCTTTTCTCCCCTGCACCAAAGTGCTTGTCACCATGCAGAGTGGCAGCCCCGGCAGGCTCCAGCACAGGGGCCCCTCGCCTTCTCCTCCTGTGCTGTGTCCCTTCCTGCCCCCACCTTCTCCCACACATGCCCACTCGTATTCTCTAGGATCTGGAAAAAGACGTGGCCTGTTGTGGGAGCTCCTAGTCCAGTTTGGGGAGGTATTTCTTTATGCGGTGATTGTGCAAATCCATGTTGCCACTGAAATTAAGTGTCTGGAAGGAGAAGTTGCTGGCTGTGAGAACTCACCCTGAGCAGACATGCACCTGGCGATATGCCAGGGACTGGCGCCAGGCTGAGGCTGACTGTAGACGGGTGTGTGTGTGTGTGTGTGTGTGTGTGAGATGGCGGTGTGTGTGTGTGAGTGATGGCGGTGTGTGTGTGTGTGTGTGTGTGTGTGTGTGTGTGATGGCGGTGTGTGTGTGTGTGTGTGATGGCGGGCCGGGCCCTGGGCGCAGGGCATGGGGTAGGGGGGCCAGCCAGGGCCAGACCCCACTGGCCTCGGTGCTTTGTCAGATCACAGAGCCCTCGCACAGTCTTAGGATCTTCCCCCCACATTCATCAGTGCTTACATTTGGTTTTGGATTAAAAAAAAAACATCTTACACCAGACAGGGGGTTTTATACCTAAGCAAGATTTAGCCTCATTGGGCCATCTCTTTTATTTTTGTCCCTCATTTATGTGCACTTGAAAATCATATTTTACATTTGCCCATGAGTGCTGGGTGAGACTGATAGCCACTGTGGGCTGCGCGGTTCGCACGGTGTCCGTAGGAGCCATGAGGAGCAGTGTCAGATTCCTGTGTTCAGACAGTGACTGTGTGAGACAAACCTGGCGTATCTGAGAAAGACTGAAGAAGCTTACAGAGCCAGCGAGGTACACGGGTGCCTGGCATGCGGGGGTGGGTTAACTGGAGGACACTGTTGAGGGAGGGAGGAAGGGCCCTGCAGGAGAAGCTGGGTTGGTGCCCAAGTGTGAGCAGGTCCCCTTGGGGTGGGGGTGGGGGTGACGGGGGATGCAGAGAGCTCGGGCAGGCCAGCTTCCGGGTGTCACTCTGGGACAGGGGCAAGCCCTTTTTCTTTTTTATTGTAGTCAAATACGCATAACATCAAACTCACCATTTTAACAATTTCTAAGTGCACTGTTCAAGGGCATGAGCCGGGTTGAGGTCTCTGTGTGGCCGTCGCCAGTGCCACCGGCAGAGCCTCCCAGATGGGGCTCTGTCCACGTGACACACGCCCTGCCGCCCCTTCCCAGCCCTGCCCCTGCCCACTCTCTCTCTGAATTTGACGACTCTAGGCACCTCCCAAGTAAAAATTCCCACAGAATTTGTCCTTCTGTGTTGGCCTCATCTCATGGAGCACAGTGTCACATCAGGATTCCCTCGTTTTGAGGGCCGAGTGATACTACATGGTGTGGATGCACCCCATTAGTTGGTCAATGTTCACTTGTGTTGCTTCCACGTCTTGGCTGTTGTGAATTGTGCTGCTGTGGACCATTGTGCACAGATAGCTCTTTGAGACTCCGCTTTTGGTTCTCTAGATGTGTTCTCAGAAGTGGAGTTCCTGGATCACGTGGTAATTCTGTGTTTAGTTTTTTAAGGAACCTCATGCTGATTTCCACAACAGCCGCACCATTTTGCATTCCCACCCGTGGTGCACGAGGGCTCCCACTTCTCTATGCTCTTGTGGACACTTGTATTTCTTTTAACTGAGATATAAGTGACAATTTTCTATGTTTTTTTGACAGTAGCTCTCCTTATAGGTGTAAAGTGACACTTCACTGTGGCTTCGGTTTGCGTTTTCTTGGTGGTGAGTGATGTCCATGTGCTTATGGCCTGCCTGCATGTCTTGTTTGGAGAAGGGTCTGTTCAGGTCCCCTGCGCAGGGTCAAGCAGGTTGCTGGGTTTTCTTATTGTGGAGGTTTAGAAGTTCTTTGGGTATTCTGAATATTAATCCCTTATCAAAGATATGATCTGTGAGTATTTTCTCCCATTTTTGTGGGTTACCCCATTTTTTTCTCCCATTTTTCCCCTTTTGTGTCTGTTTTTGGTGTTTTTTTCCCATTTTCTGCCATTTTGTGGGTTACCCCATTTTTTTCTCCCATTTTTTTCATTTTGTTGTGTCTGTTTTTGGTGTTTTATTCCAAGAAATCATCACCAAATCCAGTGTCACGAAGCTTTCCCCTGTGTTTTATGGTTTCAGGTCTTTGATCCATTTTGAATTAATGTTTATCTACAATGTGAGATTGGGTCTAACCCCATTCTTTTGCATGTGAATATCTCAGTTTTTCCAGCACCATTTATCACAGGAGGCCCATTTCTTCACTGTTCATTGCACCTACTGTGTGCCCAGGAGCGTGGTAAAGTTGGATTGGATTGGATTGCGATCAAGCAGAGGGTGTCTGGGCACTTTGGAGTGAAGACAGGACCACTCGTCAGCTTCGGGGCTTGGCATGGGGGTCTTAGGTTGCTGGAGTTGGAAGGCTGAGCTTGGAGGTAGATTGGGAGATTGGTAAAACTGAGCAAAAGGTAATTTAAAAAATGTCGAGTGATGTCCTGTGGTATGTATACCATTTGGGAGATTTGTGGTGTAGCTGTGAGAAACTGAAAATGCTTTCTGCGTTTTTGCTGCTGTCCATCTGGGTATTTTTTGACCTGGAGACATTCTTACTCCCTGAACCGGGCTGGCCGGCTTGCCGCATGGGGCCCAGTAGGAAGCACATGCGGCGGGCCCATGTCGCGATTGCTGCCCTTCAGAAATGAGCTCCACTCTGGGGGCCGCCTGTGCTTTTGGTCTGTCTCGCTCGGGCTTGCGTCCCGGTGGAGGGGGGTCTCTGGGGAAGGAGCGTGTTGGGGGTGTGTCTCAGCGACGCCTGCGTGTGCATGGTTACAGTTACTGGTTGTCTTTCTTTTGAAGCACGCAGCCGGCAAGGACCCCAGAGAAGTGCGAGAAGCTCGGGGTCATGAGGAGCTGGAGGAGATTGGCACAAACGTCACCGATTCTGGACGGCCACAGCTTTTGCCCCCCTTCCCACCCCTCCACCAGTCGCTACCTCAGAACCAGTGCTACGTGGCCACCGCCAGGTCGCAGACAGGTGAGGGCCTGTGGCGGTGCCCTGGGAGTTACACCTGTGCCCCGGGGTGGCCTCACCGCACACCCGCCAGCGTGCTTGGGGAGCTGGGTCCCAGCCTCGACGTGAAGGTCGCTTTCATTTCTAAGACCTTGCTGCCCTGCTCTAAGGGGCGGCAGCCCTCTCGGGTCCTGAGCCCAGTGCTGCCGGAAACACCCTGGGTGTCAGGAGGCGTAGCCCAAGTGGCTGTCAGCCCCCTACCCTGGCTGCCCCGCTCCACACGCTCCTACTCCTCAGGTGGGACATGAGCATTCGGTTTCTTCTGTGTGTGTGGGTGTTACATGAGTGGCTTTAAGTGAGGGGCCTTCCTCTCGAGCCTTGAGTACACACTTCTGTAGAGATGAGGTGACTGTCTCCAGTGTAGAAAGGCCCTTTGCTCAAGGCCTGCACATGAGTCAGGTGTCCTGGCGTTGTCACCTCTGGGGAGGGCACAGAAGTCACCCTTTCTGTGTCTACAAGTGTCTCCTACCAAGGGGAGTGTCGTCACAGTCGTCTTGGCGTCACAGAGTTGCCAGCGCATTTCTCAGCGTTGTGGGATGCATAGAGAGCCTGTCCAGGCGGGGGGGCCTGCCGAGGGTCAGGTCCCAGGAGCACGGGTGTGCAGCCCACTCGCTGTGGCACCTTGGTGACACGTGAAGCCCTTGTGGCAGCGCCCGTGAAGACTGGGAATCTTCACACCTCGCTGCTTCCCGGCTGTCTCCCTGTGTAAGGGGCGTTGGAGCAGTGTCCAGGGAGTCATTTCAGGAAGTTTGAGAGATGCTGCAAGCTGCCAGGGCACCGAGTCTGGCAGGAGCTGTCCTTTGCCTCCTGCACCACAGCAGGGGGACGAGCAGGTCTGCATGCTACCAGGCGACTGTCCCTCCCACTGCTCTTAGCCTGAACACACTGGCACCCAGTTACCCATTCCGGTGTGTGGATGGCAGGGCCGCACTTCCTTTGAAGGGTCACGCGCTCAGAGCCATCCCAGTGACATGCTGCAGGGCCAGGGGGCTGTTGCCTCAGTGTCCTTGGGCCCTGGCACCCCCCTCCCCCAGGGCTAGGACGTGTGTCTTCGGGGCTTCTGCTTGAGCTGTGAGCACGATGTTCCCTGTTCACAGGCTGGGTCACATCGGCATGCTCCACCAGCCTGTTCAAGGGGTTTCCTCAGCTCCTTAGTAGAGTTCCTCTGTGTTAAAGCTGTGGAGCTTTAAAAAAAAAAACTGTAGAGAGCCTTGTTCTATAAAACCAATCCACCTGGGACTGCTTTGTCCAGAATGTGTCTAGATGTCCCTGTGAGCCCTCCCTGCTGGGCCACTCAAGCCCCTGTGAGGCTCCCCCTCTCCTGGGCTCTCCCACTCGTGAGCCCTCACGGGTGCTGCTGCCCCTAGGAGCCCCCTGGACTTGCTTCCTCCTGTCCTCATCCCCGTGTGCTTTCCTGGTTCCCAGGGCAGTGGCTTCAAGGATGACTTCTGCCCTGGTTTGTGGTCTGTCTGGCTAGGAGGAGGGGCAGGCAGAGGTCCAGGAGGAGCTGGACTCTGGCCAGCTGCATGGCTGTGCTGTAGAGATGCGGGGCAGGAGGGCTGAGCAGGCCTGTTCCCGGCGGTTGGCAGGGAGGCCGCTCCCTCCTGGGCCTGGGTCTTGCCGGCCCTTTTGGGGAGGTCCCCCCGAGATGGGGACTGGGTGCTCCAGTGGTGCCCAAGGGGGCCCTTGTGTTTCCACCGGTACAGCTGAGGGTCTTGCTGGGAAGTACTTAGCTTTCTCTGTGACGTTTATGACCAGTAAGAGAGGCCAGTACTGTTGCAGCGTGCTGAACATTTTAGTAATCAGATTTTGTGAATGTCACCTACCTTTAAAAAACATTTGAATAGTGTTTCTTTCCTTTCTTGTCCCCTTTTGACTTTTTTTTTTTTTTTAGCTTGCTTGCCTTTTGTTTTAGCAGCTGCAGTATCTCGGAAGAAAAAGCGAAGAATGGGGACCTATAGCCTGGTTCCTAAGAAAAAGACCAAAGTATTGAAACAGAGGACGGTGATTGAGATGTTTAAGAGTATAGCTCATTCCGGTGTGGGCTCCAAGGTAAGGGCTCTCGTGTTGCTTGCACATGCGCTTGGAAGTGTGAGCGCTGTGTGGGTCGTGGGTCACTGGGCGACCTCGGTGCCCTTGGAAGGAGCTGGGCTCCGCAGTGCCTCTGCCCTGGGCACAGCTGTGAGGAGGGTCTCGGGAGGCCCAGCTGTGGTCTCTGTCCACGCGCCCCCACCCTGGCGGGAGTTGGTAGGCGGTCCCGATGTGGCTCCACGTGACAGGTGCACCCCGCTCATGTTGCAGGGGGAGAAGGACCTGGGGGATGGCAGCCTGCACGTGAACGGGGAGAGTTTGGAGGTGGACTCGGAGGAGGAGGACTCAGAGGAGCTTGATGAGGATGAGGATCAGGGAGCTGAGCAGGCCGCCGCCTTTCCCATGGAGGACAGCAGAACTTCTAAGGAGAGCGTGTGCGAGACTGACCATTCCCGAAAGGTAGGCTTTCCTGCTTCTCTGGGTGAAGAGCGACGAGAGAGTGGGCCGTTGGTCCCGAGGCTGAGCGGTCTGGGCTCTTCTAGTCCTTACTGAATCCCCCGTTACTTCTGACTTGGATTTTTGTGTGTTACTTCCTTGAGCTTTTAGCTAGGTGTATTTTTGCCAGAGAAGTGTGTCTCCTGTACTGACCCACTGGAGTCTGCATCTTGAGCTTTCTTTAGGTTCCTAGCTGACTGGAGCTGCTTGCTGTTGGCCTTGGTGACTGCCCCTGAGTCCGGGGCACGCTCCCTGGGGGCGCCTGTCCTGTGGGTGGGGACCGACACAGGGAGGCCTCTGCCCCACTGCCCGGCATGTGCATCCAGGCTGCTGACTGGGCCTGTGGAGGGCGGTGTGGGGTCTGCCGGCACCTGGTGTTTCCCGGATGGCCCAGTCGTGTCCACCTGAGGGTGTGTGTGGGCTGGCTCTCAGCAGCAGTGTCTGCAGGTGGTGCCCGGCTCTCCGGGGCACTGCAAGGTGCAGCTTCTGGTTAGACATCAGCATCAGTTCTCCTGGTCCCGAGAAGGCAGCTTAGATGAGGAGGGAAGAGGAGAGTTGAGCTCAAGCTGGCACGGAGAGTTGTGTCTCTGCTGTTCCATGTTATCAGGGCTTCTTTGTTTAAATGTGCTGTTTTATTGGTCAAGGTTTTCTGTCACCAACGGTAGGCAGAGGAGTTCCCGGTGAGCTTACTGAAACAATGACTTGTTTGGAATGCACCATTTTTTTTTGTTGACCATCCTCTTACACTTTAAGTCGGCTCTCCTCTGCAGGCACAGCCTTTGACACGTGTGAATCACTTTCAGCTTTCAGAGTTTGGGGTGTGTTTTCTCTTGTCAGAACCCATGGGCACTAGCCTATTTCTTTATGATTTCTGGTTTCTGTGTTTTAATTATGATAATTGGACCTTTCTCACTGGTGATTTTGAGTAAGCTGTATGTTAATACCTCATCTATTTCATCCTTACATATAAATGCTTGACTCCTGTAGAATTTGTTCTGTGATAGAACGTGAGGTGAGTACACTTTACTGAACTTTATCTCAGTCAAGCTTTGTAAGCAGGAGGTGAGCTCAGGGCCCCTTATGTCCCGCAGCACATGCTGACCGGCATTTCTCTCCCTGCTGATTTACAGTGCTGTCTGTGGCCTGTGCATTTCAGTCTGTTTTGATCAAGGTTCTTATCCTGTAGAGAGAATCCAGACACTGAGCAACTCTAGATAGTGGTGTAAAGCGAAAAGTCAAATGCACGTCAAGCCAACAAAAGAATCGAGCAGCATCGAGAGGACAGTGTGGTCAGGGGAGAGCGAGGGGAGGAGCAGGAGCAGGCGTGCGCGTGGCGGGCAGCTCACTGCGCCAGTCGCTCCAGAGCCTGCAGACAGGCGGGGACATCTGCCGGCCCGTTCTGGAACCAGGCTCACTTAGAATCCTGAACATGGTGTTAGTCGGGTAAACACAGCTATGTACCCAGATAATGATGCTCTTAAGAATTAAGGAGGCAGGGAAGAGACAGATTCATGACTGGCAGCTCTGAACACGACTTACTAGGATAACAGATGAAGTGAGAAAAACTGGAGCCATTTTACAGAGTCCAGCTGCCTGCTTGTGTGCGTGCTTGTGTGACAAGGACAGGTTGGTTGTGGGCACCCCTGAGGGGGCCGCCCACCCAGCTCAGTCCACGGGGGCCCAGCCTCCTGCCCGCTGCCCAGCCCCTGCAGCATCGTCTCCTCTGGTTCTGTTCTCTGTGTGATGGAGCCGTGCAGCCTCACGCCTTCTGTTCTGTGGCTTATTTATGTTTATGGAGTTTATTCATATTACTAGTTCATTTTCCTTGTTACATGACAGTGGATTTCAAAGTGGTCTGGGAGGTCTGTACAGTCAATCATCACGGCGACATTTCTGAGATTCTATATGCCTTTTCAGCTGCCCCTCATTGGAGTTGGGCTGTGGTTAAACATGTCTCGGCTTAGGTTTCCAGGAGAGTGAGTGTGGGTGGACAGAGGGCTTCCTCACTCCCAGCAGTCAGTCCAGGAAGGGCCCCAAGAGCAGAGCATCTGCGAGCCCCCAGTCTGGGGTCCCTTTGTCACTCTGCCTCATGTGCCCACCCCACTGTTGACCTCACAGGCTGCCATGAAGGATACCACGGTGTGCACGCGTGTTCAGTAGGCTGTGCACTCCAGGTGGGGTCACTGTCTCGTGTGAGTGTCCACAGGCATGGTGTGTGGTTTTCCCACATCCACACCCCAGTGTCCGTCTGTTGAGTCGGCCTCACCGACCTGGCACTCTGCATGTGAATGTGGGCGGCGTCACATCAGACTGAGCATGTTCCTGACTCTCGGGAAGGTCGGGTGCTTCTTCATCTTTATTTGCCATTTGGGCGCTGTCTTTTGTGAGTGCCTCTTTAAGACTCAGCCATTTATCTGTTTGTTATCTTTCCTTTGCAAAATCATTTTGTAGGAAGTGAGCCCCGTGTCTGTGTCCCCAGTGCAGTGTCTGCCTTCTTGCTGATGAGATCGGCATCCTTGTCTCGCCATCCAGGTTGGAAGCTGGGCAGTTGTTCTGGGCCTTGGTTAGGGAAGAGCTGGCCCCTCACCTCCTGCCCCAAAGCTGTGGCTCCAGCAGGGCCTGGTGGACCAGAGTTTTATACTGCTGGGTCAGGGCCCCCTGCTTGCCACACAGCCATGGAGCCGTGCCCACCCCATGGCCTCCTAGCTCACTACGGTGCTTCCCTCGTCAGCACCAGACCCTGGTTGCCAGCCGTCCTCCCTCCTCTCTCTGGTTGCTCAGGTTTCAGCTGGCACCTCATTCCTTGGGGCTGCCACATGCTCAGTTATCAGACGACCCCTTGGAAAGCAACCCTTTCCCTCTTGACCTTGCAGGAGTTTCTGAAGCAACTGGGGTTAATTCAGTTCTAATCTACCTGTTTTGATTGGTAGTTTCATTGCTCAGTCTTTGTGAAATAAAAACCTATCCAGAAATAAAGATAATTTGTATTAAACCGAGCTGACTATAGATGTCAGAATCCTACAAAAAAGGTTACTGAATGCAGAAGATTTCGAAGCATTTCTAGTATCGGTAATACAGATTGCCATTTTCTCCCCAACATGAGCACTGCGGCCTTGCTGTGCTGAGGGGTGAGAGTCAGAGGGACACAGATGCTTGGAGGGCAAGAGAAGAGCCGCTGGGAGCGTAGTCACCCAGGTCCAGGTCCGGGAAAGTTGGCGGGGACTTTCATGTTTGTCGTCAGAGCACGTGATGATAGTGGTGTCAGCAAACACCTCAGGGAGCCTTTTAACTTTTCTAAGTAGAAAATCTGGGATTTGCAGAACACACAGATCTGTGAACAGTCGTCAGCACTGGCCTGCCTTTTTATCCACGTAGGGATTGTCCAAGCAGGCATTACAGTGTGGGTCTTTGTAAGAGATCAGGACTCTTTGAAAAACAAACTGCAGTATCACACATTAAAAACTAGCTCCAAGTTTTTCATGTCAGCAGAGGACTTAGCAATATATTTAACAAGAAGTGTCTGTTACCTAGAAGAGGAAAACTGCACAACTTTGCTGAAAGGGGTTAAGAAAGAAGACACCCATTTGCAGAAAGACCGTTATTTGAGTGGGAAGCCCTCATTTAATTTTCCCACGTTGTCTGTAAGTGTAGAACAGTTCTCGCCAAAACCTAAGAGGACTTTGTGTAGAAGGGCTGACGTGGAATCGGGCCAAGAGCACGGTTGGAGACCAGGACTGGCTGCACGAACAACACCTGGGGTGACTGTGGCTGTGCAAGAGGGGCAGGGCCGGGCGTGCCAGGCACCCTGTTTAGGGTGTGCGGGAGGAGGAGGCCTCTGTTTGTGTCATGGGGACATGAGGTTGTCAGTGTTATTGGGACAGTTGACTGGTCCTTTTGAGAAAAATAAAGGCTGACCTTTGCATCACGGAACACAAGAGTAAACTCCATTCTGGAGTTTCGTGGGGCTGGGGCTCTCAGTATACTAACAGCTGACTTGCTCACTTTAGGGGGTGTGTTTTAGGTGAATTAAATTCATGCTGTAATTTTAAAGAGTAAGTTCCAGAAGGTTTGAGGTGTTAACACAAAATGTTGAATTGTGGAAGAAAGTGTTGGAAACTTTTTCTAGTCAGATGAGGAAGGCCTCCTAGGGTAAGACTGAGACCCAGAACCCAGGGCAGGAGGTGCAGGAGGCAAGGGACATGCTCACTTCCTGTTGTGCCTGCGGAGCAAAGGTCCCATTCCCCACTGGAGGTGCCCCTGTAGGCACAGCTGGTAGCAACATTCTTGGAACCCCATATCTAGATCCTTGCTGAGGACAGCATGTGGCAATGAGGGCCACGTGGAGTGGGGGCCAGAGAGGCTGCCTACACCCCACAGAGCAGCAGGCTGCACCCCTGCCTTAAGGAGGGGTAGGGACCCTCATTTCAGTGTCTTTTGCATTGAAAGCCTATTCATGTATTACCTGTGTGGGTAGAAAAGATAAATATAGCAGAAGGAAGGTACCTATGTTGTGATAGGGAAAGAATGCCAAACCACAGTTTTAATTAGGTGAAAGTAACATTCACGAAAGTGTGTTCAGTGTTGAGCCGCCTGTGTAGACTGGGACCTTCTGCGTGTTTGTTCTCTCTGTGATGAGTGTCTGCTGGAGAGAGTGTGGTCGGTGCTGCCCTGGGCTCTGGGCTGCAGGGTGGGCTTTGCATCGTGTACTGTTTTGTAGCCTCTGAAAATCTTTGTGGGTTTTATTTTTCCTGCTTTATACAAACTCATTGAGGGCAGTCTTAACCCTCATGTGCTGAACACCCCATGTGGGCAGGGAGTGGACACGCGTGCTCCTGTTGGTGCAGAGCTACGCCCTTGGCTGAGGGCAGCGCCCAGGACTCGTGCCCTGCCCCCTGGTAGGCGCGCGCCTCTCTGGGTTCACTGCCAGTGAGTTTGGTGGTGTGTGTTCATCAAGTCATCTGCCACCAACGGGTCTCATTAGTCTTTGTTTCTTTTTGGTGTGTCGTGTGACTGTCAGATGGATGGCGAGTCTGAAGAGGAGCAGGAGTCGGCCGGCACCGGGGACGAGGAGGACGGCGACGAGTCGGATCTGGTAACCCCAGCGTTGCGCGCTGGCTGCCAGCTTGGCCGCATGGTCTGGTCATCCTGCGTGGGTTAGCGTGGGCTGGGAAGCCAGACCAGGGCCGCGGCCATGGCCAGGCACCTTGGGTCCTGGCCTTGGAGGGAGCGTGGGAGACACCCGCTCAGAGGGCTGAGGATGGGGCGGCAGCTAGAGCAGGGATGGCATCATGGTTCTGCCACTGTGGCTGGTGAAGGAAGGATCTGGGGTGTCTGAGGTGGAACAGCAGGGCCTTTGGGGCTGGCTGTCCCACGGAGGTGAGGGACAGGAGCGAGGACAAGTCTGTTTTACGGGTAGTAGCAGAGTGGAGGTGTCCTGGAGGCCAGGGCCAGAGGGAGGCTGGGGGTCCAGGTCTGAGTCCTGCCTGGGACCCTTGGGAGCAGGAGAGATGGGACGCAGTGGGCGGCCTGGGACGGAGCCCAGAGAGACGAGCCTTAGGCAGAGGGCAGGAGTTGGCTGTGAGGCGGCGCAGGGGTTCTCCGTGCTGTGGGAGGAAAGCTCAGACACTTGGGGTCACAGGCACTGACTGAAAGGCTCTGAAGAAGGGGGACGTGGTCAGCGGTGTCAGTGTGCTGCGTGGTGCGTGACGGCAAACAGCTGTTGGGTTTGTGATGAACCGCTGCTTCTCTGGTACATGGACCGAAACGGCCATGGATTTTGGGTGCAGTGCTTGCCAGGATCCGTTCGGAAGTTTTTGCCCAAACAGGGACGCAGGGATGAGGTGGGTGGGGGGCTCAGGGTGTAAGGCCCCTCTATTGGGGAGGACTGAGGGCAGACCCCAAGTCCAGCACCACAGCACGTCGGGCCGGTGGGAATGGCCCATGGGTGTGCCTGGTGTATCTTTTTGACTTGTGAACACATTGTTTTAAATTTCTCTTTATGCCACTAGGAAGCAGGAATTGTAGGGCCCCTTTCTGTGGGGGTCCCCTGCAGAAAGTTAGTGGTTCCTGCTGTGCATCTGTGTGGGATTCTTGGCAGTTAGATGGATGCCCTTTTTGCATCTAGATTTTAGAAGCAGCCAAAAACATCTTGAAATATTTTAAGTTAATTATAACCTCTCCCCTTGTTCCCTGCATAGATAATTAATGTGGACGTGGTTTCAGAAGCAAACTGGGCACGGGCTGTCCCCTTTCTCATGAGCAGATGACTGGGTGCATGTGATCTAATGACCAGTGGCTCCCCGAGCTTAGCCAGTGGCTCCTGAGTAGCGCTTTCTCACTTACGCTCTTTTGTGCCAAACTCAGATGAAATTTATACATTCCACTGTCATTGTTCTAGCTTTTTTTTTTTACCTGTAAAATAACTGAGCTTGGCGTTTAAGGGAAAAAATGGGTATCTTTGAGAGTGTGACCCAGAACAACGTCTGAAAGTGAAAATCATCTTCTAATTAGTTATTTTGTTTCGCAAGAAAACAAACCTCCTAGTGCTTTCTGCTCTCATGAGATCCCATGCTTTACTTTTCTGTTCCTGCTCCCTGGTTCCCAGAGTTCTGAATCCAGTATCAAGAAGAGGTTCCTCAAGAGGAAAGGGAAGCCTGATAGCCCCTGGGTCAAGCCGGCGAGGAAGAGGAGGCGGAGAGGCAAAAGGAAGCAGAGCGGAGGGCTGGGTAAGCGAGGCACCCAGGGGACAGGGCTGGGGTTCTGTGTAGAATTTTGTTTGAAAAGAGGGCTCCACTGCTCAGAAAACCAACGAGACATGTGGGAAATGGCTTCATCAGAGACACTTGGGGCCTGAAGTAGCTTCCCTCTGGGAAACTCCCTGTGCTGCCAGCTCCAGTGACCCTGGAGCTGCAGGGGTCATCGGCCCGTCTCCTCAAGTGACAGGAACCCTTGATGCCCATGTGGGCAGCGCTCTGGCCCACGGTGGCTTTTGGCCCTTCAGTCAGACCCCCTGTTTTAGAGGTGAGTTTTGTTGAAGGGAAAAGGGGGAAGGAAATGACCCTCAAATCCAAAGGGAGCAGGCCTGGTGGCTGGGACCTTTTCACAGCTTTGTTGTGGGAGGCTTGGCATGTGAAGTAGCATGCAAGACCCAGGTGGTGGGCTTGAACACGTGTACATGGCGCCCCATCCCCGGCAGGTCCATGCCCTGCCGTCCCGCGGGGGCCTGGCCTCTCCCCGGCTAGCGCCCCTGTCCCCAGGCACTTCGGCTCCGTCTTCCATCCATAGGCCCATCACACCGCAGCTCACTGTGGGTGGGGGGGTCCCTGGGGGAGCCCCTCTGTCGCTGGGATAGTCAGTGCACCGTGGTGGATGTCTGCTGGGGGCAGTGTTCCAGGTGTCTACCGGTCGATGTAGGCTCTGTTGGCATTTCGGCCATTACAGATAAAACTGCTGTAAACACTAGTGTGCGGTCTGCACGAGTGGGGGCTGTTTCTCCTGGGTGAACATTGCCCTGCAGGGACTCAGCCCTGCACCGTAGGTCTAGCATTTGTCAGCTGCCTGGTTGGGCTTGCACTCTCCCTGCAGCATGCGAGCGCTCACCCCACCCGTCTCACGGATGGTCTCTGATGTTAGTGCTGCTGCTGAGAGCTGGGGCGGCCTCCTCCTAGTACACTTTGGATTTATATAAGGAATAATGAGGTTGCACATCCTTGTGTTTGTGTGTCTTCTGCAAGTGTTTATGTCTTCTGATCATTTTAAGGCAGATTGTGTGCCTTCTCATTGATACTTGCTGGATACAGGTCTTTTGTTTGTAAATATCTGCGCCTAGGACAAGTTTTAAAAATTTTGGTTGACTTCTGATATATGAATTATTTTCTTTTAAAATTCATGCTTTTTGTGATCTCAGAAATCTTTAACCCAGGCCACAGAGATCTTGTACTATGTTTTCTTCTTGAACTTCACGGTGTCAGCCCTCACACAGGGTCTCTGACCCATTTTTCATTCTTCGTGTGCAGGGGAGGCAGGGCCGAGCTTGCTTCTGCAGGTGGACACCCAGGTGGCCCAGTGCCGCAGATGCACTGGCACCCCTCTCTCCGTCGCAGCCTTCGGACCTTTGTCAGCATTCTCTGTGCACTGCCTCTGGACTTACAAGTTTCATTTTGTTTATCTTTATCCCAGTACCACAAAGCCAAGGAATTTGTTCCCTTTTTCACAATTTTAGCCATTCTTCTACATCCTCCTGATGTAGAAGTAGATTTACTAAATGGATGTTGGGGAGGCAGAACTGTGCCCTGAAGTGCAGGGCTGCAGTGTGCCTGTGTGTGGCAGTCACAGGTTTGGGCTGGAGTCGCGTGGCAGGTGGGGCTTGAGGCCCCCCCGCAGGTGCACGTGGGCCTCCCCTGGACTTCAGCTCTTTCCTTTTTGCTGTGACTGCTGGCGGAGGTTGGCACCGAACGAGGCTTTTCCTGCTTTCTGACCAGGTCTGTGCAGATCCAGGACTAAAAGTCATTTGCGATCTCTGTGCTCCTGGGTATGAAATGCACACACACACATTTACCCACACAGGAGTTGGGAGTTTTTCTTCCCCTGAGGTGTTTAAGTTGCACGGGGATTTCTCGTGTTGAGCAGCTGGGTGTGATGACTCCTTAGGGGGCCGGCCTCTTCCCTGTCTGCCCCATGCTAGCCTACATTCAGACTTAGGGTCCATACCTGTCCTGGGGCTCACTTCTGATCATTGAATTCATACTGACGACCAGTGTTCAGAAGCTTGACTGTGAAATGTGGGCATTTGCTATTTGCTGTGTTAGATGTGTCCTCTGTGAACACACACTTCCACAGGCTTCCTCAGGGAAGCCCGTAATGCTGCCAAAGGCCTGCGTTCCTCCACCTTTTCCCTGTCAATCCCAAACCCCAGGCGTCTGTGAGGTTGGGCAGATGCCCAATGGCACTGCCCATATGGGGCTGCTGCTTCAGCACCGGCACTGTGGTTTTCCAAACCTGCAAGTCAGAGCTTTCTGTTTTATTTTTCAGGTAGTATTCACAGAACACACAGGTCCCATGTTTTTATCCATTTCCTTGTTAGCGATCTGTCTTTATCTTGTTACACAAAGATGTTGCTGTGTGTCAGTACCTTTATGATTTTTGATGCGCCCCTGCCCCTGTGAATGATACGTGGAAATGGGGTAGATAGTGAAATGGTGCCTGGGAAAACTTGGTGAAGCTGCAGGACTGGGTGCCAGAGCGGGGCTGCGTTGTCGGCACGGTTAATTGGTGCTCCTGGGGGGCCTGGCCAACGGCCTAGTGCAGTATCTCATGTGGTGCCTTTGAATGCAGGTTCTGAAGCATATGCGTCGTCCTCAGGAAGTGCAGAGCAGACAGCGCCGGGAGACAGCACGGGGTACATGGAGGTGTCTCTGGACTCGCTGGAGCTCTGCGTCAAGGGGACGCTGCCCTCGCAAGCAGAAGGTGAGTGTCGGTGTCCAGGGCTGGGCGCCCTCTTGCCCCTTGTTTGCTGGCAGCATCCTTGGCATCAGTGTGGCACCCCGGGACAGTGGGCTAAATGCATTCCTGAGGTGGCTGCAAGGGTGCTGCCCCAGGTGTGTCCGCTGGTCCCCCCCCTGCAGTGCCCCAGGTGTGTCCACTGGTCCCCAGCGGGGGGCAGCAGCGCCCATGCGGGGCAGCCTCCAGGGTAAGCAGCAGGTGCCTCGGCATGGGATCAGGCTGTTGGGGGTTGTGGCCCGCAACCTCCCTATGAGCCGAATGGTCTTAGGAGGCGCTCTGAGTGAGATGGCCCTCCTGCCCCCGCCTGTGTTTAGGAAATACACCTGAGTGTGTGCATCAGGTGGTGCTGTCTGTGTATTGTGGCCCTTCTGCCGGCTCTGATTCTAACCACGACTGGTGGGAACGTCTTCCGGTCGGTGCTGAGCTGACAGCACTCTGATGTGTTCTGTAATGGAGTGAAGTGAAGGTTGGTCCACTGGGCCTCCAGGTCACACACAGGTGTGTCAGCAGCTCCTGGGGATCCCAGCCTGGAGTACACCCCACATGCATCGTGCCCAACTCTTAGGATCACTCACACACTGAAGGCTGTTTAAAGACCTTTTATCAATGAAAATCAACTGTTCTGATCATTTGGGGGACTCCATCTGAACAGCGTGGAATCCCGGGGTTCCTCCACTCTCCACAGACCGGGGGCTGTGAGCTGTGGGTGCTGCAGGGTTAGCCAGTCACTCTTAAAGGATACGTAACTAGGACTGTGAATGCTTGAGGAATTTCGATCTATCTCTTTTATTTAGGAAATCACACATTTAGCTTAAGACATAAATGGTAGGCTTGTCCTCTGGAGAAAGGACTTTCTATCTTCTTGTACCAAGTGGAGCAGAGACCCTGCCCTGTGTCACAAAGTCTCCTGCTTTCTGTCTGGCAAGGTGCTGTGGGGAATTTCTCTAAACCTGCTTCTAGATTTGTCCCAGGAAGTCACAGACATGGATGTGAGCAGGAAGTAGTATTTAACCAGATTGCCCCCTATGCCCACTGGTTGGAGGCGAGAAGGCCATGCAGCCCACACGGACCCCACCATTCAGTAGGTGGGTGGCTTTGGCTTGCCCCAGCTTGTTATTTTAGCTGAACAGTGGGAGGTTGAGTGAGGTAGCATTTAGGAGGCTTCTGCCTTTACATTTTTTTTAAGGTATCATTAATACACACTCTTATGAAGGCTTCACAAGAAAAACAATGTGGTTATTACATTTATTCTTATTATCGAGTCCCCCCCATACCCCATTGCAGTCACTGTCCATCAGTGTAGTAAGATGCCACAGAGTCCCTACTTGTCTTCTCTGAGCTACACCATCTTCCCTGTGACCCCACACACACCATGTGCACCAATCATGATGCCCCCATTCCCCTTCTCCCTCCCTCCCCTCCCCCTTGGCAACCACTAGTCCCTTCTTGGAGTCTGTGAGTCTGCTGCTATTTTGTTCCTTCAGTTTGCTTCGTTGTTATACTCCACAGATGAGTGAAATTATTTGGTTCTTGTCTTTCTCCGCCTGACTTACTTCACTGAGCATAATACCCTCTAGCTCCATCCATGTTGTTGCAAATGCTAGGATTTTCGCCTTTGCATTTTTATGCTCTGTCTCTGGTAACAGACAGGCGGAAGAGCCAAGTCAGGGAAGTAGGAGAAAGAACTGAGTTGGCTTGAGGCCACAACACTTTGTAAGCTGGCCGCCCAAGGCTTGTTTTCCCCTGATAGGTAAGCGCAGACTGACCAGCAGTGAGTGATCTGCTCAGTCATGCTTTGCATTCGGAGCATTGGCACATGGGAGACACAAGTCACATGGCTGAGCTGTGTTCCTCCTGCTTTTTAGCCCAAGAGTTTGGGGCACTTTGAGGGGAGCCTGAGGCTGCCCAGGAGGGGTGGAGCCCTCCGTTCGTTGGAGACCTGGCTAGTGCACCTGTGACTGGGCAGAGGGCCCAGGGGGCTCAGGTGGGCCCCGGCTTGAGCCTGAAGAATATTCTTGCTGAGATCTGAAGTCGCTGCTGGCATGTCTGCTTCCTCTCGGGCCCTCAGGTCTGGAGTTGAGGTTGAGCAATGTGACCCAGTAGGTGACTACAGGGAGGAGAGGAGCTGGTGACATGGAAATGTGAGTGGGGCTCTCAGGAGCTGACCCTCACTGGGTCAAACCAGGAGTAGACTTCCCTGGTTTGGTGTCGTCCTGGTGGGCCCCACTGCTGGAGACAGGAGTGCACCCCAAGTTAAGCAGTCTGCATCTCTGGCACACATGGGAGGTACAGTCTGAGGTTGGGCCCTTGCCCCTGCCTCTGCTTTCTCAGCCAGGCTGCTTGGCACCTTTGGGCTGACTGTGTCCTCATTTTGAAATCAGTTGCTGAGCAGGGGTGTCCCTGAGGTCCTCCATCTCCCTGCTCCTCTCAGAGAAGTCCATCTCTTGGGTTGTGGGTAGCTCAGGGCCTGGCCACGCTAGGTGCTGGTGGCCCCATGGGGTGGAGTGGCCTCCTGCATGGAGCCCCTGGGACCCTGCCATCGGTCACTGACTGACCCTAAGTCTGGAGTGTCTCTTGGCCCTGACCAGCGTCACGTCACAGGGCAGAGATGGATAGTTGGGGCCTGTTTGTGGATGTGAAGTCAGAGTTGGTTATTCTGATTAAGAGAGGAAATGGTGTGGAGACAGCAGTCCACCTCATCTGTGGTTTGCCACAAGATAGGACGTGAGGCCCTGTGCCTGCCTTTACAGCAGCTGCCAGCGGGAGCCAGGGGTCTTCTGGCAGCCAGCCTGTGCCCCCGCCCTCACAAGTCGGCCTTGGGTGAGGGGCTCCTTGCTCAGATGGGGATGCAGCCTCCTGCTTCCCCAGCGCACTGCTCAGCCCACTGTCTTTGCAGGGGGTGGAGAGGTGGGGAAGAAGGAACTGCTCACATTAATGTTTGTACTGGTGCCCCACTTTCCCCCAATTTCTCCCTCCTTCAGCCTCAAAAATGAGCTCTTTGGATGTTGTAGCAGGTGAGGAGTGTTCTAGATAACAGATAAATTATTATTAAGCACTTCCTAGTTGAGTTGAATGTTTGTTTTGTGGCTGCGATTGTAAAGCCAAGTGAGGAAAACAAGGCCCTGGCATGCAGTGAGCGCTTCCTTGTGCGGGGCCAAAGGTCGGCAGCTGCTGAGGCACGGTCTCTGAACCAATGTCGTGGTTCCTGGGGGCATGGTTAGCAATTAAATCTCGTGAGCCTGGCAGACAGCGCACGGCTGGAGCCCTGTCCTGCATGGTGGGTGGTCCACAGACACTGGTGTTCCCACTGTTCCTGCTGCTGTGCCAGCAAAGTAACTCGTGTTGCTTTTATTTCCCACAGAGACTGTGGTTGGGCGCCTTTGGGATGGCACTACTGAGGGGTGATAATGTGTCACTGAGTGACAAAGCCTATCTGGGCACGTGCTCTGCTCATGGTGACTGACACATGTGTGTCTGTGTGACTTTAGGGCTGGCCAATGGTCCTGATGCAGTGGAGACGGATGGCCTCCAGGAAGTGCCCCTCTGCAGCTGCCGGATGGAAACCCCAAAAAGCCGGGAGATCACCACTCTGGCCAACAACCAGTGCATGGCCACGGAGAGTGTGGACCACGAAGTAAGCACTTCACTGGGTTACGAGAGACCGGGCTGTGCCCAGAGAGCACAGCCTGCTCAGAGGGCACCCTCATGGGTGCCCGGTGCCCACAATGAACCAAAGAGAGGTCAACACCAAAACTGGGTCTAGAGCCTTTTAGACCGACAGGATCCATGTGGTACATGTGGTTCTGTGTGGATTAAAATGGCCTGGTGGCTTAATTTGTCTGAGCACCGTGCTTCTGCAGAGGTTTCCTAGCTTGCTGCGAACAGGCTCCATGCGCAGACTCTCCGCGGGCCCTCTGCCTTTTTAAAAGGCCTTCCCGTGAAAGTGTGCACCTCCCTTCTATGCCAGCTCTGACTCTCCCCTTCCTGTCTGGGTTTTGAGGGAGCATTTTAAAGCAAACCCCAGCTTAAACTAAATATCTCACTTCATATCTCCCATAAGAAGACAGAAAAGGTTTAGTTGTGACAAAGGAGCAGGAATTTCCTATTGTTATATAGTGCGTCGATAGCTCATAGTCCAACGTCTGTAAAAAATGTCTTTTTGCAGTTTGTTTTTTCTAGTTGAATCCAAGTTTCACTCCTTGTATTTGCTGCAGTGTCCCTTAAGTGTTCCGTAAAAAAAGATTTATCCAGAACCCTCCCAGCCTCCCCTCCCCCACTGTTGACGTGTTGAAAGGGACACATGAGCTCCTGTCACCCAGACCTGGATTTGCTGGTGGCTTTCTGTCACCCCTGTAACCTAAAAGGGAGGCCTAAACACTTGAGTTAGATTCAGGTGTTTGAGGTTTTGGGCTTTATTTCAATTTGATTTTGGTTAGGATGCTTTGCAGGGAGTGTGGGGAGCATGCCCTGCATCAGGAACGATGCCGAGTCGGTTTCCATGGTGATGGCCTGTCCCTTCCTCACCTGCTTCCCTGATGGGGTCCCTGTTGTCAGCCACCACTGTGGCCGTTGGTCCCCTGGAAGTTGCTGGGAGGTGCTTTAGCAGTTCCAGCTTCCTTCTGCAATTTATGGCTGGAAGTCTTCTCATCTGCTGGCGCGACTTGGTGCCCCTAAAAGAACAAAGATGCTTCACAGTGGGCAGCAGAGCACATAACTGCTTCCTGGCCTTTGCTTTTCACTTTTCGGAGTATGGAGTTGGTGTCTGAACAACTTCAGGGGCTGAGTTTTGCTCCCCTCTTCCTTTCCCATTTAAGGAATCATGGTCTTTTCCGGCCATCCCCAGTGTGTTATGAACGTTCTTGTTGTAGAAGCAGGTCCAGGAGCAGAACAAGACAGATGTGTGGCCCAGTGAGTCTGTAGGGTGAGTTCCCTGGAAACCACCACCAAGATCAGGGACAGGCTCCAGGCCTCAGTCTCCCCCTCCACTTCTGCAGAGCTCACTTCTGTCTGAACGTGGCTCCCTGCACCGTCGCCTTTTCATCTTTGAATTTACTTAGGGCCCTCTCCCTTTTCTTCTCCCTTCAGTTTATCTGTATGCAGTCCAGGCTGTTGACCGGTGCCTGCAGTCTAAGGGCCTCAGCCCTCGTGGCCACTCAGCACATGCCTCCCCCTTCCTGGGCCTCTGCAGCTCAGCTCCAGGCTGGGCCACATGCAGACCCACCCTTGTGGGACTTCGGGGGAGTTTAAAACCCAAGATGGGAGGAACATGGTATCTGGTTGTCCCTGCTTTTCTGTAGTAGCTGTTGACTCCCGATGCCTGTATTTATTAATTCACTGGAGGTCTCAGAATGGCGCTCCTCTTTTATTGTTCATTTATTAGTTGGAACAGTTTTATGAAAAGATCTGTCTTCTCCACTGTTTACACAGTGCACATCTCGCCAGGGAAAAAGCTGAACAGGGGAGCTTTTCTGTTTCCTCGTCTTACAGATAGTGAATTTGTTCTCGGTCATCTGAGATTGACCAGTTTATTGTAAAATGTCATTATGGACTTATATATGTAGACATATTTGATGGGTTTAATTAGTGCCCTCATTGAAGCCAGGTTGTCCCGTTTTGGGCATGGGTCCTGTGAGCTGTTTCATGGAGTCTGCAAGGTCGAAACTACTTTCAGGATGACACTGAAAAGCTGTGTGCACTTCACAGCATGCATGGAACACTTCTCACATCTGGAAGGCTGTGTAGCTCAGGGAGCTAGTGATTTCCACGGCGCCACAGAGTCATTCAGTGAGTGCAGGACACACCTGTGGGTTTTAGCCCACGGCACTGGACCTCGGGACCATGGCTGAGGTTGCACACTGTGATGCTCTAAGGACTGAGCTACTGGTTGTTGAGTTTCAGTGTGGGATCGAAGAGTTTCCTGCTCTACAGCAGCAGACGTGAGAATCCAGCTGTTTCATTAAACCAGATAGTAACAAGTTCTGCAAACAAAACAATGGCACTCTTCCTATTAAAATTTATTTTTGTTTTGGAATTTTATTTTCTTAAAATACATTCTTTATGTTAATGTGATAGCTTTCTTGCTATTTTATAATAAATCAAAATTTAAAAATTCAAATCTCTAATGTGGCAAATATCTGTAGATACGCTCACTTGGACAAAAGCTCTTTGGGACCCTCCATAGTTTTTCAGAGTGTGAAAAAGAGCCTTCAAACCAGGCATTTGGGACCACCGGGCTTCCCTTGTCTTCACTGCTCTGGTCCTGGTTCTGTTGCATGTGCCCTGCACCCTGGACTAGGAGGGAAGCTGCAGGTCGGCTTGAGCATCTCCAGAGGCAGCTGCAGGGTCACCGGGTGCCCGAGGCCTCGCTGGCAGTAGGGGGGCAGCCCTTCCTGCCAGAGCCCTGCTGCCCTGGGGGCCATCTCCTGCCAGGTCTCCTGTCTCCACTCTCCTGCATCTTGTGGCTGCACTTACTTGGCTTTTTAAAAAATGTCTGTGGGTTTTGTTTTGGTTTCTGTGCCTAGTTGCTCTGTTATGTGGAATTTCAGTAAATTCTTCGGCCACTGCTGTTTTCACCAGAATATTTTTGTCTTTTGATGCTCAATCTGTCACCTCTTCAGCTGGTAGCAGCCCTCTTAGAGGTGAGGTCCTGTCTTGTTTCTTCCATTGGATTTGCTGAGGTGTGGGTCTGAGTCTCCCATCTGTGGCTCTGCATCTTGGTGAATGTGTGCAGTCGTGTGGCGACTGGTGTTGTGCAGACCTGCTGCTGGGCTCTGGGATGCTTCTCTGGCCCCATCCTTAGCTATCTCTGAGGGGGCGTGGATTCCTCCTTCCTGAGCATGGGTCGTTGTGAGTGTTTGGTGCTCTGTGGCCACAGGTGCACACGTCTCTGGGTGAATTGACTCCCGGGGTCTTCCTTCCGTGTCCCTCGGTGCCCTGTTTGAGACACTGTGTGCTGAGATCTCGCTTGTCTGATACTGGCGTAGCCACCTGGTTAATTTTGAGTAGTGTGTGCATGACATACACTTTTAGCCTTTCATTTCTAACCTCTGTCTTTAGACAGCAGATCATTGGGTTATACTCTGCAAACGCTCTAGTGAGCTCTGTTTTAATCGGTATGTTGAGACCTTCTCCACTTAACCTAATCACTGATACGGTTGGGTTACGATCTGACACACTGATAGTGTTCAGATTTATACCATCTGTCTCTCCTTTTTCCTCATGTTCTATGTTTTGGGTTGAATTTTTACGATTCCAGTTTAATTCCACTATTGGATTCACTCTCTTTAACATGCTTTAGTGCTTGCCTTGGGCTTTACGATACGCGTTTGTCACAGTCACTGAACACCCGGCCTGGGCATCCCCAGTGGTACGGCTGCAGACCCCAGCCTGCTGTCTGGCGACCTTGCTGTCTGCAAAGCCGGAGGCCCACGGATGCTGCCGTTCTTCTGCTGTAAGTTGTTGCCTTTCAGACTGATTGAGCATCATGTAGTCTTGTTTGCTTCTACTTAAGGCACATCCAGAGAGTCTCGTTCCTTTGTTAAGACGCAGCTCACTCTCTGCTGTTGCCCCCCTTGTGCCTGAGGAGCTTTGTCTTGCTGTTGTTTTGCAGTACGCTTCCAAGGATATGGAATTCTCAGTACCTGGAGGAGCTGCTCCCGTGGCACATCTGTAGTTTCTAGGGAGAAGTCGGCCACTGTCCCCGTCCCTGTCCTCTGCAGTGCTGAGCGTCGTCTTTGGCCACCCCCGAGATGTCCTCTGTTTCTGGGCCTTGGTGGGGCGGTCCTGTTGTCCTTTGTTTTCATCTCTTGGTTTTACCCTCTTCAGGTTGCTCTGGGCTTCTGGAACTCATTGTTCCGAGGAAACGTGCCTGCCAGCTCTTTATTACCAGCCCGCCACTCACTGGGGGCCCAGCCACATGTGCACAGGGTTGGGAGTAGATATGCTGCTCTTTGTCAGGGTTAGGTCGTTCCTGCCGATCTTTCTTAGTTTCCATAGTTTTTCCTTTTTGAGTATCTTTAGGAGCCAACCAGAGACCGTTGTCTGTGACCATGTCCTTATCTGGCTTTTCCACCTGACTTCCTTAGTTCCCAGCATCTGGTGGGCTCTGGGTCCACCCCTGTCAGCTTTCTGTCTCCTGACGGGGGACTCAGGTGCCTCCTGGGCAGGATAGTCCAGCTGTGCCCTGGCATTGGACCAGACGGGCCTTTGCGGGGGGTGCTGTCCTGTTCGCTGTTAGTTGTTCCGCTGCATCTCATCCCTCCTGAGACAGCCTGGATGTGCCCAGTGTTGTAAGGTGTCACGTGGCTCTGGGTGTCAGTCTTCGCTCATGCCTGTTCTACTAGGCCCCTCCCGAGGCAGCCACTCAGACCTTTTAATTTCTTCAGGTATTTTTCTCCATCCTTGTAAATAACCCGTCTTGTGCTGTTACTTCTTGGCTGTCATTGCCCAGTTGTCTGCATCCTGTCATTTGGGGGGAAAGCGGCCTTTGTGCTTTCCAGCTGTGGAAGTGTTGTGATGTGCTCAGATTCCATTTTCCTTCCTGATCAAGTTTCTATTTTCCTGAGTTAATAATTGCCCATTTTTCATGTTTTGTTTTCTCTGCACCTATTATAGATTCGGTCCCAAACTGGTGGACTCACACGTCTTTGTGGTGTTTCCAGATGCAGGTCTCTCTCGGTCCCCAGCTTCTGTTTTGGCCCATAGCCAGCAGCTTCTCAGGAAAGCTCATGTGCTGGCCCCTTGGGGACTGCTGGTCTCTGTGATGGGTCTAAGCCACATGCTCCCCTCTGGTCTCTGGGCCTGTGTGGGATCTGCTTTGTTCTCCAGAGACTTCCATGTCTTGGCTTCCTGCTGGCGTCCTGGTGTTGGGGCTGCTGGGCCATCTCAGATGCGTACAGCCGCCGCTCTGGGGCCTGCCGGGGTGGGGGGCTTTGTCTTCCCCTCCAGGTCTGCCTTTGGGTCACATGGAGCATCCAGCTTTCTTGCTCTTCTCTCTTTTCCCTGTTTTTGTCTGTCTTCCAGCCTGTCTGTGGGGGTGTGCATGTCTTCCGCCTTATTCTAGTTTCATTCCTCTACTCATTCTTACTCTAGTTTCATTCGAGAGCGCGTTTCATTCCTCGCGTGTCCCCCTTGTGGCCTCCTGCTGTGACCTCGGGGCTGCCAGAGGCCTGTCCCTCCTGGGCCCTGGTGACAGTGTTCCTCCTGATCCCCTCTGCCCACATCTGTGGACCTGCCGGGAACGTGTTGGCGTCTGGCTCTGACTGCCCTGACTACTGTGGCTCTGTGGACTCACCACAACTCCCACTGCTGGGCTGCGATGGCCTTTCTGCCCAGCCCAGTGTTTGTCTGTCCAAGTAGATACCAGACCGGACCCCAGCTCGCCCAGGATGCTTTCCTCAAATGTGCTGCATTAACTACCTGCTTCCCCCAGCGCTGTGCACCTAACGCTAACCGCGTTCTGGCGGGCGTGCAGAGGGCAGCCCCCTGCCTATCCCCCACCATGTTCCCAACCCCACACGGGCGCTCAAAAGCTGCCATGGACTCGCACCGCTGCCAGCTATGTCGCTGACCGTGGTCTCATCTGATTGCAGCTGGGCAGGTGCACGAATGATGTGGTCAGGCACGAGCTGATGCGCCCGTCCAGCCGGGCGCCGCTCCTGGTGCTGTGCGAGGACCACCGGGGCCGGATGGTGAAGCACCAGTGCTGTCCCGGCTGTGGCTACTTCTGCACGGCGGTAAGTGCCCCGCCTGCCAGCCACACACCGTCCATGGTCAGCTCTGGCTCCTGCTGGCCTGCCAGCAGGGCAGATGGCCCACAGCTCCTGAGCCTGGGGCCGGCCTGGGGGTCTCCAGCTCTGCGTGGCCCTTCCACAGTGCGTTCCCTTCCTCCTGCCTCTGAGGTGACATTCTCAGCTCCCCTCTCTGATCCCGTGCCTGGGCGCACAGCAGCCTCTCTTTGGGTGGGGCCTCCATTCGTGTTTCCTCTGGGGTCATCTTCATCCAGAATGCCCGTGCCCACCAGGCCTAGGGTGCCTGCGGCCACTGCTCAGGCACCCAGTGGGGAGTTCTGGCTCATCTAGAGCATGCCTCTCTTGCTGTCTCATCCCTCTCTAGGCGTGCACCCTGTGCCAGTGAGTCCTTTTTTGAGGCCATCAGGGTTTCGCCGGAAATGCCCTGGTGATGTTTGGGGGTCTCTGCAGTGCACTGTTGGTCACACTTTCCTCCTGACGCTCGGTTCTGAGATGCTGTCTCCCGGTGTGTCCCCTGCAGGTCCTTCCTGGAACCTGGTCTTATGTGCAGCCTGTCCCCTGGTTAGAGTGAGGCCTCAGCCTCCTCAGGGTGATGGGGGTGGGGAGTCCGGTGACCTCTACCCCCTTCGCTTTCTCTCTTTAAGACAGGAGCATGTGTGGACATACTTTGTAAAGCACCACATGGACGTGGGACATTGGTCTCCTCTTTTCATGGCCTGTAATTGACAGCCCCGACTGGTCCTGGGCTTCCTGCCCCATGTGCTGGGCTCACTGACCCTGGTGCCTCGGTCACTTTCCTGCACATTAGCCCCAAGTTTAAGAGGTGATTTCTCATCTTCTCATTTAGGGTAACTTCATGGAGTGTCAGCCCGAGAGCAGCATCTCTCACCGCTTCCACAAGGACTGTGCCTCTCGAGTCAATAATGCCAGCTACTGTCCCCACTGTGGGGAGGAGGCCTGCAAGGCCAGAGAGGTGACCATTGCAAAAGCGGACACGACATCCACCGTCACGCTGGTGCCCGGGCAGGAGAAGAGCTCCACGGTGGAGGGCAGGGCCGACACCACCACGGGCAGGTATGCATCCAGGTGAGCCCTGGTGCAGCTCACGCTGCCATGTCCCGGAGGCTCTTGGCCGTCGTCCTTGCTGAGTTCTGGTGTGTAGGGCACTCTGGCATGCTTAGTGTGGTCTGCAGGCTCACAGGTCTGTTGTGAGCCTGTGTCTCGTCCTCATGGATGTGGTGCTGCGGAGGCTCTGCTTGGAGCACAAGGCCCCCACAGCAGCCGTCTGCGTGTGCACATCTGTGTACATGTGTGTGCGTGTGTGCCTGCATGACAGTGTGAATCGTAGTGTCAGCCACTGCAGCCTGCAGTTAGTGCATTATGTCTCACAGGCTGTAGCTCACACCGAATCGTCATGTAAAAGAGAAAGGTTGGTAACATATCTAAAAGAATTTGGTAGAAACAGCTGAAAAACTCTTAGGGCCAAAAGGAGTGAGTGAGATAGCAGACCAATAATTAGAGGCCAGTGGTATCGTGCTCCCTACCAGTAGCGTCCAGCTAGAAAATAAAGTGACAAAAGGGCCTTTCAAGACCAAGAAAACTCATAAACTGCCCAGGAAAGGGCACTTAATAGGTGGACCATCAACACAGACAAAGCTGAAACTTTGCAGAAGGTAATTTAAAAGGAACACAAAATTTAGACATGTCGGGAGGTGGTAATAGGAAGTATTGGCTCCATCATCCTTTTCCGTATTATTCATGTTAACCTACAAGTTTGATGTGCTTTGAATCAAAACTCCAGTGGATTTCCCGCTCTTGGGGAGGGCAGTGGACTTGATAATTCACTTGAAGCTCATTCACAAAGCAGATCTGACCTCAGGCCCTGGGAGCCCTGGAACAGTCGCCCTCATGCTATTTCTGTGGGAATCTGATTTTGAACCCAGTCTCTTGTCCGGGGACTGAGTAAGCACATTGGAAGCCATTCCACCCTCAGAAGAGCTGTGGGTGAGGGAGTACATCGTGTTCATGCTGTGCCTGCTCTCCATAAGGGAGTTGCTCATGTCCCTGAAACTCAGAACTCCATTTATCTCCTTCTCCCTGAAGTGCTGCTGGACCACTGCTCTCAGAGGACGACAAGCCGCAGGGCATGGCCCCCCAGGTGCCCGAGGGCTTTGATCCCACAGGCCCAGCTGGGCTGGTGAAGCCGGCCCCTGGCCTTTCCCAGGGACCTGGGAAGGAGACCTTGGAAAGCGCCCTGATCGCCCTGGACTCAGAAAAGTAAGAACCGGCTGTGTTTGCAGACGCGGCTTGGGCCCCGACTCCCCTTGCCTGCACACCTGCCGTTCCTTTTCCTCAGATGTTTCTCTGCTCCTGGGTCTCCTCCAAAGCAACCTGAGTCGATGCTGCTTCATTTGCTCATGTGTGTCCTTAAATCCCCTACACTGCCTGCACATGCCAAGCTCACACTTTACAGGTGTCTGCGCCCCTGCTGATCTCAGAGGGGTCAGAGAGCGTCCCTGCGGGGTCATGACCTGGGAGGTCACTGCAGTGTTTCTCAACATTTTTGTCAACATCCATCAGGATAAATCATATTTTTTCACACTGCTTTGGGGAGTTATTGCAAGTCATTGTCCATCATACTGAGAGGGAAAGATGACACTGGAAGTCCCAAGCAAGGACAGTTGTGAGATTTGTGTAAAGATTTCCTCTGGACACTGTTGGCCAGTGGCATTGACTGCAGGGCATTTGCGCCAACATTGCTGGCCGATTCCTCGTCTGTGAAATGAACGGTTGGATTGTGTGGCCCTCGGGCTTACCTGCCAGCCCCTGTGCACTGGGGTACCCCCTTGGGGCCTCAGGAGGGCCTGGTGTCTGGCCCTTGAGCAGGCAGGCAGCCTCTCCCTGGGGACACCGGGGCCCCTCCCTCTTCAGGGAAGCTGAACAGCCTGACTCCTCTCCTGGAGGGGCCAGTGTCCCGCTCCCCTTCCTCATGGGAAGTCCTGGTGCTGGGGCACATTCCTGAGGGCCCCAGCCCCCCTCCTCTGTCTCAGCCCCATCTCTGGCTCTGCACAGGGAGCCGCTGGGTGGAGGTGGGTGGCCATGCTGCCTCAAGGCCTGCCCTGACCTCAGGGTACAGAGAGATGGTTCTGTGGTCAGTGGGAACAGAAGCCCCAGGAACCGTTCTGTGTTGTGAGGAAGAGGACACTGGCCATTTTGTCTTTAGTGTGAGATGCCTCGAGCCTGCTGGGTTTGGTGCCCTTGACCTTGAGGAGCCGGCAGGTGGACCTCACCCAGGCCTTCCCAGGCTGCCGTATGTGTGCCAGTGGCGAGTGCCGCGTGTGCTGGGCGAGCCTGCGGCCCGGGCAGGCGGTGGTCACGGCTGTCCTGTGCTTCCCTGCAGACCCAAGAAGCTCCGCTTCCACCCGAAGCAGCTGTACTTCTCCGCCAGGCAGGGGGAGCTGCAGAAGGTGCTCCTCATGCTGGGTGAGTACCCTGGCTGGGCCCGAGCAGGCTGTTAACCGCCCATTGTGGTGCCTGTCTCAGCTGGTCCGTCTGGCTCTCTGATTTCTCAGAGTGGGGCAAGTAGGTTGTCCAGTGGTGCTGAGCCTGTTGATGATGCTCATGTTAAGTTATCCACAGTAGTACAAATATTTACTATGAATTTCTTACTTTAAACAAGAAGCTAGGTGTATGGTTAGTAAGGACAAATGTAGATTTTTAAAAAGTGAGGTTTGTGAGCTGGGGCCCCCCATGCTGTATGGGCACCAGAGGGTGTCGTGTCTGTGCTGGGAGACGCAGCAGCTGTGCGCCAGGCCTGGGCATGCAGGCTGAGTCTCTGCTTTATGGGAGGTGCCCCTTTGCTGTGCATTGTGATACCCAGACGTCCCCTCGTCAGACCCTCCTCAGCTTTGGCTCGTGGTGCAGAAGGGACAGATTCTGAGCCCACAGCCCTAGGTTTGATTTCTCTGGATTGAAAAGGGTGATGAAAAATCCCTTTACTTAACAGTAAATCAAGAAGAAAGCTTAACAGTGTGTTTAAAAGTTTTCTTCCGTGTGGCCCATTACGGCATTTGTGATTGCTCCTAGTAGAGTCCATGCGGGGCTGAGGCTGCCTGTCTGCCCTGGCTGCTCCCTTGTCTGAGTGTCTGCTGCAGGCTGGGGGGCAGTGCTCAGCAGGCCACCCTTCCCTGTGGGCCCGCCTGGGGCTCTACCCCTTCACCCAGCTGGGAGCACACAGGAGCACAGGAAGCCCCCAGAGAGATCCCTGGAGCCCCATTAGAGCAGAGAGGAGCAGCTCCAGGTGAGGGGGTGTCTGACCGCAGGCCCACCTTCAAAGTTCATGTGGAACAGGGCTTCCTTTTGAATCTTATGAGTGTGACTGGGGCCTGGTCTGCCCACAGGGATGTAGGGTGATGGTGTGCTGTTGGGCCAGGTTGTCTGCCCGTGCGTCTCTGCAGCCTTTGTGGCTGTCTATCATGCTGGAAGCGGCACTGCTTCTGATGTGACTGTCAAACCCTCTCTGTTTGCAGTTGATGGGATCGACCCCAACTTCAAGATGGAGCACCAGGGCAAGCGCTCGCCCCTGCACGCCGCTGCCGAGGCGGGCCACGTGGACGTCTGCCACATGCTGATTCAGGTTGGGCAGCTCTCCACGCCCTGCCTGGTGTTTATCAGAGCAAAGTAACGATTCATGGTTCTGAGAGCTAAAAAGTCAGTCTGTGCTAGGAGGCTGCAGTGTGTGGCTGGGCCTGGTGCATGGCTGTCGGCCTTGCAGCCACTTCTTGGCAGCCACCACCGCGCTTGAAACTGTGTGCCGCTTACGTTATTCCTGATTTATTGTTTTTGTTTTCATGTTTTCAGTGTTCAGCACTGTCTGTTGACAGCCTCGGGAGGGTTGAATCCGGGCAGCACGCTCTCCCTTCTCCCTGTCTTCTGGGTGTGGCTCCTCGCCTGCTCGGCACACTCACTGTCTGGACTTTATTGTGTGGTCCTGAGGCTGCTTCCTAAACCAGCCACGTTGTGGCCACTCAAGGCTGCCACCTCTGCACCTCCTGCTGGCTCTTCCTAAGCTTCTTAGGGCTGTGCACCTGTCTACGTGTGCGGACACATGAGCTACCCAGCACCTCTAGTGCGCTCACCCCAACCCTCTTGGGGGCGTCCTTTCCCTTGGTCCTCTGTTGGCCCTGTTTCCTGGCATCTGATCCTTCCTGTGACCTGTTCTCTGCCTTTGGTGCCTCAGATTCCCTTGCACTGACTGCTCCAAAATGCCACATTGGTGCAGCCCAGTCCTTCTTCATCCGTTGGATGGCCTTTCAACATGGACACTCCTGCCCTGCACCCTGGAGACTTCTGATGCTGTCTCCCCACCTGTCCCCACTTATGTCCTCTGGGGCCTGCTGTTCACGCGTTGGGCCTCGGGAACTCAGTCCCTGGCTTCCCGTTCCTGTGTCCTGTCTCCGCCCTGCCCCGCCTCTGGGGACTTTTGTCCACGCCGCCACATGCTGGGACCCAAGTCCTTCTTGCCCCCGGAGTTCGCTCTGTGCCCATCCCACTTCCTGTCTCTCTGAAGACACTGTGACATTCACTTTGAAGTTTAATGCTGCACTTTTGCATCATGTGATTTACTGTTTTTCAACTTAAAGGCTTTTCTTAAATTTCCAATGACTTCTGTGTGTTCACATCAAAGTGCTAAATGCTGATGGAGGTCGTTGCTTGGGGAGCCTCGTCAGCTGGTGGTTGTGCTGCCTGGTGATCCTCAGGGATGGCACAGCCGTTGGGGCCCCAGACGTTGCTGTTCGCAGAGGACCCTGCTCCTGTGCTTAGGCCGGCGGGCTCACCCTGCGCTCCACTGCGCTCCGCCCTCCGCCCTCCAGTCACCTTTAACCTGGAATATTTCCCTCATCCTTTTACTCTGGCCTGTGCTGGGCGATGCAGCAGCTGTGTGACAGGCCAGGATGTGTTGAGCTGAGCCCCCATCTGTGTTTCAGAGCAGGTGTGCCTGTTGCTGTACATGGCGATCCCCATTGTGTCCTCGCCAGACCCTTCTCAGCTTTGGCTCGGGCTGGAGAGCCCCTGTTGTGGCCACATCTCTTTAAATAGCACCTCACTAGATTTGAGAAGCTGCCTGACCATCTTGATGTTTTAAAAGGAACCTTTATTCTATTTAATGGTTATTGTAATTTATGATGTGTAAGTTCATTTCTGATGTCTTATAATTCTGATTTTCAGCCTTTTAAAAGATATTTTTTCACTTTTTTTGTTGCCTTCTGTTGGGTCGATTTTTGTCTTGTCTCATGTATCTTCTCTCCACAGTCGCTTGGAGTCACATACTTTCTCACCTCCAAGGTGACTCAGTGATTCTAACATGCAGGTGCTACTCGCCCAGTTTTGAGACTGACCGGTTTCTGCGGAGGGAGCCTTGGAGGCTAGTGAGGTTCCCTGGAGGCCAGTGCCAGGGAGAACAGGTGTCAGTTCTTGGTAACAGTTCTGGTTAGAGCATCTGAATGGATGGAGCAGGAGTGGGGAGGCCAAGACCTGGCCACGGGGACACTGGGGTCTGGGGAGAGTGGCCAAGGCAGCTGTGCTCTGTGGGACTCCAGAGGACAGATGGCCTGAGCAGGTGTGGGCCTGTGCCCTCCCACTGGGAGCAGGCATGGAGAGTGGGCCGTGATGGCCAGCGCACTGTGCAGTTGTTGCAGGACGGGGGGCAAGGTGGGAGGTGGGAACAGAGAGCAGGGGCCCACAAGGTCCAGGGTGGGTTTGGGGGTCACCCCATGTGTGATGGGACTGTGCATGGGGAGGTCGTGGCTGGCCTCTCTGCTGGCTTGAGACTGGTTTTTGCTTGCTTCACTTCATTGTCTGACTCATTGTCACTCCTTTGAAACTCCTTTGACCTGTTTTCTCTTTGAAAAAGAAAATTTTTTAAAAGTGTGTGTGTGTGTGTGTGTGTGTGTGTGTGTGTGTGTGTGTGTGTGTGTGTGTGTGTGTGTGTGTGTGTGAGTGTGAGTGTGAGTGTGAGTGTGAGTGAGTGATGCATACAGAAAAGTCCTGAAAACATAGATATTCTGGTTAATAAGCAATGGCAAAGGGAACCCGCTTCCACCAGGTCAGCATGGAGCTCTGCTCTTGCTACCCAGAAACTGTCCTCTCTTCTCCAGGCTGCTCTGTCATTTGACCACTGGGGGAGCATCTCCCAACATGTGGCTTCAGTTTGTCTGCCTTTAAAAGTCACAATACTAATTGAGTCACTGAGCATGAGTTTCTTTGTGCCCACCTTCTTTCAGGGAAAGAACAAAAGCTTCATGGGTTCAGTGGACATGGGCTGGGTGACCTGTCTGCCCGCCTCTGGACTGCGGCTATGAGATGCTGCCCTGGGGCTGGGTGTGGGGCAGGAACCCTGTGTTCTCTTTTGCAGTGTCTCATGAGTCTTAAGCTCTTGCAAGATAAAGTATTTTGCAAAACCAACCCTTTCTACGTAGGCATTCTTCTCGACTCTGCATGGATGTCTGTCCAATGCCTGGAAGCGTAACCAGTTTGGCTTCACTTCAAATTAGATTCTCAGCCTCGTGTTGGATTTGATGATCCAGGCTGCAGGTTCCTGGACTTGAAGGCCTCTGATTTTGTGCATTTTTCTTCCCCCAGAACCCAAGCAGCTTTCCTGAGATTTCCCAGGAAGGAGATGAGACAAGGTTCATTGCTAGTTTGCCTGAGTCCAAGGCTGCTGTTTCTGGGAGGCTTAGCAACCAGCCCACGTGCCCTCCCCGGGAAAAGCTCTGGCTTTGTGCTCTCTTCCTAGCCCTCAGGACTGCCACCTGGGCCACCAGTCAGTCCACCCTGCGACACTCGCAGTATTTCCTTGGAGGCCTGTGGCTCTGCACCGTGTGCACGCAGGGTGGAATTCCTCCCGGTTATGTGCAGATGCCAGTTCAATGCTGTCTCCTCCCTTGGTCTTAAGATTCTCAGAGACCTCTTGACTCAGGCTCTCCATGTCCCTGCCCCCCTCTGGGGGATGAGCACCTTCCTGGTTTGGGTCCTGGCTGTCAGGGTCCCTGTGAGGGTCTTGGTGCTCATGCTGGAGCTCGGCACTGTCCAGCTGGGGTTGTGGCTCACTCAGACCTGCACCCCAAGTCCCCAGCCCTGGCCTTTGGCTCTGCCCTAGGTCGTCAGTCCCGTCTTGCCCTCACAGGCTCTGGCCCTCTTGGGGGGGACTGCCCAGTACGTTTGCTCCCAAGCCCCCTTTGTTCTTTCACTGAGTGTTTCAGGGGTCGAGGGGCATTGCCAAGTGTATGTGCTCAGTTTGCAGGTGGCACCTGGCCTCCACCTGCAGAGGGCGCTTCTTGCTCTGTCCACAGGCCAGAGTGCAGACTTGACCCCATGCTAGCCGCCCCTCACTCTGCACCTTATCTTGTGTGCGTTTTAGTTTATATATTAAAATTAGCTGCTATGGAATTCTCTCCCCCGGATTGGGCTGCCTGCCTTTGGCTTTGGATTTTTGTGTGTTGGAAATCCCCTGCCCCTGTTCCCTGCCTTGATGCATCAGCCTCTTTGACCTCTTCCCAGCTCTGGACCAGTGGCTCTGCGCCCATGAGTTGGGAGGCTTGACTCCAGGAGCCCCTGGACAGCTTGGCCCCCTGGCTTCTGCACCCCCATTGTAGGGCTGCTTAAAAATTCCTTACTCAGTCGCACTACTTTTGTTTTGTAATTGCTTGTGTAGTAAGAGCAATACTATTTTCATTCTTTCCCACGGTAAACATTTATTTTGTAAACTAAACACTAGTTCTCTGTACATCAGTCCAAGCAGCTCGACTGTTTCACCCACTGTGGGGAATCGCCAGCTACCAAGCATCTGACTCGGCTTTTTGCACACACCCATTTTATAGGTGGGGCCTCCTAGACAGACAGAAACTTACCCGCTTACACCTGCTGGCTCATTCCTTTTCCACGCTCTATTGGAAAAATTGGAAATTGCTTCAAAATATAGACAATTGAAGTTAGTTTTTGTTCAGTTTATTTTGGCAAGTGGTAAAATGGCTGGTGGAGGGGGCTGCTGAGTTGGGGTGCCCTGCAGACGCTGCAGGCCAGGCCACTGTCTGCCTCTGAGCAGCCCCCTCTGTACTGCTTCTTCGCCTGTTTTAGAAAGTTACCACCTTCTTTCTCATTTCTAAGGGTGTTGTGGAAATGTGCTGTATACATTTTCTATCAGATTATTTAGAAGTGAAAATGCTCCTCTTAAACAAAGGTTTGATTTAGTAGAGTGATCATGTCTTTGAATTGGCTTTTGGAAGACTCAGAAATTGCTGGTCCGTAGCGAAGGTCACACCTAGGGAGAGCACTCTGTTTTCAGGTGTCTGCAGCCCACAGCTGTTTCCTCACCAGGTGGGGCTGCCGCAGCAGTTGTCCACACACCTGAACTGTCCCTTGTTTCACTAGGCGGGAGCGAATATTGACACCTGTTCCGAAGACCAGAGGACCCCACTGATGGAGGCAGCAGAAAACAACCACTTGGACGCCGTGAAGTACCTCATCAAGGCCGGGGCCCTTGTGGATCCCAAGGTATGCTTGCCGCCCAGTCGTATTCCTGTTTGTGTAGACATGTCTCAGACACGACGGGGCCAGTCCATGTGGGAGCATCGTCAGGAACCGGTGACCCATTAGACACCACCGGGTCGTTGGCCCAGTCTGTTCTCCCTCCTTGGTTCCTGGCTCGTGTGCAGGAGATGGTGAGCCCCAGCTCTGTCGTACAGACACCAGGCGGGCAGCGAGGGCGGTGACTGTTGGTTGGAGTCTTTAGCCTCCTTCGCTTGGGATGCACCCCTTGTCTGTGTTCCTCCTGGAGCATTTAGGCAAATGAGAAGAAAAAGGCGTCCAGAGAGGAAGGGAAGATGTAAGCCAATCTGTACCCAGATGAGATGAGATGATCCTATATGTAAAAACCCTAAGGATTCCATAAAAATTGTTAAAATTAACAAATGCATCCAGGAAACTTGTAAGATATAAGACCAGTACAGAGATAGCCACTGTGTTTCTGTGCTCTTGGTGAACTGTCCAAAAAGGAAATTAAGAAAACAAAACAATTCATTTGCAGTAGTATCAGAAAAAACCCTTAGGAATAATCTTAACTAAGGAGGCAAAAGTACACTGAAAAATAGGAAACCTTGCTGAAAGAAAGTAAAGAAGATCAGAAGTGGAAAGACCCACGTTCATGACTGGAAGATTCAGTGTTGTCGTGATGTCAGCGCTACCCAGAGTGGCCACAGTCCGTCCCCTGGCTATCAAACCCAGCACTGTTTTTCACAAGGTACCGAAAGACCCATCCCAAAATTGATACAGAATCTCAAGGAACCTGGAACAACCAAAACCATTCTGAAGAACAAAGCTGGAGACCTCACACTTCCTGACTTAAAAACTCACTGTAGAACTACAGTAATCTAAGAACGCGGTCTTGGCATAAAGGCTGTGGAGAGAACAGAGAGCCAGAAATAAACCCGCTTGTGTGTCAGGTGACCGTTGGCAAGGAAGCCCAGGCCATTCAGCAGGGAGAAGGGATGGTCTTTCAACAGATGGTGCTGCAAACGGTGGAGACCACCCGCAGAACAAAGTTTGGGCCCTGACTGCACACTGCATTCAAAACCTAACTGAAAATGGATCAAAGACTTGAAATTAAGGGCTAAAACATAAAACTCTTAGAAGAACACAGAGGAAAATCTTCACAACACTGGATTTGGCAGTGATTTCTTGAATATCACCAAAGGCATAGGTAATAAAAGAAAAATAGATAAGTTAAACTCCATCTAATTAAGCACTTTTATGTACTGAGGGACATTTGCAAGAGAGCAAAACCCCACATATTCATGGGGCTATTCATGACATTCATAAATCCTGTATCTGATAGGAGATTACTGTCCAGAATATATGAAGACCCCTACCACTCAGCAACAGAAGTCCAAACCAGTTCACAAAGGGGCAGAAAGTTTGAGTAGACATTTCTCCAAAGAAGATACACAAATGGCCAGTAGCACATGGAAAGATATGAGTCATCAGGGAAACAAAAATCAAAACTACAGTGAAATGCCATCTCACATCCTGAGGACAGTTATCTAATAAGTAGAAAGTAAGTGTTGGCGGAAATGAGAAATGAGAGCCCTTGTACTGCTGGTGGGATGTAAAATGACATGGCTACTGTGGGAACAGTTGGGCGGTCCCTCAAACAGTGGAGTCACTGTGCGGCTGGCTGTTGTGCTCCCAGGTGGGACCTGGAGACCCGCAGGCCGGGCGCAGAAAGACCTGCACACCCAGCACTGCTCTCAGCAGCCCGGCGGAGGGAACAGCCCAGGTGTCCCCCAGTGGACGGGTGGGTGAACACACTGCACTGTGCCAGTGGGCAGTGCTCAGCCTGAATAGTGGGAGAGCTTTGTGGGAGGTGAGACGTTAGCCGGACAGTGCTGAGGACTCCACAGTGCAAGGACCCAGAACAGGCAAATTCAGAGACTGAAAGTAGATGTGAGAGCCCTGGGGCTGGGACTTGGGGGGGCTGTTGCTTAATGGGTCCCGGGTTTCTGTTCGGAGACAGGAAGTTTTGGGAGTAGGCAGTGGGGAAGATTGCACAAATTGAGAATGTAATTAATGGCACCGATTGCAAACTGAAAAATGGTTAAAATGGAAAATTTTATGTTATGTGCATACCACCACAGTAAAGTGGTGAGTTGTACATTAGTACACATTTTTCCAATGGAAAAGCGATTGCATACTGTTCCTAGTTCATCAGTCAACTTCTTTCCTGTCCAATTAAATTCTCATGGTTTTCTTTCATTACATCTTATTCTACAATATTACTTCAAGTGGCTGCATCTTATTTCATGATCTAACTATATCATTTTTAGTTAGATTTGCTTGTCTAATATTTAATGTTATTTTCCATTTTTATTGTACACATGCTTCAACAAACATTTTCTTAATCTGCACATGGTGATTTCTTTAGGACAGATTTCTGGCTGCAGAATTGCTAGATCAAAATATATAATCATTTCAATGGCTTCTGGTGCCTCTCGATTCCTTTGGTAGCTGGGCTGTGCCCAGGAATGTGGGCTCCCTTCTGTCAGCACATTTTAAAATATATTTTAATTTTGGCATTTTGATATGCAGAAGTGGTTGTCATTTACTACTTTAGTTTGCTTTACTTAAAGTGAACATTTTTCCTATGTGGTTAGTCACATATGAATGCTTTTCAAGTTTATACTTAGTCCTTTGGTTTTTGGTGGGTTTTGAGATCTGGAAACCTTTAATTTATTATTATTAAAAATATTTTTTTTTATTAAGGTATCATTGATATACACACTTATGAAGTTTTCACATGAAAAACATTGTGGTTACTACATTCACCCATATTATCAAGCCTCCCCATTTCCAATTGAATCACTATCCATCAGTGTAGTAAGATGCCAGTCACTACTTGCCTTCGCTGTGCTACCCTGTTTCCACCATGACCCCCTGACACCATGTGTATCAATCATAATACCCCTGAATTCCCTTCTCCTCCCCCCTCCCCCCCACCCCTCCCCTTTAGTAACCACTAGTCCCTTCTTGGAGTTTGTGAATCTGCTGCTGTTTTGTTCCTGCACTTTTGCTTCGTTGTTAGACTCCACAAATGAGGAAAATCATGTGTTACTTGTCTTTTTCCGCCTGGCTTCTTTCACTGGGCATAATACCCTCTAGCTCCATCCTTGTTGCAAATGGTAGGATCTGTTTTTTCTTATGGCTGAATACTATTTCATTGTGTATATGTACCACATCTTCTTTATCCATTCATCTACTGATGGACACTTAGGTTGCTTATGTATCTAGGCTATGGTAAATAGTGCTGCGATAAACATAGGGGTGCATATGTCTTTTTTTTTTTTTTTTTTAACTTATGTATTTATTATTTTAGTATCATTAATCTACAATTACATGAGTGACATTATGGTTACTAGACTCCTGCATCATCAAGTCCCCCCCACAAACCCCATTACAGTCACTGTCCATCAGCGTAGTAAGATGCTGTAGAATCACTACTTGTCTTCTCTGTGTTGGACAGCCCACCCCATGCCGCCCCTATTATGTGTGCTAATCGTAATGCCCCTTTTCCCCCCTTATCCCTCCCTTCCCACCCATCCTCCCCAGTCCCTTTCCCTTTGGTAACTGTTAGTCCATTGTTGGGTTTTGTGAGTCTGCTGCTGTTTTGTTCCTTCAGTTTTCTTTGTTCTTATACTCCACAGATGAGTGAAATCATTTGATACTTATCTTTTTCCACCTGGCTTATTTTGCTGGGCATAATACCCTCTAGCTCCATCCATGTTGTTGCAAATGGTAGGATTTGTTTTCTTATGGCTGAATAATATTCCATTGTGTATATGTACCACCTCTTCTTTATCCATTCATCTATTAATGGACACTTAGGTTGCTTCCATTTCTTGGCTATTGTAAATAGTGCTGCGATAAACATAGGGGTGCATATGTCTTTTTCAAACTGGGCTGCTGCATTCTTAGGGTAAATTCCTAGGAGTGGAATTCCTGGGTCAAATGGTATTTCTATTTTGACTTTTTTGAGGAACCTCCATACTGCTTTCCACAATGGTTGAACTAATTCACATTCCCACCAGCAGTGTAGGAGGGTTCCCCTTTCTCCACATCCTGGCCAACATTTGTTGTTGTTTGTCTTTTGGATGGTGGTGATCCTTACTGGTGTGAGGTGATATCTCATTGTGGTTTTAATTTGCATTTCTCTGATGATTAGCGATGCGGAGCATCTTTTCATGTGCCTGTTGGCCATCTGAATTTCTTCTTTGGAGAAGTGTCTGTTCAGATCCTCTGCCCATTTTTTAAATTGGATTATTTGCTTTTTGTTTGTTGAGGTGCATGAGCTCTTTATATATTTTGGATGTCAACCCTTTATCGGATCTGTCATTTATGAATATATTCTCCCATACTGTAGGATACCTTTTTGTTCTATTGATGGTGTCCTTTGCTGTATTGAAGCTTTTCAGCTTGATATAGTCCTACTTGTTCATCTTTGCTTTTGTTTCCCTTGTCTGGGGAGATATGTTCATGGAGAAGTTGCTCATGTTTATGCCCAAGAGATTTTTGCCTCTGTTTTTTTCTAAGAGTTTATGGTTTCACGACTTACATTCAGGTCTTTGATCCATTTTGAATTTACTTTTGTCTGTGGGGCTAGACAGTGATCCAGTTTCATTCTCTTACATGTAGCTTTCCAGTTTTGCCAACACCAGTTGTTTAAGAGGCTGTCATATCCCAATTGTATGTCCATGGCTCCTTTATCATATATTAATTGACCGAACATGTTTGGGTTAATATCTGGACTCTCTATTCTGTTCCATTGGTTTATGGGTCTGTTCTTGTGCCAGTACCAAATTGTCTTGATTACTGTGGCTTTGTAGTAGAGCTTGAAGTGGGGAGCATAGTACCCCCAGCTTTATTCTTCCTTCTCAGTATTGCTTTGGCTATTTGGGGTCTTTTGCGGTTCCATATGAATTTTAGAACTATTTGCTCTAGTTCGTGGAAGAATGCTGTTGGTATTTTGATAGGAATTGTATTGAATCTATAGATTGCTTTAGGCAGTATGGTCATTTTGACAATATTAATTCTTCCTATCCATGAGCAGGGTATGTGTTTCCATTTATTGGTATCTTCTTTAATTTCTCTCATGAGTGTCTTGTAGTTTTCAGGGTATAGGTCTTTCACTTCCTTGGTTAGGTTTATTCCTAGGTACTTTATTCTTTTTTGATGCAATTGTGAATGAAATTGTTTTCTTGATTTCTCTTTCTGCTAGTTCATCGTTAGTGTATAGGAATGCAGCAGATTTCTGTGTATTAATTTTGTATTCTGCAACTTCGCTGAATTCAGTTAGTAGTTCTAGGAGTTTTGGGGTGGATTTTTTCAGGTTTTATGTACAATGTCATGTCATCTGCACACATTGACAGTTTAACTTCTTCCTTACTAATCTGGATGCCTTTTATTTCTTTGTGTTGTCTGATTGCCATGGCTAGGACCTCAAGAACTATGTTGAATAAAAGTGGGGAGAGAGGGCATCTTGTTCGTGATATTAAAGGAAAAGCTTTTAGCTTCTCAGTGTTAAGAATGCTGTTGGCTGTGGGTTTGTCATACACAGTCTTTATTAATGTTGAGTTACTTGCCCCCTATACCCATTTTGTTGAGAGTTTTTATCATGAATGGATGTTGAATTTTGTCGAGTGCTTTTTCAGTGGTTTTTGGCTTTTTGTTGATGTGGTGTATGATGTTGATGGATTTTCAAATATTGTGTAATCCTTGCATCCTTGGAATAAATTCTGCTTGATCATGATAGATGACCTTTTTGATATATTTTTGAATTCAGTTTGCTAATATTTTGTTGAGTATTTTTGCATCTGTGTTCATTGGGGTATTGGTCTATAGTTTTCTTTTTTTGTGGTGTCTTTGTCTGGTTTTGGTATTAGAGCAATGCTGACCACATAGAATGAGTCTGGAAGTATTCCCTCCTCTTCTATTTTTTGGAGAACTTTTGGGAGGATGGGTATTAGGTCTTCACTAAATGTTTGATAAAATTTGCAGTGAAGCCATCTGGACCAGGAATTTTTTTCTTAGGTAGTTTTTTGATTACCAGTTCAATTTTGTTGCTGGTAATTGGTCTGTTCAGATTTTCTGTTTCTTCCTGGGTCAGCCTTGGAAGGTTGTATTTTTCTAGAAAGTTGTCCATTTCTTCCAGGTTATCCAGTTTGTCAGCATATAATTTTTCATAATATTCTCTAATAATTCTTTGTATTTCTTGGTGTCTGTAGTGATTTTTCCTTTCTCATTTCTGATTCTGTTTATGTATGTAGACTATTTTTTTCTTGATAAGTCTGGCTAGGGGTTTATATGTTTTGTTTATTTTCTCGAAGAACCAGCTGCTGCTTTCATCGATTCTTTCTGTTGTTTTATTCTTCTCAATTTTATTTATTTCTGCTTTAATCTTTATTATGTCCCTCCTTCTACTGACTTTGGGCATCATTTGTTCTTCTTTTTCTGGTTTCATTAATTGTGAGTTTAGACTGTTCATATGGGATTGTTCTTCCTTCCTGAGGTGGGATTGTTCTTCTTTCCTGAGGTAGGCCTGTATTGCAGTATCCTTCCCTCTTAGCATGGCCTTGGCTGCGCCCCACAGATTTTGTGATGTTGAGTTATTGTTGTCATTTGTCTCCATATATTGCTTGATCTCTGTTTTTATTTGGTCATTGATCCATTGATTATTTACAAGCATGTTGTTAAGCCTCCATGTGTTTGTGGGCTTTTTTGTTTTCTTTGTGTAATTTATTTCTAGTTTCATACTTTTGTGGTCTGAGAAGCTGGTTGGTACAATTTCAATCTTTTTGAATATACTGAGGCTCTTTTTGTGGCCTAGTATATGGTCTGTTCTTGAAAATGTTCATGTGCCCTTGAGACGAATGTGTATCCTGCTGCTTTTGGGTGGAGTGTTCTGTAGATGTCTGTTAGGTCGTTCGGTTCTAATACGTTTTTCAGTGCCTCTGTCACCTTACATATTTTCTGTCTGGTTGATCTTTCTGTTGGAGTGAGTGGTGTGTTGAAATCTCCTAAAATAAATGCATTGCATTCTATTTCCCCCTTTAATTCTGTTAGTATTTGTTTCACATATGTAAGTGTTCCTGTGTTATGTGCAAAGATATTCATAATGGTTATTTCCTCTTGTTAGGCTGAACGCTTTATCATTATGTAGTGTTCTTCTTTGTACTTGTTCCTTTTTTTGTTTTGAAGTCTATTTTGTCTGATACAACTATTGCAACTCCTGCTTTTTTCTCCGTATTAGTTGCATGAAATATCTTTTTCCATCCCTTCACTTTTAGTCTGTGTATGTCTTTGGGTTTGAAGTGAGTCTCTGTAGGCAGCATATAGACACGTCTTGTTTTTTTATCCATTCAGTGACTCTATGTTTCTTGTTTTTTTTTGTTTTTTTATTAAGGTATGATTGATATACACTCTTATGAAGGTTTCACATGAAAAAACAATGTGGTTACTACATTTACACATATAACAAGTCCCCACTCATACCCCAGTGCAGTCACTGTCCATCAGTACAGCAAGATGCCAGAGATCCACTATGTGCCTTCTCTGTGCTACACTGTTCTCCTCGTGATCCTGTGATCTCCCACACCCTGTGTACTAAACATGATACCCCTCTGACTCTATGTTTTTTGATTGGTGCATTCAGACCATTTACATTTAGGGTGATTATCGATAGGTATGTACTTATTGCCATTGCAGGCTTTAGATTCGTGGTTACCAAAGGTTCAAGGGTAAGTTCTTTACTATCTAGCAGTCTAATTTATCTCACTTCATATGCTATTACAGACACAATCTAAAAGTTCTTTTTTTTTTCCCCTCCTTTTTCTTCCTCCTCCATTTTTTTATATCTTAGGTATCATATTCTGTACTCTTTGTCTATCCCTTTGGGGGTGGTTGATTTGATTTTGCATCTGCTTAGTAATTAATTGGTCTACTTGCTTTACTTTGGTTTTATTTTCTCTGGTGACAGCTATTCAGCCTTAGGAACACCTCCATCTATAGGGGTCCCTCCAAAATACACTCTTGAGATGGTTTGTGGGAGGTAAATTCTCTCGGCTTTTGCTTATCTGGAAATTGTTTAATCCCTCCTTCAAATTTAAATGATAACCTTTCTGGGTAGAGTATTCTTGGTTCGAGGCCCTTCTGCTTCATTGCATTAAATATATCTTGCCACTCCCTTCTGGCCTGTAAGGTTTCGGCTGAGAAGTCTGATGATAGCCGGATGGGTTTTCCTTTGTGTGTGTTCTTTTTTCTCTCTCTAGATGCTTTTAAAAGTCTGTCTTTATCATTAATCTTTGCCATTTTAATTATTATATGTCTTGATGTTGTCTTCTTTGGGTCCCTTGTGTTGGGAGATCTGTGCATCTCAATGGCTTGAGAGACTATCTCCTTCCCCAGATTGGGGTAGTTTTCAGCAATTACCTCCTCAAAGACACTTTCTATCCCTTTTTCTCTCTCTTCTTCTGGCACCCCTGTAATGCGAATATTGTTCCGTTTGGATTGGTCACACAGTTCTCTCAGTATTCTTTCATTTCTAGAGATCCTTTTTTCTCTCTGTGCCTCAGCTTCTTTGTATTCTTCTTCTCTAATTTCTGTTTCATTTACTGTCTCCTCTACTTCATCTAATCTGCTTTTAAATCTCTCCAGTGTATGTTTCATTTCAGATACCATATTCTTAAACATTTGTAACTCATTCCTGAATTCCTCCCTGAGTTGTTGAATATTTTTCTGTAGCTCTGTGAGCATGTTTCTGATTTTTATTTTTAAATCTTTTTCAGGAAGATTGGTGAGTTCAGTTTCACTTGGCCCTCTTTCTGGTGTTTTTGAGATTTTGGTTTGAACCAGGTTTGTTTGACATTTCATATTTGTAGGTGGTGCCCTCTGGTGCCCAGAAGCTCTACTCTCTGGAGCTGCTGATCTCTTGCAGTGATGGGGGTGGTCACAGGCGAGCACCGCTGGTAGCTGTTGGGAAGAAAGAGATCTTTCCTGCTTCCTGGCTGCAGTGCCTATCTCCACCGCCAGGGCCAGTGGACCGAACGTGCAGGGAGAAGCCTCTGTGCTTTGCCCTTGTAGCTGCCGTAGGCAGGGCTGCCCTCTGGCTGGCCTGGCACAATGGTGGGGGCAGCTGGTTTGCGAGCTGGTGATGGCCAGGAGGAAGGTGCAGCAGGCTGCATATCATGGTGGGGGCCCTCAGAGCTGCATAGCCAGCCAGGGGAATGGAGCACCTGAAGCTCCTGAAAGTTCCCAACCTGCTGGGCAGAGTGCACCCAGACAATTTTGTCCACCTGTCCTTTCTCCTGAGCAGCAAGCTCTGTGCAATCCTTGCCCCTTTAGCAGCCCTCTTACTGTTCAGAAGTCTCTCAGCGTGCCTGCCTTTCTTTTGTCACAGAGCGGCCAGTTGTGGGTCCCTGTTCTCCACAAGCGGCTGGAATCTCAGTCTTTCCAAGTATTCTGCCCATGTTAGCTTTCCAACCCCACTAATCTCCAGAGCACCATGTAATGTAGGTTTGTGCTCCCAGAGCAGATCTCCAGGGCTGGGTGTTCAGCAGTCCCAGGCCTCCACACCCTCCCTGCTCCATTTCTCTTCCTCCTGCCTGTGAGCTGGGGTGGGGGAAGGGCTTGGGTCCCTCCGGATCACGGCTTTGGTACTTGACCCTTTTCCTTGAGGTCTGCTGGTATCCCCACATGTAGGCATTCTGACACAGTCTACTTTCCTGTTGCTCTTTCAGGATTTGATGCATTTGCTGTATTTTCATATTTGTGGCTTTGGGAGGAGGTTTCTTTAATCCTCCCCAACCTTTAATTTTTCTATAAATATTTATAGATAGCTGTTATTAATCCTCTGCATTATGATGGATGGGTGAGTTCTGCATTTACCCGGCTGTCTGCTAGGGCTCAGTTTCCCAACCTTGTCCCAGGAGCTCTGTCCAAGAGGTCAGTCCCCGTAGGACAAACTCCATAGGGTTGGAGAAGAGCTGGTGGTCTGGGGGCATCAGATGGATCTGGCGGCAGACTGGATGCAGAAGGAAGGATCCCAGAATAAAATTCTTGTCACAGACACTGTTCAGTCTGGAAACACATGATAGGGCAATACCAAACTGTCCAATGTGTCATTGGAGTCCCAGAAAGAAAACCTGTTAGAAAAAAAGGATATTGAAGAAAAAGTGGTCATAAATTTCCCAGATTTGTTGTGAAACTATCTACACATCCAAGAAAGTCAGCAAACCCTGAGCTGGGTAAGTACAGAGAACACCACGCCTAAACACATCATGGTCAAAATGTGGAAAATAGAAGAGAAAAACCATAATGGCAGCCAGAGGAGAGCACGTCATGAATAGGCCCACACCCTGGAATATCCCCCGTTTCCCACCTGAGATGGGGGCAACCGCGGAGTAGTGGAGGATATTTTTCTTGTGCTCAAAGAAAAAAAATACCAAAAATTGTCAACCCAGAATGCTACATCCCGTTAAAGCATTCCTCAGATAGTACTTGTAAAATACAACATTTTCAGGTGAATAAAAGCTAATAGGATTTCCCATCATACTGACCCCAAACGGAGTTCTAAACCCAGGAGCAAAGCACTTACCCCAGGAATTAATGAAAAGCATCAGAAAAGTTAAAAAAGAAAGACTGGTTTTCTTTAAGTTTCTTGAAAGACAAAGGCCATTTGTACCAGAAATAGAATCATTGAGGTGGAGTTTGTAGTCCACAGATTTATAAGTGAGGTCAGCGAGGGCAACCATGAGTGGGTCACTCTGTCAGGGCGTTTTCTTCAGGTGACATGTGTTAGTGTAGGCCGACTGCTTAGTGTTACCCTTGGAGAAGAACTAGAAGAATAATTTAAAAGAAATAGGGCTTTAAGGAGGTTTTTAAAAATGCTGGTAGGTGCAGTAAACTGGACACTGAAGGACAGGAAAAAAGAAACAGATGGACAGACAGCAAGGTTTAGCCTGAGGCATGTCAGACATTGCTCTGGGGCAGAAATTTGCACTAAGAGATCAAGCAGCAGGAGCTAACTGCGGGCCTCAGCAGTGTGCACACAGAAAGCCTGCAGGCATGGGCGATGGGCTGAGGACACGTCATCACGCACACGACAACATGAGCATCGGTGAGAAAGCATGAGGGATGGGCTACACTGTGATCCAAGCGCCGGGACGGCGTGTCCAGTAGGACAATACAGGAGCCATGGCTGAGGTCACAGCACTGGAGTGAGAATGGAGGTCAGTAGCCATCGTCACAAGGTTCAGGGAAGGCAGGCTGTAACGCTGGCTGAGGAGTGACATCCAAAACACACAGAACTCCCACAGTTCAAAGAACCCGAAGAAAAGTGGGCAAGGCTATGGGCAGCAGTTGCTGGAGAGGAAGCACAGTGCCTGGCACTCAGGAGGAGTTATTCGGCCCGAGACAGCGTGCAGGCACCGTGTGGGGGCCAGTGGTGCAGCTCGGTGAGGCTGCTGGGGTGGGGGCAGGCAGTGCCCACTCTGCGTCATACACCTCAGCCCCTCACGTGTGCGCAGAAGTGCTCCCAACATCCAGACGTCTCACAGTCAGAAACGACCGGATGTCCCTGGCCGGGAATGCTCCACCGGTCAAGTGAGTGAACTTCAGCTGCCTGATACCTGCAGAGATGAACTCAGAACGGAAGGCTGGGCTGAAGATGAGCTGTGGAAGGGTGCAGGTGCAAACCCACCATTCGTGGATACGTGGGTGTGCAGAACATCAGAAGGTGTGTCCATGACGATTGAATTCAGGCAGGTGGTTACTTGGGGAGGAGGAGGGACAGAAACAGGCGACTGCCAAGGGGTGCCCCTGAGGCGATGCTGGGGTCATGGGGTTACAGTGCTGTGGACTCCCGTACGTGCTGGCGGGGGTGCCCCTAAGCACCTCCCTACCTGCAGCCCTGCTGCCTCCCACCTTCACATCTCTGGTGCTCCTTCTGCCACAGTGCCCTCAGTCCCGTTCCACGCTCCCATCACTTCCCAGTAGTCCCTCCTGCCGTGTGGGCCAGACCTGCTGCCGAATCTTGCTTGGGCCTCCCCTGTCCTGCCTCTTGTCCCAGGGGGTCTGTGGCCTTGCTCACCAAGGCATGTGCTCTGGGCAGGTAAGAATCCTGTCTCACTTGTCCCCTTCCCTGCCTGACTGGAGACGCAGCAGCTGTGTGTGCTGGGTGCACGGGGACCAGGCCATGTGGTGTGCCCGAGGTTTCTGTACTCACAGCCGTGGCTCTCTGCCAGCGTTCAGGCACCGTTAGATGGGCCATAATGTGCCACTGAGGACACCTAAGAGTAAGGCAGGCCTTCAGACCAATGACCACACGTTCTTGTACTTGCACTAAAATTTTAGCTCCAGTAGTATGGGGTTTGGGTTGTGTGGATTTCCTTGAGGAAGTGGGTATACTGATTAATTTTCAGGTCTGGTTAGAAATCCATTAAATGATGTGTATTAAAGTCTAGGATTGCTGCTCTGAGAATAGGAAGTGGGAGGGAAAGTGGCTAACAGGATACAGTCAGTGTAGACGGGGATGGGGAGATGCAGAGGTAGCCCCCGTGTGGGAGGGGGTCGGTGTGTGCTCATGGCCCAGTCCTCCAGGACCCGTCTCTCCTGGAGCTTCTGGGCTCTGACCCACACTGGGTGGGCAGGTGGCTTTGTTTTATTTTGAAGTAGTTAAATTAACATTTTATTCGGTGTCCTTGAGGAAATGGAGCTGAGGGCTCACGAGGAGATGTGCCCACGGCCACAGCCCTGTACTTGGAGGGCAGGCAGGCACATGCCCTTTGGGGTCCCTGCTCCTCTCCCTGTGTACTGTTTCTAATTCTCTGGACTGTGGGCCACTCTTACTGGGTCTTCACCACCATTCCAAACGTGCCCCAGTGGCCACTAACTCTCAGAGGCCCGGGCAGGTGTGTGTTGCCCCCAAGGCCTCCCACTTGGCCTGGTGTGCTGTGGGTCACTGTGTGCCCTCTCTGGACCTAGTGGTGTTTGTGTTACAGGATGCAGAAGGCTCCACCTGCTTGCACCTGGCTGCCAAGAAGGGCCACTATGGTGTGGTTCAGTATCTGCTTTCAAATGGACAGATGGACATCAACTGTCAGGTAGAGCCAGCCTTCACTTCCTGACACCCACTAATGGGCTGACCAGAGGCATGAGTTCTCTGCGCATCCTGGCCCTCCTCTTGCGGCCTCTGCCTGGGCTGTGCCTGCCTGCTTGTGGCCCAAGTTTGCCTCCCTCCTACCCCTCCCCCATTTGCTGTCTGTCCCCACTGCTGGCAGGGCCCAGGGCAGTGTCCTTAGGTGGCGTGCGGTGCCTGGCACTCAGGAAGCCTTGTGTGTCTGTTGAGTGAGTGGTGCGACTGCCCCCTGCTCCTGGGGCCCCCCCCCCACGTGGCCCTGGGCTCTGGGACGTCTGCCTCCACTCCCAGGTGGGCCCTTTAGCCCAGCCATTAGCGCCAGCCCCCTTCCAGGTAGGCCAGAGAGGCAGGTGACACCTGTGGTCCATCTCTGCCCCTGTGGTGTCCACAGGCTGGGTCCCTTTTACTGTTTTCATATCCCGACTCCCATTGGGTTGGGTTTTGTGAGTTTCTACCTCTGGGCTGGGCCGGCTTCACCAGTTGGGCTTGGTGGTTCCTACCTTGTCCCCAGGGCCCAGGCAGTGCCACAGTCAACCTGTAGGGACACTGGCACTTTGTTCGTGGAGGTTATGTGTGCCCACCAGAGAAATGTGGTGACCATGATACATGGGGAGTCATTTCAGGGGGTTAGGGGTTGAGCCCTCTGTCACCAGACAGGAACTGGCCACACAATGCTCATTTCCTGAAGGGCTGCTTTTCTGTCTAAGTAAAACCACCCAGGACCCAGTGAGGAGCAGGCTTGGGTGGGTGGAGGGGAGGAGCTGTGGCCAGTCTGCAGATGGCATTGGTCAGGCAGCTGTCTTCCCTGCCCTTCATGAGGAGGCCAGGGCTTTGCCCGGCCCCTGTCCACTCTGGCCTGGGTGCCCATCCATCACATTTCTTGGCCATGGCTCTGCCTCATGCTTGAGCCCACAACCCTGGACCAGTAGGGCACGCAGAAAACAATACCCCATTAGCACATCCTACCCCAGACCACCCGCCAGTCTCTGAGATGGGTTTGGTCTCCAGCACTCCCGGGTTCTGCTCTCCTACGATTGGCCAGGTGCTCAGATGCATAGAGTGTCATCCCGGCAGCTCCTTGAGGGAAAAGGCAGGCCATCCCTTGCCCCACCTCTGTTCTGCACTCTGCCTTGGTTTCCCTGCCCACCATGTGGGGACTCGGACCGGCTCCCTCTCGGGGCCACCGTCAGGTCCCTGGTGAGAGTGTCCTCGGTGCTTGTTTGCTGCTGCTGTGACGACCTCCTTTCTTTTGGAATCAGGATGACGGTGGCTGGACGCCCATGATTTGGGCCACCGAGTATAAGCATGTGGACCTTGTGAAGCTGCTGCTCACCAAGGGGTCCGACGTCAACATCCGGGACAATGTGAGTCTGGCGGTCTCCGTGGCCGGTCCTGATCCCTGGGGAGTGGGTCCTGAAGGAGGCCAGAGGGCCAGGGTGTGCAGGGTGGCCACTGAGGCTCTTCAGTCCTGGGAAGTGGGGTGCTGGTGCCCGGGGTGCTGACTTCTTCCCAGGATGTTGCCAGTTTCCTGGGGTTATTTTTCCTTTTGAGCGATTTGCTAGATGCAGAAGGACGACAGAGGTCCCTGAGATCTGCCCCTCGAGTAGGAGCTGCATTTTTAGAGGCGCCTCTGGACTGATTGTGTCACTGACTCTGTGTCCAAGACTGGGTCCCAGGCCCCCCTGGGGCACACCCCACACCTGGGCTGTGGAGGTGGGACTGCAGGCTCTGCTCCTGCCCCTGCCTTGTGGAGAGAGAGAGGGAGCGGCTGTGTTGTGGTTTTCTGGGCTGCGACTTAAGGCGCTGTACTTACTGATGGCTAGTTTTGTAAGACCAGTTTGCACAGAAAACAGTGCAAAAATCAAAGGACTCGCTGTCCCCTCTGGGAGCTGCCGTCTGCTTGTCGGTCCACCAGGGATGTTTGGTGACTCCATTTAGCTTACGGGGGAGTCTCAGGAGGTCTTTGGTGCCCACAGAGCCAGCACGGTAGGGCTGGGATGGTCCGATCCCTGGTGCCACCGTCCAGCAGAGGGTCAGGGCTCCCAGGGCAGTAGACAGGATGTGCTGTGTGGAGACCATGTATCCACGTAGGAAGGGGCATGTCATCTCAGTGTTGAGCCAACTGGGACAGGCTCTCAAGACCGGCCAGCTTGAAGCAGGGATGGAGCTTGAGCTTGGTGGACATTCTTCCTGGCTGCTCAGCACTAGGATCTCCCGTCTCCCACCCGGAAACCAAGAACAGCACGCGGCCCCTTGGGACTCTGGGACGTTCACATCAGTGCTGTCAGAGCCAGGCGTCAGGACGATGGCAGGTGGTGAGGGGAGCTCTGAGCCGAGGAGGCATGGATGTGGCAAAGCGCAGTGTGGCCAGCCAGCAGCCCCACGCCCAGCTCACACTGGGGACACATAGGACAAGCCACCTCCTGAAGTGTGTGCAGTGGTTTGGTGTGGCACCAGTGCTGTGCCTGGGCAGGACAGGATGTCCAGATGCAGCTGTCAGAGGGCCAGCCCGCCTGGGTGCCCGGGCAGTGTACAGCCTTGCTGTCCGCGGTGGCTCTGCTACTCACTGTGGTTCTGACTGGTTGGAGGAATTGACTGACTGTGTGTTTGCTATTTATATGACAGTCCAACTTACTCCGTGTTAGCAGCTTTGCTGACGAGTACTTGGCAGACTGTGCTGCTCACAGTGACAGGTGGTCCGGTCCTGACTCCAGTATGTCCACAGTCAGGGGGTGAGGAACACTCCTCCCAGCGCTGCCCCTGCTTCATGAGCAGCTGGTGCCACCCAGCCGCCCATCGCTGTGCTGTGCGCACGGCGGCCCTGCATGGTGCCCACATGAGTTTGGCTCTGCGGGGGATGCAGCACATCCCTTCACTGTGCTGCAAAGGCGCTGTGGTTTTACAGAGGGGGTCTGGCAGCCCCATGTAGAACACATCCACCGTGCTGCTTGTCCATCAGCGTTTGCTTGTCTGACTTACGTCACTTTTGTATGGTGACTGCGATCAGTAACTACAATCACTGAAACCTCATATGATGACTGGCAATTTTTTAGCACTAAAGTGGTTTATTTTTTATTTTTTTATTTTTTTATTTTTTTGATTTATTCATTTTGTTATCATTAATCTACAATTACATGAAGAACATTATGTTTACTAGACTCCCCCCTTCACAAAGTCCCCCCCACAAACCCCATTACAGTCACTGTCCATCAGCTTAGTAAGATGCTGTAGAATCACTGCTTGTCTTCTCTGGGTTGCACAGCCCTCCCTGTGCCCCCCCCATTATACATGCCAATTGTAAGGCCCCCTTTCTTTTTCCCCACCCTTATCCCTCCCTACCCTCCCATCCTCCCCAGTCCCTTTCCCTTTGGTACCTGTTAGTCCATTCTTGGGTTCTATGATTCTGCTGCTGTTTTGTTCCTTCAGTTTTTCTTTGTTCTTATACTCCACATATGAGTGAAATCATTTGGTACTTGTCTTTCTCCGCCTGGCTTATTTCACTGAGCATAATACCCTCTAGCTCCATCCATGTTGTTGCAAATGGTAGGATTTGTTTTCTTCTTATGGCTGAATAATACTCCACTGTGTACATGTACCACATCTTCTTTGTCCATTCATCTACTGATGGACACTTAGTTGCTTCCATTTCTTGGCTATTGTAAATAGTGCTGCTATAAACATAGGGGTGCATCTGTCTTTTTCAAACTGGGCCTGCTGCATTCTTAGGGTAAATTCCTAGAAGTGGAATTCCTGGGTCAAATGGTGTTTCTATTTTGAGTATTTTGAGGAATCTCCATACTGCTTTCCACAATGGCTGAACTAATTTACATTCCCACCAGCAGTGTAGGAGGGTTCCCTTTTCTTCACAACCTCGCCAACATTTGTTGTTCTCTGTCTTTTGGATGGTGGTGATCCTTACTGGTGTGAGGTGATATCTCATTGTGGTTTTAATTTGCATTTCTCTGATGATTAGCGATGCGGAGCATCTTTTCATGTGCCTGTTGGCCATCTGAATTTCTTCTTTGGAGAAGTGTCTGTTCAGCTCCTTTGCCCATTTTTTAATTGGATTATTTGCTTTTTGTTTGTTGAGGTGTGTGAGCTCTTTATATATTCTGGATGTCAACCCTTTATCAGATCTGTCATTTATGAATATAGTCTCCCATATTGTAGGGAACCTTTTTGTTCTATTGATGGTGTCCTTTGCTGTACAGAAGCTTTTCACCTTGATATAGTCCCACTTGTTCATTTTGCTTTTGTTTCCCTTACCCAGGGAGATATGTTCATGAAGAAGTCGCTCATGTTTATATCCAAGAGATTTTTGCCTCTGTTTTTTTCTAAGAGTTTTATGGTTTCATGACTTACATTCAGGTCTTTGATCCATTTTGAATTTACTCTTGTGAATGGGGTTAGATAGTGATCCAGTTTCATTCTCTTACGTGTAGCTGTCCAGTTTTGCCAGCACCATCTGCTGAAGAGACTGTCATTTCCCCATTGTATGTCCATGGCTCCTTTATCATATATTAATTGACCATATATGTTTGGGTTAATGTCTGGAGTCTCTAATCTGTTCCACTGGTCTGTGGCTCTGTTCTTGTGCCAGTACCAAACTGTCTTGATTACTGTGGCTTTGTAGTAGAGCTTGAAGGTGGGGAGTGAGATCCCCCCCACTTTATTCTTCCCTCTCAGGATCGCTTTGGCTATTTGGGGTCTTTGGTGTTTCCATATGAATTTTTGAACTATTTGTTCCAGTTTGTTGAAGAATGCTGTTGGTAATTTGGTATGGATTGCATCAAATCTGTATATTGCTTTGGGCAGGATGGCCATTTTGACGATATTAATTCTTCCTAGCCAGGAGCATGGGATGAGTTTCCATTTGTTAGTGCCATCTTTAATTTCTCTTAAAAGAGTGTCTTACAGTTTTCAGGGTATAGGTCTTTCACTCCTTTGGTTTGGTTTATTTCTAGGTATTTTATTCTTTTTGATGCAATTGTGAATGGAATTGTTTTCCTGATTTCTCTTTCTGTTGGTTCATTGTTAGTGTATGGGAAAGCTACAGATTTCTGTGTGTTAATTTTGTATCCTGCAACTTTGCTGTATTCCGCTATCAGTTCTAGTAGTTTTGGACTGGAGTCTGTAGGGTTTTTTATGTACAATGTCATGTCATCTGCAAATAGTAACAGTTTAACTTCTTTACCAATTTGGATTCCTTGTATTTCTTTGTTTTGTCTCATTGCCATGGCCAGAACTTCCAGTACTATGTTGAATAACAGTGGGGAGAGTGGGCATCCCTGTCTTGTTCCCGATCTCAGAGGAAAAGCTTTCAGCCTCTCGCTATTCAGTATGATGTTGGCTGTGGGTTTATCATATATGGCCTTTATTATGTTGAGGTACTTGCCCTCTATACCCATGTTGTTGACACTTTTTATCATGAATGGATGTTGAATTTTGTCGAATGCTTTTTCAGCATCTATGGAGATGATCATGTGGTTTGTGTCCTTCATTTTGTTGATGTGGTGGATGATGTTGATGGATTTTCTAATGTTGTACCATCCTTGCATCCCTGGGATGAATCCCACTTGGTCATGGTGTATGATCCTTTTGATGTATTTTTGAATTCGGTTTGCTAATATTTTGTTGAGTATTTTTGCATCTACGTTCATCAGGGATATTGGTCTGTAGTTTTCTTTTTTGGTGGGGTCGTTGCCTGGTTTGGGCATTAGGGTGATGTTGACTTCATAGAATGAGTTTGGGAGTATTCCCTCCTCTTCTAATTTTTGGAAAACTTTAAGGAGAATGGGTATTATATATTCTCTATATGTCTGATAAAATTCCGAGGTAAATCCATCTGGACCGGGGGTTTTGTTCTTGGTTAGTTTTTTGATTACCGCTTCAATTTCTTTGCTGATAATTGGTCTGTTTAGATTTTCTGTTTTTTTCTGCGTCAGTCTTGGAAGGTTGTATTTTTCTAGGAAGTTGTCCATTTCTTCTAGGTTTTCCAGCTTGTTAGCATATAGGTTTTCATAGTAGTCTCTAATAATTCCTTGTATTTCTGTGGGGTCCGTCATGATGTTTCCTTTCTTGTTTCTGATTCTGTTGATGTGTGTTGATTCTCTTTTTCTCTTAATAAGTCTGGCTAGAGGCTTATCTATTTTGTTTATTTTCTCAAAGAACCAGCTCTTGGTTTCATTGATTTTTCTATTGTTTTATTCTTCTCAATTTTATTTATTTCTTCTCTGATCTTTATTATGTCCCTCCTTCTGCTGACCTTAGGCCTCATTTGTTATTCTTTTTCCAATTTCTATAATTGTGACGTTAGACTATTCATTTGGGTTTGTTCTTCCTTCTTTAAATAGGCCTGGATCGCTATATACTTTCCTCTTAAGACTGCTTTCACTGTGTCCCACAGAAGTTGGGGCTTTGTGTTGTTGTTGTCATTTGCTTCCATATATTGCTTGATCTCTATTTTAATTTGGTCGTTGATCCATTGATTATTTAGGAGCATGTTGTTATGCCTCCATGTGTTTGTAGGCCTTTTAGCTTTCTTTGTACAATTTAGTTCTAGTTTTATACCTTTGTGGTCTGAAAAGTTGGTTGGTAGGATTTCAATCTTTTGGAATTTTCTGAGGCTCTTTTTGTGGCCTAGTATGTGGTCTATTCTGGAGAATGTTCCATGTGCACTTGAGAAGAATGTATATCCTGTTGCTTTTGGATGTAGAGTTCTATGGATGTCTATTAGGTCCATCTGTTCTAGTGTGTTGTTCAGTGCCTCTGTGTCTTTACTTATTTTCTGTCTGGTGGATCTGTCCTTTGGAGTGAGTGGTGTGTTGAAGTCTCTTAAAATGAATGTGTTGCATTCTATTTCCTCCTTTAGCTCTGTTAGTATTTGTTTCACATATGCTGGGGCTCCTGTGTTGGGTGCATATATATTTATAATGGTTATATCCTCTTGTTGGACTGAGCCCTTTATCAGTATTTAATGTCCTTCTTTATCTCTTGTTACTTTCTTTGTTTTGAAGTCTATTTTGTCTGATACTAGTACTGCAACACCTGCTTTTTTCTCCCTGTTGTTTGCATGAAATATATTTTTCCATCCCTTGACTTTTAGTTTGTGCATGTCTTTGGGTCTGAGGTGAGTCTCTTGTAAGCAGCTTATAGATGGGTCTTGTTTTTTTATCCATTCACTGACTCTATGTCTTTTGATTGGTACATTCAGTCCATTTACATTTAGGGTGATTATTGATAGATATGTACTTATTGGTATTGCAGGCTTTAGATTTCTGGTTACCAAAGGTTCAAAGTTAATTTCCTTACTTTCTAAGAGTCTAACTTAACTCAGTATGCTGTTACAAACACAGTCTAAAGATTCTTTTCTGTTTCTCCTCCTTTTTGTTCCTCCTCCATTCTTTATATATTAGGTATCATATTGTGTACTTGTTGTCTATCCCTTGATTGACTTTGTGGATAGTTAATTTAATTTTGCATTTGCTTAGTAATTAGCTGTTCTACTTTCTTTAGTGTGGTTTTATTACCTCTGGTGACAGCTATTCAACCTTAGAAACACTTCCATCTATAGCAGTCCCTCCAAAATAGACTGTAGAGATGGTTTGTGGGAGGTAAATTCTCTCAGGTTTTGCTTATCTGGAAATTGTTTAATCCGTCCTTCAAATTTAAATGATAATCTTGCCGGATAAAGTAATCTTGGTTCCAGGCCCTTCTGCCTCATGGCATTAAATACATCATGCCACTCCCTTCTGGCCTGTAAGGTTTCTGCTGAGAAGTCTGATGTTAGTCTGATGGGCTTTCCTTTGTATGTGATCTTATCTCTGCCTCTGGCTGCTTCTAACAGTCTGTCCTTATCCTTGATCTTTCCCATTTTAATTACTATGTGTCTTGGTGTTGTCTTCCCTGGGTCCCCTGTGCTGGGGGATCTGTGGATCTCCATGGCCTGAGAGACTATCTCCTTCCCCAGATTGGGGAAGTTTTCAGCAACTACCTCCTCAAAGACACTTTCTATCCTTTTCTCTCTCTCTTCTTCTGGTATCCCTGTAATGTGAATATTGTTCCATTTGGATTGGTCACACAGTTCTCTCTATATTCTTTCATTCTTAGAGATCCTCTTTTCTCTCTGTGCCTCAACTTCTTTGTATTCCTCTTCTCTAGTTTCTTTTTCATTTATTGTCTCCTCCACCGTATCCACCCTGCTTTTAATACCCACCATCATGCTCTTCAACGATTGGATCTCCAACCTGAATTCATTCTTGAGTTCTTGGATGTCTTTCCGTACCTCCATTAGCATGTTGATGATTTTTATTTTGAGCTCCCTTTCAGGAAGAGTCACGAGGTCCATATCATTTAAATCTTTCTCGGGAGTTGTATTAATAATTTTACTGTGGACCAGATTCCTTTGGCGTTTCATGTTTGTATATGGCGCCCTCTAGTGTCCAGAAGCTCTACTCTGGTGCTGCTGAGCCCCTGAAGCAATGTCGGGGGTCGCAGGGGAGCGGTACTGGGGGTAGGAAAGAGCTGTTCCTCGCTTCCTGGCTGCTGTGCCTGTCTCCACTGCCTGAGCCAGTGGGCCGGTCACACAGGTATGTTTTTGTCCCAGAGCAGCTGGATATGGATCCCTGCTTTCCACAAGCAGCCGGAATCCCAGTCTCCCCAGGAAGTCTGCCTGTATTAACTTTCCAACCTGGTAGTCATGTGAGTCTCATGAAAACACCATAAAATGTAGGTTTGTGCTCCCAGCGCAGATCTCCGGAGCCAGGTATTCAGCAGTCCCAAGCCTTCCAGCCCCTCCCTGCTCCATTTCTCTTCCTCCTACCGGTGAGCTGGGGTGGGGGAGGGGCTCGGGTCCCACGGAGCCACAGCTCCCGTATGTTACCCCGTTCCGTGAGGTCTGCTCTTTTCTCCAGGTGTGTGCAGTCTGGCGCCGTCCTCTTTCCTGCTGCTCTCTCAGGATTAGTTGCGCCAACTATATTTTCTAATTTTATCCAGTTTTAGGAGGAAGCCTCTGTCTCTCCTCTCACGCCACCATCTTTAATACAGCTAAAGTGTTTTTAAATAAGGTGTACATGTAGTGTTTTAGATGTGCTGTGGCACACCTCCTAGACTTCAGTGTAAACATCCCCTGAACCCGTTTCGTCATGATGCGGCATCCAGAGCTGAGCCCTCAGTGTCTCTGAGCTGTGCCTGTGTGCCCCCCGGTTTTTCTCAGATGCAGTGCTGTTCGTTGTCTGCTCTGCTTACACCTGTGTTCCGAACACCACGATTGTGTGCTATTCTGTCAAAGCCGGTGGTGCTCTGACAAGGTCGCGTTAGCAGGCCTGTGCCCACCCACCCCCAAGGCCCTGTGCAGGCCATGCCTCTGCCCGCCTGTGGCATCCCCCATGCAGGGGCTGTCATGATGAGCACCTCCAGCTTCTGATGCCTGCAGAGCTCCCCTTCGCTTTCACTTCTGAAGGCTGCTTTTGCTGGCTAGGAATTCCAGGTCGGCAGTTTTTTCTTTCAGGGCTTTGAATGTGTTTCCTCACAAAGCCTTCTTTTGAAATGTTTCCAAATTCCTGGTGCCACCTTGTCGTTATTTCTCTGTATATAATGTAACTTTCTTCTTTTGACTATTTTTTTCTTTATCCTGGATCTTAGCAGTTTGATTGTGACGTGTCTGGTGCTCTGGGCACATGCACATAGGGCTCGTGTGCTTCTTGTGCCGTGTGTCTGTGGGTTCAGGGTTTCTGGAATCTGTCTGCCCTTGTCTCCCCACTCACCCCTGCAGGGCTGTGCTGTGGAGCTTAGGTGGCTGAAGTCCCCGTGGGCCACTGAGGTTATTCTTTCCCTCTGGGTCTCAGTTTAGCTGGTTTTATTCCTGTCCCTCCAGCCACTCATCTTTTATTTTCCAGTATTGTCCTGTCCAGTGTTTCTTTGTGTTGGGTGTGGCAGTTTTCAACTCTTGAAGTTCAGTTTGGGCCTTCTTAGTGTCCCTGAGGTGCCAGTCTCCCTGGCCCTTGAGCCTCTGGGGCAGTCACTCCAGGTGCTCTGATGCCTTGGCACCTGCTACGTCAGCAGACACAGCTCTGTTCGGTTGGTGTCTGTCTGAGGTGTGTTTCTTACTTGTCGGTACTGTGGTGAGCTTGGGTTGGACCCCAGACATTGTGAATCTCACCTTCATTCTTGGAATGTCATAAACCTTGTTCCAAGTGCCACAGGATCAGAAACAGTCTGATCCTTTTGGATTTTGCTTACCAGCTCTCTTAGGTGGGTCCATGCAGGTCTTAGCCTAGGGCTGGTCCCCCTCCCAGGTGGTGGTGGCAATGAGCCCCCCTGCCCTGGCCTCCGATGTGTCTTCCTGGAGGTCTGAGGTGGGAGTGCACGCATCTCCAGAGGCCTCTTTCCTGGCCCCACACCCTGGTCTGCCAGCTCTGGCTGCCTTGGCCCCCAGGCCCTCAGCCCCCTCCTGGGGCTCCCCGCTTCCCCCCAGGCCCTCAGCCCCCTTCTGGGGCTCCCCGCTTCCCCCCAGGCCCTCAGGCCCCTCCTGGGGCTCCCCGTTCCCCCCCAGGCCCTCAGCCCCCTCCTGGGGCTCCCCGTTCCCCCCCAGGCCCTCAGCCCCCTCCTGGGGCTCCCTGCTTCCCCCCCAGGCCCTCAGCCCCCTCCTGGGGCTCCCTGCTTCCCCCCCAGGCCCTCAGCCCCCTCCTGGGGCTCCCCGTTCCCCCCCAGGCCCTCAGCCCCCTCCTGGGGCTCCCTGCTTCCTCCTCAGGCCCTCAGCCCCCTCCTGGGGCTCCCCGCTTTCCCCCCAGGCCCTCAGCCCCCTCCTGGGGCTCCCCGCTTCCCCCCCAGGCCCTCAGCCCCCTCCTGGGGCTCCCCGCTTTCCCCCCAGGCCCCCTTGCCCACTTCTTCTCAGCGGGTGGTCCTCCACTGCCTCCGTGTCACGTCTTGAAAACTACTATTTCACAGTTTGACTATTTGGTCTTACGTTTTTGGTTCAGGTGGGAGGGCAAATCCAGGCTGGGCCCCTTGGCCCCATCTGGGCTGCAGCAGAAGTCACCTGGGTCATTTCCGATGCATAGGCCAGGCCTGTCATGTGTAGCAGGAAGACCTTCTCAAAACTGAAATTCTGGATATGAAGTCGTACCTCATTCTGACGAAGAAAAGGGGGAAGAGGTTCCTGAGGGAACGGCATTTTGCTCAGGAGCTCGCCAGTGAATGGAAGATGGAGAATCAGAAGCGAAGGTCAAGGGGTCGGCAGCATTGAAGAGCAGCAGGAAAGAAGCCCAGAAGAGCCAGGGCTTCTCAGGAAGGGCGTGTGCTCTCGGGAACAGGAGGTGGGCGGCCTGTGCCCGGGCTGGCCAGCAGGGAGGCAGGCGGCTCGGTTCTGCTTTGCCTCTGTCCCTAGGCCTCTGAGCTGGCAGCCTGGGCTGCACCCAGGGCGCTCGGCGTCCACTGGGTTCCTGAGCTGGGCAGTCAGGTGGATCGGCATGTGGGGCCCCGCGACAGGTGGGGTCGGGTGGGGGCTCCAGGCACGGGGTCAGCACCTGCAGGGCCAGCACCCTTTGTATCTGTTACTTTCGTCTTTTATGTGAGTTTCTCTTTATTCTCATATCCTTTGCACACATGTTTTTCAAAACTGTACTGTTGTAACAAACTTAATGTGGTAATTGTAAGTTACATATGTCTTATGTATTATGTATGGCACAAGTTCTCAAGAATTTTTCTTTATTTCAAACTTTAATTTTTTAGAGGCTTTTATGAAGTAAATTAAAATTTTTAAAATTTAATCAGATGTACCTATCCTTTTCAAATCTTACACAAGCATTACCTTATCCTGCGATTATAGCTGTGTCCAACGTGAATATAATTTTAAGAAAAAGATAAGAGTACCCCCCAGTGATACATCAGTGTGTCACCCACGGTGGTCTAAAATTCCACGTGACTTTTTTTTGCTATTTTGAAACATGTATTGAACTGTGTTGATGTCACTTGTATAATGACAATGAAACAAGGCTGAATCAGGAAGCACCCTGGGCTGGGGGGTTGAGCCGGGTGCCTGCCCCGGCGTGTTCTCCCTGCCAGCCCCTCCAGGCTCTCGCTGTCTGTGCAGGAGGAGAACATCTGTCTGCACTGGGCAGCGTTCTCAGGCTGCGTGGACATCGCCGAGGTTCTGCTGGCTGCCAGGTGTGACCTCCATGCCGTGAACATCCACGGGGACTCGCCCCTGCACATTGCTGCCAGGGAGGACCGCTATGCCTGTGTAGTGTGAGTGTCTTCTGCCACCTGCAGCCCCGTGCGGCTCTTGGGTGGGACGGCGCCCTGGTGGAGCTGGCTCCGTGAGTAGACAGGTTTTCTGCTCCCTGGTGGAGGCCAGCATGGTTAGTTCTGGTTCAGGGAGGGCTGCAGAAACATCCAGCGGCTCAGGCGGACTGAGGAGGCTGGCCCTGCCCCCGCACCTGCCCTCCTGGGAGGTGGCCACCCCCGATTTGAAGTGGGGAGTGGTGCCCCCTGAGGGGCAGCCGCTGGTGCAGGTACTGGCGATTGGAGCCCTCTCCAGACTCAAAGCCCTCCTCTGCGCTGCTCACCCCAGTGTGGGTGGGCGGGGTCTGCGGGTTGCGTCTGTTTGGCACCCGCTGGAAGCTCAGACCAGTGCAGCAGGAGGGGCGTGTCCCAGGACCTAGCGTTGGCTAGTCAGAGGACCTCAGGTGATCATACCTCACCTGGAAAAGAGGGCATATCCCTGCAGTGAGGTGCTCCCTCTCAGATGTGGACCTCATGGGCATTTGGCCAACTGTTGTCTTGGCCTGAGGCCTGGGGTGGGGCGAGTGCATGGGGATGTGGGGCCACACGGGGGTGCACAGGAGTATGGTGCTGCCACACCGTCCAGGTCTGGCTTAGACCGGGCCTCAGGTTACCCACCAGTGCTGATTGTGTGCACGGCTGGCCGGGGTCTTGGTCTCTGTCATTGCTGCTCTTTTCATCCTTGAGGAGGGTCCATTTGAATGAAAAGCAGGAACAATCAAGTTTACATGCTTAGTTCTTTCTAAACGTTGAGCCAGGAAAACAGGTGCCTTGGCAGCACATGGGGTGGGGGGTCGGAGGGTGTTCCAGGTGCGCTGCAGCCGGTCTTCCTAGAAGCAAAAGTCCTCAGGCTTGCTGGCTTCAAGGTGTGTTCTCTTTGTTATCATTGATTATAGTCAACTTTTAAATCTCTGTATCTTTTAAATAAAAATCTGAATGTTTTGTCGGCTTTTATTTTCCCTTTTAGCCTCTTTCTTTCTCGGGACTCAGATGTCACCTTGAAAAACAAGGAGGGAGAGACTCCCCTACAGTGCGCAAGTCTCAACTCTCAGGTGTGGAATGCTCTGCAGACGAGCAAGGCGCTCCGAGACTCGGCCCCAGACAGGCCCATCCGGTTGGAGAAGATAGTGAGCAGGTGAGGGGCGTTCCCCCCGCCCCCGCTGACACGGGCCAGAAGGGGTTGGGATGCCCCCTTCCCTGGGCCTGGCAGCTGCCCTGCTGTGCTCTCTACCAGTCTGGGGCAGCACGTGTCACCACAAAAGGTAACTCCTCTTTCCCGGCAGAGACATTGCTCGAGGCTATGAGCGCATCCCCATCCCATGTGTCAACGCTGTGGACAGCGAGCCATGCCCCAGCAACTACAAGTATGTTTCTCAGAACTGCGTGACATCCCCCATGAACATTGACAGGAACATCACCCACCTGCAGGTCAGTGATGGTGGGCGGAGGGCCAGTTTCCCTGGCGAGACAGCAAGTCTCTGGGACCAGGGCCCATGGACATTTCCCCAGGAAGACCTGCTACTCCCACGGCTGCCTCCCAGGAAAGTTGGAAGGCAGATGAGATCCTCCCAGAAAACAGACCCTGCATCCCGTTTGGGTCCTTGGTTCTCAGAGCAACGCCAAGTGTCCCCCGTGAGTGGTGGTTCAGGGGACCCCTCGAGCGCAAGGCACCCGTGCTGCGAGCTGGGTTCCCCAGCCTCCTTTCATCCCAGGCTGGTGTCGGATGTGGCCTTGTACCCGCGCTCGGGGTGCGGCTCTGGCCCCTGCCTCCCCACTGAGCCTCAGGCCTGAGTGCAGCGGCCTTTTCCAGTTCCTTCCTGGGGCTGTGCCTTGCTGCTGACCTCACTGCCTCCCCTGCCTCCTTCCAGTCCCTCAGGGCCCCTCCCGGGAGCTCCCAGCGTGTCTCTGGCTGAACACTCTGCTCGGCCACACGCCCTCCTTCCCAAGGGGCCACACATCCCTTGTCCTTGAGAACGGGGGGGAGCACTCACCTCTCCTCCAAGCGATGTGATGTGAGGTCACGGGTGGGCGGCCTGCTCCTGATGGGAGCTGCCTGCCTCCCCAGTACTGTGTGTGCATAGACGACTGCTCGTCCAGCAACTGCATGTGCGGCCAGCTCAGTGTGCGCTGCTGGTACGACAAGGTGAGTGCGCTGCGGCCGCCCATGTGCTTGTGCAGTAAGCTCTGGTGACTGTGGTTTACGGAAGCAGTGTGGCCGCCCTCTGATTCCACCGTGGCTCCGAGGCTGGCTTTGGAGAGGAGTCGTGTGGGGGGGTCAGCTGAGGAAGCCAGCCAGGGACAGGCAGACAGGGAGAAAGTGGGCTGAGGCAGGGTCTTGGGGTCAAAGCCAGCCATTCCTTGTGGCTGCCTGGAGGTGGCAGGGGTGGCCGTGGGCTTGGGAGTGGCCAGCGGGTGCTGCCCGGAGAGGCGGAGGTGGCTGTCTGGGAGTCCTTGCTTGGGAGTTCCGAGGTCACTGGTGGGCAGGAGCCGGACGTCCTGGGGTGGGGAGGAAACAGGTGTGTGGGCGGAAGAAAGTTGTAACTGTTCAGAGCAGCCTCTGAGGTGGGGGCGTGTCAGGCTCACCCAGTGTGTCCCCAGTGGCTTTGCCTTGTCTGTGATGTAGGACAGGAAGGCAGGCAGCTGGGTCCCTCCAGAGCTGGGTGATGGCGGGGCAGCAGGGCTGAGGGTGCAGAATGGAGGTGGTCCAGTCTGGAGGCTGGGCTGGGGTCCAGGGAGCACTGGAGGGCCGGGGGAGGCTGGCTAGTGGGGTGGGTGACAGTGGCCATAGTCGGGGGCCTGGGAGGGCTGCGCAGGGTGTTCCCAGAGCTGCATGGACTCCTGGTTTGATGCTTCCCTTCTGTAACAGAATGCATGACTTTACCTCTTACCCAAGGAAACCAGCATTTTTACATCAGTTTTCAGTTTGTAACAACATGTTGGTGTGAGTTATTTCTTGGGAGTGACAGGCCGCCCTCATCCCGACTGCACGTCTGTCCCCAGGATGGGCGGCTGCTGCCAGAGTTCAACATGGCCGAGCCCCCCTTGCTCTTCGAGTGCAACCATGCTTGCTCCTGCTGGAGAAACTGCCGGAACCGTGTGGTGCAGAATGGCCTGAGGTGGGCGCCCCTGTGGCCGCAGCTCGAAGGCGGGGTTTGAACTCGGGGCCGGGTGAGGCCACGGGTCTCTGTTCAGAATATCTTAAAATGAATCGAGTTTGTCGAGAAGCTGTTTCATGTGTGTCTCACAAAGACAAGAGTGGGGTGTGTCCGTGTGTCATGTGCGTGTGTGGAGAGGATGGTTTCCCCAAACCTTTACCTCTGGCAGGCCCTCTTACAGGCTAAGTGGCAGAGGTTGCTTACACTCACCTGTGGCCGCGACAACCCTTTTAGTTTTGTTTCAACACTCCTATCACCTTCTGGCAGGCCGCCTGCTCTGAGCTCCTCTGGCCCACAGAGCAATGGCGTCTGGTGTGAAACCTCTTGGACTCCTTGTCCTGAGTCACTTGGGTGCTTGGTCCAGGGAGGCCTGGCCAGGCTCAGATCCTCTCCCACAGCACCCTGACCACCCAGAGCCAGACATGTGAACCTGCCCCTGGAATGTGTCTCAGTTTAGGTGATCTCAGAGCTCCTCCAGTTGTAAGGGTAGATCTATGGACTGTGTACGTTCAGCTGAACACGAATTTTGGTAGTATTGGGGGGTTTCTGGATGTCTGTAATCGAAAGGCGCTTGTGACCAGCCTACCCTTTTCTGTCCTCGTGTGGTGGAAAGTCCTGATGTGAGGGCAGACATGTCTGTCCCACAAGGGCCCCTGGACGCACAGGTAGACAGGCTGGATGCATGGCTCTTAGGGCCTGGAAGAGCACCAGGTAGGGTAGCTCTGTCCTGTGGCCAGCCTGAGGCCCACGTGGACCTGCCTCGCAGCCTGGTGCGGGCAGGAGCCTTAGCCTTTGGTGTTGGTTGAGACCCAGTATCTTGGCCAGGCTTGTAGGTGAGGAGACTGAGGCCGGAGGGGGACAGCCAGGCCGATTTCTGAGGCCCCCCAGCTTCCTGGCTCATGGGCTCATGGGGGGGTCGTTGTTCCATTGCTCAGGGAGGGGTGGGGGCACAGCCTTTCAGACACAAAGCCACCGTCCTGCCACCTCGGGGTCATAACCAGGTGTGAGTTGAGCGCTGTGGATGACCGCGAGTGGCTGACCTGTTTTCCAGGGCGAGGCTGCAGCTCTACCGGACACAGAACATGGGCTGGGGCGTGCGGTCTTTGCAGGACATCCCTCCGGGCACCTTTGTCTGCGAGTAAGTGAGTGCCTGGCTCGCCCCAGGGCTACCAGCTGTGCCTGCTCCCAGGGGATGCAGTGTGGGGCAGTGTGCCTGTATGAGGGCACCACTCACCCGGCAGGGGCTCCATGGCCCTACAGGGGCACCCCCGGTGTCCAGGAAACCACATGTGTTGCTCAGCCCCCGCTCTCCCTTCTAGTTTCCTGCCTGCACTTTGCTCCAACTCAGGATGGGTTTAGGATGTCGTTAACGTCTGATTTTCCAGGGAGGGTCATTCAGGTCCTTGGTCAGGTAGAAGGAACCTAGTGCCTGGCCCCAGTGCAGCCTCATGTGGGGTCCAGAGTTGACCCATGCCCTTGGTGCTGAGGTGGGGTGGTGAGCCACCACCCCATTTTCATCTGCACTCGCTCCCCACAGGTACGTGGGGGAGCTCATCTCTGATTCAGAAGCTGATGTCCGGGAAGAAGATTCTTACCTCTTTGATCTTGACAACAAGGTAACGTGTTTGGGGATTGGGGTCTGAAGAGCAAGTGTGGCTGTGCGGCTCGGCGCAGTCTGTGCTGGCGAGGAGGCCTGCGCACCCACCCCCACCAGCATCACGCCCCTTCCCCTGCCCTGCCCCGCCCTCCCTTCCCCGTCCAGACCGACTGGCTCTGCTTCTCTGATCAGAGCTCTGGGGGCATCTTCAGGTGGACCCTTGACCAGCAGGTCCCCAAGCTCGTACACTGAGCAGATTTCCTCGCATCAGAGCGTCAGGCCCCAGACATGTCACTCGACTTTCTGAAACCCAGCTTTTCATTTTGGGTTCAAGCCCACAGCCCCCACAGCCCCCACAGCCACCTGAGTGGCTGTATGTGCAGCGACTGAGCAAGCCCTGTGTGGGGGTAAGGAGCCCATGCATGACAGCGCAGATTCCTCCCTCCGTATCCCCAGCCACCCTCCTGGTGCTGGAAGAGTAGGGGCCCTGCTTTCCGGAGGTTCCTGACTGTCTCTCTCCTGCCCGGGGTCCCGGTGTCACGTCTTCAGTCACAGATTGCCTGTTGGAGAGCTGCCTGGAGCTTCAGTTGCTGCCCATGCGAGCAGATTCAGGGGAGGCAGGGGCCAGAGCCCTGGACCGGAACCCCAAGGTCAGGCCCTCCGGCAACCGCCCTATCAGAGGTCAGGTGTTCCGCAGAAGGGAGGTCTGTGTCCTGGAGGCTGTAGCTCAGACACTACTCACCCAGGCACAGAGCCAGACCCGCCCCAGTGCCCCCGCCCCGCATGTGTGAGCATGTGCGGCACTGTGAGCTGCGGGTTGGCTGCAGGCAGGCCTCCCTGGGCACCCCTGCCCACCTCCTGCCCCCACGTGTAGAGCTGGCTGCCTGGTGTGCGGCGGCTCCTCATACGTCTGGAAGGTTCTCTGACTTGTGTGTCTTGTGGATCTCTTCCCTCTGTGGCTTGTTCACTTCCTAAGGAAGTGCGCCTTTTAGTAAACAGAAGACATTTTTACTTTTATCCTATTATTGGTCTTTTTCCTGTATACCCATGGGGTTTTGTAACAGCCTAAATAAGGTCTTAGAACCCAGGGTTGCCAGGATGCGCAGACAACCCACTGTCTCCTGGGACCTGGGACGTGTGCGTGTGCCTTTCCCTGTAGGTGAGCTGCCCTGGGCTGTGCGGCTCAGCCGACCTCCCCACGTGGCTGCTGGGCACTGCGGCCGCTGGAGACGCCCGAGCTCGCCCACTGCACGGCAGGCGGCTCTCGTCCCGACCAGGTGCCCGGTCTGCTGCGGCCCTGGGCGGCCTGCCCCGCGTTAGTCCCCGCCTGCCGCAACTTTCCGGGAGCCTCTCTGTAGGTCATGAAATGTGCCTCCTGCGGGCGTGGGCTCGCCTGCCACCCCCGGGTCGCAGCGCCAAGTCCTTTCACATGGTCTTTGTCACGCAGGAGCACTCTGGTTTTCTGTGGTGTTATCTGGTATGTCTTTTGTTTGGTAGTTTTATTTATCCAAAAGGTTTTTGATGTTTTTTCTTCTTGGATCAACTTTATTGCGATTAGTTCATACAGGGTAAGTTTAAGTGTTTTCAGGTTTGTTTTTGTTTTACGTGGTTTCAGTCTGACAAGCATGTGTGTCAGCACACTCCCATCTAAGGAGAACATTTCCAGGCCCCCCAGGCCTTGTGCCCCTCCGCTCCGGCTGCTCCGCAGTGTCTTGCCTGCATGAGACTTTCCTGTAGCTCCCCAAGCATGGGACCTGCCAGCTGTGTGTGTGATCCCCCAACGGCTGGGCCGGGTTGTGCCGCCCACCTTCCATGGACCCGGTGTGTCAGGGTTGCCCTTACGTGATCGTAGGCTTCTTCTAGATGTGAGTTTGGGGGCTTTGGGGAAATCCCCAGGTGTGGAATTACTGCCACCTGGTGAGCGTATGTGTGACAGCTTCAGAAGAAAGGGCGGAACGGTTCTCCCAGCAGGTGCAGCACCTCACAGCACCACCAGCAGCAGCAAGACCCCCAGGTGCTCTGGCTTTAATTGGCGCTGCCTCCGGCTGTGAATGTGAGCATCTTCTTACGTTTTCCCTGGCTCTGTAGATCTTCTCTGAAGACATTTTTGAACTTTATTGGCCATTAATTATCGCTTTTCTTCTGAGCCTAAGAGCTCTGCATTCCCCGATGTGTGGCCTTTGTTAGCCATGTTTTCCAGCCTGGGCCTCTTCGTCTTCTTATTTGCTCAAGCTTTCTTTTCCTAAGAAATCCCTGCTGCAAGGTTTTCGAGATTTTTTTCCTTTCTCTGCGATTTGTACATTGTTAGCTTTTATGTCGAGTGAACTTGTGTGCGGCTTGTCCCTGCTGCAGGGCTGCTGGATGGGCCTCTGCTTGTGCCATCGCCAGAGGCCCTTGGCTGCCTCCGGACTGTGCCAAGCTTGTGGTCCACGCTGCTTTCCCGTGACCACGGCCAGGGGAGGAGCCTCGGGCCAGTGCCGAGGCCTCCGTTCTCTCAGATGCCTTTGCCCTTCCTGGCATTCCCATATGCATTTTAGGACCGGCGTGTCTGTACAAAAAGAGGCTGCTGGAGTTGTAATGGGATCACGTCCAGTCTGTTGATGAGTCCAGGGGTGCTGATGGCCTTTGTCCCATCAGCATCAGGTCCCAGGTCATGGCGAGGTCTGCAGAGCTCTGCAGCCTCCAGCGTCCGATCTTACAGACGTTGCCTTGAATCCATTCCCGAGCGTTCTGTGCGTTTCAGGCCTTTGGAAACAGTGCCGCTCTTTATTGCATTTCCAGTTGCCTCTGGTTTATGTGAATGGTCTATGCCTCTCATCCTGGCCTTGCTGAATCCACGTGCCAATTCTAGCAGCGATTCTTAAGGTTCTTTGGGATTTTCTGGGTCCAGAACTGTGCTGTTTGTGGTAACGACAGATCTACCTTCCCCTTTCCAGTCTGCACCTTCGCATCCTTGCCTGGTGCCCAACTGGCCTCCATGGGGCCGTGGGCGTGGGGGGCATGCTCACTGTGCTCTGTGCTGTCCGGTAAAGGTGTTCCTGCTTTGGCCCTTAAGTGCGATGTGAGCTGTGGGCTTCCAGTAGGTGCCCTTCCAGCACTAGTTTGCTGAGTGTGTGTGTGTTCTTGATTCTTAAAAATCAGATTTATTCAGGCATATTTTACGTGCAGCAAGTTCACGCTCTTACGTGTACCCTTCTTCTAGTTGGGACACGTGTCTTCTGTTGGGGCTCTGTTGCTGTGGGGCAGGCGTCAGTGTGCCCATTGGGGCTGGTGGGTGTTGCCAGGCTGCGTCCTGTTGGGCCTTGGACAGGTCCTTGGGCTCACATGGTGGCTGTCAGACCTCAGCTCTTGGCTGTAGGACTGAGGTGCCCACGTTGTTGCTGGCTGTGAGCCGTGGCGCACTTGGCTCCCCAGAGGAACTGCGGTTCCCTCCCGTGGCTGCCAGCACTTGTTGACGACCAGCTGCCAGGCCTTCCTGGCAGGCGCTATCTCAGGCAGTACTCTGTGCCTTCACAGCGTTGTTGGCAAGAAGCAAGCTCAAGGGCTGGGGTTCCTGCCCCCAGCTCACAGCCACCCCAGCCTCTTCTGTCACCCAGTTCAGCCTTTTCCGGAACGCTGTGTGGAGGGGATCGTGCAGCATGGGGCCTGTTGTGTTCTGGCTCCTCTGCCTTGGGTAGCAGGTCTGGTGAGGCTCCGAGTTGTCAGGTCTCATTCAATAAAAAAATGAATAAATCTCAGCCTGCCCTCAGTTGTTGGCAGTAGGAGCTGCCATGAGCAGTAGCATACAGCTGTTGGGGGCATCTTCACCTCCGGGGGGGCCACATGGTAAGTGATGTTTGGCCTCGTCAGAAACTGTAAAATGGTGTCCCCAGATTTTGCCAGGCCTCTCTGTGCTTCTGGTGGGAGGGTAAGTCCTATGCTGACGGCTTCATTGAGGTTCGTCACTCAGCCACTCTGGCACTCAGCATGACACCGTGCTGGAGGTGTGGGCCCTTTAGCAGCCCTGTGGGCTCTTCTCTGCTGAGCGAGGTCCCTGTCTTTCAGACAGATGTCTTCCTGCCACTTGTCTTTTATTAAAGTTGTGTAAGGCTCTCTAGGTGTCCTTGGCAGGCCCAGTCAGTGGGTCTCGCCTCACTGTTCCCCTGGCTCTGTGTGCTCCTTGTAGCAGCCCAGAGCTAAGAGCTGCCGACATCCCTGGGCCAGGTCAGTGCACAGAGTCGTTACCCAAGGCCAGGAGGGAGGAAGGTCCCCTGGGTGTCCCCAGGCCTCCCCTGGGGTGTCAGCTTGCAGCCCCGTGCCAGAGCCTTCCCAAGCAGAATCCCAGGCTGGCGGCTCGCCCCACTCCTCCCTTCTGTCTGGGGGGCTGCCTGACTTCTCTGTCTTGAAGTCTCTGGACCAGGGTTTCTGTAAAGGCAGATTGCTGATCCAAGCCTGGTCGGTGACCATCAGACTCAGCCAACGGGCCAGCCCTCTGCTTGGCTGCTGTGCGAGCTCCCAGACCTCCCGCCAATCCCTGATGCAACTGTGGGCTCTCTGTGCTCCTTTCTGGAGCCGGCCCTGCCCCAGACCCCAGCCTCCCCGTCAGCACGCTAGCAGCCTAGCCTCCCTTCTGTCCTGCCTGCTGGGGCCTGCGGCTGCACCTTCTTCTGCAGGCGCCCACTCTTGGCAGGCCCTTTGGTCTCTGACTTACAAAAAGAAAGAAATGAAAACACGTTCCACTTCCACCCCTTCTTCCAGGGATTCCTTTTTCTTACTCTTGTGGATAATTCCCTTTTCACTTCACATTATGGAAATTTTTGAATGGACAGAACAGTGGAGAAGCCAGCGTAGCCAGGGCCCTGGTGTCATCCTGGAATCCAGCAGTCGTCCCTGTCTTGCTTTGTCCATTTCACCTGTGTCTTTGATGAAAGTTGGTCACAGACTTGCATTTCACCACTGCTGGTGTCCCATGTGCCTGTGAACATGCCTTGCGAGCATCATCGTCCCGCCCGGCGGGACCGCCTCCTGCAGCACGGTTCATGCCTGGTCTCCCCGCCTTCCCCACGCGTCCCAGACCCGCCGGCAGCCCACCCTGGAGCACCTTACTCTGAGTACCGTGGCCGCTGTGTTTCTCCTTATCACAGGCAGTGTTCTCCACACCTGATGAGGTACCTGATCTCAGGGACCAGCCATCCTGCAGAAACCCCAAGTGTGGGTTTGTCCCCATGTCCCTCAGGGGCCACCTCCCTTGTCCTCTCTCCTGCTGATAGCGTGAGGTGCTACATTTATTAACTAATTCTGATGTTTGAAAAAAACCTTTCCACCCAGACCTGGGCTTTGAGCCACTCCTTGGGGGCCACGGGGGAATGCTGCTGTGGCCCTGCCCTCCTGCCCTCAGGGAAGGTTACGGCCTCTCTACTCTGCCTGTTGCTGTGGGCACGTGGGCTTTCTTATGGGGGCAGGTTGTCGCCATTCTAATTGATGCTCAGGTTTTCCCTGCTGGCCAGCAGGCACCCAGTCTGACTGGCTTCCTCCAGCCTCCGTGCATTCCGGGACCTTGGGCGCGGCTGTCCTGCCCTGTCCTGTGGGCGATTCCTTAGGGGCCAGGCTCTTCTTCCACTGGATGCTTTTGGCCTGGGGCTCAGCTGTCAGATAACAGAGCTATGGAGTGAATGAGCTTCAGGAAGTGTGTTGGTGTGGGTGTTCTGGCCCGCATGCAAGTGGCAGGCTTCCTCGCAGAGCCTCCCGGGTGACCAGAGCACCGCAGCTCGCCTTGGCAACCACGCCTCCCCAAGGGCGCACAGGGACGAGCTCTGCGGGCAGTGGGGCTGCCCCCTCGGTACAAGGCGATGCTCCTTCGTCTTGGTTCTAAATCCTTAAATTTTCTGATTGTGTTAAGTATCACATGCTTTAAAATGAAAAGGCACATTAAAGGTTAGATTGAGATGCAGAGTCTGTGCCACTCTGTGCATCCCCTTGCTGGCCCTCCTGCCAAGGTGACGCGTGTAGGAGCGCAGAAACCTGCCCAGCACGCCTCACAGCCTGTGTTCTTCGCGGCAATGCGGCTGGGTGTCGCCGGACCATCAGCACAGGCGGCCTGTCCTCACCCCACCGGGGACGCGGGTTGATGTCAGCCGCTGCCCCCTTTGCGTTCAGTCTCTGCACTCGGGTCTCTGAGCCTCTGCTCATCCATCTGGTGATGGCTTTACCAGCAGGGCATTTCAATGGAGAATTTCCATTTGATTCTTTCTTGTTCCTGAGACTTCCCACTTCTCTGAGGTGTTCATGCTTTCTTCACTTGGAGGAGGGCCTTCGCAGCGCTCTGGAGCCCCTCGCCAGCCAGTGTGCATGTGCTGCGTGTCAGGCTGGGCTCACTTGATCTTCCTGTAGCTACAGAGTGTGCTGCTTCCTTGGTTTCTCGTGTGCCAAGCTGTTTGGGTTGGTAACGCTGACATGGGGGCTCTACGGTTGTGAGTGCCCAGCTGTGCTCTCCTGGTAACACACGAGGGGCTTCCTGATGGGCCCCTCAGCCTGTGCTTCATCCAGGTGGGCCTCAGGCCATCGACAGGCCCGCAGATGCAGGCTCGCCACCGGCCAGAGTCCCTGCTCATCCCTCTCAGGACGTGTGGTCACAGTGGCTAGTGAATATGCAGGGTGGGAGCACCTGCAGGCTCAGCCCATCATGCCTAGGGGCAGAGCTCAGAGCCCGTGTGTCTTTGGGATATGTCAGGAAGTGGGGGTCTTTGGGGGCAGGTCATCAGGACACCTCAGCCTTTGTTGGCCAGGTCTTTAATTTCTCTTGGCCTTGAGTACCTTTTGGCCTTTGGTTAATGACATGGCCTGGTGTCTGGGGCGCCTGGGGACGCACACCCTGGGGGAAGCCCCTGCTCGCTGTCACCTGGCCCTTCCCTCCAGGCTGCTCTGTTCCTGTGGCTTTATTACTAACGCCACAAACTTAGCAGGTAGAGTCTGTGGGCCAGAGTCAGGGTGCAGTTGCGTGGAATTCAGCCAGGATGGGGGTTCCATGTCCTCACTGGCTGTCTTGAGCCACCTGCATTTCCTTGCCACTCAGCCCCTCTGACCATGCCAGCAGCAACTTCTGGCATTGTGGATCTTTCCAGAGAAAACTCCATTTTTTAAAGGCTTGTGTGGTTAGACCAGGACCCTGGCCACCTTTCTCATGGTCATCCTGGTGTCCCTTTGGGGTCACGCGACTCTGGGGCAGGGGACATGGAGCCACTGGGACCCTGACCGCTTGTGCTGCAGGGCCAGGAGGGCATCATGGGATTCATGCTGTAATTGCTGTCTGAAGAGTCCCCTCTGGGCAGCCAGGCAGCCCCCAGCCTCAGTGCAGCTTCCCATCCCTCGTCCCCTCGCCCTCTGCCCTCTGGCTCCTGTCCAGCACCCCTGGCTCCTCCAATCACTGCAGGCCTCCCCGTCACTGAGTCTCTGAGGGGTGTGGGTCCCTTCCTGGCCCCCTCCTGGTGCTGGTGGCATCAGAGCTCGGGGGTCAGTGCCATCCCCGCTCTGTGTGTGGTCGTCTGCCCCACCCGTGGGGGCGCGGCGTCCTCTTGGGACTCGTTCTGCCTGCCCTGCCAGGGGGGCCCTAGGTTGTGCCTGTGACCTTGCCACGCCCCGAGTGCAGCGCCTCCCCTTGCCCCACAGGACGGAGAGGTGTACTGCATCGACGCGCGCTTCTACGGCAACGTCAGCCGCTTCATCAACCACCACTGCGAGCCCAACCTGGTGCCTGTGCGCGCGTTCATGTCGCACCAGGATTTGCGCTTTCCCCGCATCGCCTTCTTCAGCACACGCCTGATAGAGGCCGGGGAGCAGCTGGGGTAGGTGCTCGTCCTGGTTTCCACCGTCAGTTCCCCACCAGGAAGGGGGCAGCACACCCGGCTGAGCCCGCCGGCTCCGTGCTGCCCTCAGCTGTGCTCTCTCCCCAGGTTCGACTACGGGGAGCGTTTCTGGAGCATCAAGGGCAAGCTGTTCAGCTGCCAGTGCGGCTCCCCCAAGTGCCAGCACTCCAGCACAGCCCTGGCGCAGCGGCAGGCCAGCGCCGCCCAGGAGGCCCAGGAGAACGGCCTGCCCGACACCAGCTCGACCACCGCGGACCCACTCTGAGCCGTGGCCACGGCACTGTGCACAGATCCGTGCATGCTGCGATTTAGAGGAGGGAAGAGTCGAGGGTCCCCATCTGGGGCCAGAGGGTCTGAGCTGAGGCCCGTGGGGAAAACGCTGTAGAACCCCATGGTCCACGCAGCTGTGAGCTGTGAGTCCTGATGGTGATCTTGTCGTTTTCCACGTTTCTCGTTCTCCTGCTCCGCGTGGTTCCTGTCCCGCTGCAGGCTTGTTGGCAAAGTCCTGTAGGCCCAGACTCCCCCGTGTGGTGCCCACCGGCTGCGTGGCTGGTGCCAGTTCCCAGGCACCACGCAGATGCCGTCCCAACCATGATCCAGGAGGCCTGGGGCAAGCCACCACTGACTTTGAAGAAAACGTGGGCCGGCTTCTTAAGGAAATCCTATGCCTAGTCCTGTCAGACCTCTAATGCATTTCTTTTCAAGGAGGAGGTTGGGGGTGCAGAGGACCATGGTCCCGGAGGACCCACACCAGCCCCGCCAGTGTGCTGACACTGGTGCCTTCTGTTGGTCTTTAAGCCACATGCTATGATGATGAATAAACTGATTTATTTTCTACCATTACTGAACATTAGGACAAATAAACACAAACACAGACAATGGTGCTGATTCTGGTGTGGTTTCTACTCACCATGTGAAAATAAACTGTCAACTGTATAAAGAGAACAAAGTGATTTTAGAATAAAATGCAGGAAAAACCTTTTATAAAAATGTTAGCCTTGTAGTGTGAATAAATTGCCATCACCTTTTGTGTGGTGGCTGCCAGGTCATATACTTTTCTTTGGCATATATACTTTTTTAAATACTGTAATTAGTGCAGTAACAGTGGGGTTTTTTTGGTGCAACTCTTCTAAAACATTCATAATGCATCATGTTTATTTTTTTCTGTTGAAATGTTTTGACGGTTTTAAGAGAAGAGCAGTCTTTGGCTCTGACCATTTCTTGTTCTGTTTTCAATGAAATCAATAAAAAAAGATATCCTTTAAATGAAGTTTTTATTACGATATCATGTTGCAGCTGGTTTCTGTGAAACACCTGCGCTTCCCGTGTGGTGTGGTGCCCACAGGGTCCCCCACGGCCACCCGGCCCCGGCACACGTGTTCGAGCCACCGCCCCGTCCCCCACACCTGCCCGAGGGGAGCCATGCGGAGAGCCTGCCTGTGGGTCTGTGTGTGCGCGTCTGCCAGTGGCCGGCCCCAGGCGTCCTGGAGGCCAATGGGGCCACACCAGGTGAGTCCTCAGAATCCCGAGTTGGGGCTGCTTTCATGTGCAGAGAGTTGGGGCCCATCCTCTGGCCGGGCCAGCTGTGGCCATCGCCCCCCTCAGGGACCCTTAGTCCCAACACCACCACGCATGCTGGCTATGCAGGGCTGGCCCCAGTCACCAGGGAGCCTGGAAAAGCAATAAGAAATTGCTTGCATGCTTCCTTTTTTATTTATTTATTTATTTATTTATTTATTTTCCCAATTAACATTTATTTCAGACTTCCTGCCAAAGATGAAAAGATTAGACAAAGTTGGCTGCCATTGTAATTGTCCCCCTGACCTTTTTCTAAACACAGGAAGTAGGACAATTGGTTCAAATTTACATCAATTCACAAACCACAGTGGATGGTTGCCTAGTAGGTATATTGCAGAGGAATTAACTTTTTTTTTTTTTTTTTTTTTTTTTTTTGAGAGGGCATCTCATATTTATTGATCAAATGGTTGTTAACAGTTAACAACAATAAAATTCTGTACAGGGGACTCAATGCACAATCATTAATCCACCCCAAGCCTAATTCTCATCAGTCTCCGATCTTCTGAAGCACAACGAACAAGTTCTTACATGGTGAACAAATTCTTACATAGTGAATAAGTTCTTACATGGTGAACAGTACAAGGGCAGTCATATCACAGAAACTTTCGGTTTTGATCACGCATCATGAACTATAAACAAGTCAGATATGATTATTCGTTTGATTTTTATACTTGATTTATATGTGAATCCCACATTTCTCCCTTATTATTATTATTATTATTATTTTTAATAAAATGCTGAAGTGGTAGGTAGATACAAGATAAAGGTAGAAAACATAGTTTAGTGTTGTAAGAGGGCAAATGTAGATGATCAGGTGTGTGCCTGTAGACTATGTGTTAATCCAAGTTAGACAAGGGCAATAAAACATCCACGTATGCAGAAGATTTCTCTCAGAACGGTGGGGTGAGGTTCTAAGCCTCACCTCTGTTGATCCCCAATTTCTCACCTGATGACCCCCCTGCGACTGTGCCTGTCTTAGGTTGTTCCTCCCTTGAGGAATCTTACCCGTCTCTGGCTAACCAGTCATCTTCCGGGGCCATACAGGGAAATGTAGAGTTGGTAAGTGAGAGAGAAGCCTTATTGTTTGAAAAGGTTAGCTTTTTACTTCTTTTCAGATTTATGCCCTGTGGCTTCTATGCCCAGCATTTGTCTTGAGGTATCTTTACCACTTGGAAGAATTATGATACTCGGTAAATTTGATATGAGGCACAGATTCTATTTAAGGGTTGTAATTAGGAAGGAAGAAGAAAAGCTATAGAAGTAGCAGACGCAAGAAAACATGGTAAGATTGGTTATTTCTTTGACATATCTTGTAGAGTAACTTCAGCATGTATAGGTTTTAAACTACTAATTAAATTGCGCACACACATTAACATGATAGGAGTATAGTTACATAACCAAAGCAGACATACAATTACCAGCCATCTCCAGTGAAACCAAGAAAACCAGTTAGGCACCCTAAGCATTTGTGAAAACTTATCTATGATATGATGGATATTGTCTAACTGAATTTGAATAGTTTGAGAAAAATCAGACAATTTAAAACAACACATTCCAGGGAACTGTTCACATCCCATATGTTCTTTTAACAGTAGATAGTCTATAGTCTCAAGATTTTGGAGCGCATGCTTCCTTTTTTTACACAGAAGTTATCCAGGTAGATGTTCAAGACATTTATCCGGAACAGTAATGCTCGCCTGCACTGTGTAAGTAGCCCAAACTGGTACCTCCCTGTGGGCTCAGGCGGGCACATGCCCAGCCCTGAAAGGGCCACCCCTCTCTGGGTGGACCTGGGGGCAGGTCTCGGGGCCTGTGGCCATGTCTTCTGGGCTGTACTAGTGGGGAGGGTCCAGCAAGGTGGGGGCTGGAGCTCATCCCAGAGGCAGTGCGGCGGCAGAGGGTCTACCTGGAGCTTGGATTTTAGGCCCTGCAGCCCCCACCTCTGCTGGCTCAGCCCCTGCTCCCTCTGGCACTGAGCTCATCTCTGTGCGGGTGACCAAGGCTGTGCTGGTCATCCATCCATGCACTGGTGTCAAGTGCTTGGTGTACAGACCAGTTCCTCTTGATTTGGGACCCATCTAGTTGCAAACCTTTGGGGTGTCGGGGAGGCCTGAGGGGTGAGGGGAACCCCCAGGGCCATTGGAAACAAGCTGCCATGGCGTAGGCTCTGAAGGGCTGACGCCGGCCCCCTGGCCCCAGAGACCACCCTGTGCTGCTCGGCGCCATCGGCTCCCCTGAGCGGGCCTGCCGGCCTCTGCCCCAGCGGGGCCCTGCCTGCAAAAGGGTGCAGGCGAGGTAGCTTTGGGGGTATGGGCATAGGCCGGGCAGGGCAGGGAAAAGACCCACAAAAGGCAGCCACCCAGACGTGCTGGGATGTGCGCAGCCAACCTGGGCTGCTGCTGTTTCTGTGAAAGTTGCTCCTCTCATGTCCCAAACACAAACAACATAAGACTGGAAGAAGCACGTGAAGTCCCCCAGAAATAACCCATCCTCGCCCTCCTGCCTTCCTCTGGGTGTGCGTGGTGCCCCCACGCAGGCCACGCCCGCAGGCCGCTGCAGTTCAGTTTGTTCCCTTAAGGTTGGGGCCGCACATTTCATGCGGTAAAATTGGGCTCGTGTTGGACCCCAGCAGGCCCGTCCCCAAATGCCTGCCCCAGTTAAATCCCCGCTGTCATGCACAAGGGTGTTTCCAGCATCCCAGTGACAGAGGTGTGTTGCTGGGCAGAGGAGTTCCGTACTTCCTAGAGAACGGCCCCGAGGGTTTGTCACCTGCCGCACACCTTGGGATCTGTCACAAAACACCACCCGTGAAATGTGTGCCAGTTCTTGCCTCCACCAGCAGGATACATTTCCACACATCCTGCGTGAGGTTTCTTGCACTTGTACTTTATCTGATCATCTAGAGCAAACACAATACCTTACTGTGTTATTTTGCATTTCTTTGATGATTAATGCACTTAAAAAATTTTTATTTTGGTATCATTAATCTGCAAGTACATGAGTAATATGTTTATTAGACTCCCCCCATCAGCAAGTCCCCCCCACATACCCCATCACAGTCACTGTCCATCAGCGTAGTCAGATGCTGTAGAATCACTACTTGTCTTCGCTGTGCTATGCTGCCTTCCCCATGCCCCCCCCAACATTATGTGTGCTAAGAGTAATGCCCCTTTTCCCCCCTTATCCCTCCCTTCCCACCCATCCTCCCCAGTCCCTTGATTAATACACTTTTGAGTGCCTCTTTTTATGTTTATTACAGACTGGCCTTCCCTGTTGTGTGAGCTGCCTTTGTGTAACATTTTATTGTGTTGCTTATGTTTTTCTTACTGACTTGTATGAGCTCTTTACATATTGTAGCTTTATACTCATGCCAAATTTAAAGTTTTTATGTGGTAAAATCTGTCTTATGACTGTACTATATTTAGAAAGACCCCCATTTCCAAATTATAAAAATACTCTCCAGCCCTTTTTCTAGTATTTTTAGGTTAGCGCTTGACTCCAAGTGGAATTTATTTGGTGTGCAGTATGAAATAATACAGATTTTGAGATTTTTTATGAGGTATAACTATATATAGTGAAGTGCAAGCTTCTTATGTGTGCAACTCAGTAAGTTTTGACAAATGCCTTTGCCCATGTAACTCATTCCTTAGCGAGATCACCCAGAAAATTCCTTCCTGTTCCTTCCCAGTGGGTCCCCACCTCCAAGAGGTGTGCCCTGTTCTGGTTTTGTTCACTGTTGATTAATATTTCCTGTTCTATAAAGAGGATCATGCAGTGGACCAATTACTCTTTTCATGTAGCTTCTAACTCAGCTTTTATTTTATTTTTTTTGCTCACATTTCGTATGGCATTGGTTTATTGACCCTTTTTATTGCTGAAGAGAATTTCGTAGCAGGGACGTTCCAAGGTTGTTTATCCATTCTTCCGTGTAGTTTCCAGTTTTTGGCTGTCGTCAGTGAAGCAGCTGTGAGTATTCTTGTTCAGGCCTGTTTGTGTGCATATGTTGCCATTTGTTTAGGGTAAATTCCTGGAAACGGACTCGCAGAGTCAGGTGACCCCTGCATGTTCAGTGTTACAAGAAACTGGGCTGTTGCGCTGTGGCTGCACCATTTTGTTCGCCCATTCGTGGGTGGGTGCTTGCCCATGTCCTCACTGACAGGTGTTTTCAGTCTTCCTAACTTAATTCTGGTGGGTGTGAATTGGTGTCCCACTGTGGTTTTGATTTGCACTCCACCATGACTGGTGATGTTGAGCACCTTTACGGATTCACATCTGTGCGTATATGCATGTGTGTCCACATCTGCATCCGTGCTTGTCCACAGGCACATGCCCATCCACATCTGTGCCTTCTTTGTAAAACATTTGTTCACAAGTCTTGCGCAATTTTAAATTGGACTTTCTTTCCGTTATTGAGTGTAGGAATCCTTTGTATTTCCCGGATAGAAGTCCTTTGTAGAAGTAGTTAAATATTTTCTCTAAGCCTATAACTTCTTGTTCATCTTCTAAAGAAAATTTGGCTAATTTCAACTTATCTTTTTTCTGTTTGGTTAGTAGTTTCTCTGTCCCAATTGATCTTTTTCACCCCAAAGTTGAGGAGAGTTCTCCCATTTTTTTCTAAAGCTGTATAGTTTCAGATTTTATATTTTGGCATATGATCCATCTTAATTTTTGTGCATAGAATGAGGTAGAGATCAAGATCCATTTTTCCTCAAATATGGATATCCAGTTGTTCCAGACTTATTTGCTGACTTTTAAAAAGGTTTTCTTCTCCCGTCTGAACCACACTGGCTCCTTTGTAGAACAGGAGTCGATGTGTGTGGACTCCTTACATCTGGATGGTTCTGTCCCACGGATCTTGTTGCTGACCTTCACGCCAACACCACACTGTCCTTATCAAAATCACATACAGTGTTAAGTCCTCCAGCATTGTTCTTCTTCCAAAGATGATTATTTGACCATTTTGGCTATCCTAGGCCCTTTGTATTTTTGTGTAAACTTTAGATTTGGCATATCAATTTCTACAAAAAAGACTTATGGGATTTCTTTAAACTTTAAAAACCGACTTTATTGAGATATGATTTACACGTCATAAAATGTACTCACTGTGTTTCATGAGGTTTGACAACTGTATGTCCTCTATAACCATAACCACAGTCAAGTCCTAAGGACTGTCCTCCTTACCGCAGAAACCTCCCTGGTGCCCCTTTGTAGTGGAGCCCACCCTGCCCCAGGAGACGCTGACCCGTCCTTGTCACCACAGGTGAACATCTCCATTCCAGGATGTTCTGTGCGCTGGAACCGTACAGTGGGCTTCGTTGTCTCTTGCTTCTTTGGCTTTCCCATCTATTCTGAATCTTGAAACAGTCTCAAACTCACACTGCAAGCACAATGCAAAGCTTTTTCTCTCTGAGCCACTGGGGAATAAACTGCCAACTTGATGCCCGTCGTACCTGCAAACAAGGATGTTCTCCCGTGCAACCAGGATGCAGCCTGGGACCAGGACGGCTGCTCTGCGCCTGCCCTGGGGCCTGTGGACCCGTGCGGCCTTTGCCCTTTGCAGCATGTGGGCCCTGTTGTGTGGGCTTGTCAAGGTTCTCAGGGTCTTTCCAGTCTGGAGCAGTTTTGTGCTTGATGTTCATGGCCTGGACATTTTGGGGGAAGACAGGTCAGTTTTCTTGTAGGTCCCTGATTTGGGTTTGTCTGTTTCCTCAGGATTAGATTCAGGATGTGCATCTTGGGCAGGAACACCACAGAAGGGGCACTGTGTTCTCGGATGTCCTACCGGGCGGCCCACGGGTGCGATTTGGCCCATTCATCGATGATGCACACTTTAACTGTTTGATTAAGATGGGGCCTGCCGGCCTTTGCCGCTGCAGAGTTTCAGGTTTCCCTTTGTGATTCATGAGTGTTAATGGGAAAGCACCAAAGACCTCATCTTGATCAAACTTTCAACTTATCTGAGGGAAAAAGAACTCATGATTTCCTATTTGATTCAATAGTTTATAATCTGGTACTATCTTTATTTACTTGAAAATGTCCAAGACTTGGCATAGTGGGCGCCCTTGCAAGATTGCTTCTGTCTCCTCCTGACGTGCCCCATCATTCACTGAGCAAGTCTTGCTTTATGGCACCACAGAGCATCCCAGGCGCATTGGTGCCTTCCCTGTCCCCATCCTGGCATCAGCCGGGTTCCTAAATTTAAATCTACCGCTTGCTGTTTTACCTCATCTCTTCTTTATTCCCTTTCCCCTCTTTTTCTGCCGCTTTTTGTTCTGAATGTATTCGCCTGATCCATCCCGCCTCCTGTACCAGCTATACTGCACCCCTTTGGTTTTCATTCTTTGTGATCTCTGTAGGATTCAACACTGTCACCTTCAGCTTACCACAGTCTGCCTCCCTGTAACACACCCTTCACATCTAACGGAAGAACTTCGCGACAGAGTGCCTCCATCCCCCCGAACCTTTATGGTACTGTCTTTCCTTTTACTCTATAGTTTACACCAGAAGACATTATTATTTTTGCTTTATTTAGCCAATTATTTTTAATTTTGTAGCTTGTCTACTCATTTTGTCACTGGTTTCTTTTTTGTAACAGCTTTATTGAAATATAATCATATGCAATTCCATATGCTTTTACAGTGTAACATTCAGTGGGTTTTTGTATTCACAATTATATAAAGCCATCATTACAATCAATTTTAGAACATTGTCATCATCCCCAACAAGAAGGCCTGGTATTTCTCCCCAGGTAGCCCCAAAATCCCCAGCCCGCCACAACCGCTAGTCTCTCCTGTACCGATTTCCCTGTTCTGGACACTCTTACAGTATTGCAGTCTCTTTGGCTTTCCCATTTAGCAGAGTGTTTTTGAGGTTCATCTGTGTCGTACCATGTGTCAGTACCTCCCTTTTATGGCCAAATAATACCCCACTGCATAGATGGACCCCATTTCTTTATTCAGTCATCAGTTGATGGGCATTCAGGCTGCTTTCACTTTGTGGCTGTTACGACTAAAGCTGCTGCAGACGTTCACGTACGAGTTTTTGTGTGGATGTATGTCTTCATTTCTCTTAGATACATATACCTAGGATCGAAACTGCTGGGTCACATGGTGACTCTGTGTCTGACCTTTTCAAGTTATCCAAAGTGGCTTCACCATTTTACGTTCCCACCATGAGTGTGTGAAGGTTCTAATATCTACACGCTCGCTGACACTTAACCCGTATTTTTCATTCTAGCTACCCTGGTGGATGTGAAGTGGTATCTCATCACAGTTTTGATTTGCATTTCCCTGATGACTAGTGATACCAAGCTTTTTTTTAATGTGCTTATTGGCCATTTGTATATCTTCTCTGTCCATTTAAAAATTTAGTTATTTTTCTTACTGAGTTTTAAGAGTTTTTTATGTATTCCAGATAGAGATACCTTAACCAGATACACGATTTGCAAATACTCTCTCCCATTCTGTAAGTTCTCTTTTCACTTTTTTGATGTCCTTTGAGGCACAAAAGATTTTAATTTTATGAAATACAGTTTATCCTCCTTTTTTTCTTTTGTTACTTGTGCTTTTGGTGCCATATTTAAGAAACTGTTGCCTAATCCAAGATCATAAAGATTTATACCTTGGTTTTCTTTTAAGAGTTTCATAGTTTTAACTCTTACTACTTAGGTTTAGCTATTATTTAGACTTTTGATAAATCTTGAGTTAATTTTTGTGTATGGTAGGGGTCAGACTTCACTCTTCTGCACAGGGAAATCCACTTGTTTCGGCACCATTCATCACATTATTCTTTCCCCATGGAATGGTCTTGGCACCCTTGTGAAAAGTCATTTGGCCATAGATGTTTGCATGTATTCCTGGTTCTATCCCAGCAGTCTGTAAGTCTGTCCTTATGTCAGTGCCACACTGTTTTGATCAGTAGTTTTGTAGTAAGTTTTGAAATGGAAAAGTGTAAGTACCACAAATTTTTTCTTTTAAAAGACCATTTTGACCATTGTAGGTTATTTGAATTTCCATATGAACTTCAGGATCAATGTATCACTTAACTGAAAAGAAGCCAGCTAGGATTCTGGCAGGGATTGTCTCGTATCTGACCAATTGCCATTTTTAAAGCAGATTTTTAAAGGAGTACTTTCAGATTTACAGAAAAATTGAGCAGACAGAGTTGCCAGATACCCCACACCCAGTTTTCCCTATTGTTAACAGTTATTATTCATATGGTGTATTTGTTATAATAAATGAATTGCTATTGATATGTTGTTAACTGAAGTCAATAGTTTATTCATATTCACATTTCCTTAGGTTTTACCTAATTTCTTTTTTCTTTTCCAGGATTCCTTCCATGACACCACATTGCATCTACCTGTCAGGTCCCCCCAGACTCCTCAGGCTGTTTGGGTGATCTTCAGCTTAGAGCAGTGCTGGCCAAGTAGTTTGGAATCCCCACTGTTGAATTTGTCTCATGTTTTTCTTAAGACTGAAGCTATGGGCTGTTGGGAAGAAGACCACAGCGTAAAGGTGCCATTTTCATCATGTCACAGCAACAGTACATACTGTCAACATGATTTATGACTGTTGATGTTGACCTTGATCGCCTGGCTGAGGTCACGTCAGGTTTCTACTCTGTGAAGTTACCCTTTGCCCCCTTCTGTCCTGTGCTCTTTGGAAGGAAGGCTGTGTGCACAGCCCCACCTCCATTGCAGGACTCATGCTACCCTCTGGGGCAGAGCATCTACACCAAGTGTTTGGGATGCTGCACTGGAGGTTTGTCTCTTCTTCCCCTTTAAATAGTTTATTTCAGTCATTTGTATGAATGTGGAATCATGGATATTTATTTTATGCTTTGAATATTCATTTGCCCAAATTGTTCCAGTTTTGGTCTTTAGGAGCCCTTTCACTTGGCTCCTCGGCTCCTTTGACACACCCCATCAGTGTGTGGTTTTCTTCCTAGCACTTCCTTATTTCCTGGCATGTGAGATGAGCCAGGATCATTTTGTGTATTTTCTGCCATAGTCCTAGAATCAGCCATTTCATTCCTCTTATCGGAGAATGGTGCTGGAAGCCAAGACCTGCATGCTCGGTGTGCTTGTTCTGCTGGGGGTATCATTTCTAAAATGTCCTTTTGGTTGATGTGTGGGTACATATGCACTTATCTGTAAATATCTTTGTATGTACCCACCTGTGTCTACGTTAGGGTAAACATGAGTTCATGCTGATGTCTCCATTTTTTTATTGGATCATTCCAGTCTTCTCCCCTTGCCTCTACATTCCTGCTCCAACAGTGAGAAACCTGGCTCCTGCTATGCACCATCCATTTATGTAATTGCTCAAACCCAGCATACAGGTGTAGCTGTCTTAGAATTGTTGACACGTTTTCCTGTGGAAATAACTTCATTGACTAGAGGCAGCATGTCTGCAGTCCTATTTGCCTTTAGTGATACAGACTCCACTCATTTCCAAAGTGCCTGAGGCCAGCTCTTTTCCCCACTCATTTAGCAAAGTTGTTGGGTATACATTGTGATAGGCTCTTCTCACAGCCTGCAGTCCCTTCCCAGGCTCTCATGCCTTCCTAAGTGACTCCTTACATACGTTAAGATTTACTCTGTGCTGCGTATGTCTAGGGGTCTTGACAAATGCATGTCAGGTATCTGCCAGTACAGTGCCATACAGAATTCTTTTCTGCCCTAAAAATTTTCTGTGCTTCACCTATTCCCTCCTCCATCCACAAACCACTGGCCATTTTGTGTTTATTGTAGTGCATTTTCCAGGATGGAAATTGGAAAATTGGACTCATGCAGTATGTTTCCTTTTCAGACTGGTTTCTTTCCAGCATGCGCAAAAGGTTGCACTAGATCTTTTCTGCGGCTTGAGGGCGTCTTTCCTTTCATAGCTGAATAATATTTTGTCGAATGGATATGGCACAGTTTATCCAGTCCCCTATTGAAGGACATCTTTCTTAGTTGCTTGCTGATTTCTATGATTATGAATAAGGCTGCTGTAAACATCTGTGTGCAGGTTTTTGTGTGGACATGTTTTCAAATCAGTTAGGTGAAAACCTAGCAGTGAGAATGCTGGATCGTGCAGCTTTGTAAGGAACTGCTAATCTGTCTTTCAAAGTGTCTGCACCTATTTGCACCCCCACCAGCAACGAGTGAGGGTTCCTGTTGCCCCACGTCCTCACCAGCACGCAGTAATGTCTTTTATTAGACATTAGAAAAAGTACAGACGTTTTCTTCTAGTCTTCCAGTCTAGTATTCTAACAGTTGTGTACACAGTGTCATCTCCTTGTCACTTTAGTCTGAAATTCCCTGTGACACGTGATGTCACTTGTGCACCTGCTTTGGTCAGTTGTCTGTTCAGACCTTTGCCATTTCTTAATTGGGTTATTTTCTTATTGTTGAGTTTTAAGAGTTCTTTGTATATTTTTGTATACAAATCTTTATCAGACACATGGCGTTTCAAATGTTTTCTTCTAGTCTGTGGCTTGTCTCAGATTCTCCTGTGTTTTGCAGAGCAGAAACTCTTAATTTTTTTAAAGTCTAATTTATCAAACTTTTCTTCCATGGGCTGTGCATTGGTGCTGCATATAAAAACCTGATCAGCAAACCCAAGACCACATAGATTTTCTCCTGTTTCTTCTATAATTTTTATAGTATTACATTTTATACTTAGGCCTGTGATCCATTTCCAGTTGATTTTTGTGAAAGGTCTAAGTGAGAGGTCTGTGTCTAGATTGCTTTTAAAGTTTTTGTATATGGACGCTCGTTTGTTCTGGCATCATTTGAAAAGACCACCCTTTTTACATTGCATTACTTCGGCTCATTTGCCAAAGTTCAGTTGGCTGTCTTTGTGTGGGTCTGTCTCTGGGCTCTATTCTGTTCCACTGATCTGTGTGTCTTTCTACCAGTGTCTTGACTGATGTAGCTTTATCCACCTTTAACAATTTCCTGAAGTTGGATATTTTCAGATTTATGATTTTGTTCTTCAATATCATGTTGGCTATTCTAGGTCTTTTGCCCTTCCATGTAAATTCCAGATTCAGTTTGTTGATATCCATGAGAAGTAGCTTGCTGCAAGTTTGATTGTGATTGCATTGAATCTGTAAATCCAGTTGAGAAGAATTGGCATCTTAGCTCCATTGAACTTGGAATATCTCTCCATTTATTTAGAGCTATGAATTTTTCATCACTTTCATAGGTTTTTTGCTTGTAGATCCTGGGCATCTTTTGTTAGATTTATACCTATTTAATTTTTTTTATTTAAGTATCATTGATATACAATCTTATATTGGTTTCAAGTATATAATGCAGTGGGTTCAACAGTTACCCACATTATTAAATCCTCACCTCACTAGTGCAGTTATTGTCTGTCAACATAGAAAGATGTTACAGAACCATTGACTATATTCTCCAGGCTTTACTACCATCCCCGTGGCCAAGTTATATTATGATTGAGAATATTTATGCTCCTTTATCCCCCTTACCCTCCCCACCTTTTTTATTTTCTTGTTAGCATTATCATTTCTATTATACTTTTAAAAAAATTCAGTGATTGCTCTAGGGTTTGAAATATATATTTATAATTAATCTGAGTCAACTTTAAAATAACAGTGACCTCTGCCCAGGCTGTACGGGCACCTTATAACAGAGCATTCCCGACTCGGTACTCCTGTTCCTTATGACACCGCGGCTGTTGGTTCCACCGGCCTGTATGCTCTGATCCAACACACTGTTACCCAATCTTAATTTGAATGAATGTATATCACTAAGAATAAGAAAGTTAAAATATTTTATTTTCCCTTCATTTATTCCTTCCCTGTCACTCTTCCTTTCTTTATGTAGATCTGAGTTTCCAATTATTATCATTTTCCTTCTCTCTGAAGAATTTCTTTTAACATTTATTGCAGGAAGGTCTGCTGGTGATGAATCCCTGTTTTTGTTTGTGTGAAAAAGTCTATTTCTCCTTCATTTTTAAAGGATGATTTCTCTGGATACAGAATTCTAGATTGGAGTGTTTTTCTTCCAACGCTTTATAGCATCCACTGTTTTCTTTCTCATGGTTTCTGGGAAGTTGGAGGTAAATCTCACCCTCATTCCTCTGCAGGGAAGGCATCCTCCCCAGGCCCCCTCCCCCACCCTCAGCTACTGCCAAGATTTTTCTCTTTGTCTTTGGTTTTCTGCTGTTCGAATATGCCTAGATGTAATCTTATGGTATTTATTCTCCTATTCTGCTGTGTTCTCTAAGCTTTCTGGATCTGTGGTTTGATGTCTGTCATTAATTCGGAAAATTCTTTGTCATCATCACTTCAAAATGTTCTTCTTTTTTCTTTTACTCCCTCTGGTATTCCATCCGTGCATGTGTCACACCTTTTAAAGCTGCCCCACATTTCTTGGATGTTCTTCTGCTTCTTTCATTCTCTTTTTCCTTTGCCTTTCAGCTTGGGGAACTTCTATTGCCATATATTCAATCCCACAGATTCTCTCAGTCACGTCCAATCTACAGACAAGCCCATCGAAAGGCATTCTTCGTTTCTATTACAGTGTTGTTTGTTTCCCTAGCATTTCCTTTTTATTCTTTTTTAGCATTTCCATCTCTCTCCTTACATTACCCATCTGTTCTTCATTTTGTCTACTTTCTCATTAGTGCTTATATCATATTAACCATAGTTATTTAAAATTCCCTGACAGTTCCAAATTCTATGCCTTAGGTCTGAGTCTAGTTCTGATGCTTGCTTTGTGTCTTCTGTGTTTTTTATTGTCTTTGGCATGCCTTGTAACTCTTGTTGGAAGACACACAGGATGTATTGGAGTGTCTGGGAATCAAGATCAGCAGACCTCCAGCATGGGGTTCATGCTGATCTGCCTGGGGGCCGGGCTGTTTGACGGTGGCCATGGGGCCCGGAGGCTTCGTCCCTACAGTGTCCTCGTCTTTGTTATTTTTGGGCTTCCTTCTCAAATAGTCTGTGTTGTTTCCACTGTTATCCACTATTATTATGCTGGACCCCTGTTGATGTGGTGGTAATGTACGGGGGGAATGGAAACAGTCTGTAAACCTGTGATTGAATAACCATCTTCATGAGCCTGTGTCCCTGGGCTGAGACTTCACAAGAGTTCATTAGACCTTTCTTTCTCTCAGGTGGTGCAGGAAGACTTTGGGAGCCAGAGCTGTGTGGCTTCCTTCCCCAGACCGGGTACGGCTCTGGTACAGCGTTTTCCTTCGGAGCAGAGCTTTGTCATAATATCACTTGGGCATATTTCAAAACAGTTACTGTTCCCCTCTCCCTGCCAGAAACATGAGGGTTTTCTTGTCTCTCTACTGTGAGAACCTGGTGGTATTTGTCAGTTACTGTTTAAGTGTTTTTACCAACTTACGCTGCAGGTGAGCTGATCTTGGCTGTGATTATCTGTACTTGTCTGGCTCCAGATTTCAGGGTGGGTAGTTTGTCCTATGAACTCAATTTTCTGACAGGTCCAAGAAAAGTCATTGATTTTCTATTTTTTGTTCAGCTTTTTTCTTATTTTAATGATGAGAGTAATGAGTTCTAAATTCTTCCCACGTTAGACCTGAAAGCAGAAAGAAATGAAGAGATGAAAGAAAAGGTATTTTATATTTACATACATATTTACAATGTCTGGTGCTCTTCCTTTATTTATTTTTGTTTTTGTTTTTTCTGTGTGTGTGTGCCAAACAACTTTTTTTTTTGGTATCATTAATCTACAATTGCATGAGGAACATTATGTTTATTAGACTCCCCCCTTCACCAAGTCCCCCCCACATACCCTGTTACAGTCACTGTCCATCAGCGTAGTAAGATGCTATAGAATCACTATTTGTCTTCTCTGTGTTGTAGAGCCCGCCCTGTACCCCCCCCCAACATTATACATGCTAATTGTAAGGCCCCCTTTCTTCTTCCCCACCCTTGTCCCTCCCTTCCCACCCATCCTCCCCAGTCCCTTTCCCTTTGGTAACTGTTAGTCCATTCTTGGGTTCTGTGAGTCTGCAGCTGTGTTGTTCCTTCAGTTTTTGCTTTGTTCTTATACTCCACATATGAGTGAAATCATTTGGTGCTTGTCTTTCTCCACCTGACTTATTTCACTGAGCATAATACCCTCTAGCTCCATCCATGTTGTTGTAAATGGTAGGATTTGTCTTCTTCTTATGGCTGAATAATATTCCATTGTGTATATGTACCACCTCTTCTTTATCCATTCATCTACTGATGGACACTTAGGTTGCTTCCATTTCTTGGCTATTGTAAATAGTGCTGTGATAAACATAGGGGTGCATCTGTCTTTTTCAAACTGTGCTGCTGCATTCTTAGGGTAAATTCCTAGGAGTGGAATTCCTGGGTCAAATGGTAAGTCTATTTTGAGCATTCTGAGGAACCTCCATACTGCTTTCCACAATGGCTGAACTAATTTACATTCCCACCAGCAGTGTAGGAGGGTTCCCCTTTCTCTACATCCTCGCCAACATTTGTTGTTGTTTGTCTTTTGGATGGTGTCTTCCTTTATTTTTATAGATCCAAGTCTCTCACTGCTGTCATTTTTCTTTAGCCTGAAAGAACTTTTAAAAATACTTCTTTTAGCACAGATTTCCTGGCAATGAATCATCTCATATTTTGTTTATTCAAACGTGTCTTTATTTTACCTTAGTTTTTAAGGTTTTTTAATGGGTTTAAAATTTTAGATTGAACATTTATTTTCTGCTTTCAGCACTTTAAAGATGTAGTTCCAGACTCCCTCATTTCTGATGAGAAACCAATGGTTTTTCTGCAATGCCACATCTTCTACTAAGCCCATCCAGTGAGGTTTTCAGTTTAGATATCATAATTAATATTCTAGACATACGTTTGATTCTTTCATATTCACTTAAATCATTGTGTTCATATTTTCCTCTAACTCTTTGAACATACTTATAATAGCTGTTTTTAGTTGTTCTATGTTCTGTCATCACTGTCATATGTGGTTGTGTTTCTGTTAACAGGCTGATCTCTCTCCTAGTTACCTCATGTTTTTGCACTTCTTTGCATGTCCGATAATTTTCAGTTGGATGCTGGACAGTATGAATGCCGTGCTGCTGTGTCTGGATTTCGTTGACTTCCTCTGGAGAGTACTGGGCTTTATTCTGGCAAGTAGCTGTTTTACTTGTGTACCGACTTGATCATCTCAAGTCTTTCTTTCTGTTTTCTTCCTTTCCTTTCTTAAGATTTTTAAGAGAAGCTCTAAAGTAGCCTTTATTCTAGGACAGGTTTGGCTCTACACTCAATATGTGGCATTTCTGGGAGTCTGCTGAATGGCCAGAATATTCAACAAGATTTTCCTGCTGTGCTTGGCAGAACTCAGATGTTGCCCAGCCTCTTGTGAGTGTGATTATTTGAGCCACGGCTCCTTGGTGTCCTCCCCACCCCTGATTTAGTGGGTTTTTATTGTACACATACACTGCTTTTTTGTTCAGCCAAAAACTTAGGGCCGCTCCTGTGTAGGTTTCTGGAGCTCTCCGTGCAGCCCCTGCTGGTCCCACCTGCCTTTGTCTCCCCAAACTCTGACCTCTGTCTTGTAATGTCAGCAAGCTTACTTTCTTCCTTGTGCTCTGGTTGGAAAATTGTCCCCTTCAGACACAAGACCAGGCTGATGATGAACAAATGTGCTTTGTGTTTTAATTTTCTAGTAGTCAGTGTCCTATACTTCCTGTTGTCCATTGTCTGAAAATGGTTTCATATATTTTGCAATTTCTATAGCAGAATAGCTGTCTAATACCAGGTACTCCATCGTGGCCAGAAGCAAAAGAATAATTTTATTTTCTTCTAAATTGGAAGCTGATTATTCCATATACTGGTTGTTGTAGAATCTTTCCTTTACCACAAATCTTAAATCTCACCTAGATTTGTGTACACACACATACCTTCTTATTTTCTTCACTATTCCTTTGATTTATTCCTTTCATGATTCCTATGATTTTATGTTTTAAATAGAAAAAAATCATTGTAAATATGATACAGCAAAGAAAAAAGTTAAATTTAAAGCTCCATTCCTAATGTCTTCCTCAGATTAATCACTGTTAACAGTTTCATGAATGTTTTCCCAAATATCTATGTAAAAACATTGATATAAAGAATGATACCTAACATCTTTACGCTCCTACTGTTTGACAGACACAGGGCTCACCTTGTCCAGGCACTGTCCTGAGTGCCTCACAAACATGACTGTTCAGCTCTCGTAACAACTGCACATGGTGGGAATTATCCCCCCTTCCTTAGGGGATGGTGATGAGATACTAAGGACCACCCACGGCCACAGTGCTGAGGTGGCCGAGCCATGTCGGAGCCCCAGGCAGTCGATTCCAGGGCCTCTGCATCTCACAAACGGTCCCAGTGGTGCCGTAAGGCTTGGAAGCCCTTGCCCGTCTAAGACAGCATCTGGTTGCTGGGCGATTGTAAGCCTTGCATGGCTATGAGTGCTTTTCTCTCTGAGGCTGCTTTTCATGTCTTTTGCCTATTTTCAGTGGAAATGTTAATCTTTTTATGACTGATTTGAAAGAACTCTGGATATCGATATCAAGAAAATTCATCCCTTGTCTTAGGCATTGATATTTTCCAAATGCATTTATTTACTTTGTTTATGAAGAGCCATTGAAAGGTACATAGTAACTTCTGAGTGCTCTTCTGCTTCTGCCTCACAGTCATTTCAAGCTCTGTCACCTGCTTGGCAGTGTCTTCCTCTAAGCCGGTGGCCCCCAGGCCGGGCGGCCTCACCGCACAGCCACGTGTGGGCTCCCGTGGGGCTTCCTTCGCTTTGCTCTCCCGGTGCCTTTGCCCCGTGTCCGCATCAGCCTATCCAGGGCTTCGTCTAGAAATGGGTACACAGTGTGATTATCGCCATTTTTAGTACATTTTATATTGTTGGGGCTCTTCTGTTTGTCCTCACTGTTTTGTTTGCTCTTACAGATTATCTGTGTTACAAATTTGCCAATTTCTTTAAAAACATCCCATTTTTCCAGGAGGAAATGTCCAGAAACAAATGGATCCCCAGGTCTGAAACTTCGGAGGGAAGTTCGTACTGGTGCTGTGAGTTTGGGACTGACTGGGATGGGGCAGTGGTTCTCAGCTGGGGAGGACTCTGCCCCCAGGGGACATCTGCAGGCCGTGCTGACAGATGCGGTTGTCACAGCTGAGGAGCACACAGCCTGGCGGCATCTAGCAGCTGCTGCCGGCTGTGCACACGCTACGCAGTCCCCCATCTCCAAACGGGATGGTGCCAAGGCCCATGGTGGGGAGGCCGGCTGGCGTGCGGAGGCTGTGTACGGGAGGCTGTCCGGTGGGGAGCGACGTGGCCAGCTGTGGCGAGCAAAGGCTGCTCTAGATGCTGAGGAGAAGGGCCTGGGGCTGCCGCTGCCAGCGGGCCAGGAAAGGGATGTGAGGGGCCCAGAGCAATCCAAGTAAGGCAAGGTGCTAGGCGTGGGAGGGGAGAGCCTCAGTGCACAGCCCCTGCTCCCTGTCAGCCAGCTTCGTGCCAGGGCCAAGGTCCTTGTTCTCATCCATGTGTGCTTCCACTCTGGGGATGGGCATGCTGGATGTCAGGGCTGCAGGAATAAACACACAACCAAGAGTGTGGAGGATGCTGTGCCCCAGATGCCGAGGCTGTGGCCAGGGTCAGCTCCTGGCAGGGAGTTGATGGGTGACCCTGTTGTCCAGGCTGGGGGCAGCACATGGCACCTTTGGGGCTGTGGGCCAGTGGAGCTGGTGCTGAATGAGCAACGAGGCCAGAGAGGGGCTGGAGGCTGCAACACAACGTGGGAGGGTTTCAGGCAGGCGGTGACAGTTGGGGTTGCTCTGACCGCCCTGCCGCAGGGGACGAGGTGGGGCCACACAAGGCCACTGCACTTGTCAGGAAAGAGCGCCAGCTGCAACCACATGCAAGAGATGAAAGAGGCCCAAATGTCTTTACTTTTTAAATTTAATCACATTCATTATTTAAACATGTTTTGTGGAGGTAAAATTCACCATTTTAACTATTTGAAGGTATACAGTCCAGCAGCTTATACATCCACAGTTTTGCAACCATCACCACAATCTAATTCAGAAAATTTCTGTCACTCCAGGAAGAAGCCCCCTGCCAATTGGCGCTCACTCCCCACCTGGCGCTCCTCCCTGGCAGCCACTAGCCTGCTTTCTGTCTCTACTGGTTCCCTTTTCTGGAGGCACCTTAAAGTAGAATCATGTAACAGGCGGCCTTTTAAGTCTGGCTTCTTTCACTTAGCCTGATGATCTCAAGGTCCATCCAAGACGTGGATGGGATTAAATGTACAAGGATTTTATTAAATTTTACTAGATGATGGGTAGACACTATTATTATTATTAAAAGTAAATTAGGAAGCCAGGGGTAACACTGGGAGGCCATCAGACGGTGGTGCAGCTCTTCTGTCTGGCATCACCATGCAGGCTAGGCAGGCTCAGGAGAGCCACGCAGAGCCCTGGACACAGAGAAGCGTGGTGGCCTCAGCGAGCACAGTGACCAGTTCGGGGCAAGAGCTGAAGTCAGCCGTGTCGAAGTCACCCCGTGGCTGGGGGTCGGTGGGGCAACTCACGGCAGCCACCACTTTATGAAATAGCAATGTCCTATGTGTGTATGTGTTTTTATAGAAATGCTGCAAATTAATTAGCTGATCATCCATTTGAAGAAGCGAATGACCTTAAAACAAAAGGAGAAAACAAAAAAAAGGAATAACCTTAAAATAATATTAATGAAATAAAAATAACATTTGATAGGGACAATCAATTAAGCCAAAAATTCGTTCTTTGACAAGATTAATAAACATGGGAAACTTCTGGCAAGACTGAGACACAGAAAGAGAAAGAGAGGGACTGGGAGGGAGAGAGAAAATACATAAAAAACAATATGAATTTAAAAGCAAATATAGTCACAGAACAAGATAGGTTTAAATGATGACTTTAGGCCAGTACACTTATAGAAAAATATAACTGAACTAACCCTGACCCAAGAGGAAATAGAAAACCTGGATAGTCTTATAACTGTTAAAGAAATAGAATCACCAATAAGTATCACAAAGAAACTATCTGAACCCGTCAGTGAGTTCTGCTGGGACTTTCAGAATACAGGTTCTCCAGAGAGGTGCTTCCTGACCAGCATAACCTTGACCCCTGAACCTGATAAGAACAGTGCAAGAAAACCACAGGGCAATGCCATCCCGAGACCAGCCACAAAAACTAGAAAAATGATTAGTAAGCGAAACCTAGGTGATGGGTAAAGACAGTAATCAATCATGAGCAGGTCTGACCTACCCCAGGAATGAGAGGTCGACTCAACCTTAGGGAATCCATTGGTGTGAGCCACCACGAGAAAATGATCATCTCAGTGCCGAAGACCGTTTGACGGAATTCTTCATCTATTCATAATAAAAACTAGAAATTAAAACTACAGGAGACTTTCTCAATATAAAGGTATCCATGTTTTAGAGAACATAGCGAGCATCATACTGAATGGTGAGAGGTAGAAAGCGTTTTCACCATCACATTTCCGGATGTCCCTGTGACGGTTATGCCGTAATTCCCATTAGGGTGGGAGATGGGAAAAGAGCAAACAATACAAGTATGAGAAATGAAGAAGTGAAGCTTGTGTTTCCAATGTTATGTACATAGAAAACAAATCTACCTAAATTATTAGAATTAGAATTAAAATTCAGCAACGTTGCTGTATACAAAGTCAATATACAAAGAGCTGCATTTTTGAATTTGAGCAAAAGAAAATGTAACTTAAAAATGGAATCCTTTATTATAGTATGAAAACATAAAACATCTAGGACTAAATCTCATATAAATGTGCAGACCTTTATGGACAAAATTATGAAATTTCTTTGAAATAAACTAAAGATCACCCAATTAAATGAAGATAAATTTTTTTTCTTCATGAATTGAAAGTCTTAATATCACAAAGGTGTGTATTTGCTATCAGTTGATCAATTGATCAGTTGATTCTATGCAATTCTTGTCAAAACCCCACTGTGTTTGTATAGCCTGATAAGGGATTCTAAAAATTATACAGGCAAATAAAAGGTCAGGAACAGCACAGATACTCTTAAAAAAGAAAACCAGGTAGGGAAGTTTACCTTATTATAAAGATTTAGTAATTGTGGCAAAACCAGACAACTACGTGTAAGAGTAAGAAACTGGATTATTGTCTAACCCTGTACACAAAAGTAAACTCAGATCAGAGACCTGAATGTAAGTCATAAAACTCTTAGAAGAAAACATAGGCAAAAATCTCTTGAATATAAACATTAGCAACTTTTTCCTGGATGCGTCTCCTCAGGCAAGGGAAACAAGCAAAAATGAACATGTGGGACTACATCAAACTAAAAAGCTTTGGTACAGCAAAGGACACCATCAGCAGAACAAAATAGGCATCTTACCATAGGGGAGAATAAATTCACAAATGATTCATCTGATAAGGGGTTAACATCCAAAATATATAAAGAACTCATACTCCTCAACACCCAAAAAACAAAATAACCCAATTAAAAAATGGGCAGAGGACCTGAACAGACACTTCTCCAAAGAAGAAATAACAAATGTGCAACAGGCACATGAAAAGATGCTCCTCATCACTAATTATCAGGGAAATGCAAATTAAAACCACAATGAGGTATCACCTCACACCAGTTAGGATGGCCAACATTGAAAAGACTAAGGACAACAAATGCAGGAGAGGATGGGGAGAAATGGGAACCCTCCCACACTGCTGGTGGGAATGTAAGCTAGTTCAACCATTGTGTAAAGCAGTATGGAGGTTCCTCAAAAAAGTAAAAATAGAAATAGCATTTGACCCGGGAATTCCACTCGTAGGAATTTAACCAAAGGAAACAAGAACTCAGGTTCAAAGAGACATATGCACCCTTATGTTTACTGCAGCACTGTTTACAATAGCCAAGATATGAAAGCAACGTAAGTGTCCATTAGCAGATGAATGGGTAAGGAAGAGGTGGTACATATACACAATGGAATATTATTCAGCCATAAAAAGAAAAGAAATCCTGCCATTTGCAACAACATGGATGGAGCTCGGGGGTATTATGCTCAGTGAAATAAGCCGGGTGGGGAAAGACAAGTACTATATGATTCTGCTTACATGTAGAATCTAAAAACAAAACAAAGTGAACCAAACAGCATTAGACTCATAGACACCGAGATGTGACTAGTAGGTACCAAGGGGGAGGGGGACTGTTGAACCACTGTAATGTACATTTGATAAAAATAAATACTTGGTAATCAATACAGTGTACTGTTGGCCTAGAGATAGACAAATCATCTGAGAAGAACTGAGGGCCCAGAGACACCCAAAATTGTATTATGTATATAAAATTATGTATATAAAATTTTGATATCTGACAGATCCAGGTTTGCAGTGGGGAAAGGGCACCTCTCAGTAAATGTTTAGACAATTTAATTATGAAAATAATGAAAGTGGACCCCTGCCTCAGACCGTACAGATAAATTAGTTACATGTTGGTTTAAAATGCAAAAAGAAGACGTACATATTTCATATGGGAGAACATATTCTCAACATTCCAAAATATGCAAACGAGTATCTTCGCAATAGCGAATTAAGAGGGAACGTCCTAGGATTCAAAAAGCAGGAAACAGGAAAGGCTGGACAGATTTAAGTCCATTGTAATCAAGACTTGTGTCTTCCGTGCATCAAGAGTGAGGGAAGCTTTTGCTCACATGCCTGACAGGGTCACACCCAGAGCATCCGAACTGCGGCGAGTCAGTAGGAGAAAAGTGGGTGAAATACTTGAACAGGCGCCTGATGGAGGGGAGGGCACAGCGGTCATGGGTGAGAAGGTGCCCCACGGCACCGGGCCGGGAGGGCGCAGATTAAAAGCTGTAGCGAGGAATTTGGAAAACCCTCCAGATTAACAAAAGCATCGTCGGGACGCCAGCGCCCGGTCCGGGCTGTGGCGGGGCTGCGGGAGCTGAGGGCGGGGCGAGCCGCACACCCCGCGGGTGGACCCCGGCCCGGCCCGGCCGCCCCCGCCCCAGTCTCTTGCCCAAGCACCTGGGGAGCTGGACTGGGCGGTCCGTCCAGGCGGGGTGGACGATGGCAGAAGAGCGCGTGCACGCGGTTCTGTTTATGTGAAGTCCAGAAGCATTTAAAACTGCAAACATCGTGCCGGGAAAATAAGGGAAAGAGGGAAGGGCGAGCCCAGAGCTCGGGCCAGTGGGCCTCGGGGGGCTGGGGTCGCGGCCTCGGCTCGTGGGCTCTGTGGGTGTTTCCTGCCGGAAGGTGGACGCACAGCTTGTACTGTGATTCTTTCAGCCTTACGCATGTTCTTAATTTGTGTGTCCTCGTCGTTTGAGTTTGAGAAGCAAGTAGTGACGTGAAGACCGTCAGGAAGGGCGTGGGGAGCTGAGAAAGAACACGTGGATGAAGGCAACGTAACATGACACAAGCAGGTGGAAGTAACCCCCCACCCCCACAGCATGTGTTCATGGTTTGGAGGAGGTAATAGTGTCAAAACGTCCCTGTTCCCCAAAGCTATATAAATTCCATATAATCCCTATGAAATTCCAGTGGCTGGCCCTCAGACACAGAGAACGTCCCGTGGTTCCCAGAAGGGAGGGGGTGCAGGTACAGGCAAAGTAGGTGAAGGAGATCAAGATGTACATACCTGTGTATGGTGAATACAGTCAGCAATACTGTGATGACTTTGTATGGTGACAGGGGATAACGACTTATCAGGGAAGCATTTGTAATGTATATAAATGTTGAATCACTATGTTGAACACCTGAAACTATTATGTCAACTATACTTCAAAAAAAATCTGTTAAACATTAAAAAGAGTTCCAATGGTATTTTTCATAGAAATAAAAACAAATCTTAAGTTCACACAGAAAAAGATCTCCCCAAAAGCTAAAGCAACGTCCAGAAGGAAGAAAGCTGGGGCATCACACTTCCTGATTTCAAGTTACATTATAAGCTACAGTGATCAAAACAGTGTGGAGCAGGCATAAAACCAGACACATAGACAACAGAACAGAATCAAGGGTCCAGAAATAAACCCATGGATGTACGGTCAACTAATACTGACAAGAGGGCCAAGAAGTCAGTGGGGAGAGGAGAGTCTTCAGTAAATGGTGTTGGGAAACTTGGACCTTCACAGGCAAAAGGATGAGGCTAGACCCCTATCTTACACCGCTCACAAAAATTAACATAAAATGGATTGAACACTTAAATGTAAGACCTGATACCATAAAACTCCTAGAAGAAAATGGAAAAGGTCTTGACGTTGTTTTGGCAATGATATTTTGGATATGCCACCAAAAGCAAAGCAGCAAGAGCGGAAGTCAGCACGTGGGACGACGTCAAACAGCAAAGGGCGCCATCCGCGGAGCGGGAGGCAGCCTGTGGAGCAGGAGGGAATGTTGGCCAACCACACATCTGACGAGGGTCATGTCCAAACACATGAGGAGCGCATGCGACTCAGTAGCAGAAAACCCCAAATAATCCAGTTAAAAAATGGGCAGAGGACCTGAGCAGATATTTTCTAGCGAGACTCACAGAAGCCAACAGACATGTAAAACAGTGCTCGGCACCCTTAAACGTCAGGGAGATTTGAATCTAAAGCACAGTGAGACGTCACTTCATACCTGTTAGAATGGCCACTATCAACAAGACAAGACATGACAAGTGCTGGCGAGGATGTGGGGAAATGGGACCCTCGTGTCCTGTTTGCGGGAATGTGAATTGGTGCAGCCTCTACGGAAACAGTATGGAGGATCCTCAAAACACTGAAGATAGAGCTACCGCAGGACCCAGCATCTCCGCTGCTGGGCATTTATCCAAAGGAAATGAAATCAGGATCTCAAGGGATATCTGCACCCCTGTGCTCACTGCAGCATCGTTTACAATAACTAAGACATGGACACAACCTAAGTGTCCATAATGGATAAAGGAAATGGGAGGAATATATACAATGAAATATATGTGTACAGCCATAAATAGAAGGAAATCCTGCCATTTGTGACAACGTGGAGGATGTTGAGGGCATTTTGCTAAATTAAGTGTTAGGGAAAGACAAATACTGTGCAATCCCACGTGTCTGTGGAATCAGAAAAAGCTGAACTCGTAGAAATAGGGTAGAATGGTGGTTGCCAGGAGCTGTGTGTGGGAGGAGTTGAGGAAATGCTGGTCAAAAGGCAGAAACTCTCAGAACTTCCAGTTAAGTGCAGGAGTGGTTGCCCTTAGTAATCATTTTGTAATGTGTACATGTATGAAACGATTGCATGGTGCCCCTCGAACTTACACAATGTTGAATGTCAATCAGATCTCAATCAAACCGGAGGCAGAGTGGGAGGAGCGCCTGTGGGTTGCTGGAAGGAGCTGGGCTCTAGGCGTAGTGGGGAGCAGGGCAGAGTGTGGATATGAGGCCGTCACTGAGCATGTGGTGGGGCCAATGTGGGGACCCCTGAGGCTTCCTGGGGACCACGGGCGACACCAGTTGGCCCAGTGTGTGACTCCTGGAGGTTCGGGGTGGGCAATGTGCTAGGTGAGTAGGAGAGGGGAGGGACAGAAGGCCCTTTTAGGAAAGCAGGGGGCAGGAGCCAGGCCACAGTGGGGATGGACCAGGTGGTCTGGCCCAAGAGGACGGAGTGTCTTCAAGGGCTGACAGCTCCAGCCTCGTGTCCCCACTTCTTCCTCCATGCACACCGCTGTCCACTGCAAGCCGAGGAGCCCTGGGCCCGAGGTGGGATGGGACCTGGTCCCCTGCTCCTGCCGTGCTCCTCCCCTCAGCCCGCCTCTGGGTTCTGACTTCATGGGGTTGGAGCAAAAATGTCACCTGGCCTCCCATGGTCCCTGCAGCTGTGCCAAGAGGTACCTGGGCCCATCCCCAGTGAGATGTCCAGGCCTCCGAGCAGCTGTGCACCCGTGCTGTATGCACCTCATTGTGAGTGGTCCTCTTGAACCCAGTCAACTCAGGATTCCCACTCCTCTACGGAAACAGCTCCTGTCGGGTGGTGGCATCCCAGTCCTCCTCCTCTAATTGTGGAATGCTGGTCCCCCACCCTTTGCATCTCGTGGCAGTACTGGGCCGATGGCTGCAGCTTCCCTAGACTTGCACTCCTCCCGCAGCCCTGGAACCCTGCACTCTGCTGGCCCAGGTGCTCTGGTCGCTCTTTCTGTCTTTTCATCCACCTGATTCTAGCTGGGTGCCCTGCTGTCCTCCTCTGTGTACACTTATGATGTGATCGCTTCTGATTCGGACAGAGTTCTGGCAAAGTGACACACTTGAAGGGACCATCCGCCATGTGTGTGTAGGGTGTTGCTGACCCCCAGGCATGGACTGTTCCTAGGCCTGCAGAGACAAGAGGAGGGAGTAGCCACCAGACCCAGAGGGAGAAAGGAGGGTGGAGAGGGTGCCTGGGACCTTCAGTTGAGGCTTTTGGCCAAACCAGGTGACCCGGCAGGACGGAGCTGGGGAATAAATGCCTGGCATCAGTCTTCCTTCCTCCAAGAGCCTGCTGCTCCGGCCAGGGGCAGCCGGGAGTCAGAGGTCATGGGAGCAGGCTCGTGTCCTCCACACATGGCACAGAGCAGGTGAGGGAAGGGAAGAGGGTGTAAACGGCGGACTTGAAGTGATACAGTTTCCAGATTCTTATCTACAGCTGGACCCTATCATCTGGGCGTCCCTGGTGATATCCAACTCAACGTCTGTACTTCTGTCACATAGAAAATTTTAATTTTCGTCTGTGACCAACAAGCTCTTGCCCCATCTTCCCCATCCCAGTTTTCTTAGTTTGTGCTCAGGTCAAAGACTAAGACACCCATTTGTCTTTCCAGCAGACCACACACCTCCGCCTCTCAGGCCGCTGCCCAAGCCCTAGCTGGCCTCCCTGTTTCTCTCTAACAGGCCTCTAGCAGCCTCCCCTACAGCCTTCCCTTCCACCTCCCGGCTGAGGGAGCCCTGCTTCTGTTCGGAGCCGCTGTGTGCTCACCTCAGCAGGTGACGGCAGTCCTCGTCCTCCGTCATACGTTCACTTCCCCATCCTCTTGAAGCCAGGAGTGGTTCATGACCCAATAGCATTTAAAGAGAAATTTGCTGGAGAGCTTCTGAGAAGCCTTTCCTTTGTTATAGAATGATATAATACGTTTATTTTTAAAAACTGGTTGTCCTTTTTACTACTGCCCCATCCTTCCTACTGGAGACGGTGGTGTAAAGATGTGGTGCCTCCTGCTATGGCAGCCACTTTGGGCCATGAGGCTACAAGCGTGAGGATAACAAGTGTAAGATGTGACTATGGGCAGGAGGAGGGATGTGTTTCTGAAATGGCACACTTCATGACTTTTTGGTAAGTGAAGCTAAAACTGTATTGTATAAGCCACTGGTACCTGGGGATCGGGTTGCTTCCCTCTGAATGCATCCTGGTGGTAAACACCCAGGCCCTCTGATGTCTATTCCTCACTCTGCAGCCAGGGATCCTTTTAGAACAGGAGTCAGATAACGACCTCGCAGCTCAGAACTCTCCTGACTTCCCATCATAGTCGAAACAGAAGCCAGAGCCCAGGCCTTGGTTTGCACGGCCCAGAGATTGACCCACGTGCTGCACCCCCTTACTCCCCCTCGCACTGTGTCCTGGTCTTACTTTCCACATCTCACTTTTCTGCAACATTTACGTCCGTTCAGGGATCATTTCCCGAAAGAGGTCTTCCCTGACTCGGTGGCGGAAAAGCCCCTCCGCCTTTGCTGGATCTTCCTCCCTTGCTCTGCCCGCGCGGCGTGCACTGCTGCCTGGCAAGGGTGATTCGGAGGCTTCTTAACGCGGCGAACGAATCGTGCGTGACTCGAGTAGAGCAGTGCCCGGCCCGAAGTGCCCACCGCGTGAGCGCCTGCCATTCCTTGAAGAAGGTCGGCTCTGCAGGCAGCCCTGCCTGGGCTTGGGAAGTGCTTGTCGGAGACGCTCCGTGAGGGCGCGGGTGGATGCGCGGCCCCCGGCAGGCCTCCTCGGTTGGTACTGAATGGTCGGGGGAACGAAGGAATCTCTGAATTGAGACTTAAGAGCTGACTCGGTGCGTGTTGACGAAAAGGCCTAGTTTATGATTGAGGGCTGAGGGGGGACCCAGGGCAGGGCTGTGCGTACTGAGACCCCAAGACTAGGAGCCGAAAGCCGTGGCCCATGAAGATGCTGAAGGCACCGAAGGGACGAAAGGAGGCTGGGCGTCGACACCTTGGGGAGGCCGGTGGTCCGCGGCGAGGGGAAGGAAGCTGACGACGAGGCCGCTGGGAGGAGTGCAGCGAGGAAAGCAACGTGGGGACAGGGGCCTAACCCTCCGCCATTGGGCCGGAGCCGCTCGCGGGTGGTGGCGTCCACGGGGGACCGAGCGCGCCGTCGAGGACTCCCAGGCGCGCCCCGCTCCGCGCCGCCGCGCAGTTTAGCGTTTGGCCGGCGCCCGCCCGGGGCGCAGGGCTGGACGCGCGGACGGCGCCCGCTGCCCGCTTCCGCCCAGCGCGGGTGCAGCCCGGAGGCCCGCGGAACGCGGGGGGCGGGCGGCCGGACCTGGCGGCGGGGCGGGGGCGGGGGCGGCCGGGCGGGGCCGGCGCGGATTGGCCGCGCGCCCCCGCGTGACGGGCCCCTTATAGGGCGTGGTGCGGGCGGCCGAGTCGGGTGCGGCGGCGGCTGGCAGGGCGAGGTCCGTGCGGCTCCGCGCTCCGCGGCTGCACCGCTCCGAGCGCCTGGCGCGCCCCGCGCCCTCCCTCCCGGGGCCTCTGGGCCGGGGATGCGTGCGGCGCTCGGGGGCCATGGTCCGCTTCGGGGACGAGCTAGGAGGCCGCTATGGGGGCGCCGGCGGCGGGGACCGGGCCCGGGGCGGCGGGGCCGGCGGGGCAGGCGGCCCGGGCCCCGGGGGGCTGCAGCCGGGCCAGCGGGTCCTCTACAAGCAGTCGATCGCGCAGCGCGCGCGGACCATGGCGCTGTACAACCCCATCCCGGTCAAGCAGAACTGCTTCACCGTCAACCGCTCGCTCTTCGTCTTCAGCGAGGACAACGTCGTCCGCAAATACGCCAAGCGCATCACCGAATGGCCATATCCTGCCGGGGGCCGGGGGCCGCCTGAGGTCGCGGGGACGGGGACCGGGAGCGGCGTCCAGCGCCCGCCGGCTCCGGGAGAGTGCGGGGCGGGGGCCGAGCGGCGGCCGTCGCGCGGCGCCCAGTGGCCATCTTTCCCGGGACCGGAGGAGGGCGCGACCCGCGGAGAGGCGCACCGGCTACGCCGCGGTTCGGCGAGGAGGGGGCGGGGCGGGGCTCGTGGCCCCTCCGCGCGCCGCGTGTGCGCGTGTGTGCGTGTGCGTGTGCGTGGTGTGCGGTCGTGGTGGCGGGGCCGAGGGAGTCGGCTGGACACTGGGCGGAGCCCCCTGCCCCTGGACTCGTTCTCTCCTTTGGTCCGGGTGCAGAGCACGCGGCCAGCCTGGAGGGCACCCGAGGGCGAATCCGTGTCTGTGTAGCTGAGAGCCCCGGTGTGGAAGCGAGCCCGGGCGCGTGCCTGGCTGCAGGTGCGTTTGTGCGGGCACAGCATGAGCCCGGTGCTGCGCGTGCGTGCGTCCGGGACTCAGGGTACATGTGTGTTCACGTGCCTGTGTAGGTACGGGCGGCGACGTGTCTAGGTGGGAGTGTGCGCCTGCGCGTGCCCCTCCACCAGCCCCGCGCGGGGGGCGCGCAGCCCCCTCCCCTCGGGCGCGAGCCGGGCGGTGCCGAGAGGCGCTGTCCGCGGTGCTGACGGCCGCCGGGACGTGGACGTGCCGGGGGGCTGGCGGCCGCAACTGCAGAGGCCCCGCCTCGGATGAGGGCGGGGTGGACTTCGGAGCGGTCAGCTCGGCCCCTCTGTAGGCGGCCTGGCCGTGGCAGCTACCCGGGCTTGGGTCTGGGCCTCCTCGCCTCGCTTCCTCCTGGCGCCTCCGGGCCAGTCCTTAACCCGCGCACTCCGTTTGAGTACATGATCCTGGCCACCATCATCGCCAACTGTATCGTGCTGGCGCTGGAGCAGCACCTCCCAGACGGAGACAAGACGCCCATGTCCGAGCGGCTGGTGAGTGGGCGGCGGCAGCTTGCGGATTGCCTGGCCCTTTTAGGGTCTGTGGCTGAGGGCCGCTTCCTGGGCCAGGGCAGTCTATGAGGGCCGCTTCCTCCTCTCTCCTTGAGTGGAGGAAAAGGATGGAACCCCTCAGCTAGCGCCTCCCTCAAGGGCCGGGAGGACTGGGGTAGCCAGCTCAGCACCTGATGGGAAGGGGGCCTGAGAGAGGCCCCATCAGCCAGCAGCCGCTGCACCCCGTGCCTCCAGATGCCCTTATGCCCCGAATGGGCTGCCCAGCCCCACAGCCTCAGGCCTTGATCTGAGAGACCAGCAGTCACGCTTGGGGAGGGGAGGGCTCAGGGTGTCAGGCTCTGGGGGTGCCCTGGTGAGGGCCGGGCTGCTCGCCCACCTTCTCTCTGGCTTTCTGGCTGTACGAGGCCCCCGTGGTGGGGGTCCAAAGGGTCAGTCTCTCCCTCAGCCTTCCCTGGCTCTGTTTGGAATCCCTTCTCTGTGGGGCCGCTCCTTCCCACGCCTTCTTCCCAAACATCCTGGATTGTGCCAAGAGCCTTGTAGACCCCTGTGCCGTCCCCCCCGTTGAAACACAAAGCCTGTGAGAGGGTGCCAGAGCAGAGGGAAGGGAGGTGTATGGGGAGGGGGGCCCCACTGCAAAGGTGGAGCTGCGTCTCCTAGGCCCCAGCCCTCTCGGCTGCCTGGCCCTTTGCCTGGGCTCGGTTTGGGCTCCTGGAGACCTGACAGACTGAGCCTCAGAGCAGAGAGAGGACAGGCAGGTGTAGGGTCCAGAGGGGGGCCTGGGGCCTGGGGCCTGCTGGAGAGCTGCCAGAGGCCCCGAGGTCCCAAGGAGACAGCCGCTCCTGGGACCCCGGCCTCCGGAGGCTCATCCCCTCCCCCCACCCTGGCAAGTGAGTGGAGACCAGCATTGATGAAACAGGCCCTGTCCAGTCCTCGGCTGGCCCTGAGCTCCCCTCCCCCCAGGCCGTCGCAGGCCCGGGGGTGCGAAGGGGGACCGAGCAAGGCTGCCCTGGGGGGTGCACGCATGTGGGGGAGGCACCACGGGAGGGTGAAGAAGCTGCATAGCCAAGGGATGGGTTTTAGGGAGCAGACTTCTCTTCAGGCTCCCGGAGGACCAGTATGGGTGTCTGTGGGAGTGGGGCAAGAACATGGAGGACAGCACGGCCGTGCCACGGGGCAGAGTGGGACGTGGTCTCCGCAGGTGGCTCTTGTCCGGGTGTGGAGCTGGACAGGGTCACTCGCCTTCTCTGGGCCCCTTGCCTGCTATGTGCTGGGGGTGAGCGTCCCCTCTGGAGGCTGGAGAAGAGAGTTCTCCCCCCTGAGAGAACTGGACCGTCAGGCAGGGAGCTGTGAGTGCCAGGCCGCAGGGTGTGGTCCTGTCTCCTAGGAAGTCTGGCAAGGTGAAGCCAGAGGGAAGCAGGCCAGGGGGTGGCCAGGTCCCGGGGTCAGGGGCCGGTATACAGGGGTCGGACTTGGGCCATCATCAAGCCAAGTCCAAGCTCCTGCCTCCCAGGCGAGGGAGGGTTTGCTTGGTGGCAGTGGCGGGTGGAGAGGTTGGGGGCTGAGCTGTCAGGAAAATGAACAGAGCAGGCCCAACCTGGAGGCCCTTCCTAGGAGGCCTAGGAAGCCCTTGGCTAGTCCTGGTTCTGCATCCAGGCACAGGCCTTGCAGGCCCTTAGGATGGAGGCAAGGCCAGAACAGAGAGGCTGGCCTGGAGGGCAGGGTGGCGACTCCGGGTTCAGGCCCGGGCTCGTGCTGCTGCCAGGGGAGCAGGTAGGGGGCCGAGCACCTCGGGGATGGCCTCTCGCCTGCGGTTTGCCTCCCCGGCTCCTGGCTCCGGTTGCTCGGCTTCCCACCCGCCCATCAACTACCCAAGAGACCTTTAGCTGGATCCCCCGGCCTGCAGTCTCACCCAGGCCACTGCTGCCTGCCCACCCAGCCCTCCCTCAAGCCAGCCCTCAGCACGTGCTCCAGGTGGGGTGGGGAAGAGCTGCGAGGAGAGGGGTCTGGGGTGCAGCCCCCATCTCCCAGCCTCTGCCTGCGCCTCTGTGCATCTGGACGCTTTCTGTGAAGACTTGTTTCTGGGGCCCACCTGTTCCCTGGCAGATGGTCGGCAGCCCCTCCCTTGGAGGCCCAGAGCCCTCCGACTAAATCAGAGCAGAAGCCTCTGAGGGGTGATTCCCTCCGGAGTCAGCATCGGGGCGTAGGGTGGGAGAGCTGGACCGTGGTGGACACTCGGCTGCCAGTCGGCCTGAGGGCTGGGGGGTCCCAGACTGAGGCTGTTCCCAGGCAGGTGGGGAGAGCCCTTGAAGGCACAGGCTGCTGGTGCTGAGCAGGAGCCAGCAGGCCACGGAGACAGCCTGGCCCCCTCGGTCTGGCCCGGGGCTTGCCTGTGCTGAGGCGCTCTCTGCCACCGCCCCTAGCTTGTGGCACCCCTGCTGCTTCCCACACCTCCAGTGCATGTCTGCACGTGGTGCCCTCCCCACTGAGCTGCCTGTGGCCTCGCTGACGCCGGTGCTGAGATGCAGGAGTGGAGAGGGGGTGCCACTGTCCCCCATCCCCACCCTGTGCTGACCCTGGACCCCCTGCCTGGAATTCCTTTTCTTGTCGCCTGGCTGGACACCTCACCCTTCAGAGGATCCCTGGGGTCTGGGCATACTTGCTCCCACCAGGACTTGCGCGTTCTGACTCTCCAGGAGATGTGCTGGAGATTAAGTGGTTCCTGGCTGCTCCTGGGAGGCGGGGTCTTTGTGCAGGTGCCTGGCACGGGGAGCCCTCAGTGCCATCAGATCCCTCCAGGTCTGAATCTGCCTCTGCCTCTCACAGGCTGAATTTCCTCAGGGCGGGGATGTGAGTGCTGAAGACAGGGGCTCTGGAAGGTTGTTCTCTGCGGAAGAGGCCCACAAGTGCTGTCACCGTCACCGCTTTGCCCCTGCAGGGCTTCGAGGCACAGAAGCCTCTGCAGGGACTGTGACGTGGCTGGCCGTGGGAGCTGGGCCACGCTCCCTGTAGGCCCATGGCTGGAGCGCCAGCTGGGGGAGCCTGTGCTGTGGGGGTCCCGGTCTGGTGGGCGGGTCGTAGCTGGGACAGGGGCGCGGAGTGCCGCCAGCCGCTGCCCGCTGCCCCAGCCTACCTCTCGGGGGCGGGGTGACCCGCTCTGTGCTTGCCCGCAGGATGACACGGAGCCCTACTTCATCGGCATCTTCTGCTTTGAAGCGGGAATGAAGATCATTGCTCTGGGCTTCGTCCTCCACAAGGGCTCCTACCTGCGCAACGGCTGGAACGTCATGGACTTCGTGGTGGTCCTCACGGGGTAGGCGTGGGGGCCAGGGGGCAGCCGCGTCCACACAGGGGCCCCACGGCTCCTCCTGAGGCTGGCCGGTGGCCTGGGGGCCATGTACAAGGGCACCGATTGCGTCCGAGAGGGGCAGGGATTTCTCCCCAAGAGGTGTCATGTTGCTGTCAAGTAGAAGTGACCTGTCAGAGCCACAGACGTGGGGCTGCTGGCTTTGTGGCCAGGTTGCCGCGGGGATGGGCTCTGGGCCCTGTTTCATAGACCCCGGGCTCCAGCCTTCCCTGTGCCCCCTGCGGGCTGGCAGAGGCCTTTCCCTGTGTGGGCCCTGTCCCACCTGGGCTGCCCAGAGCAAGGCCTTCCTGCACCACAGGGCCCTGGCGGGTGAGGGTGTCCGAGGTCCGCCTTTTCGGTTTCTGGCTCAAAGAGGTGCGTCATCAGTGTGTCCCACCCACCACAGCCCCTCTCATATGGACCCCAAAAACTGCCAGGCTGTGGTTCTCAGTCAGCCCAGGAGATACAGGAGGTCAGCCCCGGGCTGGAGTGGGGTGGACTTCAGGGCTCCTGCCCAGTGACCCTCCCCCAGTGCCCCAGTCCATCCGTCTGCGCAGTGGGTCCTTTAGGCCCGGCCTTGTTCCTCTGGCCAGCGGGCTGCAGACTGTGGCTCCTTGGGGCTGGGGGAATGAGTGCTTGGGGAGTCTTTGCCACAGGACCTGTTGGCACAGCCCAGGTCCCACAGGATCCCTGCTACCCACCCCTGGCAGGGACTGAAGCCTGGTCTTCCCTGGGGCCTCGCTGTCCGGGAGGCTCAGAGTCCAGATCTCAGGAGGGACCGGGCCCCACTGCCCAGAGCACTGCTTCCATCTGTGTGCTGGGCAGAGGCTGCCCTGGGACCCCCATCCTGCCCCGGTGCATGTGAGGACGTGTCCGGAGGTGGTCTGGGCTTAAGCAGAGAAGGGGCAGGTGGCTGTGGAAGCACCATGTCTGCGGCTTAAGCCTCAGCAGGCTCCTTTCGTGTGAGGAAGAGCCAGGCTTGGCTAGGCAACCCCTGGGCCTCCAAAAAGGCTCTTGGAGTGAGGCCCTGAGCTGCAGGCCCCGTCCTGGGGGGCGGCTTCCCCATCTGCTGAGTGCTGACAGCTTGGCCCCAGAGGCGTCCAGCCTGCACAACGCGGGTCAGCAAGGAGGTGGCCTCGCCTTTGGTGGGTCTCTTCCTGGAGAGGAGGTGGAGTTGCCTGTGGGTCCCCCCGCTCCACCCCTGGCCCTGTGTCCTGGGGCCTGTGGGTTCCCCCTTTCATAGCACTGAGAGGATGAGCTGCGCGTCTCTGAGATCAGAACAACTAACAGGGTTTCTGACTAATAGGGCAACTGTCTGATTTCTACCTCATTTATCAAAACAACCGAGGAGGGAAGGACACTGGGACCCTTCTGCTGGGAGGCAGTGCTGGGCCGCCCACACCTGCTCTCTGTCCTCCTGCTTTGTGGTGGGCGTGGCTCAGGTCGGAATCCACCAGCCCTCCGAGGGTGTGTGGGGTGGTCCGTGCTCCCACCAGTGGTGCTGGCGGGGTGCTGTGGTGCGTGTGGCCCCGGAGAGGGCGGTGCTCCCACGGTCCGGCGGGCACTGTGTAGGGTGCTGTGGAGCGTCACTGGCTGTTTACCTCTCTCCCTCCCTCTAGAAGAGTCCCTGTGGACAAGAAGGTCTTATTTTTCAGGGTGTCCCCAGAGCCCAGCCTGGGGCGGGCTCCCAGCAAGTATCAGACAGCGTTAGCTGAATTAATGGGCTGTTGAAGCATGAGGGTGCTGGGCCAGCTGGGAGCTAGGTGGGGCACCACCCTGCCCCCGGGCCTCTGCCCATGGTGCTGAGTGTTTGGGCTGCCAGGGGCAGGGCGGGGCAGGGGTGAGACCCCTGTGTTGTCCTGAGAGCAGGTGCTGATTCCAGGACCAGGGGGCCTGGGTCCCTCCGCGAGGGCCGGGTGAGACCTCCCGAGCGGGGGTTGCTCTCCCTTGCCACTGGCTGCTCTCCTGGGCGAAGGGAGAATAGGATGGGCTTGCCTCCTGGAGCCCCAGGGAGGGGATCCCCGGGTCCTGAGACTTATCGCCGCCCCCCCACCCCCGTGTGTCCTTTCTTTGTGCTCCCCTCCCCCTGGCTTGCCCTCTTCGTCATTGTGTGTCTAACTTCTCTGCCTCTTTGACCCTTTATCTCTTCTTCACTCTGACTCCAAATTTCCTTTCCTCTCCATGTCTCTGTCCTCTGTCTCGGGCCTTCTTTCTCTCTTCTGCCTCATTCTGTGGCTCTGTGTCTTGCCTGGGCCAGGAGTCTCTGCTCCGTGTCTGTAGGGGGAGGGCTGGAGTTGGCGCGGAGGTTTCCAGGCTGCCTCTCTCTGCACCTCATCCCCCGAGGTGGCGCTGGCTTGGGAGGGGAGCCCCTGGTGGGAGGGCGACCTGTTCCCCATGGGCTCCCTCACCGGCCCGGAGTCACGCTGGGGAGCTGCTTTGTCACTCCTGCTTGGGGTGCACGGGGACCCACGGCCTGTGTGTGTGCACGTGGGTGTGTGCAGGGAGGCCCTGGGTCTGTCCTGGGTGCGTGATGTCGCCCGTGGGGACCAGGGAAGAGCCTGGGCACTGACTCTCCTGAGCTGAGGTCCCTGTGGGTAGCATGGAGGGGGTGTTATTTCTCTTGACTTTGTTGTTTTTAATTAGGGTTTACTTAATTGGTGCTCAGCAGGCTGGAGGCCTGTGGTGGGAGGGGAGGGGCTCTGGCTGGCTTGCCTTGTTGCCGGGCAAAGCCCAACTGGTCCCCAAGGCCAGTGGGTCTCTTCTGCTTCCAAGGCTGCTGTGCAGGTCACAGGAGGTGCCCTGCATGGGACAGGCCCCACCCTGCCTCGGGGAAGCCTCTGAGCCTCACATATTCTCCTGTAAACAGCCTGGGCACTGGGGCAGGGCAGCACCCAGCCCTGGCTCCGTGCCAACGCCCACACCCGTCTTGACCCTCCCCCACCCATTTGTCCCTCCACAAGTACTTGTTCATTCAGGGTTTGCCGAGGCTCTGCTAGGCACCAGGACACAGCAGGCTGTCCACCCGGCCCCTCCCCGCCGGCTGTGTCGGGGGGATGGTCTCCCCAGCCTTGGGGTGTACGCCGTTCGCTTGACCAACTGCTTGACTGAAGTGTGATGCTTATTGCTTAAAGTCTGTGTCTCCTATCTTCCCACCCCTGAATATATACTTGACAAGGGCAGGCCTTGACCTGTATCCCCCATGGCTGCACCATGGTGCCTGGGGCAGTGTGCCACGAGATCACCCTGTGTTTGTGTGCTTTAATTTCCCACGTAGAGAGGGCTAAGGAGTGCAAGGTGCAGGCTGGTCCGAGAGGGCCTCCGGACCAAGGCGATGCCTGACCATGAGGGGCTGAGCCATCTGGATTTTAGGGGAGGCTGTGGCTGGAGGCATCAGTGCTCGGACACCGGTGTGTCCATGGTCTTTAGGCCCAGCAGGATCCCAGGGCTGGAGGTCTGGGGGATAAGCTGTCCGTGACAGCCCAGTGACCCCGGAGCTTGTGGGTGGGCACTGGCTGGTGGGCGGTGGAGAACCGGCCGAGTGCATGTTTCCGGGAGGAAGAGCTTGCTCCCCTGGGGCGGGAGTGACTGGGCTCCCCGGGAATGGGAGGAGGGGCTGTGTGGCCAGCGCCTGTGGGCAGCGGCACAGCGGGGCAGAGAACCAGGGCAGAGGTGGGAGGGGGTGGGGGCGGGGCTGCAGCCACGGCCGTTGGGCAGGGTCCGGGGCAAGGAAGGTGGAGATAGATGGAAAGATGTGGGGAGCGTGTCCTGAGTGGGTGGGGGGGTGGGATCCAGGACCGGGGTCCATGACTGCCTGTCTGTAGCAGGAGACTGAGGGTGAGCTGTGTGCGCGCAGGTAGCCCATGGGGGGGGAGTCGTGGTGCCGACGCCCCCCGACTGTGTTGTTTCCACTTAACCAGGGAAGCAGGTGGGAGATGTGGGGTCGGAGGAAGCCCGGAGGCGAGGCTGGTGCCCCAGAACTAGGGGAGGGGGAGCAGGGAGGGGACCGGTTCAGGGGGGCAGCAGCGCAGAGCAGCCTTCCCTGCACCCAGCCTTCCCCACTCACCTTCCCTCCTCCACCTGCTGACCGGCCACCTGGCCGTCAGGTGCTCCTGTTGCTGGGGACGCTTGAACCTGGAGACGCCTGCTGCGGGAGACCGAGGGCCAGCAGCGCACACCGTGTGGGGCGGGCAGGAGCCCGGGCTGGGTGGGGTGGACTCGCTCCTTCCCTGTGGGCAGGGGCGGTGCCCGCGAAGCAGCTTGAGCACAGGAGCAGGCAGCAGGGGTCGTGGGTCTCGGGGAACTCGGGAGGAGGGCAGCTTGGGGGGCTCCGGGTGCGGGGGCCCGATGGCCAGCGGAGCTGACAGTAGGGACGGTAACTCGGGGAGGTGAGGGCGGAGCTGGAGGAAGCGGCGGTCTGGTTGTTTGCCCACAGGCAAGTCTGGGACACCTCCCTAGCGTGGCACCCCCGTCGCCAGCACACGTGTCCGCCCATCCCCTCCGAAACCCCCGGCCCACCCTTTGGTCCGAGTGTTGCCTCCAGCCAGGAGTCAGGACAGGGTGTGGGCGCTCTCTTACCACAGGGACTTCCTCCTGCCGGCAGAGGCCCTGAGTGTCCTACCCCGTCATGGCCCCAGCCTGGTGCTTCCCTCCTGGTCCTTGGGGGCGTCAGAGAAGCACGTCCCAGCCCAGGCAGGTGGCTTCCTGAGAGGGCATTTCCAACCGCAGCATCTCATTTAGTCCAGGTTAAACTGGGATTTCTTTACAGGACGTGTAATTAGAGCTCGGAGTCCTCCCTCCCTGGACCAGGCCTCCTGTGGGAAGAAGAGAGGGTGTGTGGGCCACTTTGCACAGGGCGGGAAGGCTGGTCCTGGGCTCGGCCCTCGGCCACTGGGGTGCCTGCTGCCTGGGTGTCCGGGAGGCCGGCCAGCAGATGACGCCGGGCAAGCAGGCGTGGCTGAGAGGAGCAGTGCGCTGCGTCCAAGCATGGGCTCCGTGGGGCCTGGCCTCCCCTTGGGTATCTGAGTTTGGGGTGACAGGAGACGCTATATCTGAGTGACTAGTGACACTGGCTGTGGACAGGGGCTGACCTTGGTGCATGTCTGAGCTTGGGCGCCAGAGCCAGCCCCATGTGGCTCTCCTCCCCTCTGTGACTGTGGTCCTGCAAGCAGGGGGTCTGTGCCGGTCAGGCTGGGGTTTCCTGGGGGCATCTGATGCCTGGTCTGGTTGTGGTTTCCTAGACTTTGTCTCTGGAAACAGCCTCCTCAGCATGAGGGTGGGACCAGGGAGAGGGTGGCTGAATTCTGATAAGAACTCTGACAAGTGGTGGGGAGCAGCAGAGGGAGGCTGTCGGGACCCCACTGTGGTCTGAGGTTGGGGTCCCTCCAGACAGCATCCGCGGGGCATCTGATGATTCAGAGCAGGTCTGCTGGGGCTCTGCTGGCCTGCATCCCCGAGCAGCAGGGGCCCAGATGGGGTGGGGGTGCCCTGTGCCCAGCTGCCAGGCACCACCCTCCTGACAGTGGCCTCCCACAGGGCCAACGGCCCCAGGGGACAGGCCCGGAGCCCCATGCTGGGTTACGTAACACCAGAGGGAGGTGAGTGGGGTGGAAGCCCAGCCTCCCTCCTCGCCACACACCCCCAGGCTGGGTATTTATAGGGGACCAGCTTGCTCTCTCCTGGTGTCTCTCTCCCATTCCTCCTCCCCTTATTTTCTGTGTTTTAGGATTCTTTACACTCTGCTGGTTGTGGGGAACCAGACCCAGGCCCTTCCTGGCCACTCCCAGCAGGCCCCTTGTATATGGAGTGGTGTTCCTCAGCCCCAAGGGCCTGTTGGTCCTGCGGCAGGAGGCCCAGACTGTCCAGCCTCAGACCCGGAGCGCGGCTGAGCTGTGGTGTGGACGGCTGACCCCGGACTCGGGCCCTGGTCCTGGGGTGTCATGGAGGTTGGCTGGGGTCCGCCGAGGGCCTGGTGTTCCTGTGTGGTGTGGAGTGGTAACAGTGTGGGGAGGAGTTGTCCCTGGGCGGGAGCATCAGTCAGTGTGCAGACACCTGGGGGGCTCTGCACAACTCGGGGGGCCTGCAGCCCGGAGGCATCAATCCAGTTCTGCTGGGTGGGGGATGGGCTGTGTTCTGGCGCACTGAGTGGGGAGGGCTGGGCTGTCCTGCCCCATAGGTGCTTCCCATCTTGGGTCTGAGGCTGGTGGGCGAAGGGATATGGCCAGAGTTCTGAGATGGGCTCTAAATTAGTTGTCAGAGTTTGAGAAGGAGGAGCTTTTACATAAAAATGGACATTTCCATCTTTCTTCGGAGAAGCCCCTGGACCCCCTGCTCCCAGGGGAGCAAATACCAGGGCCTGTTAGAGCTGGGGGCCGTGCTGGGAGGGCTCTTGCCAATTGCTCCGCCTCGGGGCTGGCCTGCCCAAGTGGCCTGTGGCTTCCTCTCCAGGTCCAGGCTCCTGTCCAGTGCCCAGAGTGTCAGAGGCCTACATGCCTCTGCAGAGGAGGCCGAGGGTACCTGCTCATGTACCCGGTGGCTGGTGTACCTGTGGAGGTCACAGGCAGTCAAGCTCTTACCTGGTGAGGGCAGGAGCCTCCGCATGTGGGTGGTGGGCACGCCTGCAGTGGGGTGGTGGGGTAGCTGGGCCTTGGAGTCCCTGTTGTGCTCAGCTCTGGGCTGCTCCTCTCTCCACCTGATGTTAGCACTGGGAACCCGAAGCTGCACATTCACAGGGAGGTGAGAATGGTCGCTAATGTCCTCCGGCTGACTCGGCCTGGGGCCAAAGCAGGTCCCCGGGAGAAGGGGGGCCAGTGCAGAGTGGAGGGGTCGCCTCCAGCTGCGCTCCGACGCCCTTCCCTCGCCCTGCCTGCAGCCTCTGTGCCCCCTGGACCTTCAGCACAGTCTGCAGTCAGGTAGACATGACTCAGGCTCCCGGCAGGTCCTGTGGACCAGCCCCCGGGTCCTGCCCCGCCCTGCCGCCCGCTCACGTCTTTCTCCAGTTGTCAGGAATCAGTCTCCCTGGGGGGCCATTCTAGGAGCCCCTCCCCGCGGCTGATGGCACCCTCCCACCCCCAGAGAACAGGGGTGCCTTGGGCCCTGCCCTGGGCGGGCTGGCTGCTCCCCGCCTCCCCTGGCTGGGCACGTCCCTTTTCCCCTTCCTCTCTGGCTCCGTGGTCTCTCTGCTGGTGGGCTTGTTCCTTCAAAGGACTGGTCTCAGCCAGCTGCAGCTGCCCCAGCACGATGCCACAGGCCCGGCGGTGTAAACGCAGACACTTAGGGCCCACAGTGTGGAGGCTGAAAGTCCAAGGTCAAGGAGCCAGTGGTGGTGGTGGTCTGTTGAGGACCCACTTCCTGGTGTGGAGGTGGCTGACTTCTCTGTCCACGTGGTGCAGAGAGGACCCGCAGAGGGTGTCTTCGCTTGCCCCTTCAGATTAGGGACCCACCCTTAGGATCTCATTCAACCTTACTGCCTCCCCAGAGCTCCCTCTCCACATAGTCATTGGGGTCAGGGTGTCACTGGGAGTTTGGGGGGATTCGGTTCAGTCCACAGCTCCAGGCTCCTCTGGGCAAGCCTCTGTCTGGCCGCTGTGTCCCCGTTTCTAGCTGGGCAGCCAGTGCTCACTGACCCTGCAGGAGCTTGAGACCCGGTTGGAGTGCATGGAGCCCCCCTCAGTCCCCAGGGCACGACGCAGTGATGTGAGCCGTCATCTCTGAGCCACGGGGCCAGGCCTTCGGGCAGTGGCGAGGCTCTGGGCTGGGCCTGCTCCGGCCAGTGTGTGGGGGCTGTGTCTGCCGCAGCCAGCCTGCGGGCCGGGGCTGCCGTGGCAGGAGCATGCCGGCCTGATCTTCCACGGCTGGTGTGTGGGCCATGGAGGCTGTGGCAGGCCTGTAGGCCATGGCTGGTGTGTGGGCCACGTTTGCTGTGGGCCCCTCCCCAGCACCTGCTGTCTCAGGCCCTGGTTCTTGGAGTGCAGCGTGGGAGGAGGGGAGGCCTCCTGCGTGGGCAGGAAGTCAGAGTTCCTTCTTCCCATAATCAATCCCTGGGTGTGGTGGTCCCCTGGGGTGCGGTCTGAGGCTGACAGGCCCGTGCTACACAAGGAGAGGCAGCGTGAGAGACCCAAAGCAGGGTGGGCCAGGCTGCCACTAGCGGTCCGCCAGCCCTGCCCTGACCGCAGTCCGGAGCTGGACCCCACACCATCTCCAGTGAGGGGCTCCTGGGAGGGAGACGGCCCCTCCCAGGGTGGCGCCTGCACTCCCGTGCTTCTCTGGGCTGAGCCTGGGAGCGTGGGCAGCGTGCTGCAGGCCTGGTCCCAAAGCCCTGCGATCTTTCTCCAGAGCTGGGAGGAAGGAGAAAGTAGGCATTTCGAGCTCCTGGGACATGAAGAGCCGAATAAATGACTCTTTTGTTAGGTTTTCTATGTGCTGGCTGCTGCTCTAACACAATAATCCTGTAATCATCCTGAGCTAGATGCTGTTATTAACACCCCCCATAAAAAAATTAAGCATTTTATGTTGAGCTAATTGTAGATTTGGAATATTCAGAGTGGTGAGTGGCAGCATGCAGTGAAAGGGGCCCAGCAGGCACAGAACAGCCACCCAGGCCCTGCTGCCCTCTCTCAGCCACGCCAGCTCCCTCCAGCCCCACCTCAACCCTGACCGCCAGAAATCCTTTCTCCAGTTCCATAATTTTGTTATTTTGAGAATATTACTCGAATGGAATCATACCTTTGGGGCTGGCATTTTTTACTCAAGGCAGTTCCTTGATTGAATCAGATTGCTGCCTGTCTCCATGGTTTGCCTCTCCGCAACTGAGCAGGATCTGCCCTGTGTGGCTGTACTGGCCTAACTCTTCACCTGTCGAAGGACACCTGCGTTGTTCCAGGTTTTGAAATACTAGGAACAAAGGTGCTGCATACATTCACATGCCAGTTTCCGTGTGAATGTGTCTTCCTTTCTCTGGGATGAATGTCCGGAAATGCAGTGACTGGGCTGTTCTGCATATTTAGTTTTTTAAGGAACTATCAGACTTACTCAGACTGGCAGTAGCATTTTACATCTTTTACATTCCCAGCAGCAATTGATGAATGATATAGTTTCTCTGCATCCTCCCCAGCACTGGGTGTTGTCACTATTTTTTTATTTTAGCTACTTTGATAGATCAGCAGTGTTACATCACTGTGGTTTCAGTTTGCCTCCCCTAGTGGCCAGTGATGTCAGACACCTTCTCATGTGCCTTTTCGCCATCTGTAGAGCCATGTTGGTGAAATGGCTCTTCGTAAATTCTGCCCATTTTAAATTAGAGTGTTTAATACTAGTCAGTTATCAGATATGTGGCTTGCAAATATTTTCTCCCAATCAGTAGTTTATTTTTTTTGTCCTCATAAGAGGGTCTTGTGTAGAGCAAAATTAAAAAAAAAAATTTTTTTTGGAGCCTAATACTTCATCTTTAATTGTAGTATGTTTGCTCTTGAACATATTCCCTAATGTTAACAACTTATGTAACCATAATGCAGTATCAAAACCAGGATATTAGTATTTTTTTTGGTATCATTAATATACAATTACATGAGCAACACTGTGGGTACTAGATGCCCCCATTATCAGGTACCCCCACATACCCCGTTACAGTCACTGTCCATCAGCATAGTAAGATGCTGTAGAGTCACTACTTGTCTTCTCTGTGCTATACTGCCTTCCCCGTGCCCCCCTGCTACATTATGAGTGCTAATAGTAATGCCCCTTATTCCCCTTATCCCTCCCTCCCCACCCATCCTCCCCAGTCCCTTTCCTTTTGGCAACTGTTAGTCCATTCTTGGGTTCTGTGGTTCTGCTGCTGTTTTGTTCCTTCAGTTCTTTCTTTGTTCTTATTCTCCACAGATGAGTGAAATCATTTGGTACTTGTCTTTCTCTGCTTGGCTTATTTCACTGAACATAATACCCTCTAGCTCCATCCATGTTGTTGCAAATGGTAGGATCTGTTTTCTTCTTATGGCTGAGTAGTATTCCATTGTGTATATGTACCACATCTTCTTTATCCATTCATCTACTGGTGGACACTTAGGTTGCTTCCATTTCTTGGCTATTGTAAATAGTGCTGCGATAAACATAGGGGTGCATCTGTCTTTTTCAAACTGGGCTGCTGCATTCTTAGGGTAAATTCCTACGAGTGGAGTTTCCAGGTCAAATGGTATTTCTATTTTCAGTTTTTTGAGGCACCTCCATACTGCTTTCCACAATGGTTGAACTAGCTTACATTCCCACCAGCAGTGTAGGAGGGTTCCCCTTTCTCCGCATCCTCGCTGGCATTTGTTGTTCCTATTGTTTTCTATGTTAGCCATCCTAACTGGCGTGAGGTGATAATCTCATTGTGGTTCAGGATATTAGTATTTTATCAGTTCCCCCAGTGTCTTTTGTCTGTTCCAGGATTCAGCCTTGGATCCCACACTGTGTGCAGTTGTTGTTTCTGTGACAGTTCCTCTTTCCTGCCTCCTCTGTTACGATCTTGACCCGTTTACCGAGTACTGGTAAGTTATTTTGCAGAATGCCTCTCAGTGAGGGTTTGTCAGTGTTTGCTCATGATGAGATCGAGGTTACATATTCTGGGCAGATCAACCAGGGAAGTGACGTGTCCTCAGTGCATTGTGTTAGTCGGCACATCATGTTAGTGTATTTTACTGCTGGTGATGAGAACTTTGATTATTTGATTAAGGTTGTGTCTCCTGGATTTCTTCTCTGCAAAGTTACTATTTTCCATATTTGTATTGGATAAATATCTTGGGGAAGACACTTTGAGACTTCACTAACATTCTGTTTCTCCTCAAACTTTCACTCGCTCATTTTAGCATCCTTAAGCAGAGGCTTCCTGGAGCTGTTGTCATTTTGATGTTTGCCTGGTGGTGATCATATATTTCTGCAAAAGTTTTAAATTTTAACGAAGTCCAGTTTATCCGTTTTTCCATTTCTGGATTGGGCTTGTGGATTTAAGTCTAAGAATGCTTTGCCAGCCCAAGATCATAAAGGCTTTCTCTTTATGCTTTTCTCCTAAAAATTCTATAATTTTACATGTAAATCCATTCTGATAAAATCTGTGGCCCATTTTAAGTTAATTTTTGCATCAGGTGTGAGTTTGAGGTTGAAATTCTTTTTTCTTTTTTTCTTCCTGCCTGTGGGCACCCTGCTGCTCCAGCACCACCTGTTGAAGAGGCCGTATCACCTCCACTGAATTGCTTTGCACCTCTGTCAGAAATCAGCGAGGCATGTTTGCATGGGTCTGTTTAGGTTCTCCCTTCTGTCCTCTTCACCTGTGTGCTTGACCCTCCACAGCTCCCTACTGTCCTGATTACTGTGGTTGTAAGTCTTGGAATCAGGTGGATTGATTCCTCCAACTTTACTAGTATTTGATTTTTTTCCAAATTATCTCAGCTATTCTAGTTTCTTTGCTTTCATATACATTTTGGAATAATCTTGTCAGTATATACACAACATCTTCAGAGGAACTGTACAAAAACTGTATGTTAATTTGGAGAGAGTCTGTGTCTTTACTCTATTGAGCCTTCCAATCTGTGAACATGGTATGTCTCTCAATTTATATAGATCTTACTTGATTTCTTTCATCAGCATTTTGTAGTTTTCAGGACTCAAGTCCTATGCATGTTTTGTTAGATTTATGTCTACGTTTTTCTTTTCTTTTTGCATAAGAGTAAATGGTATTGTAGTTTTAACTTTGGTGTCTCATGTTCATTGCTATATAGAGAGGAACAATAGATTTTTGTATGTATCTTTAATCCTGCAATCTTGCTGAACTCGCTCATTCGTTCTGGGAGATTTTTTCCTTTTTTTAAAGATTCTTTGGAATTTTCTAAGGACAAATAAGTCATTTCCAAATAGGCACAGTGTTCTTTCTTTCTAATCTTTTGTATGTCTTTTTTTTCTCTTTTCTTGCCTTATTGCACTGGCTACAAATAGGACTATATTGAAAGAGAGTAGACGTCCTTGCCTTGTTCCCAGTCTTGGGAGGAAAGAATTCAGACTTTTGCACTGAGCACTGTGTGAGCTGTGGGCTTTTGCAGACAGATGCTCTTTATCAAGTGGAGTCAGTTCCTCTCTGATCACATTTTTCTGAGAGTTTGCCATGACTCATTTGTCTTGAGTCAGTGTCAGGTTTCACCAAATGCTCTTTTTGCATTGATATGGTCACATGACTTTTACTTCCTTAGCCTGTTAATTACAGTGATTGATTTTTGAAAGTTGAACCTGCCTTACATCCCTGGAATAAACATGGTCATGATATATAATTCTTTTTTATATATTGCTGAATTCTATTTGCCAATATTTTGTTAAGGCTTTTTACATCTATATTTGTGATGGGTTATTGGTCTGTAATTTTGTTTTGTTTTTTGTTACTATCTTTATCTGGTTTGACATTAGGATAGTATAAACTTCATAAAATGAATTTGGACGTGTTCCCCTCCGCATTCTATTTTTTGGAAGTAATTGTATAAAAATGGTTTGAATTTTTCTTTAAATGTTAGCAGAATTCTTCAGTGAGTTCAGTTGGGTCTGGAGATATTTCCTTTGGGAGTTTAAAAATCATGAATTCAATTTCCTTAATACTAATAGGGGCATTCAAATGATCTATTCCATATTGGATGAGTTGCAGTAGTTCGTGTTTTTTTGAGGAAGTGGTCCACTTAGTTTAGGGTCTGTAGTGGTATCTCATTTCATTCCTTATGTTGGTAGTTTGTTCCTCTCTCTCTCTGAGTTAGTCTTACTAGAAGTTTGTCAATTTCATTGATCCTTTCAAAAAACCAGCTCTTAGTCTCACTGACTTTTTTCTTTCTCCTTTTCTCAGTTTCAGTTATTTATGCAGTTACAGTATTATTTCCTGCATTCTGTTTGTTTTGGGCTTGTTTTACTTTTTCTCAGTTCTTGTGATAAGAACTTAGGTTAGTGATTTGAGACATTTCTTCTTTTCTAATGTGTGTATATAGTGCATAAATTTGCCTCTCAGCACTGCTTTAGCTGTGTCCCACACATTTGAATATGTTATACTTTTAGTTTAATTCCGTTCCGTGTATTTTTAGGTTTTTCTGTAGACTTCTCCTTTGACATACTCATTGTTCAGAGATGTGTCGCTCAGTCCCCATGTATTTGGAGATTTCCCGTGTGTTTCCGTCACTGATTCTAGTTTGATTCCATTGTGGCCAGAGAACACACCATGTGTGGTTTTGATTATGTAATTTTGCTAAGGTTTATTTTTGGTCCAGGATGTGGTCTGTCTTCCTAGATGTTCCATGGGCATTTGGAAAGGTCACGCTCCCTCCTGCTGTGTGGACTGTTCTGTAAATGTGGACCAGACCTCGCCTATGGGAGGTGCTCTGAAGTTCTCCTGCACCCTGGCTGATTCCTGGCTGGTTGTCATGCCGGCTGCTGGGAATGCTGAGCCTCCGACTGGCCCGCCTTCGCCCCGGTCTCCCCACAGCACATCAGTCCTGCTCACACATCCTGCAACTCTGCCATTGGGTGGATGTGAGTCAGCTCTGCTGCGTCTTCCTCATAGATTTTACTTTGATATGTTCCTCTGTGTCTCTGGTAGTTTTATTTGCTCTTTGCTCTGAAGTCTCTTATCCTGTGACTATGCTCACTCCAGCTTTTTAAAATATTTGCATGATATGTCTTTTTCTACCTTTTTACTTTTAGCTTGCCTATATTATTATATTTGAAATCAGTGTCTATAAGAGAGCATATAGTTGGGTCATGTCTGTTAATCCGTTATGCCAGTTCTGTCTTTTATTTGGTTTATTTAGGCCCTTTCCATATATTTAATTACTGATGTGTTAGGTCTTAAGTCTACTATATTATTTTTTGTTTCTATTTGATCTACTTTTTATTTCTCTGATTTCTTTTTCCTGCCTTACTGTGGGTTACTTGAACATATTTTACAACTCCATTTTATCTATTTTTGAGTGTTGCTCTAAGTATTGCATTATACATTATAAAGCTTACCCAGTATATTGGTGTCATTTTACCAGTTCAAGTGAAGTACAGAAATTCTATGGTTCATTGCCCTCCCCCATTTATAATTATCTTAAATATTTATAAATGTAAAAACACATTTATAATATACTTGTCTTAAATTCTCTACATGTATTCAGAGCTGCATCAGAGTGTGTTGCAATTTTCACTTGAATCATTAAACATAATTTAGAAAAGGCAGAGAGAGGGGAAATTGTATTTACCCATATTTTTCTTCTTTCCTTTGTTCTTCTTTCCTTTTTTCCCATCATGTCATTTGTGTTTAGAGAACTCATTTTAGTCCTTGTTTTTAGGGTAGGTCTTCTGGTGACAAATTCTCTTAGCATTTCTTTACCTGAGAATGTCCTGCTTTCTCCTTCATTCCTGAAAGGTGTTTTGGTGTCTGGGTTGAAACTCGATTTCTTTCAGCACCTGAAGATTTTCTGTCACTTCCTTCTGGCCTCCGTGGTTCATGATGGAAAATCAGCATCCTTTGCATTGTTTTCCCTTAGGTAAGGTGGTGTGCTTCTCTGCCTACTTTCAAGGTTACGTATACGTATCTCCACTTTTATTATGAAAGTTCTCAGAGAATAGCTGGATAGTAAAATGAAAAAGTATATATGTTCCACCTAGGTTTAATAAATGTTAATTTTGAAATCTCTTTTCTTCCTGTATTACATGTTTTGCTGAGCCGTATGGAAGTTGTAGGTATTTATGACGCTTTATGCCTTATAGTCCAAGAAAAAGGCCTCTGCTCTGGCCTACACAACCACAGTCACATCATCATACCTAAGAAAGGAATCCCCTTATCATCTGATTCATTCCATTTTCTGTCCAGTTGTCACAGTCAAGATTTTTCTCTGTTTCTCGTGTTCAGAAGTCTGTGGTTTATCTTGTGGCTATCTTTGTATTTCTCCTGTTTGGGATTTACTCAGCTTCTGAAATCCATAGGTTTAAGCCTTTTGTCAATGGGAAGTTTTCTAATACTATTATCTCAGTGTTGGAAGGAATTGATTATCTTTTTTCATTTAGTTGGAGATAGTCCTGGTTTTTAACTGAAACCTGGACATTTCCACATTTTCTGAGACTGTATCTTATTTAAACCTGTTTTAGCTGCAACTCTGATCCTATGCTAGGGGGCGGGGCCAGAAGTCCGGCAGGGCTTCTCATAAGAACAGGGACGAGGCAACACCCCCACTTCAGTGACTGGAAACTGAGAGGCCCAGAAATTTGTCTAAGGTCTCGTGGGAGCGGATTCCACTGGGCTGAGCCAGAGTCTGAGCTCCTAGCCGTGTGCTCCCCTGGCCCTCAGGAGATGCAGCAGTGAAATTAACCCTCAAAGGCTGGGTCTGATGGCAGTGGCCTGGAGGCATCTCCTGGGCTTCCATGGCTGCTCTAAGTGCCCCAGGTCATGGTGACCTCACTGGTCACAGCTTTGCTGCACTTGACCAGGGTAGGAGGCCTCTTCTGAGCTGCATGGCCCAGACCCTGTGTCTGCCTGGGGGCCACCCTCTCCTGGTGCAGTTGGGGAGTAGCATGGGTCACCCACTGTGCCCCAGAGGAGTGGGGCCTGGAACCCTTGCTGTCTACTCTGAGGGGTCCCTGCTTGTCCTTTAGTCCTACTTGGATGGGTCAGATGGACACATGTGGCTGGACTCTGCCTTAATCAGGGACTGTGACACTTCTGTTGTGTGTGAAGCTGACCTTAGTGTGTGTCACCGTGTGGGGCACAGGGCCCCAGGTAGCGTCCCAGCTCCGCCTCTGCTGGACTGTCAGCCTGGACACTTGGGTGTACTCTCTGAACCTCAGTCTCTTCCTCTGTGAGACAGAAGGAATGGTGCTGACCTCATACAGCCCGTGCAGTTTTGTTTGGATGAGATGTAGATACTGTTACTGCCAGGTGTGTTTTGGTGTTGGAGACCCACACACACCAGGCCTGGCCCTTTGTCAGCCCTGCCCATGGCTGCCTGGGTCTGGAGCAGGCTTGGGGTCTCCAGTGCAGGGGAGGTGGGCCTGTGCTTCCTCCTCAGCCCATGGTGGGGGTGGGATGAGGCTGAGGCATCTTTGGCCGAGACCCACAGGCTGTCTCCATGGCAACTGCCAGCAGCCTCCTGGGCAAGGACCAGCTCCTGGAAAGTCAGTGACAAAGCAGTTCTTGGAGATGGTGCCGCCTCTGACACGCATCTGCCAGCTCAGTGCCAAGTCTCCCCGGGTGCAGGGCTGTGGGTCTGACTGGCAGGGCACCACCCTGCTGGTCCTGGCCTGGAGGCCTGTTTGCCTGCCAGCGTGACCAGGGGCTGTGCCGCTGTGGGTGCCTCTGCTGGCTGTGTACTCCCAGCCCCGCGGAGCCTGGGTCCCCCAGGCGGCAGCAGTCGGAGCCCTGAGGATGCCGGTGCCGGCCTCCCTGCACTGAGCGCTGGCATGCCGATGTGGCCAGGCACGTTGTCTGGACGTTAGCCCATGGCAGTCTCGTCCCCCACCCTGCAGCCTCCTCATCGCAGATGAGGGCCCAGATGCTCAGACCGGCACTGCCTCCTCCCAAGCCCAGCAGCCAAGAGATGCAGACTCAGACATGAGTCCTGACCACTGGCCCAGGGTGTGGCTCTGGCATCTCGGGTGCTCGTGCCGGAGTGGAGAGGGCACCCCCAGCCCCCTGGCCTGGGCAGGGCCTTAGTTCCCCGGAAGGGCTGAGCGGCCCCTCTGAAATGCCTCCTGCCTTGGGCCCCAGCTGGCGTCGGGCATGCTCAGCTCAGGGGGCCTGGAGTCAGGGCCACTGCTGCTGCCATCTCAGTGTCTCTGGGCAGGTGGGGTGGGCACGTGCACTCCAGACCCTTCTTGCTGACTTAAGGTTTGGCGTTTTTGAGAGTCAGAGGGACGCCTGTAGCTGTGCTGGGCCACAGCCACAGAGTAAGGCAGGTGGGGACGAGGCCCTAGTCTCTGCTGCCGTTGCTGGGCTTGATGGACGGGCCTCAGAGAGGCTGGCTTGGCTACGGGAGGGCAGAGGACACCCCTTGCCCACTGTAAAGTGGGGTGACTGCCCCCTCCCAGTCCAAGCGGAGGGTCCTGCAAGCTCTGCTTGTACCCGGTGGGCAGGGACCCCCTCAGGCTGTCGTCTGGAGCTTCGCCGCCGTGGTCCTGATGGCTGCCCCCAGAGAGTCCCAGGGCACGTGCCAGTGGGCTTGGGGTCCCGGGCTGCCCGAGGTCTGGTCTCCCCTCTGAGGGCCTGGGGCAAGGCAGGGTGACCACGTGATGCACAGAGTTAGGGTCAGGGTTGCAGGACAGTTGGGCTCCTCTGGCCCTGCCGCCTCCTCACAGACAGATGACAGCTGTGAGCCCCTGCTCACCTCTGGCAGCTGCTGGCCTCAGAAGTGGGTGAAGGGTGGCGGTGCCTGGACACTGGCTCTGGCTGTGAGGTACGCCTGTCACTCCCGCACAGACTGCTGTTGGAAGGCAGGTGACCTCCTAGCCTGCACTTAGGATGTGCAGCTACGGAGGCCCTGGGGACCCGAGTCTGGGGCAGCCAGGTCCCTGGTTTAGGGCACGGGGCCAGGCCAAGCTGCAGCTGTGCGGTCTCTTCCTCCTCCACTCTGAGCGGCTGGGGGCTCCCCTGCCTCCAGGCTGCCCGTGCAGGGGTGGAGCTCCCTGGGAGGCTGGCTGCTGCGTCTGTGGCTCCTGTTGTTCATTTGGGGTGTGGAGTGCCTGAGCCCATGCCAGGCACCCGTGTGTCTGTGCCATGTGTGGTGGGTCCCCATGACCACGGCCACGTCTTCACACCTTTCTGCTCCATGTGCATGGGTGACCTGGGCCGAGGGGTTGGGTTGACAGTAGTCATGGGCTGGAGGTGTTCGTGCTCTGAGGCCAAGTGCCTGCATATTTTACATAATTATAATTTACATAAAGACTTGTATTTTACCTTTTTCTTTGTATAGCTGTATAGCAGCATATTGAGGTAAAGTTCACATGCCATAATATTCATTCTTTAATAGAACAATTCAGTGGTTTTTAGTACATTCATAGAATTGTGCAAACATTCCTACACCTGATTTTAGAGCATTTCCATCACCCTCAGAAGAAAGCCCACGGCCCTCAGCACTCACTGGCCTCCCCACCCTTAGCCCCGGCAACCACTGGTCTACTTTCTGTCTCTTCTGGACATTCATATAAATGCCATCATGCGCCACGTGGCCCTCTGTGTCTGGCTGTCCCACTTACATAATGTTTTCAGGCTTCCTCCATGTCTTATGCATGCCAGTTTATGTTTTTCTTTTAACTTTATGTCACAAACACATTCGGTTCTATGAGTTGTTATTACAGTTGACCCTTGAATGTCATGGGTTTGAAGTGCATGGGTCCACTTATATGCAGGTTTTTTCCAATAAATGTATTGGAATTTTTTTTTTGAGATTTTTTGATCGACAGCCTGAGGGGGTCCCTGCCCACCGGGTACACGCAGAGCTCGCAGGACCCTCCACTTGGACTGGGAGGGGGCAGTCACCCTGCTTTACAGTGGGTGAGGGGCATTGTCTGCCCTCTCTGAGCCAACCCAGTTTGAAAAATTTTCTTGTCACTACCTTACTTTATTGTAAGAATGCAGTATATAATACATATAACTCACAAAACATATTAATTAAATGTTCATGTAATTGGCAAGGCTTCTAGTCAATGCTAGGCTGTTAGTTTTAGGCTAATAGCCAAGTTTTCGGGGGTCAGAGGCTACACATGGGCTTTCAGCTGCGTGGAGGTCAGCTTTTCAAGTGCCGCGTTGTCGAGGGTCGGCTGTGTCTGTGGCGACCCCGGGGCTCTGTCACTGTAGGGCCCCTCTTGCTGAGCACAGAGGCGGCCCTGAGCCAGAACACCTGGCCCTGCTAAACGCTTCGCTTCGATCAGAGCCTTTGTCGCCTGTGTGCTTGGAGACGCGCTGCACCCTCAGTCCGGCCAGGTGCAGCCTGTGTGTGCCTGTGCGGCGTGTCTGGGTCCCCACCTTCTGCTTCATCTTCGGTCCGTCTCTGGTGCCGCTCACTGGATGCTGAGGGGAGGCGCGTCACTGGCTTCTGTTAGGGCGCTTGGCTGAGGCGTGAGCGCTGCGAGCACAGGTGAGCACAGGTGAGCAGCGCCGGCAGCCGTGAGACCCTTTACCCGCCCCCGGCCTCCCTCTTCCGGAGAGCCGGCCTCAGGACCTGTCCCCTGCGCTGCCTCCCTTCTGCTCGAGCGCGCGTTCCCGGGAAGCCTTGGCCGAGCCCGGCTGAGTGCGCTGCTGACGCTCCTGCGTGTGGAGCGCAAGGGACCAGGTCGGTGACAGTTCTGTTTGGGGTTATTAATCGTAGTTCTGTGATGCTTATCTTTGTAATTTCTTGATTTGTGTTATTTCGATGGGAATTCTGGAGAGGACTGGTTAAGTGTTTGAGCATATCATGGCATTTGTTTTGCCACATTGTTTTCCAAATGGAATGTATTAGCTACATTCCCACCAGTTCTACTCAAACAGTTAGTGTAACGTCGACTCTGCCGCCTCCGGATGCTGTGTTTCCAAAGCTCCTGTAAGTCGTGGGGCGCGGAGCTCCCACTGCGGATATGCTCGGGCGCCCTCACCCATTACTAACTTGTGTTCTCACGGCGTCCGTCGGCTCTTCGCCTTTTGGTTTTGGGAGCTTCGGTGCTGCCAGACGCATACTTGCACCAGGCAGCATGCTGGTTGTGGTGCTGGGGGGCAGAGGAGGCCGGCCCTGCAGGGGAGGCGGGCCTGAGGTCCAGGCCCCCAGCACCTGCCCCCCTCCCAGGCTGATGCTGCTGCCCAGTTTCCCAGCACTTTTCCAGAGCCTGAGGCCTTGGGGATAGTAGGGACCCCAGAAACATTTGCTGGATAGAGAGTGTGCTGCGATTGCCCTTTTGTTATTGCTCCTAATGTAGCACCTTTAATTGAAGCACCTCAAAGTTATTTTGTCTTGTAATTTTTAATTTCAGTGGAAGGTAAACATTTTTCTTTTCTCTGTAAGTGAAAAATACTGATTTTCTCACTGTAGCATGCTCCTGTGGGGAAGAACAGACCTGCTGCCCTGAGGTAGCACTGGCCAGATCTTGGACTGTTGCCTTCCAAGCCTTTTCTAGGTGGAGGTCTTTAAAATGCCCAGTTGGTGTCCTACTCCGTGTTTGTTGAGGGCGTCCTGCTTCCGTCACAAGCAGGCTCCGTGGCACGGCTGCAGGCTCGCACAGGACGTGAGGCCCTCCCTCTGAGCGTCCCCACGCCCGGGTGCGCTCTGCACGGTTCTCCTGCCAGCTCGACGGATTCGGTCCTTCCACTGTTGTTGAGCACGTAGGTCGTCTGCAGTTCTGCTTGTATAAACAAAGCCAAAAGCTCACTTACGTCTTGCCACACCTCTGATTATTTCCATGGGCAAATCCCTAGAAGTTGGACGGTGGTTTACTTCCTCTGTAAGTCATGCTTAAAAGCCCTTCACTTTCCCCTCATTCAGTGACCCCTCCTTCATCACATGTTTGCGCATTTCCGTGTTCCACTTCGCGCCTGTCTGGGGGCCTTTCTCCTTTTGCAGCCTAGTTGCTGAGTTCAAAGCCACGTTTTAATGTCTCATGAAACAAGACCTTCACACTTTGCTCTTCTTTCCTGAACTTTATTTTCTTTGCTTGTTTCGTTCTCTGGATAAATTTTGAGATCATTTTGCTGAAGCCCAAAGAATTCCTTTGAGATATTGTTCCAGTTGTTGAGAATCTTTAAACTGATTTGTGGAGAACCAAGCTTTAAAAGCATGTTTTGTCTGTCTGTCCAGGTATGTGGTGTATATCTTAACATTTACTCAAAGCTCTCCACTTTTTCTAGTAAGATTTTGTGGTTTTCTTTTTAGAGGTCACTCGCATTTTTAAAGTTATTCTTAAGCAGTTTGCATTTATTGGTGCCATTGTGACCGAGGTGCTTGTTTCATGATCTAATTCTAACCAGCCTTACTTGGCGTTGCTTTGTGCTCTTGCCCTGCTGTGGGCCTGCGTGTCGGGAGGTCGCTTCCGGGGGACCGTGCAGCTCTCTTTGCCGAAGGTGGCCTTCCACCTGAGTTCTGATTCTGCTGCAGCCCGGATTTCTCAGTGCTGGTGCACCTGCAGGGGGCTTTTCCACGCCTGTTTTTCACCCTCCCGTTGCCCTTGGTCTCACTGGTCGTGCTTTTCTTTGAAGGCCCCCTCGCTACGGCAGGGCAGTATTCAAGCTGATGCTGTTGGCTTGTGGGCATCAGAACCTCCCACGGGCCTGACAGGCCTGGCGCCAGGCCCACTCTCCAGGTCTGGGTGGGGCCTGCGGCTCACTCCCCGCTGAGGTCCCAGCTGCCGGTCCTGGGCCCGCACTTGGAGGAAACCTGCTGTTGACCACATTCTTGGGAGTTTTATCATTGTCTTCCGGGAATAATAACTGTATCTATTCCTTTCCTTATCTTACATTCTGTTATGCTAACCAGAACTCTTGAAGTAAAATTAACTGATAACTCTGGTGGTGATTCTTATTTTATTATCTGATGTTAAAGGAAATCCTCCCTGATAAATGTAGGTTTGTTGATATTCCTGAGAGTGGATTTTGTGCCTACAAAAGATTACTCAGTTTTTAGTTTCTAAAAACCAACATTGAATTTATTAAAGTTACAAATCCCAAAATACAGTTATTTAATTTTTAGATTCAGTGAGTTTTTAGACTCAGCATGAAGAATGGAGCTTGAAGGTGTCGTGTTAAGTGAGGTAAGTCAGCCAGGGAAAGACAAATACAGTATTTACATGTGAAATGTAAAAACAAACAAAAAATACCAAACTCATAGAAACAGAGATGAGATTTGTAGTTACCAGAGGTATGGGTGGGGGAGGGGACTGGGGGAAGGTGGCGAGGGGTGAACCTCCAGGTATGAGGTAGGTGCGTCGCGGGATGTCAGGTGCGGCACCCAGACTGGCACTGCCGTGTGGTCGCAGGAAGCGGCTCTCGGCCCAAGGAGACTCTCACCTGTGAGGTGACGGGTTATCTAGACCCACTGTGGTAATGATTTCACGGTAAATGCGAACTAAAGCATCATGCTCTACACCTCTAACTTACAAGTGACGCATGTCAATTATTTCTCAAAACTGGAAAACCTTAAAATTTTTTTTAACAGATTCAGCTTATGAAAGATTATATTCACGCACTTAGCAATTTTTAGCAATCACTTTCAAGGTGATTCTAAGAAGTGTTTTATTTCATTTCATAAACTTAGTTCATGGCAAACATTTAAAATTTCATTTATAAATTCACTTATATAACAGGACCTTCCCGGGTAGTTAAATATTGTATATCCAGTAAATTAAAGTGTAAATATGGCAAGTCATAAATTTGCTTAAATGTTACAATACTTTTTACAGACTTTATAAGTTTTCAGCTTACAATCAAAAGTCTAAATCATTTTATCCATTACATTAAAAAAATTGGAAGCACAGGGCTAATGTGATACTAAAAGCAGCCACACTTAGCATGTGTGTTCTGGTAAGTTCCTTTGATCGTAACTCAAAAATGCCGATACAGAAAGTTTGATTTTCATAAACATTTCTGTATTTAATTCAAAGTCTTCCTGGCGGTCAAACATGCCGATCCACCAGGGTACCTGTCACCTCAGAGCAGAGAGAACGGAGACTCCCTCCCATCCTGGCTGGGCTGCCCTCTCGGAGAGCGCGCCCCAGTGAGGACGGGGACCCAATTCGGTCCTGAGACACCGACTGCAGGCAGCGTCTCCCCCGCCAGACACGGGCTCGCAGAGCCCTGGCAGCTGTCCTGCTGTCGTTTACTCCACAGGGTGGCTTATAGCCTTCAGGTAGATTTTGTGTTTTGATGGTTTTTAAGACTGTAGATACCTTCTTGCCTGGGTCTAACTCCTTTCAGTCCGTGCGGAAACAAAAGCTTGTTTCCTTCTCCGCAGGACCACAGCAGCTCCGCCACGTCAAAGAGGGCTTCTGTGTCTGTGTCCTTTTCTGTGTCTGTGTCCTTGCTGGCCATTGGCTAATTCTGAGGTTGCTTTACGGACATTTCAGGGTTTATTTGTGAGTGTCCTGATGCCTGGTAGGCAGAAAACTGTAAGGCGAGGGAAGAAACTGTGTTCCCCGCTGCATAGTTTGTCTCTTCTGGGGGTATTTACCAGCTTTACAACTGCCCTTCAGAGCCTGCGTCGTTTGCATCTTAGACTGCTGACAGCATGCCCGTGTGTTGTTACCATGCGTGTTCCATCCCTTGCATTACACTGCAAATTGGCAGTTAGCTTTGGAGATGCCTCTTGGAGAAAACTTTACAGATGGGGTTGAAGTCTCTTGAATACAATCCCTTGTTCAAGTTCTCTTCTCTTACCTTCTGGTGGCAACAACTGCCCTGATCTGTGTCCATTATTCCTGTGCATGTGTGTGCGGGGTATTCCGACTTTACTCTGTTCCATAAATAACATACAGTGTTGTCAGGTGGTTTTAGTTGTGTGTGTGCTTCTACACACAGTGAGCAATTACTTTGTGACTTGCCTTGTTTCCCCTGAGCATTTTAAATATTTTCCATGTTAATATGTATAGGTTTATTTAATTTTACATGATTATCTGTGTTTTACTGCAGAATAATGTTCCTTGTGTACATGTCCCACACTGAGATTCTCCTCCCCGCCGTGATGAGCAGGGCTTCTCTGTGTGTCACTGTCATGAACTGCCGCTACGGCGTGCTGCTGTGAGCGAGCCTGCGTGTATTTCTGCAGGTGTCTGTGTGACATGTTTAGAATGGGTTTAGAAGTGGTTTTCCTGAGTCACAGGGCTCATTTTTTTAAATTTCAGAAGGCACCAAATGCTCTCTGAAAGGATTCTACAATTTTTTCTCCCCCTGGCAGAGCTGTTGGTTGATTCCTGCCTTTAATGCTGTTTGCTAACCTGAGGATGTGAAATGGTATCTCTTGGTTAATTAGTTTGAATTTTCCTGGTCGCCAGTGATTTTGAGCATCTGTTTTTCTATTTTGTAATTTGCTGGTTTTTCTGATAGGTTTTTTTGTATTTTTCACTCTTTATAGGTTCTAGAAATCAATTCCGTGTCAATTATATTCATTACAAATACATTTTCCTTTGAATTTTCTCTGTAGTATCTTTTGTGGTATAGTTTAGATTTTATTGTAGTCAAATTTATCATTCTGTTACTTTATGGTTGTCTTCTTTACAAACCCTTTCCTGTCATAAAGCTGTCCTCTTGTTTTCTTGGTCCCCCCCCCCCCCAGATTTTAAAGTTTGCTTTCTGCACTTAACTGCCTTTTTATTTTCCAATTTTTAAAATTGTGGGAAAATCCATATAACATAAAATTTACCATCTTAATCATTTTTAAGCGAATGGTTCAGTGGCACTAAGAACATTCCTAACGTCAGGCTGCCGTCACCAGCACCCATCTCCGTAGCTCGTCATCTTGCAGACCTGAGTCTGTCCCCATCAAACACTGACTTCCCGTCTTGTCCTCCCTCAGTCCCGGCCAGCTACTGTTCCGCTGCGTGTCTCTACAGTCCTGACTGTTCCAAGTACCCCAGCTAAGTGGGACCCCACAGTGTTCGTCTCTGGCCGGCTGGTCTCGCCGAGCACCGCACCCTCCAGGTGCTTCCGTGTTGCGGCAGCTGGTAGAATCTCCTTCCCTCTGAAGGCTGAGTGATATCCCACTGTGTGGAAGTCATGATTTGCTTCTCCGCCCGCCTGCAGGGAGTCGGGTTCCTTCCATGTTTTAGCTGTTGTGAGCGATGCTGCTATGAAAGCAGGTGTACAAATGCCTCTCGAAGGCCCTGCTTTCAGTTCTTCAGAATATAGACCTAGAAGCGGAACTGCTGGATCATATGGTGATTCTCTGTCCAGCTTTTTGAGGATCTGCTGCACTGTTTTCCAGGGCAGCTGCACCACTTTATATCCCCGCCAACATCTTCCCCAATTCTTGTTGTTTTCATTGTTTTCCTTTTTTTTTTCTGACAGTAGCATGGATCCTAGCGGGGTGGGTTGGCATCTTATTGCAGCTTTGATCTGTGTTTCTCTAATGGTTAGTGGTGCTGAGGTACTTGCTGGCCATTAGTATGTCTTTTGGAGAAATACCCATCAAGTCCCCTGCCTGTTTTTTTTTTTTTTTCTTTAATAATTATTTTTTATTGAAGGGTAGTTGACACACAGTATTACATTACATGAGTTTCAAGTGTACAACACAGTGGTAGAACATTTATATACATAATTCTAGGTTCCAGCTATCACCCTACCAGGCTGTTACAATATCTTGACTATATTCCTTATGCTATACATTACATCCCGGTTACTAATTTATTTTACCATTGGAAGTCTGTCCTTTTTTTTTTTTTTTTTTTTTTTGTGAGGGCATCTCTCATATTTATTGATCAAATGGTTGTTAACGACAATAAAATTCTGTATAGGGGAGTCAATGCTCAATGCACAATCATTATTCCACCCCAAGCCTAATTTTTGTCAGTCTCCAATCTTCTGAGGCATAACAAACAAGTTTTTACATGTAGAACAAATTCTTACATAATGAATAAGTTACATAGTGAACAGTACAAGGGCAGTCATCACAGAAACTTTCGGTTTTGCTCATGCATTATGAACTATAAACAGTCAGTTCAAATATGAATACTCATTTGGTTTTTATACTTGATTTATATGTGGATACCACATTTCTCTCTTTATTATTATTATTTTTAATAAAATGCTGGAGTGGTAGGTAGATACAAGATAAAGGTAGAAAACATAGTTTAGTGTTGTAAGAGAGCACATGTAGATGATCAGGTGTGTGCCTGTAGACTATGTGTTAATCCAAGCTAGACCAGGGCAATAAAACATCCACGTATGCAGAAGATTTCTCTCAGAATGGGGGGGTGAGGTTCTAAGCCTCACCTCTGTTGATCCCCAATTTCTCACCTGATGGCCCCCCTGCGACTGTGCCTGTCTTAGGTTGTTCCTCCCTTGAGGAATCTTACCCGTCTCTGGCTAACCAGTCATCTTCCGGGGCCATACAGGGAAATGTGAAGTTGGTAAGTGAGAGAGAAGCCTTATTGTTTGAAAAAGTTAGCTTTTTACTTCTTTGCATATTTATGCCCTGTGGCTTCTATGCCCAGCATTTGTCTTGAGGTATCTTTACCACTTGGAAGAATTATGATACTCGGTAAATTTGATATGAGGCACGAATTCTATTTAAGGGTTGTAATTAGGAAGGAAGAAGAAAAGCTATAGAAGTAGCAGGCGGAAGAAAACATGGGAAGATTGATTATTTCTTTGATATATCTTCTTGTAGAGTAACTTCAGCATGTATAGGTTTTAAGCTACTACTTAAATTGCACACACACATTAACATAATAGGAGTATAGTTACATAACCAAAGCATATCTGTAATTACCAGCCATCTGCAGTGAAACCAAGAAAACCAGTTAGGCACCTTAGGCATTTGTGAAAACTTATCTATGATATGGTGGATATTGTCCAAATGAACTTGAACAGTCTGAGAGAAATCAGACAAATTAAAACAACCCATTCCTGGGGACTGTTCACATGCCATATGTTCTTTTAACAATAAATAGTTTGTAGTTGTAAGACTTTGGAGCGCTACAATTTGCACTTCTCCAAATTCTTGGTTGAGTTCCAACAGTATAGATCCAGTCCAATTTTGTTGTTTTACTGTATACACAGGCCAGCTTAGATATCTCCTTCCTCATTCCCATGGCAGGTCCAGGAACTGGTGGGATGAGTGCATCTACAGCTGTAGCAGTGCGTGGATCTTTGTTGGGGTTTTTTGATGATCATCTTCTGGCATGAGTCTTCCAGAGGGTGCAGATGTTGGAAGTTCTTTTTCATATCGTATCTTAGTTCATTTTCGGGGTAGCCCAATTAGGCTTTGATCCTCTGTATAAACACAAACAGACCCTTTGCCTACACTTTTATATGCCCTTTATACCCTTGTGTAGAACTCGTTGGAGGTTACCACACAGGAACTGCCCTTTTTTTTTTTTTTTTTTTTTTTTTTGCTATCACTAATCTACACTTACATGACGAATATTATGTTTACTAGGCTCTCCCCTATAACAGGTCTCCCCTATAAACCCCTTTACAGTCACTGTCCATCAGCATAGCAAAATGTTGTAGAATCACTACTTGCCTTCTCTGTGTTGTACAGCCCTCCCTTTTCTCCTACCCCCCCATGCATGCTAATCTTAATACCCCCCTACTTCTCCCCCCCTTATCCCTCCCTACCCACCCATCCTCCCCAGTCCCTTTCCCTTTGGTACCTGTTAGTCCATTCTTGAGTTCTGTGATTCTGCTGCTGTTTTGTTCCTTCAGTTTTTCCTTTGTTCTTATATTCCACAGATAAGTGAAATCATTTGGTATTTCTCTTTCTCCGCTTGGCTTGTTTCACTGAGCATAATACCCTCCAGCTCCATCCATGTTGCTGCAAATGATTGGATTTGCCCTTTTCTTATAGCTGAGTAGTATTCCATTGTGTATATGTACCACATCTTCTTTATCCATTCATCTATTGATGGACATTTAGGTTGCTTCCAATTCTTGGCTATTGTAAATAGTGCTGCAATAAACATAGGGGTGCATCTGTCTTTCTCAAACTTGATTGCTGCATTCTTAGGGTAAATTCCTAGGAGTGGAATTCCTGGGTCAAATGGTAAGTCTGTTTTGAGCATTTTGATGTACCTCCATACTGCTTTCCACAATGGTTGAACTAACTTACATTCCCACCAGCAGTGTAGGAGGGTTCCCCTTTCTCCACAGCCTCGCCAACATTTGTTGTTGTTTGTCTTTTGGATGGCAGCCATCCTTACTGGTGTGAGGTGATACCTCATTGTAGTTTTAATTTGCATTTCTCTGATAATTAGCGATGTGGAGCATCTTTTCATGTGTCTGTTGGCCATCTGTATTTCTTTTTTGGAGAACTGTCTGTTCAGTTCCTCTGCCCATTTTTTAATTGGGTTATTTGTTTTTTGTTTGTTGAGGCGTGAGAGCTCCTTATATATTCTGTACGTCAAGCCTTTATCGGATGTGTCATTTTCAAATATATTCTCCCATACTGTAGGGATCCTTCTTGTTCTATTGATGGTGTCTTTTGCTGTACAGAAGCTTTTCAGCTTAATATAGTCCCACTTACTCATTTTTGCTGTTGTTTTCCTTGCCCGGGGAGATATGTTCAAGAAGAGGTCACTCATGTTTATGTCTAAGAGGTTTTCGCCTATGTTTTCTTCCAGGAGTTTAATGGTTTCATGGCTTACATTCAGGTCTTTGATCCATTTTGAGTTTACTTTTGTATATGGGGTTAGACAATGGTCCAGTTTCATTCTCCTACATGTAGCTGTCCAGTTTTGCCAGCACCACCTGTTGAAGAGACTGTCATTTCGCCATTGTATGTCCATGGCTCCTTTATCAAATATTAATTGACCATATATGTCTGGGTTAATGTCTGGATTCTCTAGTCTGTTCCATTGGTCTGTGGCTCTGCTCTTGTGCCAGTACCAAATTGTCTTGATTACTATGGCTTTATAGTAGAGCTTGAAGTTGGGGAGTGAGATCCCCCCTACTTTATTCTTCTTTCTCAGGATTGCTTTGGCTATTCGGGGTCTTTGGTGTTTCCATATGAATTTTTGAATTATTTGTTCCAGTTCATTGAAGAATGTTGCTGGTAGTTTCATAGGGATTGCATCAAATCTGTATATTGCTTTGGGCAGGATGGCCATTTTAACGATATTAATTCTTCCTAGCCACGAGCATGGGATGAGTTTCCATCTGTTAGTGTCCCCTTTAATTTCTCTTAAGAGTGACTTGTAGTTTTCAGAGTATAAGTCTTTCACTTCTTTGGTTAGGTTTATTCCTAGGTATTTTATTTTTTTTGATGCAATTGTGAATGGAGTTGTTTTCCTGATTTCTCTCTCTGTTGGTTCATTGTTAGTATATAGGAAAGCCACAGATTTCTGTGTGTTGATTTTGTATCGTGCAACTTTGCTGTATTCCGATATCAGTTCTAGTAGTTTTGGGGTGGAGTCTTTAGGGTTTTTTATGTACAGTATCATGTCATCTGCAAATAGTGACAGTTTAACTTCTTCTTTACCAATCTGGATTCCTTGTATTTCTTTGTTTTGTCTGATTGCCGTGGCTAGGACCTCCAGTACTATGTTAAATAACAGTGGAGAGAGTGGGCATCCCTGTCTAGTTCCCGATCTCAGAGGAAATGCTTTCAGCTTCTCGCTGTTCAATATAATGTTGGCTGTGGGTTTATCATAGATGGCCTTTATTATGTTGAGGTACTTGCCCTCTATTCCCATTTTGCTGAGAGTTTTTAACATGAATGGATGTTGAACTTTGTCAAATGCTTTTTCAGCATCTATTGAGATGATCATGTGGTTTTTGTCTTTCTTTTTGTTGATGTGGTGGATGATGTTGATGGACTTTCGAATGTTGTACCATCCTTGCATCCCTGGAATGAATCCCACTTGGTCATGGTGTATGATCCTTTTGATGTATTTTTGAATTCGGTTTGCTAATATTTTGTTGAGTATTTTTGCATCTACGTTCATCAGGGATATTGGTCTGTAGTTTTCTTTTTTGGTGGGGTCTTTGCCTGGTTTTGGTATTAGGGTGATGTTAGCTTCATAGAATGAGTTTGGGAGTATCCCCTCCTCCTCTATTTTTTGGAAGACTTTAAGGAGAATGGGTATTATGTCTTCCCTGTATGTCTGATAAAATTCCGAGGTAAATCCATCTGGCCCGGGGGTTTTGTTCTTTGGTAGTTTTTTGATTACCTCTTCAATTTCGTTGCTGGTAATTGGTCTGTTTAGATTTTCTGTTTCTTCCTGGGTCAATCTTGGAAGGTTATATTTTTCTAGGAAGTTGTCCATTTCTCCTAGGTTTCCCAGCTTGTTAGCATATAGGTTTTCATAGTATTCTCCAATAATTCTTTGCATTTCCGTGGGGTCCGTCGTGATTTTTCCTTTCTCGTTTCTGATACTGTTGATTTGTGTTGACTCTCTTTTCTTCTTAATAAGTCTGGCTAGAGGCTTATCGATTTTGTTTATTTTCTCGAAGAACCAGCTCTTGGTTTCATTGATTTTTGCTATTGTTTTATTCTTCTCAATTTTATTTATTTCTTCTCTGATCTTTATTATGTCCCTCCTTCTGCTGACCTTAGGCCTCATCTGTTCTTCTTTTTCCAATTTCGATAATTGTGACATTAGACCATTCATTTGGGATTGCTCTTCCTTTTTTAAATATGCTTGGATTGCTATATACTTTCCTCTTAAGACTGCTTTTGCTGTGTCCCACAGAAGTTGGGGCTTAGTGTTGTTGTTGTCATTTGTTTCCATATATTGCTGGATCTCCATTTTGATTTGGTCATTGATCCATTGATTATTTAGGAGCGTGTTGTTAAGCCTCCATGTGTTCGTGAGCCTCTTTGCTTTCTTTGTACAGTTTATTTCTAGTTTTATGCCTTTGTGGTCTGAAAAGTTGGTTGGTAGGATTTCAATCTTTTGGAATTTTCTGAGGCTCTTTTTGTGGCCTAGTATGTGGTCTATTCTGGAGAATGTTCCATGTGCACTTGAGAAGAATGTATATCCCGCTGCTGTTGGATGTAGAGTTCTATAGATGTCTATTAGGTCCATCTGCTCTAGTGTGTTGTTCAGTGCTTCCGTGTCCTTACTTATTTTCTGCCCAGTGGATCTATCCTTTGGGGTGAGTGGTGTGTTGAAGTCTCCTAGAATGAATGCATTGCAGTCTATATCCCCCTTTAGTTCTGTTAGTATTTGTTTCACATATGCTGGTGCTCCTGTGTTGGGTGCATATATATTTAGAATGGTTATATCCTCTTGTTTGACTGAGCCCTTTATCATTATGTAGTGTCCTTCTTTATCTCTTGTTACTTTCTTTGTTTTGAAGTCTATTTTGTCTGATATTAGTACTGCAACCCCTGCTTTCTTCTCACTGTTGTTTGCTTGAAATATGTTTTTCCATCCCTTGACTTTTAGTCTGTACATGTCTTTGCGTTTAAGGTGAGTTTCTTGTAAGCAGCATATAGATGGGTCTTGCTTTTTTATCCATTCTGTTACTCTGTGTCTTTTGATTGGTGCATTCAACCCATTAACATTTAGGGTGACTATTGAAAGATATGTACTTATTGCCATTGCAGGCTTTAGATTCGTGGTTACCAAAGGTTCAAGGTTAGCCTCTTTAGTATCTTACTGCCTAACTTAGCTCGCTTATTGAGCTGTTATATACACTGTCTGGAGATTCTTTTCTTCTCTCCCTTCTTGTTCCTCCTCCTCGATTCTTTATATATTGGGTGTTTTGTGCTGTGTTCCTTCTAGGAGTGCTCCCATCTAGAGCAGTCCCTGTAAGATGTCCTGTAGAGGTGGTTTGTGGGAAGCAAATTCCCTCAGCTTTTGTTTGTCTGGGAATTGTTTAATCCCACCGTCATATTTGAATGATAGTCGTGCTGGATACAGTATCCTTGGTTCAAGGCCCTTCTGTTTCATTGTATTAAATATATCATGCCATTCTCTTCTGGCCTGTAGGGTTTCTGTTGAGAAATCTGACGTTAGCCTGATGGGTTTCCCTTTATAGGTGACCTTTTTCTCTCTAGCTGCCTTTAACACTCTTTCCTTGTCCTTGATCTTTGCCATTTTAATTATTATGTGTCTTGGTGTTGCCCTTCTTGGATCCTTTCTTTTGGGGGTTCTGTGTATTTCCGTGGTCTGTTTGATTACTTCCTCCCCCAGTGTGGGGAAGTTTTCAGCAATTATTTCTTCTAAGATACTTTCCATCTCTTTGCCTCTCTCTTCTTCTTCTCGGACCCCTATAATACGGATATTGCTCCTTTTAGATTGGTCACACAGTTCTCTTAATATTGTTTCATTCCTGGAGATCCTTTTGTCTCTCTCTATGTCAGCTTCCATGCGTTCCTGTTCTCTGATTTCAATTCCATCAATGGCCTCTTGCATTCTATCCATTCTGCTTATAAACCCTTCCAGAGTTTGTTTCATTTCTGCGATCTCCTTTCTGGCATCTGTGATCTCTTTCCGGACTTCATCCCATTTTTCTTGCGTATTTCTCTGCATCTCTGTCAGCATGTTTATGATTCTTATTTTGAATTCTTTGTCAGGAAGACTGGTTAGGTCTGTCTCCTTCTCTGGTGTTGTCTCTGTGATCTTTGTCTGCCTGTAGCTTTGCCTTTTCATGGTGATAGGAATAGTCTGCAGAACTGGGACGAGTGACGGCTGGAAGGACTTCCTTTCTTGTTGGTTTGTGGCCCTCCTCTCCTGGGAGAACAGCGGCCTCTAGTGGCTTGTGCTGCGCAGCTGCGCGCAGACAGGGTTTCTGCTTCCTGCCCGGCTGCTATGGAGTTAATCTCCGCTGTTGCTGTGGGCGTGGCCTGGCTCTGGCAGCTACTCCAAAATGGTGGAGTCGCGTTGGAGCAGGAGCTGCTGGGAGGCTATTTATCTCCGTAAGGGGCCTCCCTGCTCCCTGCAGCCCAGGGGTTAGGGTGCCCAGAGGTCCCGGATTCCCTACCTCTGGATTAAGTGGCCCGCCCTGCCCCTTTAAGACTTCCAAAAAGCACCCGCCAAAACAAAACAACGACCACAAAAAAAAACAAGAAAAAAAATTTTTTTAATTAAAAAATAAAAAAAATTTTTATTAAAAAAAAAAAAGGTGGTCGTTCGTTTTTCTTTATTCTCCGGTGCCAGCCTCAGGCCTCTGCTCACCGGTCTTTCTGCCCTGTTTCCCTAATATTGGGGTCCCTGTCCCTTTAAGACTTCCAAACAGCGCTCGCCAAAACAAAGCAGCAAAAAAGCAAAAAAAAAAAAAAAAAAATGGTGGCGCGCTTTTCTTATGTCCTCTGTCGCCCAGCCTCCAGTGCCTGCTCACTGTTCTTGCTGCCCTGTTTTCCCAGTATCGAGGGCCCTGCACTCTGGCCCGGATGGCTGGGGCTGGGTGTTCGGCAGTCCTGGGCTCCGTCTCCCTCCGGCTCTGCCTGCTCTTCTCCCGCCGGGAGCTGGGGGGAGGGGCGCTCGGCTCCCGCGGGGCCGGGGCTTGTATCTCACCCCCTTCGCGAGGCGCTGGGTTCTCTCAGGTGTGGATGTGGTCTGGATATTGTCCTGTGTCCTCTGGTCTTTATTCTAGGAAGGGTTGTCTTTGTTATATTTTCATAGATATATGTTGTTTTGGGAGGAGATTTCCGCTGCTCTACTCACGCCGCCATTTTCCGCCCCCTCCCCTGCCTGTTTTAAAATTGTTTTTTTTTGTTGTTGTTGTTGAGTTGTAGATCTTTATTTTTCTGGATATTAATCCCTTATTAGATATATGATTTGTGAATATTTTCTCCCATTCTGTAGCTTATCTTTTCACTCTTTTGATATAGTGTCCTTTGATGGACAAAGTTTTAATTTTTGATGAAATCCAATTTATATATATTTTCTTTTGTTGCCCATGCTTTTAGTGTCATATCCAATAAACTACTGCCAAAATCCAATGTCATGAAGATTTTCCCCTATATTTTTTTTCTCAGAGTTTTATAGCTTAAGGTCTTAAATTTAGATTTTTGATCCACTGAGTTACTTTTTGTATATGGCATAAGGGTCCAACTCAATTTTCTGCATGTGGGTATCCAGTTTTCTCAGCACAATTTGGTGAAAAGACTCCTTTTCCCATTGAATGGTCTTAGCATGCTTGTTGAAAATCAGTTGACTGTATGTATGTAAGAGGATTTGTTTCTGGGCTATTACTCTGTTCTTTTGGTCTACATATCTATCCTGATACTAGCACCACATTGTTTTGATTGCTGAAGCTTTGTAGTAAGGTTTGAAATCAGGAAATGTGAGTCCTCGAATTTTGTTCTTTTTCAAAATTGTTCAGGGTCTGTTGAGATTCCATATGCATTTTGGGAGGAATTTTTCTACTTCTGCAAAAAATGGAATATTAAGTTTTCCAGTTCATGAACATGAGATACGTTTCTGGTTGGTGTTCTGTAATTTCCTTCAGCAGTGTTTTGTAGTTTTCAGTGTATAAGTCCTTTGCCTTCTTGGTTGATTTTATTCCTAAGTATTTTATTTGTTTGAGGCTACTGTAAATGGATTTTTTTAAATTTTGTTTTTTTGATTGTTTATTGCAACTTTACAAAGGTACAACTTACTTTCTGTGTTGACTTTATATCCTGAAACTGCTGAATTCATTAGTTCTGGTAGGTGCTGGTTGATTTTCTAGAAATACAGGGTTTACTTACATATAAGATCTACCAAGATTTTTATTGGAATTGTGCAAATAGACAAATTTGGGAAAAAGGGACATCTAATGAATGTTGAATTGTCTCATCTATTAATATGTTTCATCTGTATTATCCCTTTGTTTTTCAAAAATGTTTTGTGAGTTTTATCAAGATATTGTACTTTTTAAATCGAATTTATTCCTAGGTACTTTATAGATTTTGTTGTTATTACAAACAATAGTTTTATAATAGCTTTATTGAAATATGATTCATACACCATAAAATTCACCCTTTTAAAGGATACGATTCAGTGATGTTTAGCACTGTGATAGAGCTGTGCAGCTGTCACCACTATTTACCTTTAGGACAGTTCATCATCCCGGAAAGGAGTCCATGCCCATTAGAACAGTATCCTTTGAAATTGTATTTCTAATTGTAAATGAAAACAACTTATTTTTGTATATTTATTTGGTTGTCCATATCCTTGCTGAACCTCCTAATTAGTTCTAATTTCTAATAGTTTATATGTATATGCTTTTGGGTTTTCTATGTAGAAAGCATATTATCTGTGAATAAGACAGTTTGTTTTCTCCTTTCTGATCTTTATATAGTTTCTTGTCCCGCTGCCTCGGCTAGGCCCTCCATGGTTTACTTGTATTGTCCCTGAATTTAAAGAGAAATGCTCCTAATGGCTTTTAGTAGATGCCTATTACAGTTTAAGGAACTTTCCTTCTATTCCTAGTTCTTTTTATCTGAGTGATATTGAAATTTTGTCAGATCATTTTCCTGAAATTCTGACATGATCATATGGTTTCTATTTTGAGTTTTAATGTGGTGGATTTCATTAATAGTTATTCTGCTATTAAACTATTCTTATGTTCCTGTAAGAACTCAACTGGTCATTATATAGTCTTAAAATATGTACCTTTGAATTTGATTTACTCTCATATTTAAGATTTTTGTTCATAGTTGAGATTTGGGCACAAATCTTCTCATTCTTTTCCAGTTTGGTATCTGAGTAGGGGAGATTTTCTTGTATTTTTCTTCTCTGTAACAATTTGTATGACATAGGAATTACCTGTTCTCTGAATGTTTGTAGACTCTCTTGTAAAATTGTCTGGGTCTGATGTTCTTGCAGGGGAAACCTGAATCCAGATTCCTTTTTATAAGTAGGTTTAGTAGGCAGACTTCTAAGGTGACCCCCAGGATTCCTGCCACCTGTCTGCATGCCTGTCCGGTCATCACCCTTGGGGTGTAGGAAGGACCTGTGCATATGATGAGATGCTTAGGGTTAGTTTACTAGCTTGAGTTAACTAGAAAGGACTGACCTAATCAGGTGACCCCTTTAGAGGGACTGAGCCCTTTCTCAAGTTAGAGAGTTTGGTACCATGAGAGGAACTGTTGAGGGGCCAGGTGGTGAGGACCTGAGAGAGGCTTCTAGGAGCCCAGAGAAGTCCCCAGCTTGGCAGCAGGGCGACAGGGCTCCATTCCCACTGCAGGGAGATCGTTTCTGCAGACTAGCTGACGGTGCTGGGAGGCATCACTTTCCCTGGTTTGGCCTCCCCATGAGGAGGCAGCTGACTGATACCTCAATTTCAGCCAGTGACACCCTACGCAGAGAACCTCGCCGTGATACGCCCTGACTTCAGACCTACAGTACTGTGAGCTGATAAATGGTTGCGCTTTCAAGTCACTAAATTTGTGGTAAAATTTTATACAGTAATAGAAAATGAAAACAATAGTTCATGGTTTATTCAGGTTTTCTGCTTCAGTCACTTTTGGTAACTTGCACTTTGAGGAGATATATCCATTTCATCAAAGCTTTAACATTTATTGGCATAAAATTGTTAATAATATTCTCTTGTGATTCTAAAAATCTCTCCTGTGTTGGGATCATGTTCCTGGTGTGTGTGTATGTTTAGGTGCACACATGTGTGTACACGAAGCATACACATACGTATGAGTATACATCAGTGCATGCATGCACATACTATATGTGTGTATCTCTGTGTGCGTGTATGTATGTCTGTATGTGTATACTCCTTTTCTTGCCAGAAGTTTGTTCGTTTTATTAAACTTTCAAATATTTAGTTTTCTATTATTTCTCTTTTATTTCTATTTTAACCATGCCTATTCTTGTTAGTTCTGCTTTTCTACTTTCTCTAAATTTCTGACGCTCTTTTTTAAGATTCTTGGGACATATCAATGCTTGGTTTACTTATTTTTAATCTTTTAAACACAAAATCATTTAAGTCTATAAATTCTCCTAAAGCATCACTTTAACTGAATCCCACACATTTTGATATGTAGTATTTTCATTTGATGAGTTTTCAATATTTGGTAATTTCTATTTTTACTTCTTTAAGGGTTGTTTAGTTGTGCATTTTGAGGGTTACCATACATGTGAGTTTTCTTTTAAAATGTGTTTTTATGGTTGTATCTTCATTTAATTACATTAATTTAAATATAGAAGTGCAGTGATACTTTTTACTAATTCTTGGAAATTTGATGAGGCTTGTTTTGTGATGTAGGCTATTAGCAATTTTCAAGGATATTATTGTGTGTTCAAAAATGTATATTCTCTATTTGTTAAGAGCAGATTTTGATAGGTAAATATAAGATGAAGATACAGAAAATTAGAATTATATAGGTCAAGGCTGATAATTTTTACTTTTGTCTAGCCTTACTAAATTTTAGTGTTTAGTCTTTCAGCTTCTGATAAGGGCTTTGTTAGAATCTTCTGTGGTAGAGAATTAAAAATTTTTTTTCTTCTGCTTTGAGTTTATGAGGTTGGGTGCATAAAAATGAATGATTATTGTACTTCGTGGTGAAATTTTCCTTTTAATATTATTCATTATTCTCTCTTTAGCCCTAGTATTGCTTTTTGCCTTAAATTCTGTTTTGTCCTTAGTAGTATTACACCAACTTTTTAATAATTTTCGTTTAGTATATCCTTTAAAAAATCTGTTATTTTCAAGATTTCTGTATTTTTTCAGATTTTTTTTTAAAGTAACATACAGTTTGACTTAAAAAAAACCCCAATCTAATAATGTAAGCTTTTATAGGAAACTAAAAGTCATTTGTTTTTCCTGTGATCACATATATTTGGACTTAAATCTAATATCTTAGTTTGTGCTTTCGCTTTATGTCCTGTCTTTGGCATTTTGGGGGATCTTTTTTCCGACCACTGTAGCTTGACAACAGGTCCTCTATAACTTGTCACCCACACACCTTTTCCCCTCTGCTGGTTTTGGAATAGATTGTATTTTCTGTCCATTTACCTGATGTCCTTAGCATTTCAAACGTGTATTTGTAACTACACACTGTCTCACAGAGGTCTGCAAACTACTGGCCATCTGATGGGCAACTGTGTTTATAAATAAAGTTTTATTGGAACACAGCCTTATCTGTTCATTTGCACATAGTCTGTGGCCCCTTTCATGCCACGGTGGCAGAGCTGAGTGGCTGTGACAGAGACCTTACAACTCACAGACCCTAAATGTTTACCCACTGGCCCTTTACGGGTATTTGCCATCGCTGGTCTAACACTGTGAAGAGTGAGCAAGCCTGTCATGTGAGCAGCTACACATGGAACAACCGCCTCTGTAAATACCTTTATTATTGCCTAGATTGTTAGTGTTACATGTAGAAAGTAAATGCAAAAAATAATGAAGAATTAGGTACCATTAAAACCAGTCTGACTAAATGTAACTTTCTGTGCCCACCATATTCTTGTGTACTGTGCATCCCCTTTGGGTTCACTCCATAGGATTTTACTGGGGAACCGGGGCGATGGCTTATTATTTTTTTTTTTTAGATAATTATTTTTTATTGAAGGGTAGTTGACGCACAGTATTACATTACATTAGTTTCAAGTGTACAACACAGTGATAAAACATTTATATACATAATTCTAGGTTCCAGCTATCGCCCTACCAAGCTGTTACAATATCTTGACTATATTCCTTACGCTATACATTACATCCCGGTTACTTATTTATTTTACCATTGGAACTCTGTCCTTTTTTTTTTTTTTTTTTTTTTTTTTTTGTGAGGGCATCTCTCATATTTATTGATCAAATGGTTGTTAACGACAATAAAATTCCGTATAGGGGAGTCAGTGCTCAATGCACAATCATTAATCCACCCCAAGCCTAATTTTCGTCAGTCTCCAATCTTCTGAGGCATAATAAACAAGTTCTTACATGGAGAACAAATTCTTACATAGTGAATAAGTTACATAGTGAACAGTACAAGGGCAGCCATCACAGAAACTTTCGGTTTTGCTCATGCATTATGAACTCTAAACAGTCAGTTCAAATATGAATACTCATTTGGTTTTTATACTTGATTTATATGTGGATACCACATTTCTCTCTTTATTATTATTATTTTTAATAAATGCTGGAGTGGTAGGTAGATACAAGATAAAGGTAGAAAACATAGTTTAGTGTTGTAAGAGAGCAAATGTAGATGATCAGGTGTGTGCCTGTAGACTATGTGTTAATCCAAGCTAGACAAGGGCAATAAAACATCCACGGATGCAGAAGATTTCTCTCAGAACAGGGGGGGTGAGGTTCTAAGCCTCACCTCTGTTGATCCCCAATTTCTCACCTGATGGCCCCCCTGCGACTGCCTGTCTTAGGTTGTTCCTCCCTTGAGGAATCTTACCCGTCTCTGGCTAACCAGTCCTCTTCTGGGGCCATACAGGGAAATGTAAAGTTGGTAAGTGAGAGAGAAGCCTTATTGTTTGAAATGGTTAGCTTTTTATTTCTTTGCATGGTTATGCCCTGTAGCTTCTATGCCCAGCATTTGTCTTGAGGTATCTTTACCACTTGGAAGAATTATGATACTCGGTAAATTTGATATGAGGCACGAATTCTATTTAAGGGTTGTAATTAGGAAGGAAGAAGAAAAGCTATAGAAGTAGCAGGCGGCAGAAAACCTGGGAAGATTGATTATTTCTTTGACATCTTCTTGTACAGTAACTTCAGCATGTATAGGTTTTAGGCTACTACTTAAATTGCACACACACATTAACATAATAGGAGTATAGTTACATAACCAAAGCATATCTGTAATTACCAGCCATCTCCAGTGAAACCAAGAAAACCAGTTAGGCACCTTAGGCATTTGTGAAAACTTATCTATGATATGGTGGATATTGTCCAACTGAACTTGAACAGTCTGAGAGAAATCAGACAAATTAAAACAACCCATTCCTGGGGACTGTTCACATCCCTTATGTTCTTTTAACAGTAAATAGTCTGTAGTTGAAAGATTTTGGAGCGCTACAATTTGCACTTCTCCTAATTCTTGGTTGAGTTCCAACAGTATAGATCCAGTCAAATTTGTTGTTTTACTGTATGCACAGGCCAGCTTAGATATCTCCTTCATTCCCATGGCAAGTCCAGGAACTGGTGGGATGAGTGCATCTACAGCTGTAGCAGTGCGTGGATCTTTGTTGGGGTTTTTTGATGATCATCTTCTGGCATGAGTCTTCCAGAGAGTGCTGATGTTGGAAGTTCTCTTTCATATCGTATCCTAGTTCATTTTCGGGGTAGCCCAATTAGGCTTTGATCCTCTGTATAAACTCAAACAGACCCTTTGCCTACACTTTTATATGCCCTTTATACCCTTGTGTAGAAATCATTGGAGGTTACCACACAGGAACTGCCCTTTTTTTTTGTTTTGTTTTGTTTCGTTTTGTTTTTGGTATCACTAATCTACACTTACATGACGAATATTATGTTTACTAGGCTCTCCCCTATACCAGGTCTCCCCTATAAACCCCTTTACAGTCACTGTCCATCAGCATAGCAAAATGTTGTAGAATCACTACTTGCCTTCTCTGTGTTGTACAGCCCTCCCTTTTCTCCTACCCCCCCATGCATGCTAATCTTAATACCCCCCTACTTCTCCCACCCTTATCCCTCCCTACCCACCCATCCTCCCCAGTCCCTTTCCCTTTGGTACCTGTTAGTCCATTCTTGAGTTCTGTGATTCTGCTGCTGTTTTGTTCCTTCAGTTTTTCCTTTGTTCTTATATTCCACAGATAAGTGAAATCATTTGGTATTTCTCTTTCTCCGCTTGGCTTGTTTCACTGAGCATAATACCCTCCAGCTCCATTCATGTTGCTGCAAATGGTAGGATTTGCCCTTTTCTTATGGCTGAGTAGTATTCCATTGTGTATATGTACCACATCTTCTTTATCCATTCATCTATCGATGGACATTTAGGTTGCTTCCAATTCTTGGCTATTGTAAATAGTGCTGTGATAAACATAGGGGTGCACTGATCTTTCTCATACTTGATTGCTGCATTCTTAGGGTAAATTCCTAGGAGTGCAATTCCTGGGTCAAATGGTAGGTCTGTTTTGAGCATTTTGATGTACCTCCATACTGCTTTCCACAATGGTTGAACTAACTTACATTCCCACCAGCAGTGTAGGAGGGTTCCCCTTTCTCCACAGCCTCGCCAACATTTGTTGTTGTTTGTCTTTTGGATGGCAGCCATCCTTACTGGTGTGAGGTGATACCTCATTGTAGTTTTAATTTGCATTTCTCTGATAATTAGCGATGTGGAGCATCTTTTCATGTGTCTGTTGGCCATCTGTATTTCTTTTTTGGAGAACTGTCTGTTCAGTTCCTCTGCCCATTTTTTAATTGGGTTATTTGGTTTTTGTTTGTTGAGGCGTGTGAGCTCTTTATATATTCTGTACGTCAAGCCTTTATCGGATGTGTCATTTTCAAATATATTCTCCCATACTGTAGGGATCCTTTTTGTTCTATTGATGGTGTCTTTTGCTGTACAGAAGCTTTTCAGCTTAATATAGTCCCACTTACTCATTTTTGCTGTTGTTTTCCTTGCCTGGGGAGATATGTTCAAGAAGAGGTCACTCATGTTTATGTCTAAGAGGTTTTTGCCTATGTTTTCTTCCAAGAGTTTAATGGTTTCATGACTTACATTCAGGTCTTTGATCCATTTTGAGTTTACTTTTGTATATGGGGTTAGACAATGGTCCAGTTTCATTCTCCTACATGTAGCTGTCCAGTTTTGCCAGCACCACCTGTTGAAGAGACTGTCATTTCGCCATTGTATGTCCATGGCTCCTTTATCAAATATTAATTGACCATATATGTCTGGGTTAATGTCTGGATTCTCTAGTCTGTTCCATTGGTCTGTGGCTCTGCTCTTGTGCCAGTACCAAATTGTCTTGATTACTATGGCTTTATAGTAGAGCTTGAAGTTGGGGAGTGAGATCCCCCCTACTTTATTCTTCTTTCTCAGGATTGCTTTGGCTATTCGGGGTCTTTGGTGTTTCCATATGAATTTTTGAATTATTTGTTCCAGTTCATTGAAGAATGTTGCTGGTAGTTTCATAGGGATTGCATCAAATCTGTATATTGCTTTGGGCAGGATGGCCATTTTGACGATATTAATTCTTCCTAGCCACGAGCATGGGATGAGTTTCCATCTGTTAGTGTCCCCTTTAATTTCTCTTAAGAGTGACTTGTAGTTTCAGGGTATAGGTCTTTCACTTCTTTGGTTAGGTTTATTCCTAGGTATTTTATTTTTTTTGATGCAATTGTGAATGGAGTTGTTTTCCTGATTTCTCTTTCTGTTGGTTCATTGTTAGTATATAGGAAAGCCACAGAATTCTGTGTGTTGATTTTGTATCCTGCAACTTTGCTGTATTCTGATATCAGTTCTAGTAGTTTTGGGGTGGAGTCTTTAGGGTTTTTTATGTACAGTATCATGTCATCTGCAAATAGTGACAGTTTAACTTCTTCTTTACCAATCTGGATTCCTTGTATTTCTTTGTTTTGTCTGATTGCCGTGGCCAGGACCTCCAGTACTATGTTAAATAACAGTGGGGAGAGTGGGCATCCCTGTCTAGTTCCCGATCTCAGAGGAAATGCTTTCAGCTTCTCGCTGTTCAATATAATGTTGGCTGTGTGTTTATCATATATGGCCTTTATTATGTTGAGGTACTTGCCCTCTATTCCCATTTTGCTGAGAGTTTTTATCATGAATGGATGTTGAACTTTGTCAAATGCTTTTTCAGCATCTATGGAGATGATCATGTCGTTTTTGTCTTTCTTTTTGTTGATGTGGTGGATGATGTTGATGGACTTTCGAATGTTGTACCATCCTTGCATCCCTGGGATGAATCCCACTTGGTCATGGTGTATGATCCTTTTGATGTATTTTTGAATTCGGTTTGCTAATATTTTGTTGAGTATTTTTGCATCTACGTTCATCAGGGATATTGGTCTGTAGTTTTCTTTTTTGGTGGGGTCTTTGCCTGGTTTTGGTATTAGGGTGATGTTAGCTTCATAGAATGAGTTTGGGAGTATCCCCTCCTCCTCTATGTTTTGGAAAACTGTAAGGAGAATGGGTATTATGTCTTCCCTGTATGTCTGATAAAATTCCGAGGTAAATCCATCTGACCCGGGGGTTTTGTTCTTTGGTAGTTTTTTGATTACCACTTCAATTTCGTTGCTGGTAATTGGTCTGTTTAGATTTTCTGTTTCTTCCTGGGTCAATCTTGGAAGGTTGTATTTTTATAGGAAGTTGTCCATTTCTCCTAGGTTTCCCAGCTTGTTAGCATATAGGTTTTCATAGTATTCTCTAATAATTCTTTGTATTTCTGTAGGGTCTGTCGTGATTTTTCCTTTCTCGTTTCTGATACTGTTGATTTGTGTTGCCTCTCTTTTCTTCTTAATAAGTCTGGCTAGAGGCTTATCTATTTTGTTTATTTTCTCGAAGAACCAGCTCTTGGTTTCATTGATTTTTGCTATTGTTTTATTCTTCTTAATTTTACTTATTCCTTCTCTGATCTTTATTATGTCCCTCCTTCTGCTGACCTTAGGCCTCATCTGTTCTTTTTCCAATTTTGATAATTGTGACATTAGACCATTCATTTGGGATTTCTCTTCCTTTTTTAAATATGCTTGGATTGCTATATACTTTCCTCTTACGACTGCTTTTGCTGTGTCCCACAGAAGTTGGGGCTTAGTGTTGTTGTTGTCATTTGTTTCCATATATTGCTGGATCTCCATTTTGATTTGGTCATTGATCCATTGATTATTTAGGAGCGTGTTGTTAAGCCTCCATGTGTTTGTGAGCCTCTTTGCTTTCTTTGTACAGTTTATTTCTAGTTTTATGCCTTTGTGGTCTGAAAAGTTGGTTGGTAGGATTTCAATCTTTTGGAATTTTCTGAGGCTCTTTTTGTGGCCTACCTAGTATGTGGTCTATTCTGGAGAATGTTCCATGTGCACTTGAGAAGAATGTATATCCCGCAGCTTTTGGATGTAGAGTTCTATAGATGTCTATTAGGTCCATCTGCTCTACTGTGTTGTTCAGTGCTTCCGTGTCCTTACTTATTTTCTGCCCAGTGGATCTATCCTTTGGGGTGAGTGGTGTGTTGAAGTCTCGTAGAATGAATGCATTGCAGTCTATTTCCCCCTTTCGTTCTGTTAGTATTTGTTTCACATATGCTGGTGCTCCTGTGTTGGGTGCATATATATTTAGAATGGTTATATCCTCTTGTTTGACTGAGCCCTTTATCATTATGTAGTGTCCTTCTTTATCTCTTGTTACTTTCTTTGTTTTGAAGTCTATTTTGTCTGATATTAGTACTGCAACCTCTGCTTTCTTCTCACTGTTGTTTGCTTGAAATATGTTTTTCCATCCCTTGACTTTTAGTCTGTACATGTCTTTGGGTTTGAGGTGAGTTTCTTGTAAGCAGCATATACATGGGTCTTGCTTTTTTATCCATTCTGTTACTCTGTGTCTTTTGATTGGTGCATTCAACCCATTAACATTTAGGGTGACTATTGAAAGATATGTACTTATTGCCATTGCAGGCTTTAAATTCGTGGTTACCAAAGGTTCAAGGTTAGCCTCTTTAGTATCTTACTGCCTAACTCAGCTCGCTTATTGAGCTGTTATATACACTGTCTGGAGATTCTTTTCTTCTCTCCCTTCTTGTTCCTCCTCCTCGATTCTTCATATGTTGGGTGTTTTGTGCTGTGCTCTTTCTAGGAGTGCTCCCATCTAGCGCAGTCCCTGTAAGATGTCCTGTAGAGGTGGTTTGTGGGAAGCAAATTCCCTCAGCTTTTGTTTGTCTGGGAATTGTTTAATCCCACCATCATATTTGAATGATAGTCGTGCTGGATACAGTATCCTTGGTTCAAGGCCCTTCTGTTTCATTGTATTAAATATATCATGCCATTCTCTTCTGGCCTGTAGGGTTTCTGTTGAGAAATCTGATGTTAGCCTGATGGGTTTCCCTTTATAGGTGACCTTTTTCTCTCTAGCTGCCTTTAACACTCTTTCCTTGTCCTTGATCTTTGCCATTTTAATTATTATGTGTCTTGGTGTTGTCCTTCTTGGATCCTTTCTGTTGGGGGTTCTGTGTATTTCCGTGGTCTGTTCGATTATTTCCTCCCCCAGTGTGGGGAAGTTTTCAGCAATTATTTCTTCTAAGATACTTTCCATCTCTTTGCCTCTCTCTTCTTCTTCTGGGACCCCTATAATACAGATATTGTTCCTTTTGGATTGGTCACACAGTTCTCTTAATATTGTTTCATTCCTGGAGATCCTTTTGTCTCTCTCTATGTCAGCTTCTATGCATTCCTGTTCTCTGGTTTCAATTCCATCAATGGCCTCTTGCATCCTAGCCATTCTGCTTATAAACCCTTCCAGAGTTTGTTTCATTTCTGCGATCTCCTTTCTGGCATCTGTGGTCTCCCTCCGGACTTCATCCCATTTCTCTTGCGTATTTCTCTGCATCTCTGTCAGCATGTTTATGCTTCTTATTTTGAATTCTTTGTCAGGAAGACTGGTTAGGTCTGTCTCCTTCTCTGGTGTTGTCTCTGTGATCTTTGTCTGCCTGTAGCTTTGCCTTTTCATGGTGATAGGAATAGTCTGCAGAACTGGGACGAGTGACGGCTGGAAGGACTTCCTTTCTTGTTGGTTTGTGGCCCTCCTCTCCTGGGAGAACAGCGGCCTCTAGTGGCTTGTGCTGCGCAGCTGCGCGCAGACAGGGTTTCTGCTTCCTGCCCGGCTGCTATGGAGTTAATCTCCGCTGTTGCTGTGGGCGTGGCCTGGCTCGGGCAGCTACTCCAAAATGGTGGAGTCGCCTTGGAGGGGGAGCAGCCTGGAGGCTATTTATCTCCGTAAGGGGCCTCCCTGCTCCCTGCAGCCCAGGGGTTAGGGTGCCCAGAGATCCCGGATTCCCTACCTCTGGACTAAGTGACCCGCCCTGCCCCTTTAAGACTTCCAAAAAGCACCCGCCAAAACAAAACAACGACCACCAGAAAAAAAAAAGAAAAAAATTTTTAAATTAAAAAAAAAAGGTGGTCGCTCGTTTTTCTTTATTCTCCAGTGCCAGCCTCAGGCCTCTGCTCACCGATCTTGCTGCCCTGTTTCCCTAGTATTGGGGACCCTATCCCTTTAAGACTTCCAAAAAGTGCTCACCAAAACAAAACAAAAAAGCAAAAAAAAAAAAAAAAAAGATGGTCGCGCGCTTGTCTTATGCCCTCTGTCGCCCAGCCTCCAGTGCCTGCTCACTGTTCTTGCTGCCCTGTTTTCCCAGTATCGAGGGCCCTGCACTCTGGCCCGGGTGGCTGGGGCTGGGTGTTCGGCAGCCCTGGGCTCCGTCTCCCTCCCGCTCTGCCTGCTCTTCTCCCGCCGGGAGCTGGGGGGAGGGGCGCTCGGCTCCCGCGGGGCCGGGGCTTGTATCTCACCCCGTTCGCGAGGCGCTGGGTTCTCTCAGGTGCGGATGTGGTCTGGATATTGTCCTGTGTCCTCTGGTCTTTATTCTAGGAAGGGTTGTCTTTGTTATATTTTCATACATATATGTGGTTTGGGGAGGAGATTTCCGCTGCTCTACTCACGCCGCCATCTTCCGCCCCTCCTCTCCGATGGCTTATTTTATATCTGAAAATACATTTGTTGCCCTCACTCTCCATGGACAGTTTAGCTGGAAAAAGTCCTAAGGTGACACTTACTTTCCTGCTGCTTTTTGAAGGTGTTATTTAATTATCTTACAGTGTACGTTTTTGCTGAGGTGAAGTTTTCTCTTCTTGTAATTATCCTTTTTTTTCCCCTAGGTATTTTGTGTCTTCTTTCTGGAAACACTTAAGACTTTTTAATACTGATATTCTGCAGTCCCTCACACTGTCTGTAATTGGACATATTTTATCTGATCGGCACTGCGCTTTAGATTTGAAACCTCAGGTCTTTAATTCTGAAGATTTCTTACCTGCTGTCTCACCAGATGTTGCTGTCTCCCTTTGCCCTCTGTCCCCGTCCTCTGGAGCTCACATATGATGTGTATTGGATATTTGATTTAATCTTCATATTGTTTAACTTCTCTCATTTTTTGCCTTCGGCTTCCTGGTGTCTGTGGGTGGGTTCCTTAGTACTCTTTAAACCGTTAATACTCTTAACCCATGTCTCCAGCCTGTAGTATGATTCCTTATTGATATTATTTCAAAAGCTATTTATTGCCAAGACTTCTAGCGAGCTTTAAAAAATCTACCTGTTTCTGCCTGGTTTTTTCTTAATTTGTTGATTTCATCTGAACAAAATTAACCTTCTAATAGTTGTTGAATGTCTCTCTTAGCATTGGATTTCCTCATGTGAACAGGAGGTACTCTTACTGCCCTTCTTCTCTTTTTCCCTGGAGTTTTATTTGTTTTTGACCCCAGCTCCATCTCAAATTTTATTCCTCACTGTTCTATATTTAGAGCAGGGGGCACAAAGCCTTCCTCACCACGAGTCCAGGATACATTTTGAAAGTGGAGCCAGCAGGACCATTGGTGACCTGGATGTGGAGTGTAAGAGGGGTCGGACGAGCCTCGGCTTTGGCTTAGGTAACAGCTGAGCAGCACTTTCCACGGAGCAGGGGAGCTGCTGAGAACGGAGCAAGACTGGGAATAGGCCAAAGCCCTTACTCACCATGGCATCCTTTCATTTCCCATCACTCTGAGCTTCTTTTAAAAAGTCAGTTTTAACACTTACACTAAAGAATTACAAAAAAGAGTCCTTTACTTGTATGTTTTTGTATTCTTTTTTAAATACCTAAATGGAAATGTTAAAAAGGCAGTTGGACTTACGAGCCCAAAGTCCCAGATTTGAGTTAAAGCTGTAAGTTTAGGATAATAAGCACACACTACTATTCAAAGCTATGGGAGCCCCTGTATGCAGGGGCCAGGGCACCCCATTTTTGAGTCTGGTAGACGAGGCAAAGGTGGCAGGCAGGACCTGGGGAGCTCCTGGGGAGTGGGGAGGGGCCTAAAGGACCAAAGAAGGGATCTTTAGAGACCTAACCTTGGAATTGTCTCAAAGAATCCTTGACACAGCATCTTGGTGGGGCTGTGGGGGTGACAGGCTAGTTGGACGAAGCTAGAGAGGGCTGGGGACTGGGCAGTGGGGAGACCGGGAGGGACACCTGAGATGTGTTCGGTGTGAAGAGAGCTGGGCATCGTGCCATGTGCTAAGAGGCTGGTGGACCTTTGTTTTGTCTTTGAATGTTGCAGTGGCGTTGGAGTGTATTCTGTGCGAGTGGACCGATGGCCCTGGTCCTCCTGAGCCCTCTGGACCCTCTGTTCTACCTGTCCCGTGCCTCACGCGCATGTGCCCCTGAGATAAGGCGAGGAAGGGCAGGACCTGGCGCCTGTTCCGGCCCCACCAGCCCTGTTTCCCTCCTGTGCCCGCACACACCGTGCCTCCTGAGGCAGCTTGGAGTGCGCCTGGGGCTGTTTAGGGACACGGTTCAGCTTGGGCTCATCTTCTGGACAGACAAGGCTGGGTGGTGGCCAGAGGCCAGGTGTCCTCTCAGAGGCGATGCCCCAGGACTGGAGGGTGGTGGTGCTGGGGAACCCCACGGCCGGCATCCTGGGAAGGACCCTGAGCTCAGCCCCTGCCTCCCCACCTGTGCCGGCCCTGAGCTGGGGCAGCAGGGACAGCACAGCGGCGCCACTGCTCGGAGAGAGCGTGCCGGTGGAGGGAGGGGTGTGCTGCCCTCTTGCAGAGGAGACCCTGCTCCCTCTTCTGCCCCCGCAGGATCCTTGCCACTGCGGGCACCGACTTTGACCTGCGGACGCTGCGGGCTGTGCGCGTGCTGAGGCCCCTGAAGCTGGTGTCCGGGATTCCGAGTGAGTGTGGCAGGAGTCATGGGCCCGGGCCCACCTGGAGTGCTGACCCCCTGGCCCCACGGCCACGCTAAGCCCCAGCCAGTGGGCCCTCTGGCTGTGGTGCCCTGAGCTTGCTGCCCCTGATCCCAGACACCCAGGCGCAAGGAAGGGAGGGGCAGGCCTCCCTGGCTGCCCTGTCTCTGTGAGAGCCCAGCGGCGACGCTGCTGTTCCCCCTGACTTGGCTTCCCTAGGTGGAGGCTGTGCAGCTTGTCACACCCTCAAGCATTCCTGGCGCTGCTGCTCTGGGCTCAAAGCACAGATGAGATGCTGACTGAGGTTGGGGTGGAGGGGGGGCAGGACACCTGCGAAGATGTCCACAGGCTGCCGAGGACCACCTGTCTTGGTTCCGGACTGTGCAGGCCCTTGGGAACTGAGGCTGGGCAAAGACACGCCCCTCGGTGGGGTGTGCAAGGACCCAAGCATGGGGGAGGATGGCCGGCTGACCTTGTGAGCCCGTGACCCCTGGCCCTGCCCCTCCAGTCCAGTGGAAGTTTGGTGTTAGGCTTTCCTCAGGGCATGGGTGGGCAGAAGCCTGGGAATGTGACCCTGAGGCCCCTGCTCCGAGCCGAGACCCTGCCGGGTGGAGGCTCAGGTCTGTGTCCAAGAGCTGGGGCCCGGCTGGAGGTGGGGTCCCGGGCTCAGCCCCTCTGCCCAGGGCCGTGCTTCACCTGCCCTGACGCAGCGCGTCTGCAGGGGCCCCCTGCTCCTCCCTGCCAGCTGCGCCTGCTCTTGGCATCCGGAATCTGCTGCCTCTCCCTGTCAGGGCCCTGCCCCATCCCTAGGTCCACAGATCTGCTCGGGGGCTCTCAGCCCCCCAGGCCGCCCTCTGACCCGCCCACCCCACCCCAGGCCTGCAGGTGGTGCTCAAGTCCATCATGAAGGCCATGGCCCCACTCCTGCAGATCGGGCTGCTGCTCTTCTTCGCCATCCTCATGTTCGCCATCATCGGCCTGGAGTTCTACATGGGCAAATTCCACAAGGCCTGTTTCCCCAACAGCACAGGTGAGGCCTAGCAGCAACCCTCGGGCTCAGAGGGGGACCATGGATGCTTCATTCGGGGATAGGGGTGCCTCTCGGTGCCGGACAAAGAGGGGGCCCTATGCCTCCCTTGGGGGCACAGTAACCCTGTAGGCATGAATGCATAAGCATACTCACAGTAAAAGAATTGGGAGGTAGTGACTTCTAGGAAGGAAAGTAAAAGGGTGAAATAGAAGCATTTGGGAGCCCACGTCACTGAGTGAGGCCCCTCTGCCAAGGGGACAGCTGGGCAGTGGTCTGAATGTGGTGGGAGGGACAAAGTGGCCACCTGGCTGGAGACAAGGGACAGCGCACGCAAAGGGCCGGGGCGAGGGGCCCGAGAACGGGAACCACGTGGGCTTCGTGGCTACGGGTGAAATGGCGGGAGTGAGAAGTGGGACAGCAGAGGCTTCGGGAACGTGGCTGTTGTGGGCACTCTGGGCTGAGTGGGGGGTCCTCCCAATCCTGGGGGTGGGGTGGCGGCCAGTCCAGCTGAGCCGGGAGAGGCCAGCGCGGGTCAGGGTCAGGTGTGCCTTGCCGTGAGGCCCGCTGGGCCAAGAGGATTTTTGGGAGGTTGGTTGTGGAGCGTAAGAGAAAGTAGAGTCAGGGCTGAGCTCAGGCCTGCGGCTTGAGTGGAAACATACTAGACAATAGATGCAGAGAAAGCTTTTACTTAAATCTAAATCACTCATGACAAAAAATGCCTTGTACCCAGCTGGAAATAAAGGGAATTTTCTTAAACTCCATAAATGCCTGCAAATGTTGTAAGTCTTGAAAGCCTTCTCTTCAAAGTCAAGAGCAAAGTGAAGGCTCAGGATGGCCCGTCCAGTCCTCACTGTGCTGGAGGTCATGGCGGTGCTGTTGAGACAAGGGAGAGAGGAGAGACTCTGTCGAGGGTGGGGAGGGAGGAAATGACATTCTGGAAGAGTTTTCCACCCTTTCACTAGGACTTTGGGGGTCAGGGTAGCCGTCTTGCTCGAGAGGCCTGTCAGCTCTGGCTCCTGGCTTCTCTGCCATCCCTCTGTGGGGCCCGGCTGCTCGCTAGGCTGCGGCTGAGGAGCAGCGGCCAGTGCAGTGAGGCCCCCAGTCTTCCGGGCACATGCTGGGTGGCTCTGAGCCGACCGGGCTGGGGAGCCCCGGGCCTGCCGTGCGCTAGGCCGTCTGGTGCTGGCTGCTGAGTGACAGGCAGACCGCGTGCCTGGAGAACCCTGGAGGCGGCTCAGCCGCGAGGGGGAGACGAGACCCAGCTGGTCACGGCAGATGAACCGGATGTTAGGAGTGGTTTTTGATTTTGAGTGAATGAGTCCTGAGTGTGTTTAAATGGTGCCAGGTGGGTCCCAGTGGAGGGGGAGAGGTTGGCCGGTAGTTCCTGAGCACGCGGATCAGATGGGGCGAATTGTAGAGTGGGGAGAGCCAGCGCAGGTGCACGGAGGGGCGGTGGCAGCTGAGGGTGGGTTTCCCTCGGCGGCTGATTCCTCCCACCTGTGGCGATGGGAGAACTTGGTGTTCCTGGGCTCAGGGTCTGTGTTCCTTCTCCTCCCAGATGCAGAGCCAGTGGGCGACTTCCCCTGCGGCAAGGAGGCCCCAGCCCGGCTGTGCGAGGGTGGCACCGAGTGCCGGGAGTACTGGCCGGGACCCAACTTTGGCATCACCAACTTTGACAACATCCTGTTTGCCATCCTGACCGTGTTCCAGTGCATCACCATGGAGGGCTGGGCCGACATTCTCTACAGCGTGAGCAGCGCCTCTGGGCCTGCGGGTGGGCCCCACTTCTGACCCAAGCCCTCTGCCCAGCCCTGGGTGAAATGCAGGGCCGTTCCCTCCCTCCTTCCCGCCAGAGGGTCCAGGCGGTCATTCCCAGCTCAGACTCTCGACCGGATGCTGGAGTCTCCAGGACAGCTTCTCCTGTGAAGGTGAAGCTGATGGCCAAGGGGTGGAGGCCAGCAAAGGTGCTTCCAGAAATGGTCCAGCTCGAGGGCGAGGGTGGTGGCACTGAGCTCAGTGCGAGCTCGCTGCACGTCAGGCCTGTCCCTGCTAAGTCACAGTCCTCCCCGGGACCCCATGCGCAGCTGGTGAGGCAGGGGCAGGAGCTGAAGAAGTTGCCCTGGGCCCTAAGGCGGGTGGCCACTTGCTGTTGGCTTTTAGCTGCACGCCCTCTGCTGGCCTCTTCCAGGGGAGGGGACCCAGGTTGCCTGGTGGGGGTAGTGGGGAGCAGGGTGGGGGTAGGGCTGCACTTAGCCTGGTCTCGAGGAAGCAGCTCTGATTGTGCTGGGATGCCTGGGGCAGGAGCCTGTGTCTCGGACATTTGTTTCCTTCCCGCTGAGACTGTCTGTTGCTGTTTCCTCTTTGATCTTCTCACTCCCGTCAGGGTGCCAGCCTGTCTTGGTGACACAGGGCAGGCTGGTTTTGGTGCCTGTGACAGGAGTTGAGAATAAGGCACTGTGGGGTTCCTGGCAATTCCTCTCACTCCCGCCTCCCCTCACCCGAGGCTCTTCTTGGTGGCCACGTCCATCGGTCCTTCAGGGCCCTGGGAGGCGCACATGAGCCAGGAACTCTAGAAGGTTTGGCTGGGAGGATAGCCGTTGGACTGCTGTTCTGTGCAGCTAGAGGGTATGTTCTACCTGGGTGCTGTGAGTGGGGCACCCTGGGGCACAGGTACTTCTCTTTGAAATGTAGCTTGTACACTGAGGGTGGGCTTTGGGCCCCAGGCCCCCTGCAGCTGTGTGCTGGGGTCATGGTGCTGCATGGGAGGAAAGAGACGAAGTGGGACCCTCTGCTTTGTGCCCCTGGGTGAGCGCACGGAGACACAGGTGATCTCGGGGCCAGGCATCCAGCAAGTGTTCGGTGAATGTTCATCAGGCAGGCAGATGGCAGATGAGGGGTTAAGGAAAGCTGCCCAAGGTCTGCTGAGCCGGCCCCCCTCTGGAGGGCTCTGTCTGGTAGTGGGAACTGGGAACGAGGGACAAAGGCGGTGGCGAGGAGTTTGACTGTTCTCTCCCTACAGCGATCAAGGAACAATTTCCACAAAGACAGACCCTAAAAATAGGTCTGGGCTGGCTGCATCCCTGCCGGCCCCACCCCAGTGATGGCTGCGCAGGCAGGTCTGTGCAGCCCTCAGTGTCCACCGGGGCTTGGCCAGCAGCCCAGGTGACTCAGACTCATGGGTCTGTGCCCTGTCGGGGGTGGAGGGCTGGGCAGGAGGCACTGGTCGGGAGGGAACCTACTGGTGCCGGGCCCGTTCGGTGGTGAGCAGGGGCTCAGCCATGCAGGGTGCCATGAAGAAAATGAGGAGGATGAGGGGCAGGGAGGGGCAAGTTAGGAGCCTGGAACACAGGGCCTGGTGAGGTGCAGAAGCCCAGTATGCAGGTGCCGCAGGACTGGGCCTTGGAGGTTTGGCGAGGCACCAGGAAGCTGGTGAGCTGTGAGGCTGGTACCAGAGCAAGTGGCCAGGAACTGGTGGGCTCCATGCTCCAGACCAAGGGGTTACAGGGCTGTTTGTTGGAGGGCAGACAGGAGTTTTGAAGAGGATTCTTTGGAGGGAGAGCCTGCCCCTTGCCTTCGACCCAGTGAGGGGGGCTTTTGTGGCTGCTGAGATGTGTTCCCTGGGTGTGGAGACCCAGGCAGCTGCTGGATGGCAGGGGCAGGAATTGCTGGCCTGCAGCAGGGCCAAGGGAGAGCCTCTTGGGGGGCCAGCTGTGGCTGGGGAGAATGGGCAGCCAGGGGCACTTTTAAAATCTGCCAGGGGCATAATGGGGTCTCACAGGGAACATCTGTTCAGAGCAGACTGCTAAATCTGGCGGTGGTGGGCAGGGGGAGAGTGGCTTGCTTGCATTTTGAAAAGTAAGCGAAGTCACACAGGGTCTCGGGGAGCCCACAGATGGGCCGTGGGGATGAGTGTGCTGTAAATTCCTGTCCGGGCCAGAGAGACCTCACCTCTGGAGGGCATCACGTGGAAGAACTTGCCTGTGTCCCCTTCCCTTTCCCAGTGTTGCTAGCATTGGGGCCAGCAGCCCGGCGGCTGAGGAGGAAGGAACAATGCCAGGCATGGAGGGCAGAGAGGGCCACGCCTCCCTCCCACTGAAGGCAGGCCAGCCGGGGACGGCAGCTATTCCCAGTGTAAAGTATGTTCAACAGTTTTATTACCGGCTGGCACTGGACACTTAATTACTGGAGTGAGACTTGTTTGCTACTTGAAGTGATTGTAGAACTTTCTGTTACCCAGTGGTTATCAGGAAAGTCATGGGACTTATTCAGATTTTCATCCAGGGGCGTGACTATATTCAGAGAGATACTGGGAGGTACACGGTATTGGTTCATGACAATGTACGTTTGATTTTGCGTATTTACACGTACTTGACCCAAAGACTTGAGGAAAGGGTGTTCAGATACACAGGCGCAAAGGCTCTGTTTTGAAACGAGTGCAGACGGGACCTGCTCACTGCTGGGGGGGCAGTGCAAGAGAAAGATGCCCAAAGGAGGCGACGCGAGGGCCTGGGGAAGAAGGGGCGGGCTGGGAGCAGGGTGGGGCCGAGCTCTGTTCCAGGGGGGAGCGGCGCTGGGCCCACGAGCTCTGCTGTGGGCCGGTGAAGGTTTGGGTGCCTGTTCACTATTTCCTCTGAGTGGAGATGCTGAGTAGACAGTCGGACGCTTACGGAGTGCAGGGGGGACAGCAAGGCTGTGGATTTGAGGCTGCAGGTGCTGTTTGAAATGACGGAAGAGGATGGTGTCGGTGGAGAGGCAGCCTTTGGCTGGTGTGGGAATTCCACCGTTCAGAAGCCGGGTAGGAGGGAGGAGCCAGGCAGAGAGACCAAGCTTTCAGGAAAGGGCTCAGCCAGGCCAGATGTTGCTGGGAGGTCAGGAGGGGGTTGGTAAGCGTGGCAAGAGCGGTTTCGGTGGTGGGAGAGAACCCTAGAATGCAGGTTGAGGGAGAGGGCCGTGTGGAAGTGAGGGCACGGGTGCTGCTGGCACTTCTTGGAGCGTCCCCCGCGTGGTGGAGCAGGGCAGTGTGGGGCCATCGCAGGGAGAAATGGGAATCGGCTTTTTTAAGGTGAACTTTTTATTCGAGATAATTTAGGCTCACATGCAGTTGTAAGAAATGATACAGAGAGATTCCCTGTATTATTTACCTGTTCCCTCCAGGGTACAGGGCGACAACCTGCGAACAGCGTGCGTCACAGCCAGCGCACGGACACTGACTCGGTCAGGCAAATCTTTTGCCAAAAATAAGTTGCACATATCTTTGTGGGTCTGCTTCTCTTCCAGTAAGCTGTGTGTCCATCCCTCTGCCACCGCCACACAGTCTTCATTACTACAGCTAAATAACAGATCTCGTGAGTCAGGTAGATGATTCCTCCCATTTTATTGCATTAGCAAGAATTGTATCTTTACTATGTTGTATCTTCCAATTCATGAACATATTATATCTCTCTATTTATTTAGACTATCTTTAATTTCCTTAATGATAATTTGTAGTTTTCAGCACGCAAGTTCAGCATATGTTTTGTTAGAAATACAATCTATTTTTGTATGTTGATCTTATATCCTGTGAACTTGCTGAACTCACTTATTAGTTCTAGGAGTTCTAGGAGAATTTTTTAGCCCAGAAAAAACATGTCCTCTGCAAGAGAAACAGCTTATTTCTTCTTTTCTGATATATATGCCTTTTATTTCCTTTCCTTGCTTTATTGCACGGCTAACATTTCCAGTATTGCATGAATGAGAGTGGTGAGAGCAGACACACTTTTTGTGCTCCCGATCTGAGGGTAAAAGGATTCCATTTTCACTGTTAAGTGTAGTGTCAGCTGCAAGTTTTTGTTTTTTGTGGATGCTGTTTATCAAATTGAAGCAGTTCTCCTATTCCAATTTTCCTGAGAACTTTTATCATGAATTGGTGTTGAATTTTATAAAATACTTTTTCTGCATTGATAAGATTTTGTGATTTTTTTTCTTTAGCTTATAAATATGGGGGATTACATTGACTTGTGAATATTGAACCAGCCTTATATTCCTGGAGTAAACACCAAATCATCATGGTATATAATTCTTTATATATGTTGTTTAATTTTACTTGCTAATATTTTATTAAGGATACCTATGTCTATATTCATGAGTGCTTTTTGTCTGGAATTTTCTTTTTTTGTACTGTCTTTCATTTTAGTATCAGGGTAAAGCAAACTTTATAAAATGCATTGGGAAATAATTCCTCCTCTTCTATTTTCTAGAGGAATTGTGTGTAAGTGGTGTTAATTCTCTTTAAATATTTGGTAGATTCTGCAATCTGGGTCTAGAGATTTATTTTATGGAATTTTTTTCCAAATACTTTTTTTGGGATATCATTCACATTGCATAAAATTCACCACTTTAAAGCATACAGTTAAATGGTCTTTCTATGTTCACAGGGTTGTATAACCATCACCATTTTGTAATTATGGAAGATTTTTCTCAACCAGAAAGGAAACCATGTATCCATTAGCAGTCACCCACCCCACTGCTTCATTCTGCCAGCCCCTGGCAACCACAGATACAGTTCTGTTTCTATATATTAGTCTATTCCAGACATTTCATGTAAGTAGAATCATAAAATATGTGGGCCTTTGTGTTTCTAAGGTTCACCGACATTATAGCAAGTCTCAGTATTTCCTCAGTTTTGTTATCAAATATGATTCCATTGTTCGGATATATCATATATTGTTTATATTTCATCAGTTGGACTTTGGGGTTGTTTCCACTTTTTTGCATTACTTGTACGCCTGTGTATATGGTTCCATGTGGAACATGTTTTCCCTTCTCTTAGGTCTGTACTGAGGAGGAACATTGCTGGACCGTATACAGTCACTCCCACGTTTACCCTTTGGAGGGACCACCAGGCTGGTTTCCAAAGTGGCTGCAACATTTTGCATTCCCATCAGCAATGCACAGGGGCTCCGAATTCCCCACATCCTCATCAACTCTTGTTATTGTCTGTCTTTTGAATTTTGACCATCCTAGTAAAATTAAATTAAAATTATTAATTTTAATTGTAACCCACCAACCATGAAGTGAAGTGGTATTTCATTTTGGCTTTGATTTGGATTTCCCTAGTGACTTGTGATGTTGAGCATTTTCTTTGTGCTTGTTACACCATTTATATGTCTTTGGAGAAATGTGTATTCAGATCCCTTGCCCATTTTAAAATTGGATTGTCATTTTACTGTTGCCCTGTAAGATTTCTTTATATAGCGTGGATACTAGAACCCTATCAGATATATGATTTGCAAATATTTTCTCTCATTTTATGGGTTGTCTTTTCACTTTCTTGATGGTGTCACTTGAAGTACAAATGTTTATTTTGAAGTCCAGTTTTTCTATTTTCCTTTTCACCACTTGTGCTTTTGGTCTTGTATTTAAGACCCCATTACCTAATCCAAAGCAGCGAAGATTTGCTCCTGTGTTTTCTTCCAAGAGTTTTCTAGTTTTTGCCCTTGTATTTTGGTCTGTGACCCATTTTGATTTAGTTTTTGTGTATAGTATGACGTAGGGGTCCAGCATTATTCTTTCATGGGTATCAGATTGTCCCAGCACCATCTGTTGGAAACTGCTCTCTCCCCATTGAATTGTCTTGGTACCCTTGTCTAAAAATCAACTGATCGTTAAGTGTAGGGGGTTATTTCTAGATCATATCAATTCTATTCCATTGATAAATAGGTCTATCCCTTTTTTTGGGGGGGGGAGTGTTAAAGTTATAATTTCCCTTCTCTTAGTAATTATAGTACTATTAAATTTATCTGTTTTATATTGGGTGTATTGTGGTAGTTTGTGTTTTTTGAGAAATTGGTCCGTGTTGTCAAATGTTTGTAGAGTTCTGTGTAGTATTTGCTTACTAACCTTTTGAAGTTTGCTGGGCCTTTAGTGAGAGGCCCTGTTTCATTCCTGATATTGCTAATTTGTGCCGTCTCTCATTTTCTCTCGGTCTGTATTGCTAGGGATATGTTAATTGAACTGATTTTTTTTCAAAGAACCAACTTTAAAAAGATATTGATAAAACTTATTTCAATCTTCTGGTGTCATCATCTAGCAGTTCAAGTGGGTCATGTAACCCTTGCCTTTACGTCTCTCTGCCCTCCCCGTTTATAACGCAGTCATCGTGAGCACTTCCTCTACACATGTTCAGAACCACATCAGAGTGTGTTACAGTTTTGCTTTCACCGTCAGACATAATTTAGAAAACTCAAAAGGGCAAAAAAGTCTATTTACCCCTATTTTTAGTCTTTCATTCTTTCCTCCTTCCTCATGGTCAACAATTCCTTTTTTCATCATTTCCTTTCTGTTTAGAGAAATTTCATCAGCCATTATCTTAGGATAGATTTCCTGGTGACAAATTCTCCTAATTTCTCTAGTTTTTACGATGAGATTGTCTTGATTTCCCCTTCCTTCCCGAAGGATTGATGGATGCAGGTGTCTGGGTACACGGTTCTTTTCTTATAGCACCTGATAAGTAAGGTATCCTCCCTATAAGTCAGGTATCATTTATCTCTTGCCACTTTAAAATTTTTAAATTTATTTTTAGTTTTCCTAAGTTTGACTATGATATGTCTTGTGGATTTCTTTGGGTTTATGCTACTTGGTATCTCTTAGTTTCTTGAGTGTGTAGATTTATATCTCTTCCAAATTTGGGAAATTTTCATCCATTATTTCTTTGAGCACTTCTTAGCTTTCTCCTCGTTTTCCTGTACTCTGCTACTCTGTTGCCATGAACGTTATTAGATTTTTGTTATAGTCCCACAGGCTCTTGAGACTCTTCTGGATTTTTCCTGCCCTTTTTTTTTTTAAGCCTTTTCTCACTGTTTTTCAGATGGGGTAATTTCTCGTGTTCTCTTTTACTGTTCACTGATTGTTTTCTCTGTGCCCCCATTCTGTTGTTGTGTTTTTTCCAATGAGTTTAATTTGATTACTGTGGTTTTTTAGTTCTCAGCTTTCCATTTGGTTCTTTGCCTTTTGTTTGCTGATACTGTTTCTTTCTTGAGACTTTCTATCTTTTCATGTGTTTCAAGTGTGTACATAATTTCTCTTTGAAGCGTTTTTTATCATGGCTGTTTAAAAATCTTTGTCAGATACTTCTGTTGTCTCTGTTATCTCAGTGTTGGCAATCTGTGTGTCAGGCAGTCCGATCAGTTTTGTTGGCAGTACTGTATCAGTCTGTATCATCAATATCAGAACCAATAGGGTGTGTGTGTGCGCGCGCGTGTGTGTGTGCATGTGCCTCTATATATTATATACCATAACCATGTGGTGTTTATTCCAGGAATGCAAGGCTGATTCAACATTCATAAGTCAGTGTAATCTACCATATTAATAGGATAAAGAAAAAATCACAAAATCTTATCAATAAATGCAGAAAAAGTATTTTATAAAATCCAATACCCATTCATGATAAAACTCTGAAAAGCAGGAATAGGGGAACTGCCTCAGTTTGATAAATAGCATCCTCAGAAAACAAAAACACAGAACTTGCAGTTGACACTATACTTCATGATGAAAATGGTATATACACTGGTGCATGTGATCATGGAGGCTGGCAGGCCCAAGGCCCAGGAGAGCTGAGGTACGGTTTCTAGCCTGAAAGGCAGCAGACGGAGACCCAGTGTAGACAACTGTGCAGATGAAACCCGGCTGTGGTCTACCTACAGGAGGACTTCCTCTTATGTTGAGGCGGGTTGGTCTTTGAGTCGTGTTCAGGCCTTCAGATGACTGGATGAGGCCCACCGTGTCATGGAGAGCCGTCTGCTTTCCCCTACCAATTGAACGTTACTCTCATCCAGAACACCCTCACGGAGGCACCCAGAATAACATTTGACTAAATATCTAGGTGCCTCATGTCCCAGTGAGGTCAACACATAAAATTAACCAGTACAGCGTGTGTTGATTGTCTTCTTCATTTGGTTTGTGTTCTTCCTGGTTCTTGGTGTGGTAAATGAGCTTCCGGAAAACTGCACATTTCTGGTGTTACATCATGAGACCCTGATTAATCTAAACCTTCTGTCTTAGCTGGCTTCCTCTGACTGTTCTGCCGGGGCAGGGCTGCTGCCTCCTCACTGCATGGTGGGAGCCCAAGGCTAATTTCCCTACTTGGCCTCTGTCGACACACTGTAGGGGCTTCTCCTTACTGCCAGGCAGGGAGGTGGTTCTGGCTCCTAGGACGCCCCTGGGCTGACCCCCCTGGTTGGGAGGGTCTGGCATGCCTTGCTCCTGTGCTCCACACGGTCTCTGCATGCCACGTGGTGGGTGTGTGCAGCGCCCTCATCGCTGCGTGGGGATGAAACTCCTGACTCCCCACTAGGCTGCCCGACAGCACCTCAGTGGGAGGCAGTGGGGTCTTGCTGGCAGGGATGGGCATGGCACCATAGCCTCCCCGTTGTGCTGGCTGGAGCAGGACAGTCACTGTCTAAGAGTGTTTCTTGCTGGGCCGCCCCTCCCCTGGCCCTTGGGACAGAGAGAGGGCTGGCTTTGCTGGTGTATTTTTCTTCAGTGCCTATTGGCATTTCCAGGTTGCAGCTTCTTCAGCTCCAGTTCTGGGATCTGTGGGACAAAACAAACCAGAACGAGCAAGGGACTCACCACGAGTCCAGGTGCCAGCCAGGTTGCTTTCTTCTCTCCACTTTTCAGTCTCCTTGATCTGCTCCCCATGTGACGTCCAGTGTCGGGTCACCCTTAGTGGGACAAGCAGTGCGAGCAGTGTCCACTCCGTCTTCCCAGAAGCGGGAGACGGGTTCGTTTTGTTTTGTGTTTTACGATGAGAGTGGCTTGGCTGCTGATGGGAATCTTCACTAGAGGGGGAGCTGCAGGAGCCACGTCCTTGAGTAGCTGGGGGTGCTGAGCTTGTCACAGCGACACCTCCCTTTCCCGGGAAGGCGCAGGTTTTTGGGGTGTCCTCCAAGGAGGCATGCAGGTCAGGATTGTGGAGCTGTGATCAGGGAACGTGGACAGATGGAGTTTGAATGTCTGTTTTGGATCAGGGATCTCGGCAGCTGGTTTGCAGTCAGTGTGGGGGCTCCAGGACTTTCAGGGATCGAGCCTGCAAATCCTGCCCTGGCCCTCGGACTCTGGGGGGCAGGAGTCCCAACAGTAGCGCCTGGAGGTCAGCCGCAGCCATAGGGCAGAGCCAGGCTGTCCCCCTGCCTCTGTCCCGCCCAGCACACTGTCCCCTCACTGGTGTGCTGCCTCGGAAGAGAGGGATAAAGGGGCCAAGTGGCGGCCCACCCACAGCACGCACTCCCTCTTGGGTTGCTTCTGGCACTAGACTTGGGTGTAGAAGAGGTTCTCTGCTTCTTTCAGCCAAGTCTGCTAGGCACCCACAAACAGAAAACAGCTGGAAATTAATTGGAGTCAGAGGAACTCACCCTTTTGTGGGCTGTGCTGTAGAAATCAGAAGGTCTGGGGGAGGTGGCCCTTCTTGCAATCAGTTGTTTAGACCATGCCTGAGTGCTGGATTCTGTCAAGAGCCAGGCAGTGGTGAGAACAGTTCCCTGGAAGCTTGTGGGCTTGCTATTGGTCTGGGGGAAACATGGCACGGGGCTATTGCCTCTGAGATGCAGGCAGAGGAGCAGACGTGGGCCTGTGGGCTGCGCACAGGAGACGTGTCTGTGCAGCTGCTTCATGTCCAGCAGCCTGGGAAGGGTGGGGCAGAGTCTGGGCCCGGGGCTAGGCTCCCAGCTCCCAGGAACCTTGAGCAGTCGTCAGCTCCCTGGGCTACCTCTCAGCTGGTTAGCATTGCTGGGCAGTGGCCTGGATGGTTGAGTGTCCTTGGCTGGTCTGGGAGCCACAGCCGCAGAGAGAGCTGTTTGGGGCAGGTCAGGCAGGCCTAACCATGGTCCTCACTGGATCACTGCCCCTTGCCTGGGCCCTGGTAGGTATCTGAGGAGGGGTCAGGGCACCTCCATAGCCAGACCTGTGTGTCTTGCCCACTGCCCTGTCGTGTTTTTGCTTCCAGACAAATGATGCAGCCGGTAATACCTGGAATTGGCTCTACTTCATTCCTCTCATCATCATCGGCTCCTTTTTCATGCTCAACCTGGTGCTGGGCGTGCTCTCGGGGTAAGAGGCTCGGGTGCTGCCTGTTGCATTCTCATGGCACACAGCCGGGCATGGGCGTGCATGCTGGGGGTGGGCCTGCCTGGCCCCGGGGCTCCCTTCCATGCAGCCATTCCCAGCATCCTGGGAAAGGCCAGCCTCTGCTTTGTGCTGTCATCCTGACCTCTCCCTTGACTGTCCCCTGGCCCTGGCCTCCTTGCCACTATCCCACTCTTGGACTTTACCCTGGTCTCTGTGTGAGAGGGGCTGCCTCTGAATCGCCCCTGAGTCTATGGTGGGGTTTCTGAGCCCTCTGTTGCCACCATGGAGAGAGAACCGGGTGGCCCTGTGTCCCAGCTGCTGTGGTCACCTGGCTCTGTGCCCCAACCTGAGCCCTGGTTGCCTCTCCTTTCCAGACACCTTTTTTGCTGAGCTCTGCCAGGAGAGGAAGGGAAGGCACAGGGCTGGGTGTCCCTACCGGAGGGAGGTGCTTCCTGATCCTACACAGTGGGCACACAGTACTCTCCTGCCCTGCGTAGGGCTGGGGGCTGAGGCAGTACCATGTGTATAGGGGCGCAACCGGGGCTGGCGAAGCTGTCCTGGGAGGGCGGTGGAGGGCACTGGGCCTGTCCTCCTCCCTGACCTTGTGTGGCTCCCCTGGGAATGTGCAGGAAGGCCTGGGAGGTGGAGCGGGGAGGCCGGGAGGTGGGCTGTGTGGCCCCTTGATGATGTCTATATTGGAGGAGAATGTCTGTATTATACCATCCTGAGGATTCCTGCTCAGGCCCAGGGCTCCCGAGGCGGGCTGGCGGGAGGGCCTGGTGGGCCCAAGGGGCTGCTGTCAGATTGGCCTGGAAAAGAGCAGCCTCAGAGGAGAGTGGGGGGCCAGGCTCTGGGGTACATCCTCTCCTGGAAGGGTGTGATGTTCCCGCACATCTTTCCAAGCTTTTCCCAGGGACGAGACAAGCCCCCAGCCCAGAGGACACCTGCGGAACTCCCAGTCTGGTGGGGGATTGCTCCGTTTGAGCTGGGCTGGGGAAACCGGGGAGGCCTGAGGCTCAGAGGAGGGCCCCCGGGGACAGGGCATGTCTGCTGAGACCCAAAGGGGGCCTGGGGGAGGAGGGAGGAGGGCCTTCAGACAGAGAAGAGCTGGGGCGAGGCCCAGAAGGGGGTGTGGTGCCTGGCCGCAGGGGTGCCCAGAGCTGGAGCCCAGAGGTCTGGCGGGGCTGGCAGGCGGCCAGGCTTGGGGGAGCCTGGGCTCTGTGCTGAGGACTGTGGCCCGGCTTTGTGCGGCTCCCCTGGGAATGTGCAGAAAGGCCTGGGACGGGGAGGGGGAGGCCGGGAGGTGGGCTGTGTGGCCCCTTGATGACTGGGGACAGAACTCTGTCTTGTCAGCCCTGTTCCCTCCTGTAAGCGTCCTGGTGTCTGGGCTGGGCTATAAGGGCTGATTCCCTAATTAGCCCCAGCTGAGCCCCAGCAGGGCCCCCCCCCGCCCCCCAAGGTTGTCTTCCAGCCTTGGGGAGGCTTAGAGGTGGTCAGGGCCACTGAAGCTGGGGTCAGCCCACTGCTGAGGGTGGCTGCTCTGCAGCAGGCCTGGGCCGTTGCAGGAAGTTTCTGCTGGTGGCTTTGGACTGGCAGGCAGATTGTCCCACCTACTACAGGGGGCAGGCCTGGACGGCCCGCACACGGCCCTGGGAGGGATGGGAGGGCTTGGCGGGCGCCATCTCCTCTTAGTGCCAGAGCTATAGCAGCTCTGGCCCTGTGGGCACTGGCCACGGGCTGGGGTCAGGCCTGGTCAGAGCCAAGCTCTCCTTGCCATGGCTGTGTGCCAGGCCTCAGGCCTGCTCTGACCTGGCCCCTGCTTCCCCCATCCTGACCGTCCCTGCTGCTTTCCAGCAGAGGCTCTGGGTCTGAACCAGCAGAAGAAGCAGTGAGAGTCCTCCGTGAGGGGTCCTGAGCTCCTCTTGGGGAGTGGATGGCAGGGCCTGGCCCCTGAGGGTGTGTGCTCAGGCCGGCCCTGGGCAGGGGGACGTGGAAGTGGGCCCGCCCTCCGGAGCCCCGTCTCTGGGGACTGAGGGGCACTCCCTGTGCTCTAGGGGTCCATGGGGAGGTCCTGGCCTCTGGGTGCTCAGGTCAGAAGAGGCCAGTGTGAGGGCCCCCCCGCCCTGCCTCTCCCTGGATCCCCGTGCCCCTGGGGCCCTCGGCTCACGCGAACTGCTTGGCCCTCTGGCACCGACCTTGCAGAGAGTTCGCCAAGGAGCGCGAGCGGGTGGAGAACCGCCGGGCCTTCCTGAAGCTCCGCCGGCAGCAGCAGATCGAGCGGGAGCTCAACGGCTACCTGGAGTGGATCTTCAAGGCAGGTGAGGGCCGGCGGCTCCCGGCCTGCCCCTCGTCACAGCCCTGCTGAGTGTGTCTGGCTGCCGGCTGGGTTCCCGCCCGGTGGGCAAGGCCGGTCTGGGGGAGGAGAGCAGGATGCAGACGCTGCGCAGCAGGGCCGCTTCACCCAGGCTCCGGGCACAGGCGGCCCTGGACACTGGCCTTTTCCACGGAGGGCCTGGCGTGGCCCAGCCTGTGGGCCCTCACCCAGGGCCCTGTGGGGCCTGGCAGTTCCGACTCCCCTCCCCAGCACTGGCCAGCTCTCTCTCCTCCGTGGGGAACCGGTGGTTCTTGGTGACGAACTCACTCGTGGCTGCACCTGGGCGGGCAGTTGTGGGAGGGACTGGCAGACCCTTCCCTCGGGCACTGTGTGTGGGACATGGAGGGTCTGTCTTGGCAGAAATTGCTCCGCCATGGGCCCTGCAGGCTTCCAGACGTGTGGGGGCTGGTCTGGGCTGGGGATGGGCAGGCTCCCGTCTGAGCTCTGTCTCACCCGCAGAGGAAGTCATGCTGGCCGAGGAGGACAAGAATGCCGAGGAGAAGTCCCCTCTGGATGGTAGGTGGCTGTCGTCGGCGCTCCTCACCCAGCCAGAGTGCCCTGGTGGCCCGGTGGCAACCGTGTGTGTGCACACTTGCACGTGGATGCGTCATGCGTTCCACTGAGCTGGGCGCTGCACGTCCTCACATTGACACCGGGCCGGGCCAGAGCTCCATCTGGACGAGGCCCTCCCGGCACGCTCCTGGCGAGCTGCATGCCGAGGGCCAGGGCTGAGCTGGCAGTGGGCTCACCCAGCACAGCCGTGCCTCTGGGACCTCAGCCTGGCCCGGAGGGCATGTGGAGCGGCAAGAACACGCAAGGACATTAATGGGATGTGAGTGAAAATCAGCTTATCTGTCTCAGTCACCGCGTCTCGAGGCCTCCAAAGCCACCCAGAGGGGTGGCTACCACGTTGCCCGGTGCAGATGTAGGACGTTGTCATCACTGTACAGTCCGTGCGGACAGTGTGCCTTCTGGTTTCTGGAAGCTTTAAGACTGTGGGTCTCAACCAAACCGTATCTGTCCCCAAGGCACAGATTGCCATGGAAAGGCTCCTTGCTCAACCTGGGGGTGCTGGGACAGGGTGAGGGCCAGCATAGCTGCGGCCAAGGGCAGGGCCTCCAGCAAGCCCTTGTGGCAGGAAGGCTGCCCGTTCTCCACCCCCAGTGCTCAGGACGGGGCCAGGTAGCAGGGCTGTGTCTGCCGTGTCTCAGCTGGGCCTGTGCCAGGGCTCTGAGCAGATCTGCGCTCGTCCCCCCCCCCCACCTGCCCTGATCTCTCTGGCCCCCAGCCCCGACCGTGGGCTGCTCGGGCGGCTGGCTGCAGCCCTGGCCCTGCCCCATATGGGTGTTTCCAGGTCCCCTGGCAGGTGGGCCCTCCCCACTGATATCTCAGTGGAGAGAGGTGAAAGTGGGACTTACCCTCAAAGTTCCTTGTCCCACTTGAGGTGGGGAAGGTGTCCATGGGGCCCAGGATCGCCCTGCCTCTCAGCATCGGCTTCAGGAGAGGCCTCCAGTTCCAGGGCGGGCGATCCCACCCTCTGCTGCAGGGTGGGCAGGCCGGCTGAGGGCTGGCTCATGCGGTCCCTTCCGCCTTGTTTAAAGCAGTGTTGAAGCGGGCAGCCACCAAGAAGAGCCGCAGTGACCTGATCCACGCGGAGGAGGGAGAGGACCGGTTTGCAGAGCTCAGTGCTGTCGGTGAGCCCCCGGCTGCCCCCGGCACGGGGTTGGCATGCCCCCAGCTTCCTCCTATCCCCCAGGCCTCCGCCCTCTGGGGCCACCTGCTTCCCCACTGCCCACCCCACCCAGGGAGGCTGGTCCCGGCCACTCAGTGGCAGGAAGTCCAGTGCCCTCTGGTATGGCTTAGCTGCCCTCTGGGGGCCAGGCGTGCGCCAGGCTGTGTGCACGCTGCCCGGGGTTCATTACACCCCTTCGAGCTCATTCACTCCACATGCTTCGCTGGCTGCCGGCTGCTGGCTGCCCTCACCCAAGTGGACGTAGAACCTCGGGTTGGTCCCAGGGCTGGAGACTGGAGACAGGAAAGTTCTGGCCGTCTCTGTCCCAAGCCCCTGTCTTCCACTTTCTTGAGGCCTCAGCCACACTCCCTGCTTCTCAGACGGTCAAAGGAAAATTCCAGTCCATTGATCATACAGAGCCAATGTAGCTCCTTCCTCTCAGGGTGGTCCTCAAGCACCTGGCCTTTTCCCACCAAATGCCCTGTTCCTGGGACCAGCCCTGGCCTCCCCTGCAGCCATGTGGGCAGGGGCTGGCTCTCGGCAACGACAGCCTACCACTCACGGTGCCAGGCCAGACCCAGCCCTGACTGCCTCGCTCTCTGGCAGCCCACGAGCAGGCCTCTGTCAGAGCTGCTCCCGTCCTGTCACTCCATTTATGAGACAGGACGTTGAATAAAGGTTATTAGTGTGTCCCCCTCTGTTTGTCAGCTATCACCTGTCTGTTGTCTGCATCCATCCTTTTGTGCTTTCCCCTTTTTTGTCCCCACTCAGGCCCAGCAAACCCATGTTGGTACCTTAGACTCTACCCACCTGTTTCTCCATGTTTGCCTCAGAACATGCACATGCATATAGACACACGCGTGTGTAGAGCTGTGGGGTCTCTGTATGTCAGAAACGATGTCATACAAACTTTTCTCATCAATACATTGTGGAAACCTCTCCCCACCAGCAGCCCAGGTCCAGTCCTCCAGGGAAACGGCGATGGTGTGGCATGGTGTGGACTTACTGATTCTTTTCAGCTGTTCCCCATTGATGGCCATTTGCTTTTGGGTTGTTTTTTCTTTCCACCATGGAAAGTGCTGTAAAAAAAACCTGCTGTGCACACCTGTCCTTCCTTAGCAGTGTTTCCGCTGTGGGTAGGTTCCTGGCGCAGGGCTGGGGCAGGGCCCGCACCTTCTTGGCAGCACAGGAGCACAGCTGGCCTCACCCCTGGAACCTGCAGCGACGTCCGCCAGGTTAAGGCCAGTTTGGGGATTCTAAAGGGGCACTTTGTGGGGACTGTAATTCCTGTTTCACTCACTACTAGTGGTTTTAATTTATATGTTTCTTTCCCACTTGAATTTGGATTTTGGTGACTCTTCATATATCGTGTCCATTTTTCTATTGGGTTGTTTGTGTTGGCTAATTAGTAAGAAACTGATGTATGTTATGGACCTGAATTTCATTAGTTTTTATAAATTTATCAGATGTTACATTTAACTACTTCCCTCTCTTCCTATTTTACCTAGAGTCTTTGGTCTGATTTTGTGAAATGAATTGGAGACTTAAAAAAAAAACTTTTTCTATGGCTTGGAATAATTTAAGTAACACCTAAATTACCTGTTCTTTAAAGGTGAAGTAAATGTGTAAACCCATCTAGAGGTAAGAAAGAAGAACTTGGGCCAGTTTTATAAGTTGTACTTTAATATTAGGAAATCTTCCATTTTCTTGGCTTTCTAAACTCGTTTCTATAGAGCTTTGTGTCGTGGCCTCTCATAGCTCATTTAATCTCTCCTGTGTTTGGTCATTTGTTTGTTTATTCACTCGACAGATATTTACTAAGTGTCAGTCGTGTGCCAGTAACTCTTGGAGGCACTGGGGCTGCGGCCTTGAGCAAAACAGTGAGGCGCCGTCGCTGTGCGGCCTGTGTCCCGGCAGGAGCACGGGCCAGCAGGGAGAGAATGGACAAGCACACAGCTTGTCAGGACTTGTGTGAAAAGGAACAAAGTAGGCAAGGGAGGGTCTTGGAGGCCCTGCAGTGCTGGCAGTTTAAATAGAGCAGCCGTAGGAGGCCTTGGGGAAAGGTGGCCTTTGAGTAAGGAGCCGAAGGGACCCTGGGGAAGAGAACATTCCGGACAAGTGGGAAGATCCTGAGGCAGAAAGGTGCCTGGCATATGTGGGGAGTGTCAAAGGGGCCAGTGTGGCCGGTGTGGCTGGGGGCAGCAGTAAGAGCGGAGATCTGGTTGGTGGGTGAGGGACCAGCAAGGACCTGACAGCCAGAGGGGTTTGTACAGGGAGATGTCCTCTGGCCCTGGCTGCCGGGCCGAGGAGTGAGGCAAGCACAGGAGGGGCATAAGGGCAACTGTCTGGAGGCCACTGTGAAAATCCCACAGATGGTGGCCACGGGCCCGGAAAGTGGCTGGTGTCTGGATATGTCTCAAAGACAAGCCCTCAGGATTCGCTGACCAACTGGGCTTGGGCGTGAGACACAATGAGGACAGCCCATGGGAGGCCTGGCGGGGGTGGCGAGGAGGCACCTGGGGTGGCCTGGTGTTCAGGCTGTGGGCAGACGGGGCTCGTCACCCAGGAAGGTGGGCAGACCAGGGGTAGCTCGGGCCGGCTGACTCTGGTTTGCCTTTTTCTGTTGCTGGTATGTTGAGCTTTGCTCTCTGTGTGTTTTCTTGGTTTGGATTATGTAGGGTTAATATGTACTAATCATCATTTGAAATAAGCAGATTCTAGATTTCTTCCAGTTTTCTTTTCAATTTTATTATTTTCATCTTTCATCTTTATTAAGTGTCTTTCTACTTTATTTTGATTTGTTTTATTCTTTTCTAATTTCTTAAAGTGGGTAACGTCCCTTTTTCTCTTCAATAACGAAGATGTTTGGGTCTGTTTCGCTCCGTTTGAGGCTTTGCTATGGCTCCTCCTTTCTGGGTTCAGAGAATAATTTACTCACTTTTCTCTTAGAGCCAAAGGTTATCTATGTGTCTGCTTCTTAATTTATAAGTAGTTATGGTAGTTGATCATCTTTTTTTTCCCTCCTAATTTTATTGATAAATGAAAAATGTGGCCAGTAAATCTCTACACTTAAAAGTTTTCAAAATCTATGCTGTGACTCATTAAAAAAGTTTCATTAACATGAGCGGAAAAGTGTAGGGCCTGTTTTGAGGAGTCATCAGGTCATATGTATTCCTGTTAAAGTCAAGTTTGTTGATTACAGCCTTGTTTTTCATCCACTATGTCAGTGCAGTTCTGAGAGGGGTGCTGTGAACACTCCCTCTTCATTTTACGCTTATGACGTTTCTCTTGAATTTCCTTTTTCAAAACCTCATTGCAAGAACACTTGCTGTGTGGTCCGCCTTCCTGAAATTTCATTGCACGATGACATTGGCCGTAGGCTCAGCGGGGGCAGCTCAGCAGAGCTTGTGCATCTTACGGAATTGCAGCTGCACGTCTTATTTGTTGACAAGTCCCCACGCCCCTCCCCTGGCCCTGGTGACCACCATTCCAGTGTTTGAGCTGGTGGATCTCACGATGGTCGATATGTCGTGTCAGTGCCGGGCCCTGTGAGGCTGGCCCATTGCACCGAGCATACTGTTCCCAAGGAGTGTCCCTGTTATTGCATATTGCGGAATTCCCTTCTTCTTTAAGGCTGAATAGTGTCCCACGTATGGGTGGACCACGTGTTCTTTCCTGTTCATGTGTTGGTGGACACTTAGGTTGTTCCCGTGTTTTACCTGTGGGGAATCACGCGCAGCGAGCGTGGGGAAGCAGATGCTGATTCGAAATCCTGCTCTCATTTCCTTTGGATGTGTGCCCAGAAGTGGGATTGCTGGGTCACATGGTAGTCTCATTTTTAATTTTTGAACAACACCTGGCTGCACCCTTTTCCCTTCCCACCAGCAGTGCCAGGGATTCCGATTCCTCCACATCCCTGCCAATACTCGGCCTTTGTTTTTGTGTAAACAGTCCCCCTGACAGGTGTGAGAAGGTAAAGCCCCTGGATTTTTATGTGCATTTCCTCTTGTGTTTCTAAAGGCTTTTGTTTGTGTATTTAGCCACAGTGTATTTTGGCAAGTACAGCATTCTGGTGGTTCTGCTTTCTTTTTAAACCGGGCTTTTCAGCATCACACACACCATGTTTCTGGCAGTCCCTGCACTGACTGCCCGGCCGCTGGCGCTAACCGCCATACCCTCCACTTGTCTTGCCAGTGCTGTGTCGCTTTGAGGTTGGTGCCTGTTGTCTGTGTTCTCCCTTTCGTCTTCAGCTCCTGTATCATTCTATGCATTTTAAATGTCCTAGTAAACAGTATTTAGCTGAGTTTGCTTTTTAAAAAAATGTTAACCCAGCCTGTGGTCTCTGCTTCTGAGCAGATGTGTCTGTTCAGTGTGGCGTGGAGGCCCCGGGCTGGGCTCCTCAGCCTTCCTGCTTGTCAATGCTTCGTCACTGCTGTCTCTGCTCTGCGGCCTCTGTCATCCCCTCTCCCCTTGTGACTTTTTGATCATTACTTCTCTGTTCCACAAATGGCTACTCGCTCTTCCCCGTGCTTATAATTAGAAACATACTTCCTTACTGTATTAGCGTTTTCCCTACCATCTTTACCACCAAGACGCATTGCCTCCGTAACTAGACGGCTCTGTTTCCCGCTACTCTGCCCCACTCCCAGCCCAGCAAGATGAGACCTGTGTGCTGTTTTCTCCACTCCTGGTTTGAGACTGTTGGTCGCTTTAGCTCCAGGCTGTTGTTTATTTCGTTCCAGCCCCTGTGGTTGCCCTGGGTTGAGACCCTCACTCGGCAGAACAGAGCTCAGGTTCTCTCTGCCCACGGCCCACCGCAGGCCGTCTTCCTCCACTGCTTCCCGGGTCTGTCTTCTGATTGCTCCCCACGACGGGCACGGGCAGGAGACCGACCTCCCGGGTCCCGCCCGGGCTCCCGCCAGTGGCCCCGCCCCCCGCTGTGCTCCGGTCCCTGCTGCAGATGGGGCGCCCTCTGCCTCCAGGGGACCCCTGTCACGCCCTGGACTCTGCCCCTCTGTCCCCCTCCTCTCCATCTGGATACCTTCCTCCTTGCTCTGCCCCCCTGCATTTAAGTGTTGCTGTGGTTCAGCTTCTAGGCTATTCCTCAAGATTTTCATTCCTTACTTTCATTTGCTGAATGGTTTGGGGCTGTGCCTGCATCCCTGGACTCTGTGGCTCTGCCCCCTGGGTCCCTGGCAGAGCCCAGGGACTGATGGGCAGTTGTTGGCTCAGGATGGCTTGAGCTGCGGGGCTTGGAAGGAGGGAAGGAAGCCGGGCTTGGGTTTCCACATGCCCAGCACTTGCTGGGTCTCCCGTGCTGTCCTCTACCTGTGCCAAGGGTGGCTGTGCCCCAGGCACGGGGCTTGCACATCTCCCACGAAGTCCTTCTGTCCTCTGTCATTTGTTTAAGTGGCTGGCTGAGCCCTGATGTGCCAGGTGCTGCATCGCCTCACTTTGCCTACACAGTCCTATGAGGCACAGGTTGCTCATCACCTATTTTCAAATGAGAGCTCTCCACGTGACACGGGCAAGGTCGCATGCCAGGGCAGGGACTTGCTGTTTAACACAGCTTCCCTCTGGGACCTGACGCTGGTGGGTGCAGCAGCTAAGGTGGAAGGGAGCACACGTTCCTTGTCTGCAACGGGCAGGGACAGCACTGTCCTCCTGTGCTGTCTGGGCAGCTCAGGGCCGAGCACGACATGAGCAGGCTTGTCGCAGGAGCACATGTTAAGCAGGCTTACTTCTTCTCAGTATTATTAAAGTCTGTTATCCTTCACAGGTTAATTTAATTGACTTCCCCCTAGCTTGAAGACACCATATGTTTTTCTCAACATAAGCCCTTTTATTACAGAGAATATGCTGATTAAGTTAAGCCTGGAAAATGCAGAAAGCTGAGAAGAGCTAGTCCCCTCTCCCACGGTCCCACCAAATATATAATTCTGGGTGGGATGCATTTCGCATTTGCTGTGGACACTCCAGCTCTGGCCAGCACTGGGATGAGTCCCTGTCCAGAGGCCATGCGGGCACAGGGAGCTGCTTGCTGGGAGGCTGTCCGCAGGCACCAGTGTCCTGTCTCCAGAGGCCCAGGCCCAGAGTGTCCCAAGTCTGGAATGCCCTGCGGAATGCTGGCTGGGCTGTGTGTGTTCCCTGACCAGGTGGAGCCCAGCGTTTCTGTCCTTTGTGCTGCCCTGGTTGAAAGGAAATGCCCAGCTCTCCTCCAGGGCCTGAGGGGAGGCCCCTCTTGGGTGCCCACCTGTGTCATCCCCAGGAGCGGAGTGCATGTTAGAGCGAAGTGTTATGGGCTGAGGGAGGGTATGTGGCTGTCTGCCTGTGGGCATAGGGGAGCAGGGGGAGGGCCAGGAGGCATGCGGGGCAGCACCCCGAAACCTTTTTCATGGAGGGCTGGCTTGCTGGGGACAGTCCAGTCAGCCGGGCGGCGGCGGCCATGGTATCTCCCCTGGGAAATTTGCTGTTTGTCTCTCTGGCTATACGTGTGCACAGAGCGGCTTGCGTGAGTCACTTACTCTCTTTACCCTCCATCCCAGAGGGGCCTGCATGTGTTCATAGCCGTGTGGATCTGTGAGTGTGTGTCTGAGAGTGGCCGTGGTCTGGGCGTGTGCAGCGTGAGGGGGTCTGTTTCTGGGTGAGACGTAGTGGGAGTTCTGAGCACGAGGGCTCCCTGGACGGGTCTGTGCATGGCCCCACCAAGGTGTGGGCCCCTCCTGTCTGTGCCGCTGCCCCAGGCCCTCTCCAAGGGGCGAGCGGCTGTGTCTGGCTGTGGCCTCAGCAAGGCCAGTGGAGAGGTTTTGTTGAATGAGCCAGTTCTGACTAGTTGGCAGTGGCTGGGGCCTGGAAATGGGTTGGGAGCATGTGCCCTGGCCGGGCAGCCGTGGAGCAGGGTCTCAGGGTGTGGCTCGCATGTGGCATCCAGAGTGCCAGGATCTTGCCATAAGGGCCCCATGGTCCTCTGGAGGGCTGGCTGAGGGCCGCTGTCCTCTGGACCCTCCTTCCATGACTGGGGCTGTGTGTGAAGTGTCTCCCTGCCTGACGCAGCTGCCAGAGGCCTCAGAAAGCACCAGCCCAATAGCACTTAGGGTGCCACTGAGAGTCGGGGGGTGTACACACACATGTGCAAATACATAACACACATATGCCACACCCTAACTCGGGCCTGATGTCCAAGTCCAGATGCTCAGAGCTGACTGGACTTGAGTGGTGAGAGGCAAACACATGCCCAGGCCTGTGTTCAACAGGAGAAGCTGTGCTACAAGCACAGACATGCTGCAGACGCAGCGGAGCCCCAGTGCCCATGAAGACTGCTCCTTGCTTGTCAGGTGGCGTGAGGGGTGCAGTGGAGGTAGGACACGGGGCCTGTCCTCACAGAGCTGGTCTGGGAGTCGGGCACAGGACAGTCAACAGGCCAATATGGTTGCAGGTGGCGTGAGGTCCTGATTCCTGGGGCAAGGGGGTACTGAGGGACCTGTTGTGGACAGAGGGACCTGTTGTGGACAGAGGGCCCAGAGAACAGTGCTTTGGTGGGGAGGAGGTGACACTGAAGCCCAGATGTGAAGCTGAGAAGGAGCCAGCCAAGGAGAGAGGCTGGCCGTGGGATGCACTTCACATGAGGGTCAAGGTGCGGAGTGAGGTGGAGTGTGCCCGGGCCGGAGGAGGCCGTGGGCTTGAGGAGTGCATTGGCACCCACCCCCGGGACTGTGTTTGGGCTTTGTGGGCCGTACTCTTCGCATTGCTGGGCAGGCCACCACCGACAGGTCAGGCGAGGACCTGGCTGTGTTCCTGATCAGAGAGCAGGTAGCCGTTGTTTGCTGTCCCCCAGTCAGAGGGCGGGCGGGCCAGGTGTAGCGGAACTCCCAGGCAACATGGAGGGGTTGGAATGGCCTGGAACATGAGGGCTGCACTCCTGGAAGGTCCCAGTGTGCCAGGTCCCAGCCAGGTCTCCCTCCAGAGCCCAGTGACCACAGAGACCCACCAAAGCTCCTGGTCCCCTCACTTGTGAAATGGGGTTGGGGTCAGGACCCACCGAGGGGGTGCAGGGTGATTAGCACAGGCCAACAGTGGTCCTGCCCGTGTGCCCATCATCAGAACTGGGCCAGGTGTCTTTGGAGGTGTATTTATGGGGGCAATGCCTGTCTGGGACGTGTTCTCAGGGGCGTGTCTACAGAACACATGTCAGTGGAGGGAGAGAATGTCCTGGGGTCCTCTGGTCCCTGCATGTCCTCAGTGAGCCCCTGTCCCCCCAGGATCCCCCTTCGCCCGCACCAGCCTCAAGAGCGGGAAGACGGAGAGCTCGTCCTACTTCCGCAGGAAGGAGAAGATGCTCCGCTTCTTCATCCGGCGGGTGGTGAAGGCACAGAGCTTCTACTGGGCAGTGCTGTGTGTGGTGGCCCTGAACACGCTGTGTGTGGCCGTGGTGCACCACAACCAGCCGCGGCGGCTCACCACTGCGCTGTGTACGTAGCCACGGCCGGGCCTCCCCCACCTCCTCCCAGCCCCTTCTGGCTGCAGCCTGGAAACCCTGATCCACGTCCTTCTGCCTAGGAGTGCCCTGGGCGGGACCCCTGTACTGGCCACAGTGCCCCACGGGCCTGGTCAGACCCCAGGCCCCGTGCACCTGGGTCCCAGGAAGCCCAGCCTGCCTGGGTGGACCCTCCCCTGGGGAGGAAGTTCTGGGGATGAAGAGGCACGAGCCAGGTCTGACGGACCCATGTCCCACCCTGAAAGGGCGTCAGGCCCGTGGACTGGGCCACAGCTCCTGCCCTGGACTCCTGAAGAGGAGTCCTGGCTTCCTGGGCTCCCCTGGACCCTCCTGGGCTCTTTTCTTTCTTTCTTTCTGGCTGGTCGTATCTGGTTGGGGTCATGACCAGACAGCTGGCAGTCCTGTGCCCGTGAGCCTCAGGACAAGCCTCTGGGCCCTGGCCACAGTTCCAGGTCTCCGGGCTGGCTGGGCTCCTTGTCCCTTAGGGGACTAAGGCTGACCTACCTGGACTGGCCCTTCATGCCCTAGCGCTCCGCATGCCCTTGGTCTGTGTCTGGCTATTGACAATTTATGTCCTGCGCTCAGTCCCCTGGGTTCAGCCCACTCGCCCTGCCTGGGGCTGATCCGGGCCCCCCATGGCCTTGCTCTCCCTGTGGGGGCCCCGTGTGCTTGAAGCCAGCTGGAGTGATGAGGCCTCCTCCAGAGAAGACCCATCCTGGCCCCAGTCCTCCCTGCCCCGGGTGCACCAGGCCCCACTGGACGCTGAGGCTGGACAGCTGGAGGGCTCTACACATCACTTCCAAATGTGGGTGGAGGGGGGGACTCTAGACTCATTTCCCAAATGTGTTGAAATCTACTTTGCATGATGGGAGAGGCCAAAGGAGCAACTGAAGTCCAAGCGGCCTGGGAGCCTCTCGCAGGTGGCCTGGCTCTGCTCCCCAGGGAGAGTGCAGGTGGGGGACAGTCGGGGCTTGAACCACGCACTCTGGCCCCTAATCTGTGTGTCCTGGAGCCTGGGGTTCGTGTCTCAGGACTTTGCTTGGGACTGTCCGTACCTCCCGCGAGTCCCCAAGTGTAAGTTTCTGCCCCCAGGGGCTGGTGGGGCCCAGGGCGCAGGCTTCCTCCAGACCCAGCCAGCAGGCCAGCCGCTCACTGAGGCTTTCTGGCCAGGCCGTTCCTTCCTCGGAAGAAGCTGGGTGTCCAGTTCATCTCGTGGCTACTCTTTTCCTCTTGGGGACATGCCACCTAAGTGGGGGTGGGGCAACCTGTATGGCCTGGTTGCTTCAGCAGGAGCACAGGCCTGGGAGTGCCCAGGCATTGGCCAGCCCACAGGTGTCCCTGGCCAGCAACCTTGCTGTCTTTTCTCTGGTTTCCTGGGAATTCCTGAGTTCGCAGGCATTACCCAGGGAAAAGACTGGATGGAGAGCAGAGGTGCCGGGTCTGGACACCTCTGCTCGGTGCCTGGGGCTCTGTCCTGGGCAGCTGGTCTGGTGAGGCAGAGCCGGCCATGCAGGAGGCAGAGGTCAGAGGGGTCTTTGCCAGGACCGGCTTCCTTGGGGCTCCCTGTGGGGCACTGGCCTGAGGCTGGCCGGCTGTCAAGGACCTGCCCCCGTCGCACTGCCAGGGCCCCCAAGACCAGGTGTGGCTGCTGAGGGAGGGTGGGAGCGGCCGTGTGCTCCATGCACAGCTGGCTGTTGGCCTTATCTGCCGTGAGCCACTGGCCTCACAAGACGGACCTCCTGCCTGTCCTTCTGTCCCCACGGCACAGAGGCCACTTGCAGCCTCTGCTCCGCCTTCGCCTGTGAGCTCCTGGAGGGAGGACCACTCCTCCTCCTAGGCCCTCTCACAGCGGCACCAGCAGTGCTGGCTGAATCTGTGCTTCCAGAGAGAGTAAATGAGTGCCCTTTGCTGGCCTCGGAAGGGAGGCAGAGGATGCAGCTGAGGGGGTGCAGGGTGCAGAGCCGGGGGATGCCCCTGTCGGCATGCCTTGCTCCGAAGGGGCCTCACCGAGCTCTGCTGCACCTGTTCCTCGAAGCCTCTCCCTTTGGTCCCTGGAAGCCAGGGTGTGTGGACGGCACCACCTCCCGGGTCTGGTGTGCAGCTGCAAGTCCCACCTCCCCTCTCTCCCGGGACCTGAACTCCATTTGCGGGGTGCCCAGGTGCAAGGCGGGCACCCCTAAGACCTCTGTGGAGGGGCTGTGGGCTTGGCTGGGAGTCATGGGTCTTACCAGGCTGCTGCAGCCTCCCGGGCGGGGCTGGGGGCAGGCGCAGTCCCACGCCCCGCGGCTGGCCAGTCTGTGCAGTGGTCCGCGGTGGGCCTGGCTGGGTTGGCGGGCATCACACGCCGCTTTTAGCCTCCAGCGTCTCCAGGGAGGCTGCTGTGCCTGGTCATCGCTCACCCACACCTGGCTTGGGCGCCCTGCTGGATGTGGCTGGTTGGAGGTCAGGCTTGCTTTTGAGGTTTCCATGTACTCAGGACAGCGAAGGACAGCCCCCACCTAGAGGCCCCTCTGGACTGCACAGACCATCGTGTGTCTCTGAGCATGGTGCCCGGTGGGCACTGGGGCTGGTGTCTCTGCTTCTGCAAGGCCTGGACTGAGGTAGCTCTACCCCTGGCAGCCTGGGGCCTTGCAGAGCCGCATGTGGAGGACAGCACGTGCAGGGTGCAGGGGGTGATGGGACAAGTGGCTCCCCCGGTCTGTTTTATCGGGAGGTGCTTGAGACCAGTCAGGCGTGGCCCTGGGAAGGCTGGGCTGGGGCCTGCCTGTGGCTCTCCTATACTCACAGGCCCTCCATGGGGGCTGTGCCCCGAGCTGCCCGCATCCCTGGCCCTTGCCCTTCTGGGTCAGAGGCCACAGTGCCTTCGCCCACTTACTGTACAAGATAACGAGCTGATCCCAGGTCAGCATCTGGAAGAGCATCAGGGACAGCGGCCTTGTGCCGTAGCCGGCCGTGCTCCTGCTGCCTGTGGCCCGTGGAGCTTCTCCACTGACTCTCCTTCCTTGCTCTGACCCTGCCTTCTATTGGGCTGGGTAGGGTAGTGCCTGTGTGCCTGGAATTCCAAGAGCACACCAGGCTCCAGGGTGGCCTCCCTCTGGCCCTGCGGTCCTTGGAGGTCAGCATGGCCAGTGGCAGGACTTCTGGGCCAAGGCAGGCCCTGTGGCCGCCACCAGGGCCCGGCCTGCAGGAAGGCGAAGGTGCCCACAGGAGCCGCCGCATGACCCACAGACAGAGCGTCGCTGCCTCCTGGGAGCTCGTGCTGGTGGGGCCTAGGATCACTCGGGGGGCAGAGGTGCTCTCCGGTTGGTGGGGCGAGCCTCCGACAAGTGGAGACCAAACATGGAGCTGTGGGGCCCTGGGGAGGGTGTCAGGGATGTCCTCGTGGGAACAGGTTCTGATGGAGAGGCTGGAGTCTCCACAGTGATTGGAGTGTGGGGAGGGGGCAACGCTGAAGGCAAAAGCATGGGTCAAGGCATTCCAGTGTCTCCAGGGGGCCTCCCCGGGGGTTCCTGTGGCCCCAGAACCCCTCCTGAGCGCAGTCCTGGGCGCAGCCCTCCTGCAAAGCCTGTTTCCCCATCGCGCAGGCCCAGGGCATGCCCCACCGTCCACGCTGACTGGCATCTCTCTTCCTTCCCGGTCCCAGGTGGGGGCCCAGAGCTCAGGGGTCGAGCCCAGGCCTGGAGGGCTGAGCCCTGCAAAGGCCCGGAGGTTTGTGGCCCTGCCGTCCGGGCCTGGCGGGAGGAGCGGCGAGCTGACCCCCCTCTTCTCCGGCTTCTCCTAGACTTTGCGGAGTTTGTTTTCCTGGGTCTCTTCCTCACAGAGATGTCCCTGAAGATGTATGGCCTGGGGCCCAGAAGCTACTTCCGGTCCTCCTTCAACTGCTTTGACTTCGGGGTGAGTGGCACCCCCCCCAGGGATGCAAGCTGGGGTGCACGGGGTCCTGACTCTGGAGTTGCACTCAGCCCCCTCCCAGTGTAAGCTGGGGTCTGAGGAGCAGGACCCAGGCGATGGAGGGCAGGGGGTCCTGTGTGGCTCAGAAAGGCTGCCTGTGTACGGACAGAGCATCACAGCAGACAGGGCCCGTCCTGGTCAGGGGTGCTGGCCTCAGCTGCTCCCAGCCTGTGGGGCACTCCTCCTTTCCTCCCCTGATCCTGTCTATAGAATCTCAAGGTCAGCTAAAAGCGCTGCGGCCCCTCCCTGCAGTGCAACAGTCCAGGCGTACTGCTGCCTGTGGGGGGCTCAGTTTCTCCCCAGGCAGCTCTGGCCCCTCGCAGTGTGCGCACCAGCACTCCCAGGGAGAGCTGACCGTCTGTGGTCCTGGGGGCGTGGTGCTTTGCGCCCTGCCCAGGGGCCGAGTTCTGACCCAAGTGGGCCCTGAACAAGAAGTGCAAGCTCACACCACAGGCACGACCCACATCCCTTGAGCCCCCAGTAGGCGGTGGGGCCCTGGATCGAGGGAGGTGAGGCCTCAGTTTAACGTTCCGTGCATCAGCACCCTGGCACCACGGGTGGAGCTCGGTGCCTGTGACTGCTGAGTCCTCCCACGACTCGTTACAGACAAGCAACTGGAGACGTTAGGTGATGGCCCACAGCTGCCCAGCTTCCTAGTAGGGAGTCCTGGCCCCAGGGCAGTGGTGTCACGCCACGCCGGGCTGCCCAGTCTCAGGGAAAGGAGGGATGGTGGCTGCTCCGAGGTGTGGGAGCCCGCCCTTCCCAGCCTTTGCCTTCTAAGTTATGTAGGAAGGCGGCATCCATGTGGGCAGAGGGACCCCCAGACGGGAGGGGGTTTCAGGGATACATAATCTCAGAGGTGACATCCCGTTGTCTTTGTTGCATTCTGTTTGGGAGAAGTGAGTCTGTAGGTCCAGCTGTCCTCTGGGGCAGGAGCTTGCGAGGGGTGTGCACCATGCTGTGGGAACCATCTTAGAGGCCACATCGTGACCCACTGGGAATTAACTTTGGGCATTAATGGAAATAGGAGGTGTACTTGGAGACTGACCTTAAGAGGAGAGTAAGTTTAGAAACTCCTGTGTCCAGGCCCAGGCAAACATCTGGATGCTCTGTGGTGCTGAGAGCCGTCAGGGTCGCCAAGAACAGACTTGGCGGGATGTGGGTGGGATGTTGACACCCTCCGAATGGTGTGTTTGTGTTGAAGGCAGAGGGTGCACACGTCTGCATTTGGGGTTCCTCGTCCCTGACACCACCACCAGAGCAGAATGACCACTGGTAGCCGGGGGTGGGGGATGCCTCCAGCCATGTCACAAGGCCTCTGGCACAGTCACTGTTTTCTCAGTGACTCACGAGAACATTGATGTTAAACTGAGTAGACTTAAGTTGATGCAAAATGGGTGGAAAGAATGGAAACCCTGGCTAATGTGTAGGCCAAGCACAGTAAAACGGAATTTAATTAAGGGTTTAATGCCCGATATTTGAGTTCCCTACACCAAGTGCAGAAGGTGAGTTAGAGGAAACAGGACTTAGCCACGTACACGAAGAGGATGTGGGCACCTGTGCTGTGCGCTGGGGAGCCCCATGAGGTGTGATGGCCCAGGAGGCGCTGGGTCTGGGCCCCCCGGGTGTCCTACCCTGAGGAAAGGTGGTGAGGGTCTGCCAGGCACCAGCCCTGCTGCTCTGTCCTCTGAGTCTCTCACAGCAGATAATGACCAGGATGCCCTTCGCAGAGCCCGTCTGAGGAACAGCTGGGGGCCACCAGCACGGGCAGTGCCTGGGATGACCCCGGGGGTGAAAAAAAGAGGCAGGCTCGCCGCAGTCTGTTCGTGGTGTCCTGCGGTGGCTCCTGGTCATCAGGAGAACGCAAGACTCAGGCACTGTGTGAATGTGAATACTGAGCAGTGCGGGACCCGGGAACACTGCAGAGAAGCGGGCTGTGCCCCTCTGTGAGTGCTGTCTAGTGCTCATGGCTGCCTGGGTGGTTCGTCCGGCCCCAGAGGTGTTTAGGAAGACGCTGGGGCTGCCTGGCTGCGATAAGGCCCAGGGGAGGCACTACACAAGGTGGCTTTAGGATCTGTCAGGATGACAGACCTAACCTTGCTTCCTTTCTTTGTCCTCCTGGGATGTCGGGTGGGGTGGGAGGCAGACCCTGGGACTCATGGGGCTGCAGCTCCCCAACTGCTGCCGGGACTCCATGCCAGGTGTGTACCTGGTATTGCCTCCTTTGGCCTGGCTGCAGACAGGGAAGTGGATGCTTGGGGAGGGAAGTGTGCGCACAGACATGCACACGTAAGAGTGTGTGCGGACCTGGCCTGCCCCCATTGCAGGTCATCGTGGGGAGCATCTTTGAAGTGGTCTGGGCTGCCATCAAGCCGGGAACGTCCTTCGGAATCAGCGTGCTGCGGGCACTCCGGTTGCTGAGGATCTTCAAGGTCACAAAGTATGTCGTCCCTGGTCCCTGTGGGGGCAGTCGGGGTGCAGGCAACATGTGACTTGGCGGACACCACACGCATGCCTCAGAATTCAGGCTGCGGCTCTGCACTCAGCTGCCTGGGACTCTCCAGGGCTTCGGAGTGGGTCAGACACAGAGGACTGGTATGACCAGCCTGCACCACGACCTCACCACGACCCTGTTGGGGGCCATCTCATCCCACGGTCATGCCTGGGGCCATGGTGCCAGCAGGATTTCTGGCTGGCTGGCTAACTTGCCCCCGGGGGGCCATACCACCCCCTCTCCAAACCAGCATCCATCTTCTCACCTTCAACGGGTGACCTGCTGCAGTTAGCAGAGAAACACAAGTTCACAGATGGGAGTTGCCGTTTAGTCATCCTGCCCTGAACCCGCCCTGCCTGCGAGAGGCGGGGGTCGGGGCAGTAGTGAGGGCGTGAGGGGGTGAGCGGGGGCCGTAGGGAGGGATCGACGCCGGCTGATTCTCCCCTCCCTGCTGGTGTTGTGGTGACAGGGAGAGGGGAGCTGCTACACGTGCTCCTGTCTTATAAGTGGCCAGGGCTGCTCTGTGCTATGTGGTCTTATGTGTGGCTGGTGCCCCAGTGGGACCCAAGCTGCCGTGGTCTCACCTGTCCTGAGTTTCTGAGGCTGCTGGGAGCCCAGGCGTGTCAGCCTGCAAGCACCAGTGTGGTGTCCATGCAGCGTCCCTGGCAGCCTGGATCAGTCACACAGCTGCAGGCCCTGGGCTCTAGGTCTCTTCAGTGGCCACCCAGAACCCACGGGTCTCCCCAGGGAAGGTGAAAATTCTGTTGGTCTTTTCCGGTTCCTTTTAAATGGAAGAAGCCTGAGGCCAGTTGAGGATCTGGCGGTGTAACTGCAGAAGAGTCTGGGGCGGGTGTTCGGTCCAGCTTGGCCCACGGAATGGCTGGGCATTCTGTACTGTGTGCCTCTGTTACTTCTTGCCAGGTGCTGGCTCTAGGAGGTGGCTAGGGCTGCTTTCCTCTTGCTTGGGGACATGGTGTTGTAGGGGGCCATTTTTTTCTGGAAGGCAGGTGTCCCTGACCTGGACCCCTGTCCGTGCCAGGAGAAGGCTTTTCCAGTCTTCCAGCCCATCTCCCCTTAGTCCTCACACACCTGTAGGGGAGCCCTTGGAGGGTAGTGGGCCTCCGTGCTGCTGGCACCAGGGACGTGTTAGGGCCAGTAAGGCCCAACGGCAGGGGGAGTGTGGGGAGACTGCCCCTTTCCCCCATACAAGGGTGGGAACAGCATGTGCAAAGCCACAGAAGCCCGTGGCGTGTCTCCTACAGGCTGGAGGGAAAGCCATGTTCTCTGGGCTCTGCTGGGCGACACCCCTCCAGGGATGGGGGTGGGAGGGGACCAGTCACCCAGGCAGCTGCCGGTGGAGCTGTCAGTCATCGGACCTCAGGGGACCTGGGTGCCATATGGCCCAGGGGGAAAGAGGGACAGTCTCTGACCTCTCGGAGCGTGGGACCAGTGGGTTGGGGGGCCGGCAGTACTGCACACCCACACACACCCCGGTGTCCCTGGCCTCGGGGCCAGGAGCTCCGTCCCAGGGTCACGCCCCAGCACACGCTCAGCTCGGCTGATGCTCTTTGTGTAGAGGACCTGCTCACTGTGGGTGTAGATCCGTGTCCCGGGCACCTTCCTCCAGTCGTGGGCCCCACTTCCCACACCTGTTTGGTGTGGAGGACAAAGGCCAGGCCAGGGATGAAGCTGGGACCATGTGGCCACCTGAAGGGTGGGCCGTCGCTCTGCTGAGCAGAGTGGCAGGGAGCAGGTTTGGAGGTGGGGTGAGTCCAGCCCTGGCCTCGTTGTCTCTTTTGTCTCCGTGGGTCCCCCAGAAGCAGGGGGACGGGGCTTCCAGAGCTCTGGAGGAAGGCTCCGGCTTCCCATCTTGGGGTGGGGGTCCTTAGGCTTTAGAAGGTCCTGGAAGTCCCAGGTGCGAGTGCAGAGAGCCCAGACGAGAGAGAGGGCAATGTCCAGGGCCCAGACCCTCCCCGCCTGCCCCAACAGGTACTGGAACTCTTTGCGGAACCTGGTGGTGTCTCTGCTCAACTCCATGAAGTCCATCATCAGCCTTCTCTTCCTGCTCTTCCTGTTCATCGTGGTCTTCGCCCTGCTGGGCATGCAGCTGTTTGGGGGACAGTAAGTGGGCCCTGGAGCGGGCAGGGTAGGCGGGCAGGACCCCTGGGCAGTGGGGCAGCCTCGGCTGTTCTACCTGCCTCCTGCTGAAGGTCTTCGAAGGGCTGAGACACCAAGCACACAGCCCACTTACCGCCTGGGACACGCACTGGTGCCGACGCCAGGTCATCCAGGTGCCTCATGGGCTGCATCTTCCCGAGGCTGCTTGTTTCCCACAGGTTCAACTTTCAAGATGAGACTCCGACAACCAACTTTGACACTTTCCCTGCTGCCATCCTCACTGTCTTCCAGGTAGGCCCTGCTCCTGGCACACCCCGCCTCCGGTCTCAGCCCAGCCCAGACAAGACAGCCAATGTTTCAGACCAAACTTGTGACAAAACAGGAGAATAAGAATAGGCAGGTCCCCAGTGCGTGGGGCTCCAGTCCTCTGGGACACTGCCCCCAAGTGTGGGAGCTGGTCAGGAGGGAAGCCAGATGCCTTCCTGCGGAGCAAGCATGCTCCTGGGGAGCCCAGCTGTTTGGCAGCCCCTGAGCTTCAAGGTGCCCACTCACCCCTTGGCCCCTGGGACTGGAACTTGGCTCTCTCCTGCTTTAGAGGAAAGCCAGGAGACAGAGTGCCCCCCAGGCTCCTCCCTCTGGTGCTCAGCGCCCTTCTGCGTCTGGAAAGCTTGCCCTGGGAAGCGTGATCTCTGAGCGCCTTGTGGTGCAGGTGGCCTCTGCCCTCTTGGAGGGTCCACTTGAGGGTCCGTAGGGGGCTGTGAGCCCCTAAGGGCCCCCATGACTGGCCTTGCCTGTGTGATGACGCCACACACGTGTCAGTCCGTGGGCCTCCTTAGACAACGTGCCTGAGAACGAGCAGGAGAGCAGCCGCGGTTTTGCCTGTCACTCACTGCAGCCCAATGGGCCGTCTGTGCTCAGGCTGGAGCTCCGCTTGGCCCCCTGGCCTCCGGGACTCCCGACCTGACCCCTGGCCACAGATGGGGCCCATGTGTGTGTAAGGAGAGGGTCCTTTGGACCCCACTCTCCTGAGGAAGGGAGTTGTCCAGCAGGCCTCTTCCCAGCCAGAGCAGATGGTTGCCAGCAGTCACCAGTTCCGGAGGTGTGCGCCCACAGGTCTCTCTGTCCCCTGGCTTGAAGCCCTGGCACCCCTCAGCCCTCCATGGCAGCCCAGCAGGGCATCTTCTCGGGGGCCTCAGCCCCCACCTGTGAGGGCCTTAGGCTGTGCTCACCCGGCTCCCTCCTGACCTGACCTTTGGGTCACTCTGCAGCTTCTCTCCTGCTCTCATTCCTAAGTGCCTGCATGCTTGCCACCCTCTCTGCCTGATGTGGGGGCCCTGCGCCCACTCACAGTGACTTCCGAGCCTGTGTCTCCCCAAGGCTTTCAACACTGGGTGAAGGCATCTGTGCCTTGGGACCAGGGTGAGCAGCCTTTAGCCCAGGGCTTGGGCAGAGGAGGCCACAACCTGTCCTGAGCAGTGTGATCAGCCTGGCCACAGAAAGGAGCTTTAGCCCTGTGGTCAGCCCACTGGGGTCTTGGATGTCAGGCCAGGGGGCTCAGCTGCGAATTCCAGACAGAGCCGCTAGACAGGGTTTGTGGTGTTGGCCCTGGGGCTGGTGGGGCTGCCTTGATGGGTCTCAAGGGCCAGGACGAGAGGCTGTTCCCAGATTTCCAAAGGAGGGGTGGTGTGATTGACAGTCGTAACTGTGCCTCGTTGTGTCTGTTGTGAGAAAGGGGCTGAATATGGTCAGTGGTGGTGGTGTGAGAAGCCAGAGGGGGAGAAGCCAAAAGCCAGGAGGAAAAGATGGTTCTGACCTGAGATGTTCTGGTTTAGTCCCCCTCTGCTCTGAACACAGCAGTAAGATGAGGAAACTAAAAGGACCCAGCCAAGCAGAGAGCAGGGTCTGTGGGCTTGAGATGAGCAGTGCTAAGAGATGCACTACTGGGAGGGGGTGTGCTGGTGTCTGCACCACTCGGCTGGCCCACGCTGGGGAAGGTGCGCGGCTGGGAGCCGGTTGCTGAGAGCTGATCATGGCTGCAGGGGGCTGCAATCAGAAGGGCAGGCTGGTGGCCAGGCCTGACCACAACTCCTACAGGTGCTACTTGGGGTTGGGGGGGTGCCTGAGGCCCCGTGTGGGGGCCCTGGCTCTGGATAGGGCTGGAGAGGTGCCAGGGAGGGAATATGACCAGGGAGGAAAGAACTTCAGCATTGCTCACAGTGGACCCGTAGACCATCATATGCTCTGATTTAAGGGCAGAAGCTGCCACAGAGTGGGGCCCATGACATGCAGCCAGGGGGTGACCTCCCTCCTAAAGAAATGGGAACAGCGGAGCGAACACTGGTGACTTTGAGCTGAAGCTGCTGGGGATCACAAACAGCTGGAGGAGAAACACGCGACACAGATTTGGGGGACAAAGGCAGTGAGAGCCGAGAATAGTTTATGTGAAAAAGAGCTAAGTAGAAATCCTAGAAATGAGGCACATTCCTACTTAAATAAAAAGTAAAGGGGGAGCTGTGTACCTGATGATCCAAGAGAGGAGGGCGACGTGGAAGCCGTGGGGGGCCCGTGGTGCCGCACCCAGGCCACCCGGGAGGGTGTGCGCTTGGAGGGCTGAGCACAGTGAACAAAGATGATTTCAGGCCGAGGCAGACTGCGATGAAGGGAAATCATTATTCATAGATGAGATATTTGTTTATTTAAATAAATAGAAACCACTAGTAGGAAGTCATTTAAAATCTTTGAAAGCTGTGAAGGACCTACACTCTGAAAACTACAAGACACTCATGAGAGAAATTAAAGAAGACACCAATAAATGGAAACACATCTTGTGCTCATGGATAGGAAGAATTACTATTGTCAAGATGGCCATCCTGCCTAAAGCAATCTACAGATTCAGTGCAATCCCTACCAAAATACCTACAGCATTCTTCATCGAACTAGAGCAAATAGTTCTAAAATTCATATGGAACCACAAAAGACCCCAAATAGCCAAAGCAATCCTGAGAAGGAAGAATAAAGCAGGGGGAATTATGCTCCCTGACTTGAAGCTCTACTGCAAAGCCACAGTAATCACGACAATTCGGTGCTGGCACAAGAACAGACCCATAGTCCAGTGCAATAGACTAGAGGGCCCAGATATAAACCCAAACATGTGGTCAGTTAATATATGATAAAGGAGCCATGGACATACAATGGGGAAATGACAGCCTCTTCAACAGCTCATGTTGGCAAAACTGGACACCTACATGCAAGAGAATGAATCTGGATTATTGTCTAACCCCATACACAAAAGTAAACTCAAAATGGATCAAAGACCTGAATGTTAGTCATGAAACCATAAAACTCTTAGAAAAAACATAGGCAAAAATTTCTTGGACATAAATATAAGCAATTTCTTCATGAACATATCTCCCAGGACAAGGGAAACAAAATAAAAAATGAACAAGTGGGACTAATTCAAACTAAAAAACTTCTGTACAGCAAAGGACACCATCAGTAGGACAAAAAGACATCCTACAGTATGGGAGAATGTACTCACAAATGACATATCTGTTGAGGGGTTGACATCCAAATTATATAAAGAGCTCATGCACCTCAACAAACAAAAAGCAAACAAGCCAATTAAAAAATGAGCAGAGTCGCTGAACAGACACTTCTCCAAAGAAGAAATTCAGATGGGCAATAGGCACATGAAAACATGCTCCACATCGCTAATCATCAGAGAAATGCAAATTAAAACCACAATGAGATATCACCTCACACCAGTTAGGATGGCCACCATCCAAAAGACGAACAACAACGAATGTTGGTGAGGATGTGGAGAAAGGGGAACCCTCCTACACTGCTGGTGGGAATGTAAATTAGTTCAACCATTGTGGAAAGCAATATGGAGGTTCCTCAAAAAACTCAAAATAGAAATACCATTTGACCCAGGAATTCCACTCCTAGGAATTTACCCAAAGAATACAACTTCTCGGATTCAGAAAGACAGATGCACCCCTATGTTTATCACAGCACTTTTTACAATAGCCAAGAAATGGAAGCAACCTAAGTGTCCATCAGTAGATGAATGGATAAAGAAGGTGTGGTACATATACACAATGGAATATTACTCAGCCATAAGAAGAAAACAAATCCTACCATTTGCAACAACATGGATGGAGCTAGAGGGCGTTATGCTCAGTGAATAAGCCAGGCAGAGAAAGACAAGTACCAAATGATTTCACTCATCTGTGGAGTATAAGAACAAAGAAAAAAACTGAAGGAACAAAACAGCAGCAGAATCACAGAACCCAAGAATGGACTAACAGTTACCAAAGAGAAAGGGACTGGGGAGGATGGGTGGCAAAGAAGGGATAAGAGGGAAATAGGGGCATTACGATTAGCACACATAATGTAGTGGGGGGCAACACGGGGAAGGCAGTATAACACAGAGAAGACAAGTAGTGATTCTATGGCATCTGACTACGTTGATGGACAGTGACTGTAGTGGGGTGTGTGTGGGGGTTTTGGTGAAGGGGGGAGTCTAGTAACCATAATGTTGCTCACATAATTGTATGTTAGCGATACCAAAATAAAAAAAAATCTTTGAAAGCTGAAGGATTGAGTTAGAGAAGATGTTACAGTGCATGTTACAAAGAAGTAGAACTGAGCAGTAACATCCCAACCCTGGGACAAAGCTGAGGAGGACTTTGAGGAAAACATCTACTTAAATGCAGTTATCAAAATAAATGGAAGACTAAAGTAACTGAGTTAAGTACTCATCTTCAAAGTATAGATGAAAGAATAATGGAGTGAACTGAAGAAATACTGAAACCAGGAGAAAATGACGTAAGAGCAAACATTGAGAAAACTAAAGCACCAAGATAATAAAATCCTAAAAACCTAGTTCTCAAGAAGACCAGACAGTAGAGAACCTCATAGCCAACCCATCGAGAAAAAAAGCACAGATAAAAAGCATAGCCCGAGAGGGACATGTACCCACAGAGAGGGAGAAACTCCTTAAATTCCCAAAGAATATTATGGCAACTTTATGCCAATAGGTTTGGAAACTTAGGTGAAACATACACTTTTGTAGGAAAATATCAAATTACTGCAAGAAGCAGTAAAAAAGCTTGGATGATTTTATGACCATTAGAGGGAATCCACAGTCAAAGCTCTCTTGCTGTCTCTCTGCGTCCTGTTCTGGGCCAGTGGGCTATAAGGCGAGTTCGCCACACCTTCGAGGAGCAGGTAGCAGCTTGCTCAGACCACTTCAAGGAGGAGAAGAAATCATTCTGAGACTAATGCTGCCTTGGCACCACAGCCAGGCAAGGACAGTGTCGGGAAAGTGCCCGCAACTGACAGGACAGGCTCCCCGAGGCGCCGCATCTGCTTTGTCCACTGTCCACTGGGCTCCTATTGCCTGGCACGCACAGCAGGCCCTCCACATGTGGTTCAGTGGAGGCAGATGCACACACTCTGAAATAAAATGTCAGAAAACCACATCCAACTGTGTGTAAAACTGGACCTCATGGCTGAACTGGGTTTATTCCAGTAATGCAAGAATTTGTTAAGGTAATTGCCCTAGGCTCTATGGTCAGAAGAGAAACACACGCACGTCAATAGCTGTACAAAGATAAAACATTGATACTATGATTTAGAAAAATGTTATGATAAGAATTGACTTAAAAAGAAAAGCAACCCACAGCCAGGTGGCTGATAGCTAATAGGTACGGGTTTCTTTTTTTAAGGGGATGAAAATGTTCTCAAATTGAGTGTGGTAGTAGTTGCACATGTCTAAAAACCATTGAATTGCACTCTTTAAATGACTGAATTATAGGGTATGTGAGTCTTACTTCAGTAAAGCACACACAGAGCAGGAACTGCAGACTCCAGGCAGATCAGAAACCTAATGTGGAAAACCAAGCCTTAAAAAGATTTGAAGAAAATATAGGAAAATATCTTTATGATCCTGGGGTGGAGAAGACTTTCTTAAGTCAAGTGCAAAAAGCAGAATCCGTAAAGGAAAAGATTGACATGTTTGACTACATGAAACTTTCTTGTCATACAAACATAAGTTAAAAACAAAGGTGACTAGAAAGTATTTCTGGTAAATATTGCTGAGAGTTAGTGTATACAAGAAGATGTAAGGAAGTCTCTCACAAGTTAGTAAGAAAAAGATGAGCCATCAGAAATGTGAGCCAAAGAGTTGAAAAAGCCACCATATGGGGGGAGATCCTGATGGCCACTGGACACATGGGAAGACATCTACCTCCCTGGCTGACCTGTCACCCTGCCACGGGGGTGTCGGTAGTGGTGAGGCAGAGCCAATGGTGGTGTGAGGGTAGCAGCCTATGCTGCTGGTGGGAATGCACTTTGGAAATTTCTAGCAAAGCCACAGATGTGCGTGACCGACTTCCAGCAATTCCAGCTCTGGAGCGGAAGTGCATAGTCTGATGCCCTCCCATGCGTGTGGCATATTTTGTCTATAGATGTACATGCTGTGGGGCATCAAACTTTAAAGACACAGATTCTCACCAGGTTCGTGATTGGGGCTGCCTGTTGGGGTGATCTCAGCAGTGAGACCTGATGCAAATATGACAAAATGTTGGCAATTTTCATTTTGAGTGGTGGACAGTTGGATGTTATTTTAGCCTCTTGTACGTTTCCAAAATTATAAGTAGAAAAGAGAGATGTGTTTCCTGATGGCACAAGGATTGCATTTAGCGACCCTCATAGCCTGGCCCCACCGGCCAGGGGCAGCAGGAACCTGTGGCTGCCCTGTGGCTGTTCCCTGGGCCTGGAGCAGCTCGTGGCCCTCCTCTGAGCCTCAGCCTCCTCGGCTGCAAACAGGCCCCCAGGGTGCTGGCAGCTCAGGATCTGCCCCCCCACGCGGCCTCACTTCTGCAGCCCCTTGCTGCTGCTCTGTCCTTGCCTCGGCACAGCTTTTCTCCTGCTTGGCTCTCCCTTTCCATTTTTGGCTGAAAACCTGGAGCATATTCATCCTTTGAGGCCTGACCCAGCTCAGCAGCCATATCCTTCTGGAAGTTTTTCTGGAGGACCTGGGCCACCTTGACCTCCAGAAACATCTAAACACTGGGTGCGTGTGTGCCCGTGGGCTCTTGGGACACAGTTACGTCCTGACCATGTGTGTGCAAGTGGCCGTGCCAGCATGGCCTGGGGTCTCTCCCTCCACAGATCCTGACCGGAGAGGACTGGAACGCGGTGATGTATCATGGGATTGAATCACAAGGTGGAGTCAGCAAAGGCATGTTCTCATCCTTTTACTTCATTGTCCTCACGCTGTTTGGAAATTGTATCCTTCTGCGGGGCTGCGGAGCCAGGCATCTGGTGCTTGCTCGGGGTCTGCCTGTGCCTCTTCTCCTTCAGGAGGAGTGGGGGGCCTGCTGGCCTTGCCTAAGAGGCGCCTCCTCATGCAGTGTGGACCATGGAGCCCCTCTCGTGGGAGAACTGGCTAAGTCCAGGGGCTCAAGTCGGCCTGAGCCAGGGACCCAGCGGCTGTGGGGGCTCAGATTGATGGAGGCATGGCCACCACGGGGTGTGGGTGGGGATGGTATCAGTGGGGGGCTCAGGGAGGGCTCTGTGGGAAGACATGGGCTGTGGGCACTGAAGGCAGCTGGTGGGCTGGGCCTTCTTTCACTTTGATTCAACAATTAAGTTTTGGCACTGGTCTTTTCAGAAATCTTCCCTTGCTGAGAATGTAGTACCTGCAGAGAAGTGCAAAGAAAGGTTTTCTGTGGAGGATGCCAGGCGGGATTCAGGGCCTGGTGTAGGAGGGTGGGTCTGCGGAGTCAAGGCAAGCCCAGCAGCAGGCAGCGGTTCTGCCACGTGGGAAAGGGAGGCCGCAGGGTGTGTGGTGCTGGCTCACGAGTGCAGGGGAGGCCCCATCGCTGAGGAGGTGTGGCTCCGGCTCCCAAACCCATCGGCCTGTCAGAGTGCCCTGGGGGTGGGTGAAGCCCAGATTCCCGCCCACAAATGTGCGCTCCGGTGGGCTCCCTGGGTGCAGGTGCCGCCGGCCTGGGGACCCCACTTTGGGGAGTGCTGCGGTGGACCCTCAGTAGGGAAGGTCAGAGCTGGAGATGAGCACCCCCCTCTCCCCTCACATGCCCCATCTGACCCTCTGCGTTCCAGACCTTGTTCCCCTTTGCTCTGTGTGCCCCCTTCCCCTCCGCCTGTCTGTCCTGCAGCAGCCCCCGGCAGGGATGGCAGCATTTCTCAGCCTGAGTGGCGTTGCAGCTCGGGCCCCGGCCCATGGTGGGGCATCTGGCCCCCTCCAGAGGCTTAGCAGGAGGCCCAGGGAGGGAGAGCAGGGGTCCTGCGTTTGGCTTGCTGAGTAGATGGGTGGGGCCTGGGCGGTGGTGTGGGAGAAAACCGGGTGGTCGGAGAAGGGAGAAGGCTGCAGCACTGGCCTCAGGTGGTGGAGCAGGGCAGATGTGGTCCTGAAGGAGGCCCCTGGGCCCTCAGGCGGAGCAGGGCCGCTCTCGCCACGGCTGATTCTGACCGTGCGCGTCAGGCTCCCCATCCTATCCTGTTGGAGCCGCTCTTGCCACACCCGTGTGTCCCCCTGGCTGGGCCCTGAGGGCACGGCCCCAGTACTGCTCTTCCGGCATGGAGGGCCTCTGAGGGTGTCCATGGCCGAGGTTAGTGCCAGGAGGTGGCAGTGCAGCCTTGGTGTCTGGCCCTGTGGGCCCTGCTGGAGCCCCGAGCAGGCTTGTCTGCAGGATGTTGGACCCCTGAGGCCTGGCAGGGGCCTGACCACCAAGGCTCATGCTGTTGGCCTCCTGCAGAGTCGGCTGGCAGGGCAGCTGCGGCCTGGGTCGGGGGAGTTGCGCCCTAGGCTTGTGGTGACGGGGCCCGACCACATACACAGGCTCTGACTGCAGGAGTGGCCATATCCGTGGAGCCAGGGAATGAGACACACAGTGCCAAGCACAGTGTGGGGCTGGGGCGGCCGCTCCTGGGGAGGTTTGAGGCCCAGCAAGCCGCTTTCCCTGTGGCCTAGCAGCGCCTTGTCCTGGGGCTCCCAGGGGCTCAGAGGGATGCAGTGTTCCAGGCGGGGGCCTCATACTGGGCACCCGGTGCCGTCTGCCACCAGCATGGCCCCCGGCCTATAGGAGGAGGACGGCTGGAGGGAGAAGATCCCTGGGCTTTAGGAGAGGAAGGAAGAGGACAAAGCCAGCAGGTGTCCGAGGGACTTGCCCCGGTGCTGGGGCGCTGAAGGCACCGGTCACAGTGGGTCTGCGTGTTCACGGTCTGTCTGGGACGCCTCCTCTCACGGGACCCGGGGGTGCTGGAGCCTGTGAAAGCAGGTGTTTCTTGGGAGGTGTTTCATGCTGGCAGAATTGGGGAATGGTGCGGCTGAAGCAGGCAGTCCATGTGCCTCCCCAGGAGGGAAAAGCAAATTGACCCAGCTCGGCCTGTGAGCTTGTGCCTGGAAAGCCGGCCCTGGAGAGCTGGGGGAGGGGATGGGTTCTGTGGGCGTGAGGGGAGGCGGTGACTGGAAGTCGAGGGAAGGAGTGTTGGTTGGAGGCCAGAGGGCTGGGCTGGGGTGCCTCTGGGGATAACAGTGGCCATTCTGGGGGCATGGGGGCCCCTGCTTTCCGTGGGGGAAGCCGTGGTATAGCTATGTGGGAGGGTGGAATCAGAAGAGCTCCCTTCCTTAGCTGCAGCCGACCAGACACCCTGCTGAACGTCTTCCTGGCCATCGCCGTGGACAACCTGGCCAACGCCCAGGAGCTGACCAAGGTGCGGAGGTGGGGAAGGGTGCAGGCCAGGTCGCTCTCCATGGGGCCAGAGAGCCGTGAGGGGGGCCAGCCCCGGGGGAAAACCTGTGTGACCACTGTCCAGGCCCGGGGATGATGGCCAGAGAGGCTGGTGGGCAGGAGATGCTCGTCGGGGGTGCAGCTGGGAAGACCTGAGGAACAGGGCCCTGAGGCGGCCAGGAGACGCATCGTTGTGGCTGTGTGCAGTGAGAGGCTGTCCCTCCGGCAAGAGGGGCACATGTGGTGGGCTTGAGGGTACATCCAGCTCTGAAGACCCTGAAGAGGAGTGAGGGGCTTCCCTGCTTATCCCTAGGAGTTGAGGGGGGTCCCCTGCTTTTTCCTGGGTGGTGAAGGTCCCTGTGCTCACCCCTAGGAGTTGAGGGGCTCCTGCTCATCTCTGGGAGGCAAGGGGGTCCCCTGACTGTCCCTGGAAGGTGAGGGTTCCCCTGTGCTCATCTCTGGAAGGCAAGGGGCCTCTGCTTGTTCCTGGGAGGTGAGGGGACCCCCTTTTCATCCCTGGGAGGTGAGAGGCCTCCCTGTTTGTCCCTGGGAGGCAAGAGGGGCCCCTGTGCATCCTTAGGAGTTGAGGGGCCCCCGCCCATCCCTGGAAGGTGAGGAGTCCCTTTTCCCTGGGAGGTGAGGGACCCCCTGCTTGTCCCTGGGTGGTGCTGGGCCTGGCAGGTGCCTGGAGGAGCAGCTGGGGTCCTCTCATCGACTCATCTGTGCCTCCACAGGACAGCTGCTTCTCCAGGCTGCACCCAGTGGTTGCCACTTAACATTCATCCCTCATCCCTGAGCATGGTGGGGGTGTGGTCACACTGCTTCCCTGTGGCTTCCCTCCAGGCGGCAGCCCCTGCCTGGGCACTTTCCCTCTCAGGGCCTGGGCTTGTGTGTGGTGGCCCAGCTCTCCGGGCAGAGAGCGTTACCTCCTGGTCAGGCCCCCGTTGTAGATGCCCCGTGTGCTTGCTCTGAATGCTGTGTGTGCACCTGTGTGTGGGCATCTGTGTGCTCTGCCCCCGTCCTGACAGCCCCGTGTGTGTCTGATGCAGTCAGTGCCCCAGGCCCTCAGCTCCGTGCCTTGGTGAGGCCGAGCTTTTCGTGGGCCTTCCCTGTGGGCTGTCCTGGACCTCTACAGGCATCAGGGTCCACAGGCTGCCCCACTGCGCCCTGGGAGTGGGGGGCCCCTGCAGTGCCTCATGGCTTTTGCCCACCTTCCTCCTCCCCTGCCCCAGGCCTGGCTGGTTGGAGCCTGTGGGTCTAGACCCGTCCCATGCCCTGGCGAGGATGTGGGAGTCCCCCTGGCCTGCTGTTCCTGTTGTCAGGGGGGCCAGCCCCTGGCTGGGCTCCTGGCCTGGCATCCTGTGTTCCCAAAGAGCACTGTCTGGTGTCAGGGTTTCTGGGACCCTGGGAACTGGGGGGCCTGTAGCCTCATTGGTGGGGAAGAAGCCTGAGCCCCACGTTCTCCCCGTCTCTGCAGGCGCTGCTGTAGGCGAGGGTGCAGGGTGTCCTGGGCCCTGTCTCCACACCCATATGCCCTGGCTCTTTGGGGATAACTGCCCTTATTCATGCTTCCCTTTTTTTGGGAGTTGGGGCATCTGTCTTGTTAGGCTGTGGAGCATTATCTGGGCTGGCTCAGAGCCCCAAAGGGGGCACTCGACCCCTCCCTTCATATTCCCACAGATACGATGTAGAATCATTTATTATTTGAAGTAGAAATAAACACAAGTTGAGTCTGTTTGTAGAGCACCCTTTGGAGTGCTTGGAGGGACCCCACCCCAACCCCCGAGGGCATGACTTAAACACACCCACAGCTCAGGGAGGGACCTTGGTGGGCAGGGCTGGGGTGGGACTGGCCTTGCCTCCCCTCCAGGGCCTGGAGGGCTCTCTGTGGTGGAAAGTCTGCAGGGAGCTAACAGGGACTTAGTTTTTGCCATTATTGGGCCTGTAAAAGCAGATTCCAGGACATCTGGGGACATGCTGGGAAGGCCAGCTCTCGGGAGCCGAGTGGCCTGGGATTGGGGTCTTTGGGGGAAGTAAGGGTGGTCCCAGCAGTCTGTCTGGATGACATGGAGGCCTTGGTTTCCCTCCCAGGGTCCATGGACTCAGCCTAGAGCTAATTTTCCAGGCCCCAGGAGCAGAGCCTAGTGACCGGGAATGCAGATGTCCACTCCTCTCCCCATTGAGGGGGCAGAGGGGACGTCAGGTCTTTGCACACATCTGTGCTCATGAGCACACTCTGGCCTGGGGTCAGAGAGCCATGTGGGCCCTCTCCAGGAACCCAGTGGCGATGGGCACGTGGCCAGGTGCTGCAGTCCTCAGGGGGTCCAGGGAGGCAGAGGGAATTCATTCGCACCTGGGACAGGTGGGCACATACGCTTCCATGGGTCCAGGTGGAAAAGCTCAAAGGCTGTGAGGCGGCTGTGCTGGACACACTCCTGGTGATGGCCCCCAAAGTGGCGCTGGCTGGGACCCTGGGCTCTGTGGAGCCTGCTCATGGCTCTGCGGCAGAGGGCAGAGGCTGACACGGTCCAGGTTGGCAGGTGCTCCTGGCAGTGTGGGAGGAAGGTGGGAACCAAAGTGGGGATGGGCCTGCACTTGGCAGAGTCTGAGGTGCCGTGGAGCAGAACAGATGCCTAGGCAGTGGCTGGGTCCCCAAGGCTGGAGTCAGGGTGTAAGCACAGGTGTGGGGCCATCACCCTGAGCAGCAGGCATGGGGCGGGGGTTGCTCAGGCTACCACGGACTGGTGTGGGATCATGCTCGGTGCAAGGGCCGGATACCTGGCCCCACAGGTTCCAGGGGCAGGAAGGGCTCAGGGGACCGGGGAAGAGCCCACGGAGGCTACGTGTGTTTCTGTCTTCAAACAGGACGAGGAGGAGATGGAAGAAGCAGCCAATCAGAAGCTTGCTTTGCAAAAGGCCAAAGAAGTAGCTGAAGTCAGCCCCATGTCTGCTGCAAACATCTCCATCGCGGCGTAAGGCTCCGGGTGGATTGTGGGATGGCGGCGGGGCCGCTATGGAGTCTCGAGCTGGGCCCTCCAGAGGCTTCCCCAGAGGGCCGCTGGCCTTGGCTGGAGGTGGTCAGGACACAGACCCGCCCCGGGGCTCCCCTCTCCTGTGGGAAGCTTTGAGCAAAGGGCCCCCTCAGGGAAGCCTCTGGGCTTCTCCCAGTTTGAGGAGGAACACGAGTGGCCCTCACGTGGGCGGGAGTGGCTCTGCTGTGGGTGTCTGCTCCCTCAGGGTCTCGCGTGGCTCCACGGTGTGCCCGAGGCAAAGCCTGTGAGTTGGCTAAGGAGTCAGTGTTCTTTATACGTAGCTTTTCAGGAATGTATTTTGAGCCAGGAGACCCGAGGTGGTGCCTCAGTAGCCCGACAGTCTTCATGGTTTCAAAAATGTCTTCAAGTATTTGGTACTGGGACAGAGGTCAAAGGAAAGCCTCTAGGATGGGTGAGCCAGCGCTTCTGTCAGGGGCTGGTCACTCCAAGGTTCAGCCCGGCCTCAAGGTGCTTCAGAGTGGGACAGAGCTCCCAGCTCAGGGGAGGGGGCAAGGGAGCGGGCAACATGGCCTGGCCACAGGGTGGCCGTGACAGCCCAGAGGAGCCGAGCACCTTGCCTTCTGGCCGCACGGAGTCCACCCTGGAGCTGCCAGCTCTGTTTTGGCTGTGCCCCCACTCTACCCCACCTCCCATGTCCTCTGCGACCTGGGCCCCTTGCTTTGTACTGGGCTTCCTCTCTTCTGGGCGCTGTGGTTGCAGGACCAGGACGAGCCCCTGGTAACCTGGGCCGACGTGCCAAGCCGCTGTGTTTGCTGGCACATGACAGGGCCAGGCCTGAGTGTGCAGGTGAGGGGGTGCGCTCTAGTGTGCATGTGCGAGCACCCTAGCAGCCTCGTTCTTGCCTGGCCCTCACTAAGGTGATGGCCTGTTTTCTAGGGAGGCATTTGCAGAAGGCCTGTCTCTAAGCTAGGCAGAAAGTGCTGGCCTTTGGGGAGAAGATGCCAAAGGACGTTACAGGCTTCTGGGGCCCAGGCAGGAGTGCAGGGGGCCTGCACAGAGCCAGGCAGGACATAGCAGTCTTCACTCAGACGGCTGCTGGGGGCTGGGTGTTCAGGTGTCTCCGTGTTTGGTTGTCTGGCTGATGCAGTGGCTTGCGCTATTCATCCTGGGCCTGCTGAGTGGAGGCCGCTTCACCCAGTAGGCCCCTCACGGCCCCTTTTCGTGGGCTCCACGAGCTGCTGGAGATCTGCTGTGGGGAGGGTGGTGGCGAGCCGTGCGGGCTTTCTGTGTGGTGTTTACCTTCTCTGCTGTTCCTGGTTGGGGGAGTGCTTCCCCTGGGCCCTGCTGCCTGCTGGGATCATCCCTCCTCAGGGGCATCCACTCCCTGCTGAGACCTCAGCGCAGGGTGCTGGGGTCCTCCAAACAGCTGCTGAGAGCATGCCAGGCCACCACCAGCGAGGTGTAGAGACCTTCCTCCGCCACCTTGTCCCCAGGTGGGGATGCTGCTGTGTGGGAACAAGGCTCTAGCCTGGCATCCCTGGGCCTGGGGTGCTTAGGACATCAGCTCTTGGCCTTGTCACCTCCCCTTCATTTCTTCTGAGAATGGGGCTGCTGGGGACGCATAGGTGCTCTGCGGAGGCATTGGGCATTGGTGGCCCCTGTGTCCCCCACTTTGGGGCCCACTGTGGTCCTGCAGGCTCTCCTGGGTGTAGCTTCACGCTGTGTCCTCTGTGGCATGTCCTCAGCCCACCTGTCGGACACGGCAGCCAGCCTGATGTGGTCATCGCGGACTGTGCTGAATGGGGCTGGACCCCAGGCACGTGTGGGTGGTGGAGAGGCAGCCGAGTGGTTGTTTGCCTTCCTGTGTCATGCTGAGCCCAAGATTGGGAACCGCTCAGAGCTCCTGGTGCCTGTGCCGGTTGTGGGCCCCTTCCGACCGCCCACCACTGAGGGTGGCTGGGGCTGCTGTGGAGGGCTCAAACTCTGCGTTGGAGAGGTTGGTGGGCACCTGTGCAGCTGGGAGCTGGTGCCCCATGGGCAGGGCCCTGGCTGGAATCCTACCTTGTGAGTGTGCTGGGGGCTTGAGGTCACCTGTGGCTCAGTGTCTTTGGCTTCAGGTGATGCCACTAAGGCCACTGGAAGGGGCGGTCACTGAGGGCCACATGGCCTGTCACCTGCTCCCTCACCCTGGCTTCTGAATGCTGGCTCTCACACTCACCCACACTGAGATGTACGCACTCACACCCTCACAGAGGTCATAATCACATATGTTCATACACATTCACATGCACACTCAGACATGCTTACACTCACCAGGACACTCACACACTCACATACCTATTCACAAGCTATTCAGTCACACACCCTGATTTGCACACTCTGTCTTGCACACACAAGCCTGTTTGCACGCAGGTCCTGCAGGCAGGTGAGTTGCTCTGAGCTCCTCACAAGCGCATGTGGACTTGGCCTGGAAAAGGAGCTGCCCCTGGGGAAGGCCGCCTTGAAGGGCTGTGAAGACCCCTCTGGTTTCTCTCTGTTGGTTCTGGAAAGCTTCCCGAAATCACTTGAATTTGGTTGAGTCTCACCCCAGGGAACCTGCCTGCCCTGGGGAAGGTCATGGTGAGGCGGAGGCACCTGCCTTAGAGCCTAGGGAGACGAGCGGCCCGGTGGGCTGGAGACAGAGCGGGGTAGTCAGGCAGTAGGACCCAGGTGAAGTGCAGCAGGTGAGGCCTCCTGCGTTAGCCACTGTGCTCCCCTTGAGGTCAGGCGACCGACCATGCGGGTTGTCCGACTCTGCTGGTGTGGGGCGCCTGATGTGGCCAGGGTGGCATTCAGGGCTGTGGGACAAGTGGTGCCAGCTGTCCCCCACCCCCTGCTCTCCCTGGGGCCTCGTGTGCCGTGCTGCGGCAGATGGACCCCGGTTGCTCCCTCATCCCCCAGCTCCTGTGGGGCTCGCTGTGCTCTCTGGAACCACGCCTTCTGCTGGTCACTCTCTTCTTCGACTTCTCTTTTACCCAAGGTCTCCCACCGGGCACCGTTCTGATGGGCATGTCCCTGCCGCCCGCCCAGATGTACACTGGAGCCTGTGCCTGACCCAGTGCGGCTCACACGTGCCCTGGCGTCTCTTGGAGCCCTCTCTGGTTTTCTCACTTTTGTTTGTTTTGTCTTTTGCATGTGCAGTTTTGTAAAGCACACTCGAGGTGCTGTGTCTCGCGGCTCATCTGTCTCCAGCGTAAACTCACCGTGAGTCACCCTGCTACGATACCACCTGTGGCAGACACCTCCCCCCGCAAGTGCCTTCCACCTCTGAGCGCTTGCCTCAGGGCAGCTTCAGGAGAGCCTTCTGCAGCTGTCAGGGGACGCTGGGCCTGGTTCCTGATGTCCCCACGTCCTGTTCGTGTTCGTGGGCATCCTCCTCCTGTCTCTTCTGTTCTCCGTCTGTTCCCTTGCCTGCTGTCTGTCTGTGTGCTGTCACTCAGGTGTCCTGAGCCCCACTAGGGGCTCTCTCCTAGTGGTTCCTGTGAGGTAGAGTGTTACTGGGCCATTCATGGGGGCCTGCTGCCCCCTCCTCTCCTTACCTGGGAGGGGATGCGTCTGTGACCCTCAGGAGTCCTCATTCTAGCATGAGCAGAGCTGCTCTGCAGCTGTAAGACTTGCACTGGACTGGCAGAGCCCTGGAAACCCCATGTGGCCCAGTGGTGGTGGCCCCAGTCTGACTGGGGAAGTGGTCCTGGGAGGCTTGTCCCAGAAGCTTCTTCTTGAGGGTCCTGCTTGGCCAGTGCAGCACTGGGCTTGGTGTGCCCATGGGCACCTGGAGCTGCTGGCTGGTGGGGGCCCTGATGTTCCACGGGAGGAGAAGGCTGGATCTGACTGATCAATAGGGTGGAGTTGATATGATGTGACATAGGTGTCACCCTGGCACCGCCTCATGCTGTCAGCAGCTGTGGGTAACTGGCCTTCTCAGCCCAGAGACCTCAAGGCTATGCACAGAGCCTTCTTTTTGAGGTCTGCGGACAGCTGCAGTGCCTGGTGTAGTGTGGGTGAGCTGGGCTGCAAGCCGGGGCTGTGGCCCTGGGCGTGGTTCCTGCCTGTGGCACCTGACCGTCCTTTCCAATGAGGACTTTGCCTGGGTCGGTCCCCAGCTCGTGCCATAGGCCAGAGAGAGGCCCCACCTTGGCTCTGTATTCTCGTGCTGCTTCTGGTCTCTGTGGAGAGGCACAGAGTGCGGGACCAGTGCTGGCCACACGGCTCTACGTGCCAGACAGAGCAAGGAGAGAGGGGCGGCCTGGCAGAGTCAGGCCGACTCGGACCCCAGGGGGAGAAGCACGGTGCACATCCTCAGAGGCTCTCCCAGAGAGGAGGCTGGCGGCCCTGCTGAGCTGGCAGCCCCAGGTGGCACAGGGCCCGGTGAGGCAGAACCAGCCCGAGGCCGGCCAGGCAGAGCCGGTGAGGCCCTGTGACACAGCCGCTCAGGCCCTGCGCCCCTGGGGAGTGACAAGGGGAGTGTGCCAGCTCCACGGCAGCCTCTCTCATGAACTTCAGCTGGGTGGGAAGGAAGGAGCTGTACCCGAGGGCAAAGCCATGCTGTTGGGAGCCCCCCTCTCGAGCTACTGCCCCCATTGTCTTTATAGCCTGTCTGTTCTGACAGAGATCTTGTCCCCAAGACTGCAGCTGAGCAGGCCACCCACCACTCTGCCAAACAAACAGCTCAGAGTCCAGTCCCATCTCTGGCTGCTGGACTTACTGGGAGGCCTGAGGCAGTGACCAGCCATCAGCCCCCCCGGAAGCCTGCAGCTGGGGTGTACCCCTCACGGTTGTCCCCCTGTTTGTACAGTTCAGCATTGTTCAGAGCTGGGCCCTTTGCTTTGGTGCCAGCTGGAGATGGGTGGAGCCCTGTGGCTCTAGGTTGAAGCCAAAGAAAGAGAAGGTGGGTCCGTCGCTAGGTGTCTGCGGGAGTGGGGCAGCACGGCTTCGATGTGCCTGAGGAGGCAGGTCAGGGCCCGAGTGGCAGCCAGAGGGGTGGGTCAGCAGGCTGCCAGAGCGGCCAGCGAGGTCCTCCACACATTCTGCCTGGCCCTGCCTGGGCTCCCCAGGGAGGGGCAGACACTATGTCTCTGTACTTCCAGGGCACTGCCCCAGAACATGGCTCCCCATGCCGGAGTCCGGCCCTCACTCCCAAGGGGCCAGGGTCACCGTCTATAAACTCCGTCCAGGCCAGCCGCAGGACCAGGCTTTTCCCACACCGGGCCGCCTCTGCCTCTGCAGGTCAGCGTGGTACTCGGCAGCCCCTGGCCTGGAGCTGGGCTGGGCTGAGGTCTCAGTGCCACTGGAGCCTGGTCAAGGCTGTACATCTTTAGATACTGACTCCTTTCTGCCCATGCGTCTGACCCCGGCTCCGTCAGTAACCTACCGTGGGACCCTCTGTGGGTCACACCCTTTGGGCTCAGTGTCCTCATCTGTGAAGTGATTTTGAGACCTGTGTGAGCTGGGCACTGGAGCCCAAGCACTTACACGGTGGCCACTGGTGGACAGGGCCCTCACTGATCTGATGCGGCCACTGCCACCACCCAGGCGGGTCCAGAAACCTCCAGCGGCTGAAGGATGAGACTCGCCTCGAGGTTACCACTCGGCCACGGTGGGCTGGGGTTGCCGCTCAGAGGTCTTGAATGGCCAAGAGCCCAAACACAAAGGTCCCCCACATACCCTGGGCTGTGGAGACCCACATGTGACCGTGTGCACGGGCCTGGAGGGTGGTCCAGCCTCTGGTAGCCTGTCCAGTGAGGGGCGAGTCTGGACCACAAGCCGCGGTCGGGGCTGGTGGGCTCCTCTCTGTCCTTGGTGGAGGGAGGGGCTCTCCACGGAGCCAGGGGAGAGGAGGGCACTGGTGGCCATGGGAGGTGGCGTCTCTATCCCTGTCCTGACTGCTGAGCTCCTGGGAGCAAATGGTCACTCAGGATGGGGCTGATCACCTCAGACAGCAGGCACGGCGCCCTGTTTCCTCCTGGGAAGGCCGGCTGCCCCACCCCTAGCTCCCTGGGCCACCTTCCGCCCTGCCTCTGAGAACCCACCTCCTTTCTTTTCCCTCAGGAATACCCTTGTCTCTTTCTGGCCAGTGGGGTCTCCTGGAGGTGGATGGAAAAGCCCCTCCTTTGAGGCAGCAGGGCCAGCTCCCCACGCTGCTGCAGGGGGCTCCCCGTCCTCGTCTCCTGCCTCTTCGTCAGCCCTCCCCTCCCTTTTGGGCTTCCTGGCCCACAGCCCACCTGCCCTGGAAGCCAGCTGCCACTTTCATGCTGGTGCCTGTCATTCCCACTGCCCTGTACCCCTTAGCTTGGGGCCACTGTCCACCTGCTCAAGGGTGGCCTTAAGCACCCATCCCCCGCTGGTGCGCCTGGAGCCTGCAGGGCTGCCACCCGGGTGGGGCGGGCAGTGCTGACTCCCTTGCCCGGGCATCCCCCACCCTGTCCTGCACACTCTGCCAGGGGTCTTGAGGGCACCTGCCGCCCCTCCTCCCTGTGCGTCCTCTGCCATCCCTCCATTGCTGTGTCCGTCCGTGGCTTCCCTCGAGGCACGGGGGTGCGTGGGGTGGGCGCTCACTGCCATGTCCCCACAGCAGGCAGCAAAACTCGGCCAAGGCGCGCTCGGTGTGGGAGCAGAGGGCCAGCCAGCTGCGGCTGCAGAACCTGCGGGCCAGCTGCGAGGCGCTGTACAGCGAGATGGACCCTGAGGAGCGGCTGCGCTACGCCACCACGCGCCACCTGCGGCCCGACATGAAGACGCACTTGGACCGGCCGCTTGTTGTGGAGCCGGGCCGGGAAGGTCCGCAGGGGCCCGTGGGGGCCAAGGCGCGGCCCGAGGGCACGGAGGCTGCCGAGGCTGCGGACCAGCCGCGCAGGCACCACCGGCACCGCGACAAGGACAAGGCCGCGGCCACGGCGGCCCAGCAGGACCCGGCGGACGCCCCTAAGGAGGAGGGTGGGGAGCCGGGGGCGCGCGAGGAGCGGGTGCGGACGCGCCGCAGCTGCAGCAAGGAGGCCCGGAGCGAGCGTGGCCACGGCGCGGGGCCCAACGGCGGCCGGCGGCACCACCGGCGCGGCTCCCCGGAGGAGGTGGCTGAGCGCGAGCCCCGGCGCCACCGCGCGCACCGGCACGCGCCCGACCCCGGCAAGGAGGCTGCCGCGCCCGGGGCCAAGAGCGAACGGCGCACCCGGCATCGTGGCGGTCCCCGGGCTACGGAGAGTGCGGAGGAGCCTGCGCGGCGGCACCGGGCGCGCCACAAGGCGCTGCCCGCCCTCGAGGATGCAGAGAAGGAGGGCGACACGGAGGACAGGGACAAGGAGCTGCGGAACCACCAGCCCAAGTGAGCACGCTGGGCCCTGCGCATCGCAAAGGGCCAGGCCGGGCGTGTGGGCGCTGGTGCGGAGGGCCCCCAGGGTTAGGGTGCAAAACCAGCCAGGTGTCGCGGCCATGCAGCCCCCTTCTCTGGGGTGGTGACGACCCTGCCTTACCAAATGCGTAAGCTGCATGGTGGGGAGTGTGTGCTCGGTTGGTGTCAGCCGCTGTCCTAGGGCCCCCAGGGGGAAGTGGTTTGGGGAGACAGGGCTGATTTGGGAGGCTTTGTCTGGGGAAGAGCAGAGTGGCCCATGGAGAAGAGAGACGTCGGGAGAGCCTGAGGAGCCTGCCGGGATAAATGGCAGGATGGGAGGGGCCGTCTGTGTGGTCAGGACAGGAAGGCCCTCCCAGGCCAGCTTGGCCTGCTCCCTGCCTGGGACCGGATCCAACTGGCTCCGTGAGAGCCCTGGAGTGCCAGGCATCTCCTGGCTGAGACCAGCAGTCTCTGAACCACCCAGAACTCATGTAGCTGAAGGCTGCCGCTCAGGTTCAGCCCAGCCTGGGCACCGTCTTTTGTGTGCACAGCTCTGCTGGGCCACAGGCCTGGTGGGGCAGCTTAGGGAGACATTCTCCAGGCTTCATTCTGCAAACAGCTGCGTTCCACACACATGCTGTGATGCTCACCATGCCTGGCTTTGTGCCAGGGACAGACAGGTGAGTCAGCTTCACCCCTACCTTTCAGACCTAAAGCCACAGAAGTATATAGGGTGATAAAAACTATACGAAATGCCAGAGTAGCAGGTGAGTCAGGGATTTATTTAATCTGGGTAGGGGTTTAAGGAGCTGGATTTGCGGCTAGAGTAAGGGTCTGGAGCTGCAACGGCCTCTATTATGTGTCCCTGTTTGCAGGGAGCCGCACTGTGGCCTGGAGGCCAGTGGGATGATGGGTGTGGGCCCTGTGCACACCCTGCCCAGCACCTGTCTGCAGAAGGTAGAAGAACAGCCGGAGGATGCAGATAATCAGCGGAATGTCACTCGGATGGGCAGCCAGCCCTCAGAGCTGAGCGCCACTGTTCACATCCCGGTGACGCTGACCGGCCCTCCTGGGGAGACCACGGTTGTTCCCAGTGAGTATCTCCCTGTACCAGTAGGGCATGGTTTGCTCTCTCCCCTTCTCTCCTCCATGTCAGCTGCTTGGGGACAGAGCATGCCCCTGTGACTTGTTCCCCCAGCTGGAGAGAAAGTCCTTTGCTGTCCATGTCTGCGCTTTGATACCCCTTTGCTTTCTGGTGTCCCAGAGGAGCACTATTACCATGACATGTCACCTAAGCTCTGTTGTCCTCCCTTCCTAGAGCTGAGTGCCAGGCATAGTGTTAAAGTGCTGGGATGCACTGGGAGGAAGTGGGACCAGGGCTGCTCTGTGGGCACAGACTTGATTGGGGCCGGGAACTGCCCGATGAGAAGCAGGAGGTTCTCAGGGTGGTGGTTTCCCCCCTACTCACATGTCCTATTGTCCGTGCTCTGAGGATCACCCCAGGCCTTTGAGCTTCCTTCACACACTCACACGCTCATGAGGTCCTGACTGAGCAGCCACCCCATGCCTGACTGTGAGGGGCACTGGAGGCACACCGTGAGCAAGATGCCACTCCTGTCTTTAAGGCACTGTCTTGTAGGGAGAGATCTGCAGGTGACAAATACAGCCCCTTACACTGTGCAGAGTGTGCATGGGCGCTTTGTGAGCCCCAAGAACAGAGACAACACTCCAAGGAGATGGAGAGGCCATAGGAGCAGAGCTGGTGTGGGATGCCGGGTGAGGATTTGGGTCTAGGCAGACAGGGGCTGCACACGCCTGCCTGGGTTTGCACTGTCTGGTGTGATGAGTAATCGCCCCTTCCCTCTGTGCAGGAGCTCTCTCCTAGGGTGTGTGGACACGGGCACAAGGCCAGGCGTGGCAATGGAAGGGGGCTGGCATGGCTGCATGGCCTCTTCTTCTCTGCCTCCTTGGGAGAAGGCTTTCCTTGATCCATTCTGTTGTTTAATCTCCCATGGGTCGTAGTGAATTCATCTTACCAGGCAGGTTCCCTGTTTTGGCCCATTGTAAAAGTCAGGTTTTCTTATTTTGAGTTTTAAGAATTATTTGTATATTTTAGATGTCTTTCATCAGATGTGTTTTTACAGGATTTCCTTCCAGTCTGTGGTTTGTCTTGTTCCCTTGACATTGTCTTCACAGAGCTGAACTTGTCAATTTTCATGAAGTCCAGATGATCCATTATTTCTTTCATGGGTCATGTCTTTGGTGGTATATCTAAAAAGGATTATGCCCAAGGTCATCTAGGTTTTCTGTTATGTCATCTCCTAGGAGTTTCATAGTTTTGCATTTTTGCATTTGGGTCTGTGAGCCATTCTGACTTAATTTTTTTGAGGGGTGTCAAGTCTGTGTCTGGATTAATTTTTTGGCATGTGGGTGTCCAGTTGTTCCAGAACCGCTTGTTGAAGAGATATTTTTGTCCCATTGTACTGTCCTTGCTCCTTTGTCAAAGATTAGCTGGCTGTTTATGGGGGTCGCTTCCTGGGCTCTCTGTTCTGTTCTCTTGACCCATGTGTCTGTTCTTTCCCCAACCCTTCACTGTCTTGATTATTGTAACTTCATTGTAGGTCTTGAGGTTGGGTAGTGTTGTTCCTCTAACTTCATCCTTATTCTTCAGTTTTGAACTATTGGCTGTTCTGCCCCTCTACATAAACTTTAGAATCATTTTATTCCAATATCCATAAAATAGCTTGCTGGGATTTTGACTGGGATTCTATCAGATCTATATATCAAGTTGGGAAGTGATATCTTGACAGTATTGAGACTTCCTGTCCATGAACACAGAATATCTCTCCATTAATTTAGTTCTTTGATTTCACTCAGAGGTTTGTAGTTTTCCTCATACAGATCTTACACATATTTTGTTAGATGTATTCCTAAGTATTTCATTTATGGGGGCACTAATATAAATATAAACAAAAAACTTCTTAATTTCAAATTCACTTTGCCCATTGTTGATATATAGCAAAGTGACTGATTTTTATGTGTTAATCATGTATCCTGCAACCTTGCTGAAATTGTTTATTAGTTCCAGGAGGGTTTTTTGTTGATTCATTCAGATTTTCTACATAGATGATCACATCAATGTGAATGATGAGAGTTTTATGTCTTTCTTCCCAATCTGTATACCTTTTAGTTCCTTTTCTTGACTAGTCGCGTTGGTAAGCACTTCCTGTGCAATCCTGAAAAGGCGCGGTGAGGAGGCATCCTTGCCTTGCTACTGATCTCAATGGGAAAGCTTAGGGTTTCTCAGCATCGAGTTTGAGTATGATGTTAAGCTGTAGGTTTTTCTGTAGAAGTCCTTATTAAGTTGAGAAAGTTCCCTTCTAGTCCTAGTTTACTGAGAATTTTTACCAATAATGGGTATTAAAGTCTGTCATATGCTTTCTCTTTGTGTATTAATATGATGTCATTTTTCCTTTTTACTCTCTTGATATGATGAATTACGTTAATTGATTCTCGAATGTTGGGCCGGCCTAGCATACCTGGGATAAATCCTACATGTTTGTGGCATATAATTATTTTCATACTTTTTTCGATTCAATTTGTCAATATTATGTTGAGAATTTTTGCCTCTGTGTTCATAAGAGATACTGGTCTATAATTTTCCTTTCTTGTAATGTTTTGTCTGGTTTTGGTGTAAGGTTAATGCTGGCCTTGTAGAATGAGTTAGCTAGGGTCCCTTTGCTTCTATCCTCTGGAAGAGATTGTAGAGAACTTACATAATTTCTTCCTTGAATGTCTGGTAGAATGTACCAATGAATCCTTCTGGGTCTGGTGCTTTCTGTTTTGGAAGGTTATGAATTATTGATTCAGTCTCTTTAACAGATATAAACCTATTTAGGTCATCGATTTCTTCTTGGGTGAGTTTGGCAGATTGTGTCCTGAGGAACTGATCCATTTCATATAGGCATGGAGTTGTTCATAGGATTCCCTTATTATCCTTCTTAATGTTCTTGCGATCAGTGGTGATGTCCTTCCTCTGTCACTTCAGAGCTTAGTAATTTTTCATCTTCCCTTTTTGTCTTAGCTTAGGTAGAGGTTTATCAGTTTTGCTGGTCTTTTCAAAAAGCAGCTTTTGGTTTCACTGATGTCTATTGATTGCCTGTTTTCAGTTTCATTGATTTCTGCTCTAATTCTTGTTATTTCTTTTCTTTTGCTCACTTTGGATTTAATTTGCTCTTTTTCTGTTTGCCTATGGTGAAAGCTCAGATCATTGATTTTAGATCTTTCCTCTTTTCCAATCTATGCAGTCAGTGCTATGAATTTCCCTCTGAGCACTGCTTTTGCTCTGCCTTTGATAAGTTGTGTTCTCATTTTCATTAGTTAAAGGTCTTTAAAAAGTTATCTTGGGATTTGTTCTTTGACCTGTGTGTTATTTAGAAGTGTACTTTTTAGATATCTGCATATTTGTTTTTTTTTTCCATTTATCTTTCTGTCACTGTTATCTATTTTAATTCCATTGCAATCTGATAACACACACTTTTTTGCCCACATAAAATTTTTTTTTCCTAATTGTTGAGTGTTTCAATTTCTTTGTATATTTTGGATGTAACTCTTTTTTCAGTTAGGTGGCTTACACATATTTTTTAGGTTGTGTCCTTTCTTTTCATTCTGTTAATGTCTGGTGTTTTTTATTGTTACTGGTAGGGGTGTTAATTTGGTCCCTGTTACTACTTTTGCTAGAAGCAGAAATCTAAGCTATTGATTTTTATATTAAGTTTATATTCTGTATTCTTTTCTGAATTCTCATGATTCAATTCTGAAATTGTTCATGAGTTTTAGCATTGATTCTCTTCAGTTGTTTTCCAAGTGTATTATAAGATGTTTACAAGTATAGTTCTACTTTTCCTTTGTAAGTCTTAGGCCTTTCATTGTTATTTTCTTTTTGCCTAATCGCAATGGCTAACACACTGTCAGGTAACAGTGGAGTTAGTGGGGGCCCTTACCTTGTTCCTGCCTACACTAAATAAGATTATAATTTTGAGGTTGAGAGGTGTGTGTATGTGTGTATATAAAATCATATTATAGTATCCATTAATTCCTATTTCAGTAGGCATTTTTACCTGGAATAGATGTAGAATTTTGTTGAAGGCCTTTCCAGCCTGCAGATAACATGTTTTTCCTCCTTAAGTATGGAGGTTTATAGTAATGAATTTTCTGATATTGACCTGTCTTTGCAATCTTAGAATAAACCCTATTTGGTTATTGTATTTATTTTTTAATATGACGTTGGATTCCATTTGTTAATATTTTATGTAGGATTCTTTTGGATTGATGATCTAAAGTGATATGTGTTCTATAGCTTTCTTATATTATATTCAAGCATTATAAGGTTTAGATATTAATATTCTGTAGTTATGTCTTGCTTAGCTTCAATCCATTCCTGGAAGTCAAATGTTGCAATGGGAGTCCCATTTCTCATTATTTTAAATGGGAAAAATTAATTACAATGTGTTACAATTGGTTATACTTTAAATTCCCAACCAATTTCTTAAAATATGAAGAAAACAACAGTTAAACATTGAAAAGTAAAAACTATCATATTAGGACATAAAACACTGAGCATATTGTTTTGTATGACCACATGTAAAATAGCTGTTAACAAGCAGTGGACAGACAGCTCCTTTACTGAGACTTCCTGCACTTCTCAAAAACATCCACATACCATTCTGATAGTTGACCTGCTGAATTTGGAATCTTGGCCTTAGATTTTCCCCAAATTTTTTTTGTTAAAAATGTTGTATTGAGGTTTGGGAATGTGTACGTGTTCCCTACATAAACATCAGCCAAGATAAACCCAACAATACTGTAGTGAGAGATACATATGTTCTACTGAGGTGTGGGCATCGCGCAGCCAAGAGCCACTCTGCGGGGAGATTTCACCTGAGGAGATGTTCCGTAGGAGCCACCTATTATTGATTCATAAAATTAATTAGAAAGTTTCCTTCTTTTCTTTTTCTGTGATAGTTTAAATAGTATTAGGAATACAGTTTTTGGAGATTTGTAGAATTCCCTTGTAGAATTATCTGGCTCTTGTTTTTTGTTGGGTACATCTTTGATAATTTCTTTACAGATGTTGTTTTCTTAAAACTTATCTCCTCTGATCAGTTTGGTAGATTGTAATTCCTTAGAAATGATCCTTTCGTTCAGGGTTTTTCAATTTATTTACATTGAGTTATGCAAGGAGTAGTTTAAGTTGATTTTTCCCTCCTCTTATTCAGTGTCTTTTATTTTGTGACCCCCCCCAACTTTTTTCCTTGATTAAATTAGTGTTTTATATATTCTGTGAATTGCTATGAAAAGAATCAACATTTTAACTAATTAGTTCTATTATGGTTTTGTTCTTTAAATCTTTACTTTACAAGCATATCTTTATTATTTCCTTCCTTCTTTTTGGTTTTAGTTTTTTGTTCCTTTTCTAGCTTCTTGAGTTGGAGACTTAGTTTAGTCTTTAATTTTTTGTAGTTGTTGTTGTTGGCTTCACTTTATTTAACCATTGCAAATAGTGCTGCCATGTAGCTCTTTGTAACTTTTTTCTTTTAAAATGAAATTACTGGATCAACAGGTATGAACATTTCTATAGTGCTTGACTGGTATCACCAAATTGTTTCCAATATCAATATTCTAATTTGGAGTGCTGTAACAGTTTATATTACTTTATTCACAATCAATCTTACTAATAATAGATTTTAATATTTTACGATAAATAAATTTGCCATTTAATAGTTAAACATGGTACATAATTATTGTTTTAACATTTTGATTATTAGGAAAGTTAAACATTTTTTCATATGAATGTAAATTCTGTCCTTGTTTTTTGTTCATTTATCTACTTAGGTCTTTATGGTCTTATTTTTGTAAACCTTTTATTATAGATAGCAAATTTTTTTTTAATATACAATTACATGAACAACATTATGGTTACTAGACTCCTCCCATTATCAAGTCCCCACCACATACCCCATTACAGTCACTGTCCATCAGCGTAGTAAGATGCTATAGAATCACTACTTCTCTTCTCTGTATATACTGCCTTCCCTGTGTCCACCCAGCCCTGCTACATTATGTGTGCTAATCCTAATACCACTTTTCCCCCCTTATTGCTCCCTTCCCACCCATCTCCCCCAATCCCTTTCCCTTTGGTAACTGTTAGTCCATTCTTGGGTTCTGTGAGTCTGCTGCTGTTTTGTTCCTTCAGTTTTTGCTTTGTTCTTATACTCCACAGAGGAGTGAAATCATTTGGTACTTGTCTTTCTCCACCTGGCTTATTTCACTGAGCATAATACCCTCTAGCTCCATCCATGTTGTTGCAAATGGTAGGATTTGTTTTCTTCTTATGGCTGAGTAATATTCCATTGTGTATATACACCACCTCTTCTTTATCTATTCATCTACTGATAGACACTTAGGTTGCTTCCATTTCTTGGCTATTGTAAATAGTGCTGTGATAAACATAGGGGTGCATATGTGTTTTTCAAACTGGCTCCTGCATTCTTAGGGTAAATTCCTAGAAGTGGAATTCCTGGGTCAAATGGTATTTCTATTTTGAGTTTTTTGAGGAACCTCCATATTGCTTTCCACAATGGTTGAACTAATTTACATTCCCACCAGCAGTGTAGGAGGGTTCCCCTTTCTCTACATCCTCACCAGCATTTGTTGTTGTTTGTCTTTTGGATGGTGGCCATCCTAACTGGTGTGAGGTGGTATCTCATTGTGGTTTTAATTTGCATTTCTCTCTCTGATGATTAGTGATGTGGAGCATCTTTTCATGTGCCTGTTGCCCATCTGAATTTCTTCTTTGGAGAAGTGTCTGTTCAGCTCCTCTGCCCATTTTTTAATTGGCTTATTTGCTTTTTGTTTGTTGAGGTGCATGAGCTCTTTATATAATTTGGATGTCAACCCCTTTCGGATATGCCATTTGTGAATATATTGTCCCTTACTGTAGGATGTCTTTTTGTTCTACTGATGGTGTCCTTTGCTGTACAGAAGCTTTTTAGTTTAATATAGTCCCACTTGTTCATTTTGCTTTTGTTTCCCTTGCCTGGGGGGATATGTTCATGAAGAATGTGCTCATGTTTATGTCTGAGAGATTTTTGCCTATGTTTTCTTCTAAGAGTTATGGTTTCATGACTAACATTCAGGTCTTTGATCCATTTTGAGTTTACTTTTGTCTATGGGGTTAGACAATAATCCAGTTTCATTCTCTTACATGTAGCTGTCTGGTTTTGCCAACACCAGCTGTTGAAGAGGCTGTCATTTCCCCAGTGTATATCCATGGCTCCTTTATCATGTATTAATTGACCATATATGCTTGGGTTTATATCTGGGCTCTCTAGTCTGTTCCATTGGTCTATGGGTCTGTCCTTGTGCCAGTACCAAATTGTCTTGATTACTGTGGCTTTGTAGTAAAGCTTGAAGTCAGGGAGCGTAATTCCCCCTGCTTTATTCTTCCTTCTCAGAATTGCTTTGGCTATTCGGGGTCTTTTGTGGTTCCATATGAATTTTAGAACTATTTGTTCCAGTTTGTTGAAGAATGCTGTTGGTATTTTGATAGGGATTTTATTGAAGTCTTTACTTTTTATTATTTAAGGCTATGAATTTCTGTCTGATTGCTAATTTAATTGTATCCTACATTCTGATATTTGGTGTCTTCATTTTCACCAGATCTTAAAGAAAATGTGTCAATTGGTTTGCATCTCTCCAGGGCATTTTGAGATTCCTGGGGATGTCAAGCCATCTGCAAATGAAGTGTTGTTTTATCCTTTCTGATATCTATGCCTTTCATTTCCTTTTCTTCTCTTATTTTGCTGGCTACAGTTTCCAGTACTATGTTGAGGAGCAGTGGCGAGAACTGACATCCTCTTGTTCACAGCTTGTGGGAGGAGGGAACGTTCAGTCTTTCAACATTACGTAGGATGTTAGCTCCAGTTTTTTGTTTGTGTTTGTAGATGTTTTTTATCAAGTTGAGGAGAGTCCCCTCCATTCCTTTATTTCCAGAGAGTTATCTGTTGAACGAGTGTTGAATTTTGTCAAATGATTTTCTACATCATTGACATGATCACATACTTTTTCTTCTGTAATGTAATTTACAGTGACTGATTTTCAAATATTAAGACAGCCTTGTATCCTTGGGGCGGTGTTTAGTGGTTGTTGTGTATAATTCTATATATTGGTGAATTCTGTTTGCTGATATTTTATTAAGGAGTTTTGCCTCTGTATTCATGAGGGATATTAATCTTTTGTTTTCTTTTTTTTGTATTGTCTTTGTGTTGTTTTGGCATCAGAATAATACTGAATTCAGGAAATTAATTAGAAAGTATTTCTTCTTTTTTTCTGGAGGAGATTGTGTAGAGTTCAGGTCTGCCAGTTCTTGCTGGTAATCCTGTTTGTTAATTCCCCTTTAAATGTTTGATGGAATTATCCTTAGTAGTTACAGGACTGTGTTATCTATTTCACATTAGTTGAGTTACAATAGTTAGAACTTTTGAAGGAATGGTCCATTCCACTGAAGCTGTCAAATTCATGTGTGTACAGTTTTTGTGGTATTCACTTGGTATCCTTTTGATGTCTTCATGGTCTGTGGTGACAGCCCCTGTCCCATTCCTGGCATTGGTAATTTGTGTTTCTGTCTTTTTTCTTTGCTAGTCTTGCTAAAAGTTTGTTAATCTCATTGGTCTTTTCAAAGAACCAGATCTTTTTTCATTGATTTTCTCTATTGTTTTTCTATTTCAATTTGCATTTGATCTTTATAATTTTCTTCCTTCTGTTTGCTTTTGGTTTATGTTGCTCTTTTTTTAGTTTCTTGAGATGGGAGCTTAGATTGTTGATTTGATGTAAACATTTAGTGCTATGCATTTCATTCTTAGCACTGCTCTGGCTGTATCCCACAGATTTTGATGTTATATTTTCATTTTCATTCAGTTCCATTAAAAAAATTCTCCTTGAGATGTCCTGTTTGACTCATGGATAATTTAGAAGTGTGTGTTTAGCTTCTAAGGGCTTGGAGATTTTCCTGTTATTTTTCTGGTATTGACTTTTAGTTTGATTATTTTGTGGTTGGTAACATACTCTGTGTGATTCAGTTCTTTTATGTTGGTTTAAGGTTTGTTTTGGTCCAGGATATGGCATCTCTTGTTACATGTTCTGTGAGCACTTGAAAACAATATACACGCTGCTGTTGTTGGGTGGAGCTTTCTGTGAGTGCCACTTAGATCCTGTTAGCTGACAGTGCTGCTGAGTTCTGTGTACATGCAGACTTTCTGTCCAGACCTTACAATTGTTGTAAAAAGAGGATTCAAGTCTCAAATGACAAATGTGGATTTATCTATTTCTTCTTTCAGGTCTGCCAGTTCTTGCCTCAAATATTTTGCTGTTCTGCTGTGGAATACATACACACTTAGAATTGCAATCTTTTTGAAAGATTTCCATATGTCATTGTGTACTGTGTTACTCTGTACCGGATAATTTTCTTTGTTTTGGTGTTTACTTTATCTGACATAAACATACCCACTCCTACTTTATTTTGATTAGTATTTGCATGGTATATTGATTTCACCTTTTAAATTTCAGACTAGCTGTATAGTTATATTCTTAAATTAGTTCCTTGTAGACAGCTTATAGTTGGGACATATTTTTAATCCACTCTTGTCAACTCTGTCTTTTATTTGGTACATGTAGACCATTTACAATTAATGTGATTGTATATATTGTGGCCTAAAACTGCTGTTTTATTTTTTGTTTGTTCTGTTTTTCATTTCTCTAGTTTCTGTTTCCTGATTTCCTGTGGACCACCTGTATATATTTTAGAATTCCATTTTGATTTATCTATAGCATTTTTAGTGTATCTCTTTGTATTGTTTTTTTAATAGTTGTTCTAGGTATTATATTATATATAGAAATTATCCTAGTCTACTAGGGTTGTCATTTCACCAGTTCTGATGGATAGAAGCTTTTCCTCTGTTTTTACTCCCTATGTATAATTGTCTTAAATGTTTTCTCTACATGTATTTCATGTAGAAAACCACATCAGTGTGTGTTACAATTTTTGCTTCAACTGTCAAACATAATTTAGAAAACTCAAGAGGAGAAGGAAAGTGTGTTGTATTTATCTATAGTTTTACTCCTTCTATTGTTCTTTCTTCCTTCCTGATATTCCACCATTTCTTCTTTCATAATTTACTTTCTGTTTGGAGGACCTTCCTTAGCCATTCTTTTAGGGTAGGTCTGCAAGGGACAAATTCTCTTAGTTTTCCTTCATCTGAGAATGTCTTTATTTTCCCATCATTCCTGAAGGATATTTTCACTGGGTATAGAATTCTGGGTTGACAGTTCTTTTTTTTTCAGCACTTGAAAAAACGTGTGCCTCTTCCTTCTGACCTGCATGGTTTCTGATGAGAAATCCACTGTCATTCGAATTGTTTTCTTCCTATAGGTAAGCTGTTGTTTCTCTCTTGCTGCTTTCAAGATTTTTTTCTTTGTCTTTATATTTCAGAAGTTTGATTATGATGTATTTTGGCATGGGTTTATTTAGGTTTATCCTATTTGGGTTTTGCTCAGCTTCTTGAATTTGTAGGTTTATGTCTTTTTGCCAGATTTGGTAATTTTTCATCCATTATGTCTTTGAATGCATCTTCAGCTCTGCCCTGTCTTTTTGTTCTTGGACTCTGTTGACATGAGTGGTAGATAGTTTGTTATAGTCCCAAAGGTCCCTGAAGCTCTGCTCACTTTTTTCAGTCTATTTTTTCTCTGCGATTGGGTAATTTCTATTGTTCTGTCTTCCAGTTCACTTATTCTTTCCTCTGTGTCCTGCAGTCTGCTGTTGAGCCCATTTATTGTTTTTAATTTCAGGTATTATATTTTTCAATTCTAAAATTTATATTTGATTTTTTGTTATGTTTTATATTTGTTTGCTAAGACTATTTCTTTGTTGAAAGTTTCTATTTTTTCATTTGTTTGGAGTATGTTTTTAATTGTGTGTTGAAGCATTTTTATGATGGGTGCTTTAATCATTGTCAGATAAATCTAAGATCTATATCAACTTGGTGTCTATTGATTATCTTCTCATTAAAATTGAGATTTTCCTTGCTCTTGGTGTGACAAGTGATTTTTGACTGAAACCTAGGTTAGTACTGATTTTTATGTTGTAAGCCTCTGAGTCTTGTTTAAATCCTCTGTTTTAGCTGGTCTGCTGTGACCCTGCTCCAGTGGGAGGGGGTTGGGAAGCTGCCTCGTTATTGAGAGATGGGGGTAGAAGTAAGGTTCTCACCCAACTTCCACTGACACCCAGTGAGTGTGGGCCCCTTGTCACAGCTGGGTCTCTGCTGGTGGCCATGCTGTCTGGGAGAGGTGGGAGTGCCTCATCGCTGCTCTCTACATGGCCGTCATTGACACAGCAGGAGTTGACCTCATTACTTCTGGGTGGTGGTAATAATCCTGCCTTTCTACTAGGATTCACTCTGGGAAATAAAGGGAAGGAGTGCCTCAGTCCTTCTGGATGGGAATCGAAGTCCAGCCCCCGGTGTGATCTTCACTGACACTGCATGAGCTGGGGGTCTGGTCACCACAGGGTGGGGTGAGAGCCCCTGCTCCCGGCTTTTCCCCGACACCATCCCGGCAGGGGCTTCAGGGCGTCTCAGTGCAGGCCGCTGAGGGTGGGAGTCTAGGCCTCTCACCCCACTCTGTCTCTGCTCATATGTGTGGAGGTAGGGCTGCAGTTATTTCTGTGGTGTTTTGCAGTAGTAAAGTAGTTATTGTCTGTAAGTTTCCCGTTGTGCTAGGCTGTGACTTTCCTGGCCCAGTCACTAGTGATGCCTGGATTTTGTGGGGGTTTAAAAAAATCTGTGCCTGTTGGCATTTCTATGTTGTTGGCTTCTCCAGCACCAAGGTTATCTGAAGCATGGAGGAGAAGCCAGAAGAGAAAATCTTATTGCTGTGTCACCCCTCAGGTCCCCAGCCAGTCTGCTGCCTTCTCTCCACTTTTCAGTCTTTTTATGTTCGCCCTATACACTATGTCCAGGATTTTAGCTGGGCTTGGTGGGATGAATGGGAGAAAGTACTTTTAGTCTGTCATTCCAAAAGCTGAAGTCTTGAATTCATTTCTTTATATGGTGTTAAGTAAGAATTGAGGTTCTTTTTATTTCTCCCCATCCGTACTCCTTGGATGTCCATTGTTCCATTGTCGTTTGTTAAAAAGGCTATCATTTCCATTGAATTACTTTAGCATTTTTGTCAAAAATAAATCGATAGGTGCTTTTTCATTTTGGCACAGAGGGCTGGGTTTTGAATGTTAGCTGTACTCCATCGTTTTATTTTTTTCAGACATTCCAGTTACACGAATGTTGGATCTGCTTAGCCTGTCTTCTGTATGACTTTCTCTCTAACTATATTGAAAACTAATTCCTTATTTCACAGTTTTCTGTTGTCATTTCACTCCTGCCTTCTTTTTCCCTTGCTATACTTTCAGTCACACCTGTTTTCCTTTGGGCTCCACGTGATTTCTGATATGATTTTGTCTTTAACTTCATTTCTCAGATGAATTTTTTTTCAATTTCTCACCTGAGTTTGGTTAGCACTCATCTCATGTGTCTTAATTGTCCATACATTTTTTTTGAGCTTTTGAGTATGATCTGATAAGCAAATTCTTAGGAATTGTTTGTTTAATTATATTTATGTAATGTTGGAAAGTTGGGTTGTAAGGTTTCCTGTGCTTTGCAGTTGTTTTCTGTAGAGTATTTTTATTAGCTGAAAAATTTTCATCCTTGCTTCCCATTTTCTTATGGCAGAACTTTGTATGAAAGTTGGGTTCCTTTTTCTGACTGTGAGGAAGTGTGTAAATTTTTCTGGACCAGTGGTTATGTGTCATTTTGTGGAGATTAGGGAGGGACTTGGGCAGCCTGCTGGCTTGCCAGTGCAAGAACACCCTTCTCTGCCATTGCAGTGGGACATGGTTCCTTTACTTGTGGTGCTTTGGGGGTAGTGTCTGTCTTGCTCTGATTCTGTGATAATATCTTGTCTTGGAGGACCCTGGACCTCCACCACTTGCTTCTCTCTTCCCTCCGTCACTAAGCCCCAAAGCATACCTCTCCCTTTCAAGTCTCTTTCCTCCAGAAGCAATGCCTCCCAGACGTTGCTGCCTCCAGTCCCATGTACTTTCCAAGCCCTCCTTTCAAGTCCTCATGAGCCATGCTCTGTTCCACCAGGTCTCTGCCCTGCCCTCAGTAGTCCTGTGTTCAGGTGCAACCCTGCTTCTGCGGATGAACTAGTTGATGTGGCCACATTCCACATGACTGGGGGCCCGCCGCCCTCACCCTCCTGCACTCAGTCCCTGCCTGCTTCTGCAGGTGTCCGAGGTTTGTCTCCCTGCTTACATATACATTCAAGGTTCTGTTTTTCCTACTTCCTATGTGCTGAGGCATTGACTGGATGATTATTACCTCTCCTTATTGACCATGTGGTTTATGGAAGACATGAGGTGAAATTTGAGTGCAGGGGACTGTCACTGTCTATGGCAGCCAGCCTCTTATCCTTTTAGTTTCTGCTGGATTTGAAGTTATGGCCACTTTCACAGTTCTGATTTCCTTCCTTCCCTCCTGTTCTCCTTCCCACCTTCCTTCCCTTGATAAATCTTTTTTATTCCTGAAGGTTTATTCCCCATTTCTTTTAGCGAGGCTTGAGGGTAGTGAAGTCTCTCAGTTTGCCTGAAAAATCTTTATTTTGCCATGGTTTGTGACATGGTTTAACTTTGCATGAAATACAGTTTTGTTATTTTCTCTCAGTGTATTGAGACTGTTCCCTCGTCTTCTGCCTCCTGCTGTTTCTGTGAAGAAGCCAGTCATTAGTCTAAATTGTTCCTTTGTATGGCTGTGTTTTCTCTCTATGTCTGCTTTCATGAAATTCTTTTTATCATGGGAAATGGAAACACTGAACGTGGAGACACAAGCATAAGGAGCCCCCGTGTCCCTGTCACCTGCCCTCGAGTCAGCCAGGTGTCCCCGGCCTTCCTGCACTCCTCTCTGCAGTGCCTCGTTTCAGAGGTGACTGTACACGCATCTCCGACATTTAAGGGTTTGGCAACCACAGCTGCATTATTACACCTAACAATGTTGATAGTGATTCCTTAATATTATCTAATACCTATCCCGAGTTCAAATTTTACCATTTCTCTCAGAAATAACTTCTTACAATTGATTTGTTTGAATCAGGAGCCAACCAAGGTTACTCATTTGACTTTGCTCAATCAGTCTATGCCTCTTTCAGTCTTTAACAATTTGTACCGTTTATTTGAGGAAACTATCAACTGTCCTGTAGAGTTTCTCATACTCTGGCTTTGGCTGTTGCATCATGTGGGACGTCGTTCTGCACAGCCCTCCTGCCCCTGCGTCCTGCTACCTGGTGCTCACCCTGAAGCAGGCCTCTGAACTGGCACTGTGGCAGCCTTGCTGGTAGCCTGTGCATGCAGTGCATTCCTGCCCTCCGCTCCCTGGCTGTCAGTTGCAGGCTGTAGTAACAATAGAAAATGTCTCCAGACATTGTCACATACTTCTGGGTGGCAAGATCGCCCATGTTTGCCGACCACCATCTAGAGACTTGGTAAGCCACAGGCAAGAGTGGAGGGACATGGTGGAGGTCAGCTTTTAGTAGGAGGAGACTGGGGAAGCTGTTTGGAATGGAAGTCAGTGGAGGAGAACGAGAGGTCGGGCTGTGGAGGCTTCTCACTGGCTGCAAGCAGTGCTCAGAGGGTTGTCGTAGGGCAGGGAGGGGCCTTCCTTCTTTTCTTAGAAGTAGATGAATTCCTATGTGAAAAGTGTCCTCCCTAGGCAGGGTAATCCCCATCTTCCTAATGCCTGCTGCAGGGAGGCAGTGCTGGGCAGGCCCCCATTCCAGTGTGGCTCCTTACTTGCCTGCGTGCTGCGGGTGCTTAAACCCAGCGGCCTCTGTGGCTCCTCCTCGGAGAACTGCGCCTGCGAGCCGGAGGTGCTCTGCCCCATGCGGAGGCTGGGCAGCGGGAGTGCGGGCGAGCCAGCATGCCTAGGCCCTGGCAGGGAAGGGCCGCTGGGTCTGGCCAGCTGAGGCCCAGTGCCTGGCGCGGGCGGCCACCGCTGGGCCAGGCTCCCCAAAGCGTCACTCACGCTCATCTCCTTTCTCCCGGTGCTGCCACCCAGTTGCTCCTGGGAGTGTGTCCTTACGTCAGCGCTTGCCATGGGACTTTCATCTCAGGGATGAGAAATAGTATTATTTAGGGTGGTCTTTGCTACTGGGTTTTAACTGCTTTCAGTCTTTTCAGGACTTCTTTTTCTTTTTAAAGAGAAGAACATACACATTCTTTAGGCATTTGTAATTCAAATGTGAGGTTATATGATTTTTTGTCTAATGTCTTTGATTTTGTATTAGTATCTTTCTCCTATGCCGAAAATTTTGTCTTTTTTTTTTTTTTTAGGGCAGTTTTAGGTTCACAGTAAAATTAAATGGAAACTAAAGAGATTTTCTCTCCATCCCCTGCTACTGCACACACTGACTTCCCCACTGTCAGCATCCTCCACCAGAGTGCGTTTGCCAGTCTGTGAGCCTGTGTAGACGTGTCCTGATCACCTTAAGTCTACTGTTCATGTTAGGCCACTCTTGGTGTCTTATATCCTAAGGGTTTGGACAAATGTATGAAGTCATGTGTCCACCATTACAGTGTCATGCCGAGTGGTTTCACTGCTCTAAAATTCCTAAGAAGTAAAATTTGTCTTTTTATACTTTATCTTTTTAAAGTAGCATTTTTGAAAAAATTGTATGTTCTAATTATTTGCTCCTACTGTCTAGAAACACAAGTAGTTTTTGTCTGTCAGTTTTGTTTCTAGCCAGAGTTACCAGACAAACTCTTGTTCCTCTAAATGATTTTTCTATAGATTGTTTTCTAGGTAGACATAGTTATACTGTCTGTGAATATATAATTTTGACTCATGAGCTCTTTAAAGTGTCCTTTTAGTTTCTAACAGTAAATTCTAAATTAATCTTTTTATTTCTGATTATTGCCTTAATTTCTAACTTAATTGCATTGTGATTAGGAAACACGATCTGAATGATCATCTCTGCAGTTGCCTCAAGGCTCAGTATATGGTCAAGTTCTATGAAGATCCCATGTGTGCTTAAGAGGGATATGTTTCCTCTAATTTTGGGAACCCTGGGTGTTTTATATTTGTCTGCTAAATCAAGTTCATTAGTTATCTTGGTAAATATTCTACATAGTCACTGGTATTTTGCCTGGTTAGCCCCCTGGTAATTGAGGAGGTGCACTGAAATCTCTCTGCAGATCTGTGAGTTCTTACTGTGTGTGTGTGTGTGTGTGTGTGTATACTTAACGCAGTTATTTTGAATAGTTTGAAACATGCAGCTCAGTGCAGAAAACAGTCTAACAGATGACCAAGAACTATTGAATGTGTTTCTGCCTCTCTTCTGAGGGACTTTTTCTCCTACGTCTTCTTTTTTAAACAAAAAGCTTCCACTGAAATGTGTATTTACCTTCTGTATTTTAAGCTACTTTATATATGTTTACAATCATGTCCCACTGGAGGTGAGATTCTGTCTTCTGTGGTGACCATTTTAGCTCTATAATGAGTTTTTCTCAAAGTCCCTGTGATAGCATTTTCCGTCCTCCTGAAGTGTGCACATTCCTGCTGTGCACCATGTGTGCATTCTTGGAAAGGTCGAGCACTGGCAATAATAAGCCTTGTAGAAAAGAGCAGGGTTAAGAGTGAATGATTCAAGGTCTGTGCAGCTCTGTAACTAGAACACTAACAAGATTAAGAACAAGTCTAATAAAATAGGGTATCACAGTTAAATCTGTATTGGCTTAGGGACCCAGCATCAGCCTTCAACACTGCTTTCTGCTCTGAGGGGAGCTCCTTGCAGGCACTGGCTTCTAGTGGAGGCCAGCCTCATCCCGCACATGGCAGCAGTGCCCGTGGGGATCGGAAGCGACCGAGTGAGGGCCTCCCTTCTCCCCATCTCTCCTCTCTGGCCTCTTGCCTCTCACCGCCACTTTATCCTACTCAAACTTCTGTCTTTTCGCCTCCCAGTCCCAGTGCTACTTTCTGCTCGAGTTCTGTTTTCCTGCACTAACACATAGGAAAACAGACTTGGGGAAAAGCTGGCATATGCACGCAGGGGCACCTCCTGGGGCCTTCCTCCAGGACCCTCCCACAGTTACTGGCCCCCAATGCTGTTAAACCGTTATGGTTTGCACTTTGTTGAGCTTTTATAGTCGTTTTCAGGGGGAGGATGGGTCCATGTTAAGCTTCTCTGTCTCAGGCATGGAAACTCTAGGTCAATTTTACAGACTTTTATTGCTTGTTTCTTTAGAATTCATTTTTTATATTTCTTTACATATTTATGTTTATTTTTATATTCCTCATCTAAAAAAAAGTTCTCTATCTGAAGTCCATGGCAGATATAAATCTAGGACTTGTTTCTGCTATCTTTTATCCTGGTTATATTGCTTCCTTATATGTTTTTTATTTTGATTTTATCTATGATTGACCTTAACTGACCCTTCCTCAGTTGGTGTTTTGTGAGATAATGAAGCCTTACAGAAAATGAATTGATGGACTTGTTCAATTTTCCCAAGGATGGCACATGACCCTTCTCAATGTGTAGGAGAGAAATTCTTCTGACATGTGGTTGTCTTGCGATATTAGACCTTGAATTCTCTTCACATGCAGAAGGGCTGCCTTCACCTGGAGGTTCTGTGAGCCAGTTGCGCAGTGTTTTGTCAGAGATGGTCTGCAGTTGCTTTCCCAGAAGCCCAGGGCACCCCCACTCGGGGCTGACCTGAGCCCTTTTGAGGCTCAGTTCAGCTGAATCCTCACTCCGCCCCTGCCTCTTGGTGAGCTTTAGCTCAGGGTTCTTGGCCCAGCAAGAACATCATGTCCCCACAAGGTAGGGTCTCAGTTCCTTAATCTGGAAAATGGAGATGGTGCATGGCCCCCGAGTGCCGTGAGGAGCAAAGGGCCAGGGCTTCTTGCCTCTGTATCTGGCCTTCTTGCTGGAGTGCTCCTGTTTCTGCAGTTTAGTACTTGTTCCTGTGAAGTCTCTTTCAGTAGCCTGCGTCCATCAGTGAACTTACTTTTAGCCTGATGCAGTTGTCATTCGACTCTCCCCCTTCTTTCTTGGTCTGCTTTGCCTTAACCAATGTTACTGTTGTACATATGTCTCGGACGTTGTGTTTCCATCCAGGCTCAGGCGCCTGTTGCTTTGAGTAGCAGTTCTTCACTGAGTCCATATTGGTTCTTTGCTCCCTGTTTACTTATCCTCGGGTTTGCTTTACTGTTACTGTGGAAGAGTTTGTAAAGCTGCGGTTTTAAAATGATACTTTTTTTAAAAAGTGATGCATGCCCATCATGGAGGTTTTTTTTTTTTAAATGTTTAAAATGTAGCAAAGAGAATTAAAAAGATTGTCAGAGCCCATTCAGAGTTATTTCTCTCCCCATATATGTTATTTTTTGTAGTTGAGCTCTTCTGGGATATACAAGTATGTAGTCTCTTTTTAGCTTATAATACTGGAAGCTTTCTCTTTTGTCATTTCAATTATTTGTAGGCATTTTTAATATCCTTAGTATGATACTTCATATAAATATTGTATAGTCAGTCTCCTGTGGTTGTACATGTTAGTTTTTTTCTGTTATTGTAGAAGAACTTATAACAAACACCTTTTTGAATACAGATTTTTGTGTGCATTAGGAGATACTCTCACAATTTAAATCAATACATAGAATTTTTTAACATTATAAATAAACAAATTGCTTTGATTTAAGATTGTGTAATTTACTCCTGCTGCAGAGAAATCCGGCAGCGCTGGGTGGTGGCAGGCTGACAGCTTCAGGAGGCTCAGGGCTTCTCTGGCCCCCTGGGCTCTGCAGGTCTGAGAGGCCCGCGGTTGGGGCCAGGCTTGGAGCCTTGGCCATCGCACAGGCTCTGGAGTAACTGCTTCATTCCTGCTGCCCATCAGCATCCTCCTTGCTCTGATGTTTCTTTTAAGAAGTGAAAAATGAGGTCCAGCAGTGGGCATTGGCTCCAAGTCACTGCCCTTGGCATCCCTGAGGTCTCAGGAACTCTGACCCACCAGAACTGAAATGTGCATTAGGATAGTCAAAAACGGAAAACCACTGTGAGCAAAGTGCTAGGCATAGAGCACAGACAGCAAAGCCTGCTGGATGAGGACAGAGGTCATGGCTGCTTTGATCTCAGGGAGTTTGGTCTGTGGGGGCCAAGCTGAGCATAGGTGGGGGCCGTGAGGAAGGGGAGGGAAGTGTGGGGAGCAGAACAAGAACACATGGGGGTTGGGGGCCTGCGTCCTCTGCAGCCCCTGGCCTGGAGGGGCCTCTGCTGGGTCCTGAAGTTGAGAATCCCAGGCTGGGTCAGATGGGACCGCCCGGTTCAGGAGAGTGTATGTGGTCCAGGGCCCTTAGTTCTGTTTTCCTGCACTAACAAATAGGAAAGGTCCCCTGCCCCTCCCTGTTGGCCCTCAGCCCCTGCAGAGGCACCCTCATGCTGCTTTTTTCTCATGGTGTCAACTCTGGGTGGGAAGAGGGGGAGCCTACTGACCCTGGTCTCAGGGGCTGCGGGGGCTTTGGTGCTGTTAGAACATCTGGACTAAAAGCCTCAGTGGAGGTTGGGGCACTGCTCTCCCACCCTGACCCTGGGCAAGTGAGAAATGAGGGGACTCTTGGAGTCTCAGGGACACGCGACCCAAGATCTCCAGTGCGGGCTCAGTCCTGGCCCCACGCAGTTCAGCGGGTCCTGACCATGATGGGAGGGAGTCTCGTGTGAAGCAGTTCTTAGCCACATGCCCTCTGCCGGGTGGGTCCACGCAGACCTGGTCTGCTCGCCGGGGGTTGGAGCTGGGAGAGTATCTGCTGCTCAGGTGAGGCCTACGTGGTGTGGGTTTCTACGTGCCGCTTCCCTAACCTGGCCTGTGTCCTCCTAGGTGGTCATGTGGACCTGGAAAGCCAAGCAGACGGGAAGGAGGCAGAAGCTGATGACGGGATGAGAAGCGGACCCCGACCCATTGTCCCGTATAGCTCCATGTTCTGTTTGAGCCCCACCAACCTGTGAGTCTCTTTCATCTGCCCTTTGTGCACGGCCGTGACCCACATGCACGTGACAGCTGTGTGCACACGTGGCCCCGCGGGTGGGTGGGTGGCCCAACAGAGCGGTTCCATGCACCGTGCACATGTCCACATCCTGGTGGTCACAGCCCTCCGTAAAACACACGCTGTTGTGGCCTCGCTGCAGATGAGGCGGTGAAGCGTAGGGAGGCGCACAGCTTTCCCCAGACAGGCCTGGTCTCGGGGGTGGAGCCGGGGACCAGAAGGCCCTGGACCCTTGCCCTCAGCCTCACCATGGCATTTGTTCATCTCCACACACACAGCGGCTTACAGCCCACGTGCTCATGGGCTCCACTTGTCCATGCTCCCACCATGCCCACCGTGCACGCATGCCTGTGTGTGCATCACAGTCACTCACGGGCCCATCCGTGTTTCCACGCCTCAGCTTATGTGGTCATCCTGTATTTTTTGTCCACTCACCAGCCCAGCTGCTTCATTAGTTTGTTAGTGTTTAGGGCCAAATAGCGCTTTAGGTACTGGGGACTCATAGTGGTGACCAGAACAGAGGAGGACCCCATCCTTACTAAGCTCTGTGCTAGTGGGGGAGACAGGCAGTAGACAAGATAAGTGAAGCCCGAAAGTTGTCAGGTGGTGTGAGCCCTGGGCGGAGCACAGGCCGAAACGGAGACGTGGACTGTTGTGGGCACTGAGGTCAAGGAGGGAAGGCTGGTGGGGCCTGGAGGGGGCGGGTGAGACTGGAGGAAGCGGGGGAGTGCACTCTGGCCTGGGTGACAGTGGAGCCGCAGAGCAGCCGCCTGGCCACACGGGGGGTCAGGGCAGCAAGGCCAATGGCCTGGAGCCCGGCAGTGTCTCCTCCCCGCCCTCCATTCTCCTTCCTGTGCTCCTTCCTGTCCACACACTGCTCTGCTGGGTTAGGAGCCAGGTGGCGGTGGGGGCACATGCCCCCTGCCCCTGGCACCAGCAGCACAGAGGGGCAGGTGGCCGTCAAGCAAACCCAGTGTGGGAAAGGTGAGCTGGAGGCTTGCTCTCCGGGGCAACAGAGGTCATGCGTTGTTCCTGGAGGCAGGAGTGAAGTGGCAGCTGTAAGCTGAGCCCCAAGGGCAGGCGAGGATCGAGGGGGGGGGGAGCCGGCGCTGGCGTGCAGAGCAGGGGAACCCACTGCGGGCTTCAGAGGTGGAAGGCGGCTCGGTGAGGGGGGAGTGCCAGCAGGTCATCAGGGCCTGGGGCCCCTTGGTGGGCACAGAGGGCAAGAGGTGGAGTGATGGGGGGTGAGCATGATAGCCCCTCAAAGGGAGAGGGACGGGTGGGTGTGGCAGGCGGTCCTTCCTGGTGGAAAGTCCTTGGGGTGGGAAGGGGTCTGAGGGCTGGTGCAGAGGACGCATCCTGGGGACACACCCCTCAGTGGCGGGAGAGGCACTGGCCCTCCCGCTCATCGCACAGCCGCCAGGGATGGGCTTCCCTGACCCGCACAGCGGCCTCCCCAGACGCGCTGGCCCCTGTGGTGTAGTGTTTGTCCGTAGCTGAGTGTCTCCTGGGGGTGTGTGTCTACACAGCTACTGATGTCCAGAGGTGTCTGAGGAGCAGGGTAGTGGCCAAGAGTGCTGACTGTGAGTGAAGGTGGGCAGCTGCTGGGCACACATGGCTCACTGGCTCGGGGTCAGACAAGGGCACCACACCTGGCCCAGGCCCGGAGGATTTCCAGGGCCCTCAGCAGAGGCCTGCTGTGCCCAGGGGTGTGGGTGCTCAGAACAGCCCCCTTTTCCCACTCACAGCGCACACACAGTAGGTCAGTGCGGGGGCATGGCTGTGCACCCGCAGACCTTTACATCTGCAAACAGGGCCAGATCCGTTTGGCCTGTGGCCCTGCTGTGGCTTTGCAGACTCCCTAGCGCTGCTCTGGGGGCTCTTAGGGATCAGTGCCTGCTTGCTGTCTGCTTGCCACAGGGATACTCGGCAGAGCACAGCTCTGGGGCACACCTCCCTGCAGGGAGTGGCCAGCCTGGCCCCTCTGTGGGCCTCGGGTGACCCGGCTTTGCCCTCCAGGCTCCGTCGCCTCTGCCACTCCATCGTGACCATGCGGTACTTCGAGATGGTCATCCTTGTGGTCATCGCGCTGAGCAGCATAGCCCTGGCTGCCGAGGACCCTGTGCGGACAGACTCGCCCAGGAACAACGTGAGTGCTGCTGTCAGGCTGTGGAGGGTGATCCTGTCTGCTCACCAGGCTCCTTCCTTGGGGACGGGGTGAAGGTCCAGCCCACATTACAGGGAAGAGCGGGGGCGAGCCCAGGGTCAGCATCCGGGCCACTGCCGGAGGGGCCTGCAGCCGCAGGGACACTTGCCAGGTCTCCCCTCCCTATGACACGGCTGATGGGCCGTCTTCTCTGGGGCCTGGGGGAAGATGCAGTGCTGCTGAAATGGCACTGTACCCCGCTTCCAGCCTCGCCTTCAAGGGCAACCCTCCCTTTGGTTCTAGGCTCTGAAATACATGGACTACATTTTCACAGGCGTCTTTACGTTTGAAATGGTGATAAAGGTGAGATGTGTGGTGGCCCTGGGGACCCCACTTGCTCCTCCTCCCTTAGGACCAAGACGGGACAAGGCCTGTCTCCTCCTAGGAATGCGTGTGCTCATGAGAGGGTGTGCACACACGTGTGGAGACGTGAGCTCTCATGGGCCCACACGTGTAAGGTGTGCTTTGGAGATGAGAGGCCAGTTCACTCGGGATTCAGTGTCCGCCCTGGGAGAGCTCACCAACGCTGTACCTGGTCTCCTCCACATTTCTGACTAAGGGCTACAGACTTCCTTAAGCAGGTGTGGGCTCAGTACCCCTCAGGACCATCTTGTGGCAGCAGAGAAGGGCCTGTGACATCAGGCTGGGAGGAAGGAGTGCCTGGGGAGAGGGTGGTGTCCTCAGTGCCCAAAGATGGAGGCAGGTGGGTGCTGAAGACTTCCTCTTGAAAGGGCTCTGGTGCCAGCTGGCAAGCTAAGGCCTGACCATTTCCCTGTGGCCTTTGTCCCCTAACAGGCATTGCTCCTTTGTCAATGCCTGGGTGGCCAGTGCGGCATCCACACAGGTGGCGTGAGGTGCCCTTGGATGCCCACACTCATGGCACAGGCCAGCTTTTATGTGTGTGTGCATCCTCCATCTCTGCCTCCTCACTCCTGCAGGCTCCTGGGGGAGGCGCTGTCATTCCCTTGCACAGATGGGGAGGCTGTGGCTTACAGTGACCGCAGCCCTGGGGGTGCAGAACCAGGTCCCTGTGGATCCCACAGCTCTCCCTTCTGCTGCATTCAGGTGACCCTCTGAGGGTCTGGGCAGGGTGTGAGTCCCCTGGGGCCACATGTGCCTGCAGCCCCCATGGGGGATGGTTTCATTCAGTCTCTAGGAGAGTTGGAGGTCCGGGCAGGGCCCCAGCCTGTTCTGACTCTGTAGAGCTATTTAGGTCAATGGCATTGAGGTCCAGAGGCCCACTGAGACCCTCAGAGGATGGGACTCAGGCCATCTCCCCTCTCCTGACAGTGTGTGATCTGGACTGTGTCCCTTCCTGGAAGGGTGTGACCTGGGCTGTGATCCCTTCCAGGGAGGGCGTGACCTGGGCTGTGACCCCTTCCCGGGAGGGTGTGACCTGGCTGTTATCCCTCCCTGGGATGGCGTGACCTAGGCTGTGACCCCCTCCCCGGGAGGGCATGACCTGGGACTTGTACCCTCTCTTGCTTGTGGGGGCTGGGGGAGGTGACCTGAGCGGCATCTTTCTCCCAAACCCCCAACTCTGGGGCCTGGTCCTGCCCCCTTTCTGAAGTGTCCTGCCTGAAAGCCTGTTTCTCCCCCGAAGATGATCGATCTGGGATTGCTGCTGCACCCTGGGGCCTACTTCCGTGACCTGTGGAACATTCTGGACTTCATTGTGGTCAGTGGGGCCCTGGTGGCATTTGCCTTCTCGTAAGTACCCACATCGTTCTGGGTCGGCTGTGCCCCGGGACGAGACGGGTTGGGAAGGCGGGCCCATCGGCCTCCCTGGGCGCCTGTCTTGGGGCAGGGCTGTGCTGGGGGGGCAGGACCGCAGGGCCTTGGCTCTTGGTTCTGAACTCGGGTGGGCAGGCCGCCAGTGCTTCGGCGTCTGCCTCTCGGCGTCTTACTTGGCTGCACTGCTTCATCAGCCAGAGCGGATGGGTGCTGGTGGGCATCTTACTGTTGGGGCAAAAGGCTGCTTTCTCTGACTCCCTAGGGGCTGGGCCTGGACTGGCTCCCTGAGACCCTGCATGACAGTGGGCATGAGGCAGGTCCAGGGGCCTTAGGTGGAGGTGAAGGAGGGAGATGCAGGGGCGGGGGTCACGTGCAGAGATGAGGAAGGACCGTTGTGGGCGCAGGTGTAGAGGGAGGGGTCTTCACCTTCTCCAAGCCCGGGATGGTGCGGGCTGAGCTGCTCCTGGCACGGCCTCCTCACTGACTCTCTTCTCTCTGTCTTCCTGTTGCTGGACTCTCGGTAGGAGCTTCATGGGGTAATGCCTTCCTTCTGTGCCCCCGCTGCCCCTCATCATAGCCCCTGGCAGCCTTCCTGGGCGGTTCGGTCGCCATGCCCCCACCCCATCCTCCACCTTGGGGCTGCATGCTGCAGGGGCCGTATCCCCGGGCCCGTGGCCAGGTTGGGGGCGGGAGGCGTCCAGGGAGCAGGGCTCTGAGTGGGTACTGGTGGCTGGGAGCGCAGATCCCAGAGGCAGGGAGGTTCGGAGGGAGCCACTGGGGGCCTCGCTGCCCTGCCATCCCCGTCCTGAGGCACCTTCCCACAGCCCCTTCTGGGAACTCAGCTTTCTTTCCTCTTTCCTCTCCACGACTGTGGCCCTACAATGCCTGGCACCTCCTCTGGAGGTCTTAACCAACCCTCTTCTTATAAAAAGGTGGGGGCGACTTGGCCAGCATCAGTGAGAGGCTTGTGAATGAGACAGTGGGCAGGGGTGGGGGCGACTGTGGTGAGAACCAACCGGGGGCCTCAGTGCAGAAGGCCCTGAGCTGGCATGAGAGAAGCGCAGAACACAGACCACCAAAGGGCTGCCTCCCCCAGAACCGTATCTGCTGGGAGACAGAAGTGGTGCCCCCCTTCCTGTGTCTTGCAGGTGTCTGCCTGCCCACCCAGGTCCCCATGCAGATCTCCTATCCCCTGTTGTCCCGGTGTTGGTCTCCTCAGGGTGACTGGAGGAAGCTCGTTTGAGGAGGGGTGTCCAGAGCACCAGGGTGATGGAAATAGCTGACGGGGTGGTCTGGAGGCTGGGCTTTTTCCACCCAAAAGCTTGGTGTTTCAAGGGTGTTTGATCTGACTCTGAGGTGCCCCCAGCTCCCCTTTACCCATGGAGCCTGCTTGGGTTACCCAGCTCACTCTCACCAGACTTGGCTGGAGCCCAGGAAGACCACCAAGGACCCCGTCCCCTCCCCGCTCTCTCAGGCTCCCTGGGAACGTGGGGTGAAGTGGGCAGAATGGGGTCAGGCCCCAGTGCTGAGCCCTCAGCCCCTGCCCTCCACATGGGGTGTGGCCTTGCTTCTGAGAACGTTGACCAGCCCCAGGGTCTGACGGCTCCCGGGCCCCTGCAGCCTGAGGGCGCCCCCTGGGTCTGCTCCGGCTTCCCCTGAGAGGGGCCCTGGTCCAGGCCCGCTGGCTCTGCACTGCTGAGCTTGCTTCTGGTCCCTAGGATTTTCTTTACCCGACATCCTTTCTTTCTGCCGCCTCTGCCGGGCTTTCCTGTCTGCGTCTCACATCTCTGCCTCCCCGCGGCTCTCTCCTCCTCTCTAACTCCCTCCCCTGCTCACTTTCCTTGGTCTGCTGTTCTGTGTCCCCTCCTGCATCATGCATTCCCTCCGTGGTCATCTGACGTGGCCTCTTCCTCTCCTTTCCTCCCTCCAGGCCTGCTGCCCTTCTGCTCGTCTCCCTTCCTGTCTGTTCCCTTTCTGTCTGTTTCACATCACCTGGAGGAGTGTTAGGGCAGCTGAGAGTGGACAGGCAGGGAGCTCCCCACGTCCCCTTGGCCCCGCACCAGAGTGCGAAGCAGGAGGCGCTGCCTTCCAGAGGCTCTTGCATTAGTGGACACAATGGTGCCTCGCTTGTCTTCCCTGTGCTGCCCCGTGGTGTCTGGGGTCCCAGGGTAGGCCCCCTTCTCCTGCATTTTGCCCACTGCTGTTCTCAGCATGGTGGCCGGAGGAAGCTGGTTGAGGGGTGGGTAATAGAAGCAGCTGATGTGGTCAGGGAAATGGGTTCTTGCAATCTGGAGGCTCAGTGCTCCCTGGGCTCCAGGCCCCATTGCCTTGGCCCTGGTCTGCTCTGATGAGGCCTTGGCCCAGCTCCCATAGGAGGTGACGCAGTGGCCTCTGGGGCCTGCAGGGCCAGGACCTCCCTGCTCCTAGGTCCTCCACCCTGGGGCCCTAGACGAAACACACAGGGAGTGTGACCCCCACCCTGGGAGCTTCTTGGGAATGGGGGGCACAGATGTGCCTCCTGCCTGTCTGCATGTGGCTTCTCCCCCTAGAGGGTCCAAAGGAAAGGATATCAACACCATCAAGTCCCTGCGCGTCCTACGAGTCCTGCGGCCCCTGAAGACCATCAAGCGACTGCCCAAGCTCAAGGTGAGAGCATAGAGGGGGCTCAGGAGTGTAAGTGCCATGTGTGTGAGTGCACAGGTGAGTGTGTGTTTATGCATGTGCATGGAGGTGCATACATGTGCCTGCACCTGTGTGTGCAGGGAATGCGTGCAGGTAGGTATGTGTTTGCTTGCATGTGCAGCGTGCACGTGAGTATATGGTGTGTGCATGTACACATGCACACATGGGACTGGCCCTGTGTTACTGCAGCTTCCCATGTGGGGTAGGGAGGAGCAGCGCTGAGGGAGGCCCACGTCAGGTTCCCTCGGGTCTTGTGTGTGGGTGGGACGGGCCCTCTAGAGCCAGTCCTGTATCACTCTCAGCAGGGGCCTGTAAGGCTAATTTTCCTTAACCCAGCGGCACCGTATCAGGCAGTGTGTTTTCACCGACAGCTGTGGCAGGGGAGAGGGGCTGCCGAGAGAGGCAGGGGGTCCTGCGGGCGAAGCAGGGAGGACAGGGCTCCTGAGAAGTCGTGACGGGCTCAACCCTGAAGGATATTATGGCTGAGGTTCCCGATAAAGGAAAGAGTGTGAAGCCAAACGTGGAGTGTGCCAAAATCTAATAATCATTGAGCTTGTGAGACATGCTTTATATGCTTAAAGTCATTTGAGCCTCCCAAACTGTGTGCAGGGAAGTAGGTGAACAGCTTGCAAATGCAAGTGTCAAAAGCACTGGGCAACATGGGAATTAAAGGACGCAGTTTGCTTCTAGCCTGTGGGTGAAGGGACAGGCTGGAAGGTGACCTGAGGGCAGCCAGAGGCCCTCTCTGTCAGTCAGGGACTTGGGCCTGGTCTGGTGGGTAAAGAGCACCACAGACCTGGGCAGGCGCGCAGTGGCTGCTGTCTGGAGTGTGCCAGGCAGCATCCCTGGAGATGGTCGTGGGCCTGCAGTCGTGCACAGCAGAGGAGGCACACCTTCCGAGCTCTGAGATTCAGGGACCAGGGCAAGGCTTGGCAGTGTGGGAGTCAGAGAAGGCTGTGCTTCCTGGTGGGGGAGCACATGGAAGGAAGCCCAGGTGGTGATGGTAATGGACATCAGCCCCCTCTGGGCCACAAGACAATGCTGTGAGCCCCTGTCCCGGAGCTGGCCCAGCACCACAGCTTCCCTGCCCAGTGACGGTTCCCACTGATGGGCAGGGGCAGAGCACAACCTCCTGGCAGGGCTCAGGCGCAGGAGCAGGGGCTGGCCACATCCTGTCCCCACTGAAGTCTCTCCATGCCAGCCCCTCCTGACCCAGGCCGCCTGGGCACCAGCCCACACCCGCAGCCCCAGGTTCTCGGGCGCCAGCCTGCCTGCCCATCTGCCTCTCTTAGCGCTTCCCGCCCACCTCATCAAGGCCAAGATGACCCCTCTGAGAGAAGCACAGGGTCAGGCAGCGCCCTGTGCCAAAGCCACCCTCTGCTCATGGCTGCCCCCTCCCCTCCAGGCCGTGTTTGATTGTGTGGTGAACTCCCTGAAGAACGTCCTCAACATCCTAATAGTCTACATGCTCTTCATGTTCATATTTGCCGTCATTGCAGTGCAGCTCTTCAAAGGGAAGTTTTTCTACTGCACTGACGAGTCCAAGGAGCTGGAGAGGGACTGCAGGTAAACTGAGGCAGGGCTGGGTCAGGGTACACTCAGAGGAGCCACCAGGTGGCTGAGGCCACTTTCACCTCACTGTGAGGCCCAGGCCACCCCAGAGCATCCAGGAGAGGCTCTCCTGGGGTGGGGCCGGGGAGGGAGGAGGGGGTTGGTGCGGGCGGGTGCCGGGCCAGTGGTCTCTGTGTGAAGCTCCCTTGTGTGAACGTGCCCCCCCTGTCTCCACTCCAAAACCAGCGGGCAGGGGCTTTCCCAGTTGAGGCTGCAGTGAGCAGGACGGCTGTGGTCGTCTGTGTATCTGCTGGGAGTGCGCACCTCTGGGTGCTACGGCCAGCCGGGCTCTTACAGGTGCTGCCAAGTACTTGTGTGGCATCGCGCTCCCTCCAGCATGGATGGCGGCTCGAGCACGCCACACCCTGCGGACTCCTGAGGCTTCTATCTTCTGCGTTTTGGCCTTTCCCTTGTGTGGGCAGTGACGTTTATCTGTGGGTTGACTGCACATGGGTGGTGACCAGTGAGAATGAGCACCCTTCCCGGGTGGATGGGCCACTTGGCTGCCCCCTCCTGGGAAGTGTCCAGGCAAGTCTTTGCCCATTTTCCCATCTGGGTCCTGTCTCTTTTTGGTTGATTTGTAGGGATTCTTTAAAGCCCTGAACAGGAATGCTTTGCCAGATCTGTGGAGTATGGATGTCTTCTCTGTGGGATACTTGGTATTCTTGTGTTGGCATCTTTTAAGGAATAAAGTCTTGCTTGTGATTAGTCCAATTTATCTTTGTGATTTTTAGTACTCTTTGGGTCCTGTTGAGGATAGTTATCCCAGGGTCAGGAGAGATGTCCTCTTATGTTTTCCCCAAAAGTTTTATTTTTGCCTTTCACATTGAGATATGCGATCGATCTGGAGTTGATTTTTTTGTGTGTTGTTGAGGTATGAATAACGATACATTTTCTGTACATGGATATCCAATTGTTGCAGCGCCACTTTTTGAAAAGACCATCCTTTCCCCATTGCAATGGGATCCTTTGTTTTGTATAATACAGCTTTATCAAGATATAATCCATGTATCATATGATTCATCCACTGAAGGTTTACAATTCAGTGGGCTCCGTGTATTCTCAGGCATGTGTGACCATCACCACAGTCAGCTTCCAGACATTTTAATCAGTTAAGAAACAAACAAACACCCCATAGCCTTAGCTGTTTCCTCTTAGTCCACAGCCCCAGCCTAAGCAGCCGTGGACCTGTTTTTTGTCTCTGTAGATTTCCCTGTTCTGGACACTTCATGTATCTGAAGTCATGTGGTGTTGTGTCTAACTCCTGTCATTTAGCGCAATGTTTCCAAGGCTCATCCATGTTGTGGCGTCATCCTCTTTTTGGTCGATTATCCCTTTCTCTAGATGTGCTGTGTTTTATTTTTTCTTTCATCTGCTGGCTAGACATTCAGGTTGTTTCTACCTTTTGTCTATTATGATTAATGCTGCTGTGGACACATGTGCAAGATTTTTTGTGGACAGATGTTTTCATTTCTCTTGAGTATGTACCTAGAAGCAGAGTCGATGGGTCACATGGTGACTGTTTAGAGTTTCAGGAACTACCAGACCATCATCCAGAGTGGCCGAACCGTTTTATATCCCCACTGGCAGTGGGTGAGAGCTCTGATTCCTGCATCTCCTTGACAGCGCTTGTCATTGTCCTTTTTGCCGCCATCCCAGTGGGAGGAAAGTGGCGTCTCTTCGTGGTGTCAGTTTGCATTTTGCTGATGGCTCATTGTTGAGTCGTGTGCTTTTCATGTGCTCACCGGCCATTCATATGTCTTCCTTGGAGAAATGTCTGTTCACATCTTTCGCCCACTCTTAATCGGGTTGTCTTTGTTGTCATTGACTGTGATAGTTCATTATATATCCTGGACACAAGTCCCTTACCAGAGAGATGATCTTTGAGTATTTTGTCCCGTTTTGTGAGTTGATGATGTCTGTTGAAGCACAAAAGCTTTGAATTTTGATAAAGTCTAATTTATCTATTATTTTCTTTTGTTGCTTGTGATTTTGGTGTCATTCTAAGAATCCATTCCCCAGTTTGAGGCTCCTTCTGTTGTAAGAGTTTCATAGTTTCAGCTCTTACATTCAGGTCTATGATCCGTTTTGAGTTAATGTTTGTATGTGGAGTGAGGTGGGGTCCACCTTTGTTCTTTTGCACATGGAAACACAGCTGCCTCTTGGCCTTTTGTTGGAGAGGCTTTCCTTTCTCCAATGAACAGACAGTCCTTCAAACGCCACTGTCTGTAGAACAGGTAACTCGGACCCTTTGTCTTTCACCTCTAGCCTCTTCTGTGTTCTCATTCCAGGGGCCAGTACTTGGATTATGAGAAGGAGGAAGTGGAAGCTCAGCCACGACAGTGGAAGAAGTACGACTTTCACTATGACAACGTGCTCTGGGCTCTGCTGACACTGTTCACGGTGTCCACAGGAGAAGGGTGGCCCATGTGAGTGTCGTGGGCTCATCGTGGCTGGTCGGCTGGAGCAGAGGGGCTGGGGCCGGGAGGCCAGAACTTTGCATTCATTTTTGTTCCAGTTGCTCAGCAAATACCTTGTAGGCCCTTGTACCTACTAGGTGAGACATGGCCCTGCCCTCCAAGAGTGGCTGCCTGGGAAAAAGAAGACAAACCAAAGAACACATGGCATAGTGACCTGAAATCATTTTTGAGTGGCTGCAGGCCAGAGGGATTGTGGAGCTCTGGCATCCTCTGTGGCTAGCCTGCTGTGTTCAGTTAAAGGCAGCCAGAGCAAGGTGTATTCAGTGCCTTGATAGATGGCAGGAGCCTTTCTTTGGCGCTGGAAGAACCACCCCCCTGCCCAGAAGGTAGGGTTGATGCTCTGAGCCCAGGGCTTTCTGAAGGCAGGTGAAACTGGGCATGAGCCGGTGGGCTGGGTGTGAACAGGTGTGAGTATGAGCAGGTGAGAGCTGGGAGTGAGCAAGGCAGAGCTTCTGGGAGTAGGACCTCAGGCCCCTGGAGGCCTGGCCTTGGAGGTCTCAGACCCTGAGCTCAGGTCTCGTCGGGAAGGTGGCCCATTTCCGGGAGAGACGGCGGGGCTGGGCCCTAGGCTCAGGTGTGGAAGCTCACCTGTGATGCAGGCCCTGACTGTCCCAGGGCTGCGTCCTCATCAGTTCTTCTGACACCTGGCATTTGCTCTCGGCCCAGGGTGCTGAAACACTCCGTGGACGCCACCTATGAGGAGCAGGGCCCGAGCCCTGGGTACCGCATGGAGCTGTCCATTTTCTATGTGGTCTACTTCGTAGTCTTCCCCTTCTTCTTCGTCAACATCTTTGTGGCCCTGATCATCATCACCTTCCAGGAGCAGGGGGACAAGGCGATGTCCGAATGCAGCCTGGAGAAGAACGAGGTGGGCTCCCCGTCCCTCCCCACGCACTGGTGTGCAGTGGGTGCCCTGCTGGGCCCCCCAGTGGGGAATGCAGGAGGGGCCACCAGGCTTCCTTCTGCCCAGGAGCCGCACATAGTCGGGTTGGCTCTGGCCAGTGCAGGGGCTGCGAGAGGCTGCACGGTGCTCGGGGCTCCCTGTGGGGTGGGGGCTGCAGCCGTGTTGTGCCCTGGGCTCTGGCCTGAATTCTTGGTGCTCCTTTCTCCCGGGGCAGAGGGCCTGCATTGACTTCGCCATCAGTGCCAAGCCCCTGACACGGTACATGCCCCAGAACAAGCAGTCATTCCAGTACAAGACATGGACATTCGTGGTCTCGCCGCCCTTTGAGTACTCCATCATGGCCATGATAGCCCTCAACACGGTGGTGCTGATGATGAAGGTGTGAGGGGCCTGTGCGGTGCTGGTGGGTGCTAGCTGCGGGGTCGGGACCGGCTCAAACCAGCCAGAGAGTCCACCTTCCTCCTGTCAACGTGTGGGAGCTGGGCACCCTGCAGACTGGTCCGTGCTGGGTGCCTGTTCCCCTGGGTGTCCCTGTGCCAGGCGGGCATCTCGTTCTGTCTGCCCCCTGTGCTCTGACAGGAGGCCGGAGAGGTCCCTGGTGGGGGTCGTGGGGCAGCTGAGCCCTTGGCCAATGGCACTTATTCCCCGGGCAGTTCTATGATGCGCCATATGAGTACGAGCTGATGCTGAAGTGCCTGAACATCGTGTTCACATCCGTGTTCTCCATGGAATGTGTGCTGAAGATCATCGCCTTTGGGGTGCTGGTACGTGACTTGGCTCCGTCTTAGCCTCTGGGACTCTGCAGTCTGGCTCCCTCTGCGTAGGCGGACCTGCAGGACTCTGTTTAAACTGAGAATTCCCCGAGCCCCCCACCCATCTCCTAGAGGCGGAGGGAGCCAGGTCACTCCTCCCTGGACACATGGCTCTCAATTGTGCACCTGTCCAGGCCTAGAGGTGCCTGGTGGCGTGTCTGCTTCACTGCCTCATGCTGTCCCGCAAGGACATCCCTGGGGTGGCCCATCTCTCCCGTTGTGCCCTTCTGGGTTTGGGACCACGTCTTGCAAATCCTTGTTTGACAGGGCCTTCACCCACCACTAGCACTGACTGCCCTTCTTTCTCTCTCCAGAACTATTTCAGAGATGCCTGGAATGTCTTCGACTTTGTCACTGTGTTGGGAAGTATTACTGATATTTTAGTAACAGAGATTGCGGTAAGTACTGTTCCCTGTCCCCCCTCCAGGGTCCCAAAATGGTTTCCTTCTAGAGGGTGCTACCTCCAGCTGCTGCCCACCCTGACTTAGCACCTCTCTCTGGCCAGAGTTGCCCAGGAGCCCTGGACAGTTGGAGGGCCCTCTCCACAGGTGGAGTTTGCGGGTGGGGTGTTCTCTCAGCAAATGCTTTTTCTTGGATAAGAAAGTGGTTCCCAAAAGGTCTTCCAGGCTGATGGGCTCAGAATCACCTGGGAGCCCCATGGTAACAACTGATCAGGAAGACAAGATCCTTAAATGTGTGTGTGTCTAACATGTAAGTAAGTATCTGACAACTTGGCACCAAAAATATATAAACTGAAACTAATAAGATTTTAGAATATTTTAAAACACCATGTTTGATATATATGTGGCTGGAGATACTCATTCTTACCAAATATATATGGATTGTATCTAAAAACTGACCAAGTGCTGGAACATAAACTTGCGTCACCAGATTTTAAAGAATCTCAATAATGAAGCAATATTCTTTGAGTACAGCGCAGTAAGTTAGAATTAAATGGCAAGAACATCTCATCTGCTTGTCTTGGGTTGAATTCTCTGGAGTAGACACTGAGATGAAGGTTCTTGGAAGGCATTTCTTGGGATGTGTTCCCAGTGGGGAGAAGTCCCGGCACGTGATGGGGAAGAGGGGGGGCCAGAAGGGCGGCGCCCTCCGGAGCTGAGTGTTGGGGGTCCTGTGGTTCGTCCCCGTGGGCTCTTGTGACAGAGTTGGTCCCACCTCAGAGCTGCAGAGTCTTTACCGGCTAATCTGCGGCCAAGGCCTGCACCGGGGGATGTCATTTTTCAGACACCTCCTCCACTCTGAGCAGGTGGAGCAGCCTGGGGCAGTGATGAAGGCACACCAGGTGCTGTCCTAACAGGGCCAGCTGCTGCACCCCTGGCCTGCTCAGCTCTGCCTGCACCTCGCTTCACTCACTCTTCACATGGGTGCTGGCACGACTTGGGGCAGAAGAAGGCTAGGAAGAGGAGCTAGAGCTCCCGCCAGCCTGCCGGTCTCCTCCCCACCCTCCAGGAGTCCCCTGGCCTGCGGACAACTTTCTGCTGCTCTGCTTGCTGGTCTGGTGAGGTGACCCCGGCCCTCACCCCATGCGGCTCATGCCCCTGCGTGCCCTGTGGCTCTGGCTGCTGTGATAGTCCATCACAGTTGAGACTCGTCATAGGGGCGCTGAGGAATGCCCCAGTGAGCTGCTTGGTTCCAGACAGATGTGCCCTGTCCTTATGTGGAGGCAGCTCTGCCCTTCACAATAATCAGCATCAGGTACCGTGACCAGTGTGCAAACGGCTCTCTGCCTGCTGGTCTTTGGGCCTGAGGTGGCCAATGTGACAGGGGCCACCATGGCTTTTGGTGTTCCGCAGTGGAAGCTCTCCATACCCCTTGAGCCAGGACCTCTAGATTCACCAAACCTGAACTTGGGGAATGGGGAGCGCAGTGTCTACCCTGGGTTGCTGCAGTGATGGCGAGGGGCCACCCCTTCTTCCTCCGGTTTCCCGGGCATTGCCTTTTGCCACTTAGCATCCACTACTGTCTCATGGCCATCTATTCATCCTGTAGGAAGAACCCCATCCCCTTAAGGTATGTCACCAAGCTGGCATTTCATCTATGCCTTTATGAGGCTGTTTCAGCGTTCTGTCAGGTGGCACCTCCCCAGTGGTGTGGAGTGTGATGTGCCAGTGCGTCCTGTAGCTGCCTGCTCCTTGCACCCCCTCCTCTGCTCCCTCCGAGGCAGTGGTATGTGAGGTCCCATGTTGATGAGTCTCGGATCACACTACAGGCCAAGGTCTGCATCACCAAAGGCAGACCCCCAGCTGGGACGTGAGTGAGCCCAGGGGAGCCAAGTCCCGACCGTTTTCAGGCGAAGGGGTTCCCATGTATGTAACCTGCCCCTGAGTGGCTGGTGTTGACAGCTGTAAGCATGGCTCTTCAAAGAGGCCAAGGGGCGAGCTCTGCTTGCAGGAGCTGGGTGCTCACATGGCCACAGCTGCATGAGCCTTGGGAAGAGCGAGCCCAGCTACTGGGTCTGGGCACAGCCTCGTCTCGGCCCCCACAGGCTCCATGCACGGCCTACTGTGTGAACACAGGCTGTGCACCCGGTTTTTAAGCGCCAAGGGTACCCTCTGGTGGACATGAAAAGAATGATGCTAATGCAGAGACCTGCACGTGGACCCACTCCCGAGGTCCCTCAGGATGCCTCCTCCCCAAGCTGCGTTCCCTACAGAGCCCTGACCAAGCTGGAGCCCTCGCCTAGGATACTGTGGTCCTTATGATAGGCAGTGTCTTTCTCCACCTCTGTGGCTGATCAGGCACAGCACCCAAAGCTCTGCCTTGCTGCTGTCTTTCAAGCCATCCCTGCTTGGGGCTCTAGGAGGCCTGTGCCAATATATGAACCAAACCCTCCATAAACCGGATCCGTTTTCCTCCTCATTTTAGTGATCATCCCATGATGTACTGGGGTGGGCAGGGAGCTGAGAGGCCTGGGGGACTGACCACCTGTCCTGGGACTGTGTCCTCTGGAGTTCTTAGGTCTGGTCCCAGACGGGGCACTCCCATTACAGCTGAGCTGTTGGTGGGCCTGAAGCACACCACTTGTGAGGAAAGCTGTGGTGTGTAGAATACGGATGTCTCATGGTCAGACAGTCTCCACCAGGACCCAGTAGCCAGGAGTGGCCCTTTGCATTGGTGATTCCAGTGTCATTCCGCAGATGACCCGGCCTTGCTCCAGAACCCTAGGTGTCTGCTGTGCCCTTGCTGTGGGGTTTCTAGGGCTCCACGCAGTGCCTTTGCCCACAGATGCCCCCAGCCTGGGATCTGTGAATCTTAGGCCCATGTGGCAGGGCTGCTGACCCTGTTGCCTGGCTCTGCTGGAAAGCCTTCTCTTGCTCTGAAACCTCTGAAGCCTAGCAGCTTTGTGCCATGATAAGTGGGTCACAGCAGTGTTTTCTAAGTGTTAAATGCTGTCTCCAAAGCCCAAAGAAGCCTACCAAGAGTAGGAGGTGTGAGGTGAATGACTAACCTGTTCTTTAACTCGGAGTCCATGTCCCAGTGTGGCTCACGCCACTGGTCTGTAGAAGTGGTGCATTGTGTTTCTGCCTCAAGGACAAGGAAAGCGCATTGCAATCCTAAACAAATTCTTCCAGAGAGTAGAAGAAGAGCTAACATTCCCTAATTTTTTGTGTGAGACTAGTACAGTCCCGATGGCCACATTTTCAAGAACTAGGCTATAAGAAAGGAAGATAATGATCCACACGCGCTCTTCAATGTAGATGCAAAACTCTAAACAACATGTAAGCAAACCAAATCCAGCAGTGTACCAGAGGAGGAAATACAGTGGCGTGTATCCCAAGAACCCAGGATTATGCATCAGGAAGTCTGTCCCTACCATCTCTCATGAACAGATCAAAGGACACCATTAAGGTGATCTTGTCATGGGTGCAGAGAAGACATTCAACAAAATTAAAATTTTATTCATGATAAAAATTAAGCAGTCTAGGAATTAACTTGATGAAGAGCATTTACCGAAAAATCCTTTGCAACATCGTATATAATGGCAAAAGTTGGAAAGAGTCTCTTTAAAATCAGAAAAAGGCAACGATGCCTATAGCCACTACTTCTTTTCAGCATTGAACTTCAAGGCCTAGTCAGCTCAATAACTTGACTGTCAACTCCACAAGGACAGAAATTTTTGTCTGCTTTGTTCACCACTACATTCCAGGGCTTAGAATAGAGTGTGACACTTTAGGTTCTCAGGAAATACTTGTTGAATGAATAGGACAAGAAAAAGAAAGAGAACCTCTAAGGATTAAGACAGGAAAAGACAAAGCTATCATTGTCCTCAGGTAACATTATTATCTATTGAAATCTTGAATAACCTAAAACTGATTAGAGTGTCTAGCAAGGTTGCTGAATATGAGGTTACTTACATCAGTTGATTGCATTTTATTGTAATAGCAGCAGTCCTGACAACAAACCTACCAAAATGATGTGTGCAAGACCTTTATTAAATTTTTGTCAGCTTTAGTGGAAAATTACTTAACTTCATTGAAAGATATTAAAGAAGGCTTGCATAGAGTTATATATCATGTTAATTAACAAATAGTGTCATTTCCTGGAGATGACAATGTTCTCCAAATTGATCTGTAGATTCAATGCAATTTCAATAAAAATACCAATGATTTAGTTTTTGTTTGTTTGTTTGGGAACTTCACATGCTGCTTCTAAAATTTGTAAAAAAGAGCAAGGGCCACAGAACAGGATACTTAAGAAGAAGGCGCTGCTGCCAGGGGCAGGACTAATCATAAAGCTGTAGTGCCTCGGACTGTCGGCACAGAGATCGCCAAGTGAGCCGGGGGGAAGCCTCATGAGCCTAGAATCAAAGCCGCTTGTACATGGGGACTTGATGTGAGATCGTCCAGCACTGCCGCTTAGCGGGGAGGGGGCATGACAGCTCGGCCATCCGTGGCAGTGTGACTGATGATGCAGGGGGTGGATCTCGGTTCACTCAGTTCACAAGCAAAGCTATTAAGCAGATGAAAAGACTTAAATATAAAGAGGCAAGACTTTAAAACTTTGAAGAAAATGTGGATTATGTTTCAGAACTCGGGGTAGGAACTGATTTATCAAATAAGATATTTAAAGCACCAACCATAACTGAAAAGTAAAAAATAAAGTTTTTTTTTTCCCCTCTATAATAATGTTTCTTTTCATCAAAAGAGGAAAGGGCAATCCGTGAACAGGGAGAAGATATTTGCATCACATTCCTTCATTTATATATTTAAAAATATTTATGCATTGTCTGTCATGTTCTAAGTGCTATCGTAAGTGCTGGAACAAAAGGTAGAAATCTCTGCTCTTCTGGAGGTTCATTCTAGTGAGAAATACATCCAGTGTTAGAAAAGGATAGGTAGGCACCAGGGAGAAGGCAAAGCAGAGAGGAGGGCAGGAGATGGTGGGCAGGAGGGGCTTTGTCAGTGTGTCCAGATAAGATGTCATTGAGATGGCGACTTCCACGTAACGGTGCCTGGGCCTGGGAGGGAGCCAAGCAAGGAAGGCCTGACGGGGAACAGCCCTCGTGGAGGCCCTGGGCCTGCGCCGAACCCATGTGTGAAGAGCAGCCGAGGGCTGCGGACGCGGGGCAGGGGCACGGGGAAGGCCTTGTCGTCTGAGTTGCTGTTGGCCTTTATTTTGTGTGAGATAGGATTTGGAGGGCCCTCTGGGGTGGAGTGGCGTGAGCTGACTCTAAGTCCAGCGGGCTGGTTGAGAACGTCAAGCAGGGCCTGGGTAGAGACAGCTCGACCAGAGCTGATTTAGTTGGTTTTTGCCAGAAGCAGACTGTGAAATGAGAAACGGAAAGGTGACCTCAGGAATACCAGGGGAGAAATGAAGCGAGCCCAGGAAGTGAGGCAGCTGAGAAAGTGCTATCAGGTTATCAGGTCAGTTACTTTACTGTTCAGGATCCAGACTGGGGTCCTGAGCCTCAGGTGCTCCGAGGCAGCTGCACTGTCTTTCTTTGACTGCTGTCTGCCACTGGTTGAAGGCTGCTGAGGACAGGGGGCCAGAGAATGTTAATGCCCTGTAGTGACGTCCTGGCCTGAAGGTAGATGCTGACAGCTAGCAGACCCCCGCAACCCGCAACCACTGCTGCTAGGGTGTCAGTCAGTACGACATCCCTGGGAAAGTGTGGCGGTCCCTAGAAGGCTGAACACATGCACCTTCACTCCCAGGTGCACACGCCTGGGGTGTCTGCGCAAATGTTCACAGCGACACTGGTCACGGTAGCAGCCGAACGTGTCGGTGGTTGTAGTATTAATGCAGCCGAGTGCCACACGACCCTGAAAATGGCATCCACATCAATAGGGATGCTTTTCAAAACTGCTCACTGTCAGACCAAGAGTTTGCACGAGTCTGAGAAGGCGTCATACAGCATCGTCTCATTACAATGGTTAAGAACAGGCAGGCGTAACACATTTTAAGAGTTTGTAGTAAGCCTGTAAAGAAAATCAGTTATTAATAAGAATTCAGGGCAGTTACTACGTCTGCAGAGGAGAGAGGGAGACAGTCAGGAATGGCTTCAAAACTAATAGTGACATTCTGTTTTTTTAAGCTGGGTGATGAATATATGAATATTTTATTATTTTTCTTTAAAAGGTGTATATATACATATATTTATACACATTCTTTCATTTATATGCTATGTTTCATGGTTTTAAAAAGTTAATGATCTGAGTAATCCAGGTGAAAAGCTGAAAGCTGCCATTTTAGCCAAGAAACCAAGGTTGGTTTGCTCCACTGTCCGCTGGTGTTGTGTGTTCCCCGAGTGCTATCCCCTTGGCCATGTGCTCCTCACCCAGCATGGTTTCGGCGAGGTGTGAGCTGGCTGCACTTCTGATTCCTGCAGGCCTCCTCCTTGGGCGTAGGCATATTTATTCCCCCTGGTAAAGGGACCCAAACCTCGAGCTCCCAACTGCAGGGATGCTCCTCTGGGGGTTTCTACATGTGTATGGCTCCGTGCGAGAGCAGGACTAATGAGAGGCCATCAAGAGGGAGCAGGCAGGGTGCCCGGCTGATGTCACAGGCACCAGTGCACAGCTGTCTTCTAGGGAAACCTCCCCCACAGAGGCTTGTGAATATAAAGCAGAGATCTCCTGTAGTGCAGGTGGCCAGAAGAGGCCAGCATCTGTCCCTCAGCTGCTTGAGGGACACTCAAGGCCAGGGCACCTTGTGGTTGCTTCAGACCTTACTTCAAACAAGCCCTCCATGGTAGCCACCATCAACCCTTGGTGCCCCGCAGGGCTGGTGGGAGGGCTGAGAAGCCGTTGAGGCTGGAAGTGCAGCTGTCCGTGGCCACACAGCTGTCAGAGCTCAGTTCTTCACCCTGTTCTGCCTGGAGGAGAAACGATGAAGCCATCAGTGGATTAGTGGTGTCTTTTTTTTCCATTTGCAATCACTTCATATGTTACTTTGTGAATGCACTTTTTTTCCTTAGGCAAAAATTTGAGTGTCAGTTCCCATCCCCAACTTTAAAATCAAAAGAGAGCAATAATATTAACCAGGGTCGTGTAGAAAGCGACCATATAACTGACATTGATTTCTTTGCCTGGAGATAAAAAATAAGTGTCTGTGAGTCATCTTTGGATTTGCATTACAAACAGGAATGCAAATAATGCCATACTGCATAACCTACAGATTTCAAAAGTAATGTTTTGATTTGATACATTTCAAGCAAAATATGCAAAGTTTGACAAAATCCTAAAATTTTCCAGAGAAGTGTTCAGAGTTTGAGTTTTTGCTTGTGTTGATGACTCATTTTCTCTTTTGTTTTCTGTTTTTGTTCTTGATTCACCTTAATCTACCTGCTGACTCACGCCATCCAACAACATACAATGCGAAAACCATGTCTCCGTCTGTGTGTTGCATATCTGCTGCTCAAACATCCCAATTTGTAAATAATATGCAAATATCCATCCATGAAAACATCACATACAGGAAACGGTTGGTTCCATGACTTTACACAGTCCTTGACTCCTCGCTCCGCCCTCTTCCTTGTGTCTCCTGTGACTTCTCGCCCCTGCCTCCCAGAGGTGTGCAGTCATGTCTGGCTGCACCTGTCCCCTCTGGCCTCTTGTGCACTCTGCCCAGCTCCTGGGTTCCAGCAGGGGCTTCTGAGGGCCGTCCAAGGACCATATGATTGTGAGAACTGGCCTTGGGCAGAGTAAGGAAGTGGGGGCTTCCAAGTGAGAGGCACGTATGTGCCTAGACAGTTTTCCTGTGGGACTGGCTTGGAACCGGGTTAGTTTGGCGAGGTGGGATTTGGACTTGACCCCTGCGGAGTCCATGGTTCCTGTTGCACTGCCTCACGACAGCCAAGGTTTGGCTCCCCTGCCGTGTCCTTCCTGTATAGATGCTTCTATGTGGGGTCCCACCTGGGGCACAGGGCTGGAAGGGGGTGGACATTCTGTCTGCATGACTCAGAAAAGGTTGCATGAGGCTGACTGAGTGGGAGAGGTAGTCTGCCCTGGCAGACAGTGGAGCTCAGGGCTCCATCCAGGCATCGCTGATTCACATGTGCCCCCTTGGTCTCCAGTTTGGAAGGAAGGTGGCAAGACCCGGGGCTTCCTTCCAGGTCTTTAGGAATATTTGAGAGGAGAGCAGACATACCAGGAACAGACTGAACTGAGGCTATTGGCTGGAAATCAATATAAAGCAGCACATATTTAAGATAGCTGTTACAGAATGAGTATTTGTGACAAAGGTTTTTTCATGATTGGAGCAGAGAACCTTGAGTTTTCAGAAAATGCCATTTGGGTGCTGCAGGAACACCAGGTGATGAGCTCTGCACAGCCCCTCTCTGCCCTCCTGGGCAGGAAGGCGTCTGTTTGCATCTTCCTCATCGCCTGACACGCCTCACAGGTGGGTGCGGCACTGCGCATAGCTCTGTCTCTATCATTATCCCTGTGAGCACGGAAGCCGAGCAGGAGAGCAAGTCTGCCCAGTGCACTGCCGGGCTTCGGCCCCAGAGCGTGCTGGCCCAGCATAAGGGGGGCCCTGGCTCTGCTGCTTCCGGAGACCTTGACAAGAGGCAGGGAGGCTCTTGGTATGGGGGGAGGGGGACAGGGGGTGCCAGTCTTGATCTGGAGCCAGTTAGCCACCTCTGGGGGGCATTGCTTCACAGTGCTGTGTGCCTTGAACTTCCACCTGTGCATGATGTCCTCTTGTGGATGAGGAAGCTGGGGTTCAGAGGAGCTAGGGGCCAGGGTGCCCTCATGGTGGGCCAGCTACCACATTGAGGGGGTGTGTGAGGCACCTTTCCTGACTCAGGTAGGTGGCAATAAGGGCAAGCCTGGCTCTGAAGTAGGTGTAGCTGTTGGGCCGTGCAACAGGAACTATGGGCTCTAGGAGGGTAGGCAGGCTGCACACCTCTGTGGGATGGGCTGAGGCCAGAGGGGACTGCATAGCCACTGGGAGGCTGGCTCTGCTGTCCCGCATGCAGTCTGCATGGTGGTGCCTGGCAGCCCCCACCCTGGGTGCTGCCCCTCTATGCTCAGCCCGTCACGCTGCTGGGCGCCTCTGGCTCTGTCACCATCTGTCCTCATGGCTCTCTAGGGCTGTCTGTCTGTCTGTCGCCACCCCCACCCTTCTCCTAAGAGCCTACTGGAGCCGGAGAAAGAAGCCTGGGAGGCGGGGTGGGAACTTGAGTCTCAACAAAAAGTGGCAAGTGACCCAGTGAGCTCTCCATTTGTGCATTGATTTGTATGAACAGTGCCTCCCTTGCCTCGTCTGTCTTCCATCCCTTCTTCCTTGCCCTTTATTTTCCCCCAGTATCTCTGGGAAATCTCCTTGTCTGTGCCAGCTGCCTGAGAAAATTGCTTTGAGCTGGATGGATGCTGACTGCGTTATCACAGTTTGGGCCCCTCCGGACCCACCTGAACATGTGGTTCAAAAGTGGAGACCCCCTGAGGAGGCCTGGCCCTTGGCAGCCCCTCCCCTTGCTCTGTTTTACTGTCTTGTGTGAAAGATTTCCTGGTACTATAAACAAAGTCCCCATTCTCTCCCTGTGTCTGTCTTCACGTGGGGACTGGCTCACCCCCTCAGGGCTCACAGAGCTGAGACAGCATGGGCGTTTCTTGGACGTCCTGTCTGCCGCAGAGATACCCTCCCCAGCTCCAGCAGGGGAGGGGGCTGCGCACAAACATGCGCGCCCTCCAGGTCCCACACTGAGGTCCGCTTCTGCCTTTTTTCTGATCTGTGCCCACTGACTTACCCTCATCTCCGAGGCGTAGTATAAAACCAGCCTCACGCCCCTGGCTCCAGCTTCCTGCCTGTGAGCCACCCCCAAGGTGACTGTAGGTCCTTATTAGCAGAGACAGTCCAGGGTCCTCAGCCTCCTGGGTATAACCCAGGAAGCCGGCCCCTGAGAGTGGAGCATTTTCAGGAGAGCGACAAAGTCTGGGTCGGGGCCACTGACTCTGGAAATAGGAGTGAGACCTGTCTCTCCACTGAACGCCTTGTCCCAGCCAAGAGCAGACAGGCAGCCCCAGGACAGGGCCAGCGCCTCTGCCCAGGCTCCCACCATGCCCGCACGCGCTCCTGCTGCTGGGGTCTCATCCACTGTGACTGAATCTGGCAGCACAATGCGTCGAAGCCTGAGCTGCTTGCATATCGTGAAACACCAAAGTGGCAGGAAGCTGCTCGCAGGGTGTGTGCGGGCACCCAGTCTCTGAGCAGACAGAGGGTGGGAAGCTGCCCGGGTCCACGAGCACCCCCACCTACTCATGGGCGCCACCCATAGATGTGCCTTATGAAAGGGACCTGCGTAATTCAAGGTGGCCGTGGGCCAGGGCGGAAGCCTCACCCCCAGGTAATCTGTGGAGTCCTGAGGTTATTGATTCAGTCAGAGCTCGGCTTTGAGCTCCTTAGATGAGGAAGCAGAGACCTGTTTGCAGATTGCAGAGGTGGGTTCTGTGGCCCAAGCACAGGACCAACACTTACACCCCTACAGTGCCAGGTCTGCAGGCGCCAGGAGCAGGCCCGAAGGAAGTACTCGCTCCTCTGCTGGGTCCCAGGCAGGCTAGGCTTTGCAGGGGGCGGGGGCGGGTGGGTCTCTTGAGAGGCGCTCAGTGGAGAAGCAGCCCTGCTCAGCCCCCGCTGCCCGGCTGTGTCCTGCAAGGAGCGGCCAGTGTTGGAGGCCAGCCACAGCTGGTCTCCCAGTTCCACCGGGCAGCAGGGGGTTGCTTCGGAGAGCTTCTCCCCATCCCACCCTGTCTGGGTTAAGGGAGCCTGGAGTAGAGTGGGTTCTTCTTACTTGCTGCATGGGAAGTGATTTGCAACCATAAGCTTTACTTTCAAAGGTTTTCCAGTGGCTGAATGCTGCTTAGACTGTGGAGCAGTGACGTTTTGTTTTAATCTCTTTTTACCCACTTCGTTTGGGACCACAGTGACTTGGGCAGTGGCGGGTGGGGGGCAGCTCGCCTGCACATGCAGGAGACTGGCTTCCAAAGGTCAGAGAGCAACCTCTTTCCTGCAGAACAACTTCATCAACCTCAGCTTTCTCCGCCTCTTCCGTGCCGCTCGGCTCATCAAGCTGCTCCGTCAGGGCTACACCATCCGCATCCTGCTGTGGACCTTCGTCCAGTCCTTCAAGGTGAAGCCCAGGCAGGGCCTTGGTGCATCCTGAGCCCTCTTTCTTCATGCACATTGGTGTGCCCTCCCCCACCTGAGAGGCCCTCTTCCGGAAGTTGGGAGGGGGCAACGTGTACACATCTTGTGTGCACCTACTGTCCTCTTGTAGTTTGTAAAAATACTGTACATTACCCAGAGAGAATCTTGCTAATGCTCACAAAACTCTGAGGTGTGTTTTACAACTCTGGTTGTAAAGGAAGAACCTGGGGTACTCTCTTGTTGGAGGGGCTCGATGGTTAGTGGGCTGGATCTACACTGCTGAGGTGTGTGTGGCTCCAAAGACCCAGCTGCCATCCACTCTTCAGATGAGGCCTGAGCAGGGCAGCAGGGTGGCACTCCCTGGAGCTGACCTGTCCTCCGTGTGTCCACAGGCCCTGCCCTACGTGTGCTTGCTCATTGCCATGCTGTTCTTCATCTATGCCATCATCGGCATGCAGGTGGGTGTGCCGCCGGGATGGGCACACAAGGGGCTCCTGTCCCCTGAGGCAAAAGTGCATTGATCATGGTCATTAAAGGGTAATGATGACAAGTCGATACTTGGCGAACATTGCTATGAGCTGTTTTAAGCACTTTATGAGCTCAGTCCTCAGAAAGACTGTTCTTTGGATGAGAAAACAGGCACTGTGAGGTTAGGTTTTTGCCCGGGGTCCACTAGTGAGGGGCAGCTGCACCCTCTGTGGGTAAATACATCACCAGGCTCAGGTGGAATCTTGCTGGGCTGTGTTGGGGCGATGATGGGCTTGTTTGACTGGGAACTGGGCCCCCAGGTCGTGGAGAGCTTGGGCACATCAGCATGATGCCAGTGGCCTGCAGAGTAGTAGCTGGTCATTCTGTTAGTCCGGCAGCGATTCTGTAGGCCAGCCCTCCTGCTGCTTAATAGGAGAGTATATGCCACTGAAGAAAAGTCAGCAGGGTCATCTCAGATCACGCTACTTGTCAAATCTGGCACAATTTAGATATTATTTATTTTGCCGAAGAACACTCTGTCATCTTTTGGAAAAACATTTAAAAGACACCAAGCAGAGTCCCAGTTATAAACTTTTGGCATCTGGCCACTCTCCAACAGTAGAGACGAAGGATGGGCTTTGCCATTGTGCGAGGAGCCAGGGTCTTAAAGATCAGCGGAAAACTGATTTTTTAAAACTGTACTCCAGGGATTGCAGGCTCCTTTTGCTTTATAATGCTTTCTAAAACAAAACAAATGTAGTTTTTTTCCTGCTTTGCTTTGTGGATGTGCAGAAACATAAATACCACTGATCTTTATTTTGGGTGGATATGGGATGCTTTGTAAACTTTTCAGTTGAAATTTTCCAGATTTTAAGCTAAGTGTAGTTAGTAGCTCATTGCATTTCTAATCCTAAAGAAAATCAATTCAAATTGATAAAAACCATCCCCATTGTGATATTTGCACAGAAACTTAAAAAGAAACCTAAGTGATCTCTCAGAGCTGTTGCTCATGGAGTCATTTATGAGAGCATGAACTTTAACACAGCAGAGCCCACCTAAACTCAGCTCCGGGTCCCATTCTTACTAGTCATGTGAACTTGCATTCCTGGTCAGGCACAGAGCGGGAGCCGTCACACTTCGAGCTGTGGGGCACTGATGCGCTCCGCCTCCTAGAGGCTTGCCCTGTAAACGCACTGCCAGGCGGGGCTGGGAGCTCTGACGGTGGCCCCCTGGACAGGAGTGCTCTAGCTCAGGGCGGGTCCTGCCCCCTGTGGGTCCTCACATGCACACACAGGCCCCTCTGCCTGTCTGCAGCTCCTGAAGACCCAACAGCCTTCTCTTCCATTTCAGGTTTTTGGGAACATTGCTTTGGACGATGATACCAGCATCAACCGGCACAACAACTTCCGGACATTTCTACAAGCCTTGATGCTGCTGTTCAGGTGTGTGGTTTGGGCAGCCAGCTCAGGCCAGCCTCTCCAACCCCTAGGCCATGCTGGCCTCCCTGCAAGGGGCCTTTCTAGTGTTTCCTCCCTTTCTGTTTGTCCTCCGCTAAGGTTCCTGGACCTCAGACAGACTGAGGGGAAGCCCCTGAGGCAGGTCAGCCTGAGAGCCCTGGGCCAGGCCAGCCTCCACCGCCTTGTCTCTGCTCCCTGGCCACAGCTAAAAGGCCTCCGGGGGGCTGGGAGCACCGAAGATGCCCAGCAGTGTTTCTCTTGTGTGCAGGCCTCAAGGCTCCAGCTGAAGCCATGCTGACTGGGGGGGTCTGTGGGATAGTGAGAAGCAGGGGAGCAGGGAGGCCACAGCTGACAGCATGCATAGCTGCTCAGGGACCGAGGCACCCAGGTGACCAGGGCCCGCACCCCTGCCATCCAACTCACGGGGGCCGAACTTCTCTGGGCTCTGGCGTGCAGCCAAGCCATGCACCACAGTGAAGCCCCAAGGGGCACAGGGCTTGTTTGATGCTCAGAGACCACCTGTGAGGCTCAGCACCTCCTCCTGTTCTTAGGTGTGGCACACCCTCCGTGGACGGGAGGCCGTTTAACACCCGGGTCAAGAATGAACTTGGGGGCAGAGGGGAGAGAGGTGAATGTGTCCCCCTGCCCACAGAGTCTCTCTCGCCAGCCAAGCCTACCACCGTGATCCCAGTAGGGAAGAGAAGAGCTGTCTCCAGGGATTTATGGTGGAGGGGCTCTGACTACAGACCCTGTTTTGGGGCCCCTCCCTGACATGTCACCACTTGTATGCAAATATGTTGGGCCGCTGTGAGGCCTGCGCTGGGGGCTGCCCTATGCACATGCATTCTGGGGGGTGACAGGGGAGCTCAGACCCAGGCCTGCTTTACTCCCCTGCCTGAGGAGACTTTTCTGACTCCTGTTCTTTGTATCAGCTGAACAAGCGACATTAGGCTTACACTTTTCCTAAAGAGCAGAGTTCCTCTGAGCTTTAGCTGTTACATTAATTCTATTTCTTTCTTTATTAATATCCTGCCTTGTGCTTGAGAAGATTTGAGACAGGCCCGTGCAATCAGCCTTAGTTGTAAGCCTTTGGTCTCAAAGATCTCTCTCCCCACTGGTCTTTGTCTCACATGTGAGCCCCTCATCAATCAGGCTGGCACAGGCTGCTATGGCCATCCTACAGGAAGCCCCACGCCTAGCCGTCATCAGTGGAAAGCGGGCCTGGCCTCTGCCCAGGGCTGCCCACGCAGGCAGCAACGGGGGTACCCAGGCCTTTGGCCTGCGCATGAGCACCCGTGTGGCCCCTGGTGCTGGCTGTGTGCCCAGGAACAAATCCCATGCAGGAGGGCCCTCCAGGGTGGCTGCTCGGGATGGAAGAGCTCCTGGTGTGTCTGTGGAGCAGGAGAGGCCGGCATGGCTGCAGTGGGCTGAGCTGGGAGCACAGGAGGGAGTGGGGTCAGGGAAGGAGCAGGCAGTGGGTCGCTGGGTCATGTGAATTTTGGCCTCTGCAGTGATGAAGGGTCACTGAGAGGAGTGACACTGTCTGGCATGTGGTCAGTCGACCTGCTGGGCCGCCGTGTAGGTAGAGGGAGAAGAGTAGTGGGAGGCTGTGGCAGCAGCTCAGGAAAGTGATTGCCATTCGGTCCGAGGCAGTGAGACACCGTGAGAGCCTGGCTGGGTTTTGGAGGTGGATGAGCTGATACACAGGATGTCGCAGGGGGAGAGAGAGCCCGGAGAAATGGATGGCTTGGGGGTATTTTTCCAGCAGCTGGAAAGATGGAGTCACCATTTCTTGAATGGAGGAAGGCTGGGATGGCATGTGTCGGGGGGAGATCAGAAGCCCAGATGGGGTGCGCTGGCTTCCAGGTGCCAGATGTCCACAGCGGGGTCACTTACCACAGTGCCGACTCTTCTTGTGCAGAGGATTGGATTTAGTAACAAATGCTTTCCCAATTTATGATCATTTGAAAATCTAATCCAGAGGGTCCTTTTTAAGAAGCAGCCATCTGTTACCCACGCCTTGCCCGTGTGCTGTTTCCTGTCCGGAAGGAAGCGGGAGGAGGGGGTGGGGTGCGCTTGGACCAGCTCCCCTGAGTGCTCAGGCTCCCCCGATTCCCTCCCAGGCTGGTCCTTGGCCTGCCTCCGTGAGCCTCACAGCTCTGCCCTTCCTAGGAGTGCCACGGGGGAGGCCTGGCATGAGATCATGCTGTCTTGTCTCAGTCACCGGGCCTGCGATGAGCATGCCAGTGCCAGTGAGTGTGGGAGTGACTTCGCCTACTTCTACTTCGTCTCCTTCATCTTCCTGTGCTCCTTCCTGGTAAGGCCTTGTCTCTGTGCCCCCCTTCCTGTCTCACTCCATCTTGGGCCTCCCTGTGTCTCTTGCTGATCTCTGACTTTGATTCATGTCACATCGCAAGTTGATTCCATGTTGATGGCCTTTGTTTCCCCAGAGATGATGACCTCATTAATCCTAAAAGGGCTCATGTGGTAATGAGCTCCTGTGGGGCCTGCTTTCACTTCTTGGAAAGGATTTAAAGTCTCCATGGGGAAGTTTTCTCTTAGTTTTCAGCATCTACCATTGTGATGGGATGAATAAACAAAATGTGATATGAACATATTACTCAGCATTAAAAAGAAAGGCATTCTGACACATACTACAGCATGAGTGAACTTTGAAGACATTGTGCTAAGTGAATTAAACCACTCACAAAAGGAAAAATACCATATGATTCCACTTACATGAGGTACCGAGAGTAGTCAAATTCATAGAGACATAAAATAGAATGGTGGTCGCGAGGGTTGGGAGGAGAACGGGGAGTTGATGTTTAAAGGGTATGGAGTCTCAGTTTGGGAAGATGTGAAAAAGCTCTGTAGATGGATAGTGATGGTTGCACGATGGTGTGGATGTACTTAATGCCACTGACCTATACTCTTATAAATGGTTAAATTGATAAGTTTTTTGTTCTGTATATTTTACCATAATAAAAATGGTATTTAAAAGAAATTAGCACCAATCCTATTCAAACTTTTTCAAAAAGAAAAGGGGGGAGAGAACACTACCCGACACAGTCTATGTTTCCATCATTACCCTGACAACCAAAGGCAGACCAAAGTGCCACAAGAAGGCTATAGACAGGTATCCCTCATGAATATGCATGTGAAGACCCTGAACAACATACTACCAAACAAACTCCAGCAATGCATTAAAAGGGTTATATACCATAACCAAATGGGACGTAGTCCAGGAATGCGAGGATGGTGCATCATGTGAAAATCAGTCAGTGTGATGAGGAAAAAAACAAATGATCATCTCAATAGCTATAGAAAAGCATCTGACAATACTCAACACTTTCATGATAAAAACACATAGCAAAAAAAGGGCTTCTGTCGTGAGTGGCACACACCGGGCGGGTTCATTTGCTCTTTATGTGGAATCGACATCAAGAGATTTTGGAAGCATGATTTTTTGACATTCAGGCAGCTGGTGATCGTTGGTCCTGGCACCGCCCCCCACCCCAAAAAAGAAAACACATAGCGAGTGGAATAGAAAGTAACTTTCTTGGCCAGATAAAGGGCTTATATGAAAAATCTACAGCTAATGTCATACTCAACAGTAAAAAGCTACAAGCTTTCTCCCAAACATCAGAAACAAGACAAGGGTGCTCACTTCCATCACTTGTAGTCAACATTGCTGTGGAAGTCCTGGCCAGAACAAGCAGGCAAGAAGAAGAAATAAAAGGCATCCAAATTGGAAAGGAAGAAGTAAAACTATATCTATTTGCAGATGATGTTATCCTGTATATAGAAAACCCCAGAGGATACACACATGCACACACACAAAAAAACCCCTCAGAGCTAATAAATGAATTCAGCAAAGTTTCAGGGTACAAAATCAGCACATAAAAATCAGTCATGATTCTGTGCACCAGCAATGAACAATCTGAAATAGAAATTAAGAAAATAATTCCATTTCTAATAGCATCCAAAAGAATAAAATAACTAAGAATAAATAAATAAATACCCATGGAGGTGAAAGTCTTGTACACTGAAAAATTTTGCTGGAAGAAATGAAAGAAGACACAAGTAAATGGAATGACATCCATATCCATGAATCAGGAGACTTAACATTGTTAAGATGGCAACATTCCCCTAAAGTGATCTATAGATTAAATGCACTCCCTATCAAAATTCCAATAGCCTTTTTTGAAAAAATGGAAAAGCTGATCCTCAGATTCATATGGAAAGTCAGGGAGCCCCAAATAACCAACACAATCTTGAAACAGTAAAGTTAGAGGACTTACATTTCTCTATTTCAGAGCTTACTATAAAGCTACAGTAATCAAAATAATGTGGCTGAATAGATATTTTTCCAAAGAAGACATACAGATGAACAACAGGTAAATGAAAAGTTTCTCAATTTCACTAATCAGGGAAATGCAAATCAAAACTACAGTAAGCTATAACCTTCTCCTCTCACCTTTAGAATGGCTACCATCAAAAAGACAAGATATAACAAGTGTTGAGATGAAGGTGTGGAGAAAAGGGAACCTTTGTTGCTGCAGGTGGGAATGTAAATTGGTGCAGTCACTATGAAAAAGAGTATGGAGCCTCCTCAGAAAATTAAAAATAGAAACGCCATATGATCCAGCAATCCCACTTCTGGACATATATGCAAAGGAAAGGAAATCAGGATATTGAAAAAATATCTGCACTCCCATGTTCACTGCAGCATTATTCATAATAGCCAAGATATGGAAACAATCTAAATGTCCATCAACAAATGGTTGGATAAGGAACATGTGGTATATACTTACAATGGAATATTATTCAGTCATAAAAGGAGGAAATACTGCCATTTGCAGCATAGATAGACCTTGATCTACAGATTAATTGACAGCTAGTTCAAATTGCTCATTGAAATAAGCCAGACAAACAAGGACAAATACTGCGTGGTATCACTTAGATGTGAATCTAAGAAAAGAAAAAGTCAAACTCATAGAAACAGAGAGTAGAAAAGTTGTTGCCAGGTGCTGGGAGGTGGGAGAAATAGGAAGATATTGGTAAAAGGGTATAAACTTACAGCTGTAAGATGAATAAAGTCTGAGGATCTAATGTAAAACATGGTGACTATAGTTGGTAACAATACACTGAGATTTGCTAAAAGAGTAGAACTTAAACATTTTACCAAAAAAAGAGAGAAGTATGTGAGGTGATAAATGTAGATGCGGGGAATCCCATCAAAAGGTATACAAATATCAAATGATCACATTGTACACTTTATCTACAATTTTCTTCATTAATTATACCTCAGTATAGCTGGAGGTGGGGGAACAATACCGGCATGAAGATAGATACACACACCAACAGAGTGGGGTTGAGAGTCCAGAAGTGAACCCAGACATCTATGCCCAATTGATTTCTGACAAGGATGCCAAGACTATTCAATAGGGAGAAAATAGTTACTTTAACAAATGCTAAAGCGACAACTAGATGTCCACATGCAGAAAAATTAAATTGAACCTCCACCTCACTCTATATACAAAAATTAATTCAAAATTAATCAAAAACCTAAATGTAGGAACTAAAATTGTAAAACTCTTAGAAGAAAATGTAGGGGGCAAACCTTCATGACCTCAGCTTTGGCAAATCTTAGATTTGACACCAAAATCAAAAGCAATAAAAGAAAAAATAGACAAATTAGACTACCCCAAATTAAAAACTTCTGTACATCAAAGGACATTGTCAAATATGCAAAAGTACAGTCTAAGGAATGGGAGAAAATATTTACAAATCACATATTTTATAAAGAGTTAATATCCAAAATATGTAAAGAATTTTACAACTCAAGAAAAAGACAACCATATAAAAAAATGGGTAAAGATATTCTTCTGAAGATATGCAAATAGCCAAGAAGCACATGAAGATTTTCAGCATAGTTGGTCATTAAGGAAACGTAAATCAAAACAATAACAAGATACCATTTCATGTTCAGTAGGATGGCTATAATAATAAACTTTTAAATGGAAAATAGTGAGTGTTGGCAAGGATATGGAGAAATACTAACACTTGTATATCCCTGGTGGGAATATAAAATGCAGCAATTTCTGTGGAAACAGTTTAGAGGTTCCTCAAAAAATCAAGCATAAAATTACCACATCACCCAGCAATTCCACTCCTAGGTATATAGATGTGTCAGTCCATAAATTTGTACATGAATGTTTATAGTGTCATTAACCATAATAGACTAAAGGAAAGGTGAAAGCAACCAAACATCTGTCAATGGATGAATGGATAACAAATCGTGGCGTATACCTACAATGGAATATTATTCAGCCAGAAAAGGGATGAAACTCTGACACATGATACATCATGGATGGACCCCCAAAAACATCACACTAAGTGAAAGAAACCAGACACAGAAAGTCATATATTGTACTATTACATTTATATAAGATATCCAAAATTGACAAATCTATAGATTCAGAAAGGAGATTGGTGATTGCCAGGGAGGAGAAGGAGGGAAGACCAGGGAGGTAATTACTTAATGATGCAAGGTTTTCTTCTGTGGTAATAAAAAAATCTTGGAAACTAGAGCGGTGGTAGATGCATGTCATTGTGACTACATGAAATACCACTGAATGGTGCACTTCAAAATGGTCACTGGTATGTGAATTGCAACTCAATTTGTAGAATCGAGCCTCTAGACTCCAAACTACTAACTCCAAAGTCACTGGTTTCCTTGAAGGCTAGCTGAGAGTGGAAAAGGATGGGGACTGCAGAGGGGGTAGGTCGACCTTGACGCAGGATGGCCATGGACATGAGAGGATGGAGCCTGGGTCAGGGTGGGGCAGCAGGAGTAGAGAGCAGAAGCCCTCAGGGGACCGATGCCGGGCTAGGACCCTGGTGGCCGAGGCCTTGGGGAGAGCCGGTCTGGGCAAGACTCTGCCTGACCCCTGTTGCCCCGACGGTCTCACCCAGAGTGGTAGGGGGTCGTCGGGGGCAGGGGGCTGGGGGAGAGGCGGCCCAAGGTCTGTCTATGTCACCTCTTCTCCTTCCTGTCCTACAGATGTTGAACCTCTTTGTGGCTGTGATCATGGACAATTTTGAGTACCTTACACGGGACTCTTCCATCCTAGGGCCTCACCACCTTGACGAGTTCATCCGGGTCTGGGCCGAGTACGACCCGGCTGCGTGGTGAGTGAGCGCCCGTGCTCCGTGGTCCTCCGGGGCCGTCCAGACCCACGGATGGGACAGGGCTGAGGCAGCTTTGGACGTGTTTCAAGTGAATGCCCTCCTTGGGTTTCGGTCGGTCCCAGGCTTCCGTCCTGCTCGTCGTGGCCCGGTGCCGGGTCCCCTCCCGGGAGGCACTCTCCTCACTCACTGTCTGCTTCTGTATAGCTGTGTGGGTGGAGAAACCCTGTTTTGAGACCCTCAGGGTTTCTGTGGGGCCTGGGAACCCCAGGGTTCTTGCTGAATGGGAGTTTACTGTCTCCTTACAAGGCCTGCTGCATGGGGGTCATGGGGGGTCTGGAGGAGGAAGGTGCAGGCACAGCAGAAGGCCATTCTCTCAGGACCTCACCATCCTCACGATGCCTGGAGGCCTTCATGGGCAGAAATGACGTAGGGCTGTGGGACAGTCTCCCTGGTGGGCTCCTGGCTCTTCCTGTCTGCCATCTCCTTCAGGGACGGGAGCCACTGTGCACCTCTGTGTCCCCAGTCCAGGCTGCAAGTAGTGGGCACTCAGTGATCATGGATCACAGTCAAACGAGCTATCAGGGAGGGTCTAGTGTGTTTAAGGCCACTTGGTCACGGTGGGAAGGGGGTATTGCGTTGCAGAAGTGAGAGTGATTGCTTCCAGATGGAGCGAGGTCTCAGGAAGGGAGTGACTTGGGGTCAGGGGTTGGAGAGCATGTCCCCGCGGTTCCTGCACACCATGGCACGCCTCCGTCCCTGGGCTAGCAAAGCAGACGAGTTCCCCATCTGCCCATTTGTCTGTTCCTTCCTCACTCGCTCATTCACTTGCTCATTCATTCATTTATTCATTCACTCTCTTGAGGGGTTACTTAGTAGTTACTGAGGGCATGCCCTCTACAGGCAAAATGCAGGATGCGGAGTGGCCAAGAAACCTGGCTCCTGGGTAAGACCCAGGCCTGCCCGGCGCCTGAGAGCTCGCAGACATGCACGTGAAGGAACCGTGCAGTGGTGCATGGGTGGGCCGTCCCTTCCTGTGCTCCAGGGGGATGAGAAGACTGTGGATCCGGGGTTCAGCCATTTCCCACCTCTTCTCTTTGGGGCCCCCAGGCGGCCATGTCCTCCTTGCACAGCTCTGTGTCTGGGCACCCTTGTGTGGTAGCAGCCTGTGTCCTTGTGGTGAGCATCCTGCTGCCAACAGAGTGCCTGACCTCTGCCTGTTTTTCTCTAACTGAAGCTCAGCGTGGAGAATGCTCCAGAACTTTCTGACCACTGAGACTGAGGCCTGGGAGCTTGGCTGTGTTCCCTCATCCCTTATGCAGCCACCCAGGAGCCCCAACCCCATCACAGTGAGGATCCAGAAGGTGCCGTGTGAGGCCCTTCCTGGTCTGGACAAACCCTGCAGGCCCACAGCACCTCTGGGTGTTTTCCATTATTTTGAAAAACTTAATATTTTCACAAGGTGCAGAACAAGTACAGCTGTTATCCATGTGTTGTAGTGTATGAGACCGTTTTTATGGCCTTGGAGAGGCCTGTCATTTTCCAGCTGCATCAGCACATTGCCCTTGCAGTCATACACTCAGGGATTTTCATGTGGCCCCTGGCCAAGAAGGCCCAGTCAGATGGGAGGGCGGGCGGAACACACCCAAGGCCTATATCAGGCAAAGGGCAGGGGAGACTCCAGTTGAGGTAGGACTGAGGCTCATTCCAGGAGGGTCATCCTGACTGTGGTCTAAAGAGATGCTGCTACCTCTGGACACATTTTTTTCTAGAGGGGACTGTGTTGCAGAGAAGCAAAGATACTGTATAGGGTGTGACTTGGACTCAAGGGCAAAGGCAGGTCAGTGCAGGCCTGCAGTGGGAAATGACGTTCCTACACCTTCTGAACTGTAGACCCAGGACTTCCCCAGTCAGCCACAGGTGGAGCAGAGTCAGGATTTACAGTAAGTGAACTTGGGCCTGGCCGCGGCTTAGCGATCATGTGCAGAGAGCACTCAGAATGTTTCTAAAATCCAGGAGTCTAAAACTGGGGTCCCTGGAAGGCAGAGGCAGTCAGGGATGTGATGATGAAAGTGCTTGTGGGAGAGCAGGTGACAAAGTATGAGCCTCACCACAGAGGTGGCACATGCTGATAGTGCACAATACCTGTGGCTCAGAAGCAGCACAGCTGTGGCTCACAACTGACATTCGCGCTGGCTGTCCCACATGTACTGGGGCTGGAAACATAGCTTGCCTCCAGACAGGTGGGGCAGGGCAGACCCAGCAGAGGCAGGTGAGCAAAGTGGGTTTAGACCCCATATCCTGGACAGGACTGAGGGTGCTTTGAACCTTGTAGTGACCTCCATGACAGATGCGAGGATGTGATCATCTTCACTTCCCAGGTGACTATTCTGCTGTCTCCTTATTCTTGGGGCGACTTTGAAACAGCAGAACTTTGTGAAATTTCCCAAGCTTTCACATGTGTGTGTGTGTGTTTGTACTATGTGAATGTGTGCCCAAGTGTATACATGTGAGCATGTGTGTTTGCATGTTTTCAGGCAGGTACACACATATGCATGTGTACACATTTTGTGTGTGCATACATGAACATCCATGTGTGGTGGTGAGCTTGCACGAGTGTATTGCCTATTTGCATGTGTGCACCTATGTGTGGGTGCATGTAAGTGTACATGAGTGTGTGTACGTGTGTGTGTATGTGTGCACATGCATGCTGTGGGGGGATTAAGGAGGCATGGAGCTGCTGCTTCCTGGTGCCTCCTTCCCTCATTGTCCCTTTTGTTGCCTCGGCACCTTATGGGGAAGTGCAGAGATTGGAAAGGAGAGTCACAATCACACCTACTGTGAGGAATCTGTCTGTTCATCTCTGTGTTCATCCATCTGTACAGTATAAACATTCCTGAGCATCTGCTGTGTGTTGGGGACTGGGTGTCCATACGGGAGGCACGTGTGAGCTCTCAGCCCAGCAGGGCCGTGGGAGAGCAGAGGAGCCATGATGTGAGGCCAGGGTGTGTCTGAGGAGGAAAGGCCACATCTGGCTGGGGGCATCTGAGCCCTGCTTGAAGAGGGCAGGATAGACTGTGCTGCAGAGCAGGGGTGCATCAGAGGTGAGAGGGGAGGGAGGCTGAGCATGTCTCGTGGAGAGAATGCATTGCAAGGGGGCTGGAGGGACACCTGGGAGAGGCTGAGAAAGGCCTTAGAACTTGGGTTACACAGGTAGCATTTACTGTTTTATGGACTGTGGGGACGGTTTTTGAATTGCAGTGACATTTTCAGGCCCACAGTTTTCATCTTGTAGCATCTGAGGGGTTTGATGGCAGAAGAGAGAAGATGAGCCGAGGGACAGGCTCTGAGCCAGGGCAGGACGACTGTGGGCACCCACTGTGCTTCCAGCCCCTGTGTGGTGGCCCCTTGTGTCCAGGGAAGTTAGTAAGTACTCAGATGAGGCCAAAGAGAGGGATTCCTCTTTCTTCTTCTCCAGAAGTAAATGCAGCACCATTTGAACTGTTGGGCAGAGGGGCTACAGTGCAGAGGAGAGAGGCATCGGTTGGCCGGGCACTCACCCTGGGACGAGGTGGGTCCTTCACTGGACCAGCCGTTTCCACGGTGTTTTCAGGGGGTGGGGACAGCCAGGAGAGACAGGTGTGGAGAGAAGGCTTGGCCAAAGAGGCTCCTGGGGCTCAGGCACTTGGGGAGTGAGGGGAGGGCTACCGCATGGTCAGTGAGGAGGGCCAGGGTTGATGAGGACCAGTGGTTGCAGTGTGTGTGAGTGGGGACTTGGGACAAGGGTGCACTTGTTCGTATGGAGTGTCTCCTGCCTGCTCTGTAAATTGTCTGGGGACCGTCACACCTCCTAGGGTGCTCCAAGCCCTGGGGCCCGGGTGGGGAGCTGCCTGTCAAGCCGCCATCGGCTCCATCACCATGACCGTGCAAGGCCACATCTTCTTGTCGCAGGCTGGGTGGGCGGGCGGGACGGGCTCATCGTGCCTTGGTTGCCATAACCTGTGACATTTCCTTTCCAGTTGCCGGATTCATTATAAGGATATGTACAGTTTGTTGCGTTGTATTGCGCCACCCGTTGGCTTAGGGAAGAGCTGCCCTCGTAGGTTGGCCTACAAGGTTTGCAACTTCAGAGCCTCCATCCGACATACTCTTCCCTGCCCGAAATGCAAAACACAGCACACACTCCCTGCCTGGTTTGGGAATGATGACCGCACCCCTCTCCTCCCGCCCTGTCCTGCCCCGCACTCTGACCTCCTGGATGCTTCGGTTCCTCATCTGAGCTCCCCGACCCTCCAGCTGGCTGGGGCCAGGCAGCCTCGTGAGACTGTGCGCACAAAGCTTTCTGGCTGGGCTTGAGCGCGAGGGCCAGCCGCCGGGCAGGGGCCAGGGCCAGGGCTGGGTGCTGCCTGTGCCAAGGAAGCAGCCTCTCACTCAGCTGTGCCTCTTGGCCTCCAGGGTGGGCTGATGGTCAGACAGGCTCAAGGCCGAGGGCCTCAGAGGAGGGGAATGTGGGCACAAGCAGACCGGGAACAGCTGGCCTTCTTGGTTGGAAAAGCCCGACAACTCAGGGGCTTCTTGTCTCTGGGGGAGTAAAGGGCAGAGGCAGTGGGGGCCCGAGGACAGGCCCCCTGCTTCACCTCTGGATCGATCTACTCACCCAAGGCTGGGAACCCTGGGAGGGGGGCCAGGCATCGGGGTGGACGCGCATGACAGGAAGAGGCTGTCCCTGTTTTCTCTCAGGTGGCCTGAACCCGACTATGTCTCTGGGACCCCAAGCAGGTCCCGTGGGCAGGTGTCCCAGGGGTCAAGGTGAGGCTTCAGGCCAGGTGGCCTGTCTTCCTCAGGAAGTCACGGTCATCGGCTCCCAGAGAGCTCCCTGAATCTGGAGCCGTATCCCACACTGGTCCCAGCCCTCCCGTGACAGGGCACCACGTCACGTCCCACCCCAGCCGCCCCGCCGCCGCCCCTGCAGTCTCCATTTCCTGCCCAGCCCGACTCCCAGCAGCAGCCCTGCCCTGGGCCGGCCTCGGGCGTCTCTGGGCTTGGAGCAGGGCTTGCCCTGGCCAAGTTCGTCACTAGAGCCTCGGTGCTCCCCGAGGGACAGCGTGGCTCCCGCTCTTGTTTCCTAGCTTGTTTTAGATGTTTCTCCACTTCTTTAGCCTCTAGGCTAACTTGGAATAAATTGAGCCCTAAGGAAAGCTGATGGGTCTGCCACGGCTCTTAGGCCGGCCTGCTTGGGCACGCACCTGTGTCTACCAGCTCTCCCGGAACGGTGAAACAGCTCTTTTCTGATTTGGCGTTATCTGTGGTTTCTAAAAGTGGAAAATCAGACATTTATAACCCAAAGCCGCCCCGATGCAGCCCTTCCTCATCCCTCCATGTTCATTAGCTCAGTTGTCACCCCTGCCCGCTGCCCTGTGTGGGGCTGGAGTGTGGAGGTGAGGCTGGGGGTGGGGGTGGTGGCCAGGAGGGGATCGAGTCAAGTAGAGAAATCCCTCATTTTACTTATTTTGACTTTCGGCACTGAATCCACCGCTGGTTAACTGGATGTGTCTTCTTGTCTGCTTCCTCCTCCCGCCCTCCTCCTGCCGCACCCCTGCTGCGGACCCGCTCCGCCTCTGCCTCTCTGGGCCGGGTCTCCAGTGGGCGCATCGGTTACAGTGACATGTTTGAGATGCTGAAGCACATGTCCCCACCCTTGGGGCTGGGGAAGAAATGCCCTGCTCGCGTCGCCTACAAGGTAGACCCTGGCGCCGCTCCCCCGGAGGCTGTGCTCGCGCGGGCCGCCCTCTCTTCTCGGGCTTGTCTGTCTGCCGCGCTGCTGTCTCGCTGCTGCTTCCTTTCCTCTGCCCTGACCATCTCCGCTCCTTTCCCAGACAGAGGGACATGGACGCTGCGATGGGGTCTGTGCACTAGCCCCTTGCCCCCCAGGGATGCCCCCTCTGAGAGCGCCCAGGAGGCTCAGGAAGTCGGAGCCAGAGCCCCCACCTGTCTTTTCCCCTCCTCTTCTCTATCCTAGAAGTGAGGGGACAGACCCGTTTTTTTTCACTGAGGCTCTTTTTGTTCTGGGTTCAGAGCCTCACTGGGCTCCTCTGTCCACTAAGTGCCCGACCTGGCTGTAGTCGCCCGGCCCTCAGCGTCTGACTCTGGGGGAGCAGGGCCTGGAGGGCCTCTGGTGCAGTGGAGACATGCCTCCAGGGCTCTGCAGTGGGAAGGAGGCACTGTGGCATTAAGAGGGTGGGATGCCAGGGAAAGGCACCCTGCTGCCATTCCTGGAGTGTCAAAGGACCGCCACAGGGTGAGGACAGCCTGAGGAGCCCAAGTGGTCCCATGGCCCCTCCCCCCATTGCTGAGGGGCATAGGGGCCTGAGCTGCAAGGAGGGGGTACCCTGAGGGACTCTGTGGGCCTCTCTCCCAGGTGGGTGAACAGGTTACGTGACCCAGCCCCAAGCCTGCTCCCACCTGCCCGTGCATCATCCTCAGTCACCCCTCCTGGTATGGAAGCACCTTCCACCCCTCCAGCACCCCACCTGCCTGAGAGTTCCCCCCCCGCCGTGCCCCCCAGGGCTCCCCAGCAGACAGAGCCAAACCAGGACCTGGGCTCAGCCAGCATGGGTCTGGAGCCTTCCTGCCGTCTCCCTCTCTCTGCTTCTGTCCACACTGTCTGTCTCTATGCTCTGAACTTGGACCTGCCCCTGTCACCTGGCTCAGCACAGCCTTTTGGTTGCTGAGCAGCAACTCTGAGCAACACGAGATGCCTCTGGTGTCTTCCTCAGCCCTCCCCTGCCTGCCATGTGTGTTCTGCCTGCCCAGCACCCTGCATGCAAGGCTTTAGCTGTGTCCCCAAGAAGGAGAGCTCTGTCCACCCTGATACCCGGGGCAGGGTGGGCAGCAGGGCCACAATGGGTGGCTTCCAGAGCTCTTCCAAGCTGCGTTGGCCAACTCCAAGGTTCCAGGCATGAAGGGCCTGGGGGAGGCCTCAGGGTGTGGCAAGCTGGGGAGGGTGCTGTGGCCAGGAGGATCTAGGCCTGGGGTGCAGGCCCTGTCTGGGGGCCCTCACCTCGCCTCTCTGCCGCTCCCTGAGACCCCCGGCCAAGCAGGCGGGTGCCTCTGTGGAAGGTGCCCTGGTTGGCGCTCTCCTCCCTTGGAGATGACCTGCTTGCTCCTCCCCCATGCCGGTTCCTGACCCCAGGCTCCTCTGGAGAGGAGTTCCTTTCTCACCGACACTAATGCTGTCTGCGGGGACATTGTACTCTGGGAAGCCATTTTTCCTGGTGTGTATCACACAGGTGACACATGAGTTCCTGGGGCCCTGATTGGATATCCTACATGGGGCTTTGTCAGCATTTGGAGCCAGAGTCTGGGGTCATGTCTCATGCCCTCCATCAGGCTGAGGATTGGATCTGGAGGCACGATGCTGGGGGCAGGACTGGGGGCAGAGGACAGGGTTGGCAGAAGACTGGCAGACCCCAGTGAGGGGCTCTGTGCCCACTCCCCAGTCACTATCCTGTGGCAGGTGACAAGAGGCTGCTGGGAGAGGACAGGTGGGTCACAGTGCCCCTAGGGCTCCACTTGGCCAGTTAGGTGACCTCCCATGCTCAGGATGTCCCAGACACACCTGAGACCCTTTTCCTCCTGGAGATCGTGTAAGCTCAGAGCCTCAAGCTCTGGGCGGCTGCTGGCTGTGCCCACAGGACTGCAGTGCAGGATGTTCTGGCCTTAAACACTGAGGAGAGGAAAGAGGGGTGCTCACCTGATGGGCAAACAGGGAGCACAGCTGCCAGGCACTGCCCCCGGTCTGTTCCGGAGCACTTGTATTACTGTGGGACGGCACGCTGCCGGCGGATCCGGAGGCCCTGTGCAGTGCATCTTCTCCAGGTCCCTCCCACCAGAGGAAGCTGGTCTCTAAGGCTCCTCCTCCTGCTGCCTTGGGTGAGTGGTACTGAGCGTCTGCCCCAGGCCTCCTGGCTGGGTGGTGAGAGGCAGAAGCCATGGGTTGATGGGTGCCACTCACTGGGAGCTGAACCTCAGAGCCGTGCTCTTCACTGCCCTGCGCCGTCCAGTGCTCCAGGCTGGTTGGGGACGTGGTGCTGGGCAGAGCTATAAAGACAGGGGTCTTTTCTTGTGTCCGTGGGCTGTCCTATGGCCCCTCAGCCTTCCTCATCAGTCAAGGCTATACACCCTTGTTCCAGCCATGTTCAGTGGGCAGGTATCCCTCTGGCTAAAGACCTGCATATTCTTTCAGAATCCAGGTTTCTGGCATGGCCTCATGCTACAGTCTTTAACTGGACTTGTACTTTTTTCTGCAGCCAGGAGAATCCTCAGCTCAGATGAGGGTGGGGATCCAGGGGTGAGTGCGAATGCTGGCAAAACTCCCATCCATCCAAGCTCGCTTGGGCGAGGGCAGGGACCAGCCTTCAGAGCCCTCGAGTACCATGTAGTCCTGTGGTGGGGAGACCCAGGGAGGCCTGGCCCTGACCTGACCCCTTGTTCCCAGCGCCTGGTTCGAATGAACATGCCCATCTCCAATGAAGACATGACTGTCCACTTCACGTCCACGCTGATGGCCCTCATCCGGACCGCACTGGAGATCAAACTGGCTCCAGGTGAGCAGGCAGTCTCAAGGGAGGGCACCAGGCCAGGGCCGTCAGACCACCCTCAAGGGACACCCGCAGGCAGGTGTTCAGGGAGCCAGTGAGGGGGCCGGTCTGAAGGGGACTGAGGATGGCTTCCCGGGGCACCTCTGTTGGGCACTGACCTTATCCTCTGATAACCATCCTTCATGTTAGCACTGTGATGATCTTGTTTTTATGTAAGGAAATTGAGGTGCAGTGAAACCAAGTGACTTGTCCAGAGCTAGCGAGTGTTGGAGCCAGAACACAGCCTGGCCCATTTTCACATGAGCAAGCCCCCCTTCCAGGGTGAAGAGGCTGTGTGCAGCTTCCCCACCCCTCAGAGAGCCCAGTCCCCCTCCCGAGCTCACTGAGAGGACTGTGCCGTCCGTGCCAACAAAGGGGAGCGGGCCTCCAGCACGTCCCCGGCCCTCACTCTCGTGCCATCACTGCTTCCCCTGCACAGAGGAAGTCAGAGCCTCCGGAGGGGCCCTGCACCACTCCCCCACATTGTCTTCCTCCCTGCCCTTGAGCTCTGTCCCTGCCTCGCACACTAGGGCTTGTTCTTGTTATCTACCCAAGGATGTCGTGCCAGAAATTCTGTACTGTTTCGTGCCCTGTCAATTTTCTCTTTCTGCTCGGTTATTTGTATCAATATTTAAGTACAGTGTTATTTCTCCCATCTTTAATAGGTTCTGTTCTTCCCCCACATCATTTTCCTGTTTTTCTTTCCCTCTTAGCTACCTGCTCCTTGAGAGCCGGGTCTGTATTGTCTCTGATTCCTCGTTCCTGGTCTCCAGTCAGATGTTCACCACAGCACTTTGTGGGGCTGCTCTTGTTAGGGCCTCTGTGACCTGCACAGCCTCAGCCCTTATCCTACAGACCTATCTCAGCCTTTTCTCAGTTGTCACTCCTTTCTTTTTGATACCCTTTTCTGTCTCTTTTTCTGGTTCCTCTTATTCCCCACTGAATGTCACTGTGTGCTTCAAACCATTCTCTTTGCCATCTTGTCATCTCACCTATTCCCATGGCATTAAATATTTTAATCCCAATTTTTCATCTTTGGTCCAGGCCCCCTCCTGGACGCCAGTCCTGTATATCCCACAAGGTTCTCACCGTCTCCACGCAGAGGCCCAGGAGGCATTCCAAAAGTCACTCGTCGAGCGAGAGCTCCAGATAGTCCCTGGGGTCTCCGATCTCTGTCAGTGGGAACTCTGTCCTTCCAGCTGCTCAAGCCAAAACCTTTGGAGGCATTCTTAACTCTTTTTTCTTCTTACCTTGATCCATACCTGACTTCTTGTCATATCTCCGACTACCTTCCAAGTGCATCCAAAATATGATCCCTTCTCTACCCTCCTGATCCAAGTTGCACCCTTAGCTCTTAACTACATGGCCGCAGCAGCCCTCTAACTGGTCTGCTTCTGCCCGTGTCCCTTTCAGTCTGCCTTCAGCACAATAGCCAGAATGGCCGTGTTTAAAAATAAAACCATAAAATTAACACACCTCTAGCTAGACTGATCAAGGAGAAAAGGAAGAAGATAACCACCAGTGTGAAGAGCAAAGAGATCCTGAGTCACTACAGACCCTGCTGACGTTAAATGTAAGAAAAGGAGATTTTATGAACAACTTTATATCAATAACTTCAACAACTAAATGGAATGGAAACATTCCTTGACACAACTGAAAAAAAATAGATAAACCTGAATAGTAGCATGTTTATTAAATAAGTTAAATTTGTAATTATAAGCTTTCCAACAAAGAAGTCCCAAACCCAGTTAGCTACTACACTGGTGAAGTCTGTCAAATATTTAGGGAGGAAGAAATGCCAATTCTACACAAACATTTCCAGAAAATAGAAAAAGAGAGAATATTTCTGCAACCTATTTTATGAGGCCAGCATTATTCTAATACAAAAGCTGGACAAAGACGTTATTAGATAAGAAAGTTACAGACCAACATCCCTCGTGAGAATAGAAACAAAAATCTTCAACACAGTGTCAGTGAACTGCATCTCTATATATAATAAAAATACATGGTGACCTAACAAGGGTTTATCCCAGGAATGAAGGTTGGTTCAAGTTTAAAAATCAATCAACATAAATTAAGATATCAAAGAAGGAAAACTGTATGATCATCTCAGTATCTCCAGAGAAGGCATTTCACAAAATTAAAAATTCATTCCTGATTTTTAAAAAAAGTATTTATTGACTAGAAATTAAAGGAAACTTCATCAATCTGATCAAGGATATCTATGGAAAACTTGTACCATGCTTAACAGAGAAAGACTGACTCCTTTGCCCCTAAGATCAAGAGCAGGGCAAGGATGTCTGCTGTCATCATTCTGGTGTAACACCATAACTGAGGTCCTTGCTATTATAGTGAGTAAAGAGAAATAAATAAGAGGTGTGCCGATCAGAAAGGAAGAAATAAAACCACCTCTATTCACAATTGACATGTTTCTCTACACAGAAAAGCCTAAAGAGTCTAATAAAATGTTAATAAAACTGACGCATCTATAAGCCAAGTAATGTTGGACTCCAAAGACTGTTGGGAACTACCAGAAACTGGGAAGAGCAAGGAAGAATTATTCATTTAAGCCTTTGGAGGAAGCACAGTCCTGTCAACACCTTGATTTTTAGCTTCTGGCCTCTAGAACTGGGACAATAAATTTCTAAATAAATAAAGCCATAAAAAATGTGTTACTAAAACTACTATGTAAGTATAGCAAGGTTGCAGGATACAAGGTCAATATACCAAAAGCAACTGTATGTCTCTGTATGACAATTTAATTCGAAAAATAATTCCATTAAAATCACACCAAAAACATGAAATATTTCTGTATTGCTGGATAATTCTAAAAAATAGATACACAAGATTTATATGCTGCAAGTTTCAAAATACTAAAGTAATCAAAGAAGACCTAAGTAAACCAAGGACTATATCATCATGTTCATGCATCAGAAGACTCAGTATTGCTTTGGTATCAGTTCTTTCCATATTGATCAATAGAATCAGTGTTATCCCAATCAAAACTCCAACAGGCCTTTTGAGGAGAAATTTATAAATCAGTTCTAAAATGTTATGTGGAAAATCAAAAGAAATTGAGTAACCAAAACAATCTTGAAGAAAGAAAATGTTGGAAAACTCACCCTACCTGAATCAAAGACTTTCTATAGTGCTATGTTGACATGTCCTGTCTCATGGTGACAGGATAGACGTAGGTCAATGGAACACAGTAGAGACTCCAGAGATAGACTCACACTTACGTAACCAACTTATTTTTGATGAAGTTGGAAAGGCAATTAATGGGGAAAAGATAAACTTTGCAACAAATAGTGCTGAAAAAATTTACACAACTATATGCCCCTCTTCCCTCACGAAAAAAGATCTTGACATTTACTGTCTTGGTCTCCTCAGGCTGCCATAAAAAGATACCATAAGTGAATGACTTAAAAACAGAAATTTATTTCTTGCAGCCTGGAGGCTGGAAGTCCAAGATTGAAGGGTCAGGAAGGTAGGTTTCATTCCGGGGCTTGTTCTGCTGGCTTGTAGGTGACCAGCTTCTCGGTGTGCCCTGCACATGGCCTTCACTCTGAGCACACAGAGAGTGAGTGAGGTCTCTGGTGTCTCTTCTTATGAGGACACTAATCCCATAGGTCAGGGCCCCACCCTTACAATCTAATTTCACCTTAATTACTTCCTCCTAGGCCCCATCTCCAAATGCAGTCACATTGGGATGTAAGGCTTCAACACAGTTGGAGATGGAGACACAGTTAGGTGCACAGCACATACCTTTTACCTTGTACCAAAATTAACTTGAAATGCATCATAGATGTAAATGTGAAATGTAAAATTATAAAACCTAGAAGAAAACAGGAAGGAAAGTCTTGGCAAATGTGGTTTGGGCAAAGATTTTTTTTTTAAGACATGAAAAGCATGAGCCCCAAAAGAAGACATCGATAAACTATACTTTATCAAATTAAAAACTTCTGCTCTTCAAAAGACATATAAGAAAAATGGAAATACAACCCAAAGACAGGGAGAAAATATTTGTGAAACACATATCTGACATGGATTTGGTTTCCAGAATATATAAAGACATCTCACAACTCAGTAATATGAAAATAAACAACCCAATAAGCATAGGAAGAGATTTGAACAGACACATCACCAAAGAAGACATAGGGAAGGCGAGCAAACTAGTAAAGAAGGTCAGTATCATTAATCGTTAGAGAAACCAAAAACAAAGCCGTAAAAAGAGAACACTATATGCCAATCGAAATGGTTAAAGTGCTTTTTAGACTGACAATATTAAGTGCTGGTGAGAATGCAGAAAACTGGAATTCTTAAGAGTTGCTGGTATGAATACAAGGTAGAATGGCTCCTTTGGAAAACATTTTGGCCATTCCTATCATATGGTACAGCAATCCCTTTCCTAAGCGGATGAAGCGAAAGCATATGTCCACCAGAAAAACATAGTGCAAATGCTTACAGCTTTATTCATAATTGCCTAAAACTGTAACAATCCAAAAGTCCATCAATCGGTGATTGGATAAACAAACAGTGGTCTATCCAAACAAGGAGATAGTACCTGGCAATCAAAAGAAACAGATTCCTAACACATTCGCTGCATGTATTAATCTGAAATGCATCATGCTGAGTGAAAGAAGTCAGACTCAAAAGTCAACACAGTGTGCAATACCACCTGCACGACATTCTGAAGAAGCCAGGACAGCTGGGACAGAAGCGGTGATGGGCATGGACAGGAGGAGCCTAAGGGACCGGCCACAAAGGGCTGGCAGTACCCTGGCAGCCGTGTAGGATCCATGAATTGATTGTAGCAGTAGCTCCATGACTGTGTGTGCACTTGTCAAGATTCATAGAGTGGGGAAACTAGAAAGCGTGGATTTTATTGTCTATAAATTATGCCGTAATAAACCTAATGTTAAAAAAGATAAACCAGAGTATTTTATTCCTCTGCTCAGAACCCTCTGCGGCTTCGCATCTCAGCATCTCCTGCTGCACCTCCCCGCCCTCTGACCAGGTTTGCCTTCCCACACGTGTGTGACACACCAAGGCCTTTGCACCTTCTGGTACTGTTCCGCCTGCCGGGTCTCACACACATGACACCTTCTCAGGAGACCTTTCCTTACGTCTCTGTCTGAACTGCCACCCTCCTGGTGGGTCTCGCCCCTCACCACTTGGCTTTTCCTCTATGGGGCTTTCTAATCCATGCTTCTTTTGTTTCTGTTCCATCAACTAGCATAGTACTGACATTCGGTGGGCACCCAGTAAATACTGAATGGATGGATGCATGGCAGGAACACGTCCCTATTCCTACTGCGGCCTCTTTCCCGCCACACACACGTCCGCCCACTTGAACGCGCACCTCACACGCCTCTCCCTCTGGGCGGTTCCTGCAGGGAGAGCTCCTCGCCTCCACGGTGCAGTTCTTCTCCCCACCTTCCTCCCAGGACCAGCTCGGCTGTCCCCCCAGGGGGCTGTGGGATGGCCCCTAACGTCTCTCTCCCCCACCCCAACCCTTGTCGGGCACCAGCGGGCATGAAGCAGCACCAGTGTGACGCAGAGCTGAGGAAGGAGATTTCCTCTGTATGGGCCAATCTGCCCCAGAAGACCCTGGATTTACTGGTGCCTCCCCATAAACGTAAGTGGGGGTGAGATTCCCTCCCCTGGCCCTCTTGTGTCCCATCCAGAGGCAGAGCAGGGAGGCCTGGTGAGGGCGACTGTCGAGCTGCCTTGGGAAGGTGGGCTTGCCTCTTCATTGTCTAGACTTAGCTTGCCTGCAGGGAAAAATGGGCTTAAAGTGGGTGCTCAGGAGCTGAGGGACAAGACAGTCAGGGTTTTATTCTGTTGTACGAATTCACCCATGTTCCTATTGTGGTGGATTTACTGCCAGAAATTCAGAGGAAAGGTCAGGAGACATCAATAGTTAGAGATACCAAAAAGGATGATGTGCTTGGAGATTAAACTCAACCCCTCTGTTGGGAGGAGACGGAAGCGCTTCGTGAAGGGCCAATGTGGCTGCCGCTGGGACATGCTGGGCACTCAGGCTCCTGGCTGAGCTCCATGCTCCTGCCTGGGTGTGCCCAGCGGTCCTCACGGTGGGGTGCTGTTTCCCCACCCACTCTCCCTCATGCTTTCTGTGGCTCTTCTGTCCCCTTTCTCCTCCGAATCCAAGCTCTGTGATCTCTCCCTTGCCTTCTTCTCTCCAGCCGATGAAATGACAGTGGGGAAAGTCTATGCAGCTCTGATGATCTTCGACTTCTACAAACAGAACAAAACCACCAGAGACCAGACTCACCAAGCTCCAGGAGGCCTGTCCCAGGTACCTGGTTCCAGGATTTCCCAGAATGGCTAACTCTGAGTACCTTCACTTGTGGGACAGCAGACGACCATTCCTTTCCTGGAGAGAGTGCAGGGGAAAAGGACAAAGAGAGGTTTTTGCAGCTGCCTCTCTGGCCCCCAAAGTCAGGAACCCATACAGCCTAAGGCTTTCTGTTAGCCGGCTGCTTGCTGGTGATGGGGAGCTCCTTACTTGGAGAGCTAGAATTCAGGGAAGAAGGTAAGGGGGCTGAGAACAGAGGCAATACCACTTTTTTAAGTGGTAGAAGAAATAACTGATGAAGAATATTGGAGGAGGTGGATTTTGGAGTTGCAAGAAGAATCTGTTTACTCTGCGCACGGGCAGGTTCAAACGGACAGGTCCGAGTTATGGTTTGTTCCCCTTGTCACTGACAGGGATGTCTGGGGGCCCATTTTTCGCATGTCATCCTTCAAAGATAACAACTTGCTCCCACAGCCAAACCTCAGTGACCATAAGTAGACTCTGTCTAGAAAGTTATCCAAAGGTCAGAGCTTACAGGGACACTTACTCACCGTGGGATGGGAACTCTGTGGTGCCCATACTACAGGCCCCCATTTCCTCTATTGGAGACACCATCCTAGCTCTGAAATCTCAGAATTCTGCTCCATCTAGGGCTCTGGCAGGCCCACAGTCAGTCGAAGCTGATGATGAGATCAACTCTTTTTGCCGTTTGTAATGGGATCCACACTTTGTAGGTAGGGAAACTGAGGCTCCAAGAAGTGAAACGACTTTCCTGATGTCGCTTACAGGCCAGGCTGAGAGCAGGGCCCTGGCTGCCTCACACTTAAGGGTGGGGATGGCACAGGGCCGGCCCTGGCGTCTCTGAGACATGCCGTCAGGGCAGGTCTCTGAGGGGCGGTTGTGCCCTCAGAGCTCCCCCTCTTCCCTGTGTCGGCCCTGCAGATGGGCCCTGCATCCCTGTTCCACCCTCTGAAGGCCACACTGGAGCAGGCGCAGCCGGCTGTGCTCCGAGGAGCCCGCGTTTTCCTTCGGCAGAAGAGCTCAGCGTCCCTCAGCAACGGTGGGGCTGTGTGAGTACCTAGGGCAGCCAGGAGAAAGCAGGGGTCCCGGTTCACCTACCTCCTGTGCTCACTCCCGCTGCCCACTGTGTTCCTGGGCTGTGGGCAGTGCTCCAGGACAGGAAGTCCTCCGCTCCCATCACAGCTTTTGGGGATTGGCTCCACTGTCCACCCCACGCTCACCTCCACCCAGGTGTGTCCTTGTGGGCACTGCATAGAAGCTAGTCCAGGCCTGCTGCTTGAATGTTGGTGAGTGGTGGTGGACTCTAAAATCAGTTCCCGTGACATCAGATGTGTGCCTCTGGCAGCGTGGAGCCCAACTGTCTCCTCCCACTGTGCACGCATATTCCTCTTTCAGGGGAGGTTCTCTTCTTCTGCTTCCCCATTGGCTCTTGAGGCCTGCACACTGTTAAGAAATTGTTGTTTATACCTCCTGTCCTCCCCCTACCCCATTCTCTTAAATAGCATGTTAGTGTTTTAACCTTCCTAACTCCCTTAGGACATAGTTCTTTTCAGATCTCCTTTCTGTATTGATTTCTGAAGCAATTGTAATTTGTAGACAAATTGGTAAGATCTTTTTCTGTGCTATAACTCTTGCCACAATAATTCTTGGTAACAGGCCACCCAAAACCTAGTGCGGCAAAATAACAATCCCTTTATTTTCCACACTGTGGGCTGCTAAGTGGTGCAAGCTGGAGACTGGGGCATGTTCCCTCAGCCACCCCTAGGCCGTGTCTGCTGACATCCCACTGGCCCAGGCAAGTCGAGGGCTGAGTCCTGCAAACCACATGTGCCATGCCTTGCCTAGCAAGGGCTGAGGGACTGGGCCCAGTACCCAGCCTGCCCTCCTGGAGAAAGATGAGGCCAGGCATAGCATATGTGATAGGCTCCCGATTTCTTCCTTTCCTGCACATTTGGACATTCTTTTTTTAGGCCTAATTTTGTTTCTTGGACTGTTAATCGCTTTTGCTGAGTAACAAACTGCCATAATTCAGCAATGTGTTGTGTGTGTTTTGGGGCCAGCCTGGCAGTCCTTTGGGGCTGGGCCTGGGCTAGCTCCTCTGGGGCCAATGGGTACATGGTGGCTGATTCTCATTCCCAGGGTCTGGGCTCATCACCTAGTGAGGGTCTGAGAATAGCCAGGCCTCAGAGGGAAGCCAGAGCATGGGTGTTCAGACCTCTCCTTGTGCCCTATTGACAAAGCAAGTTGCCTGGCTGGGCCTGAGGCCCCCCGAGGTGTGGGTGACTCTGCAGGGGCGCACGTCCAGAGGGGGAGACACCACAGAACGCCAGGAGAGCCAGACCAAAGCAGTGAGCGCTCTCTTAGGAACACTGCTTTCCCAAAGAGCGCCCTCGGGCCCTGGGCACTGGCCTCCCAGAGCCCCGGGAAGGCCCCTGTGCTCCCAATTTCCTTTATCCATCCTGCTTAAGACCCCTGTTTTTGCATTTTAAAGTTAAATAGTTGATTCTGAGTATGTGAGTGTGGGTTGGAGAGGGTGGGGTGCTAAGAAATCCTTTTTGATTGATCGGAGTCAGGCTTTCCACTCAGATAAATGAATCCCTCTTATTTCCCTGTTACAATTTCTGCATGGATCAGTTGTCACTCTTCTTTATTGCAAGTGAGAGAGTGCGCTCATTCAGCCTGGGTGAGGCGTCAGGGAGGTGTGAGCGCAGCCTGGCTCCCAGTGCGGTGGCCTCAGGAGCGTGCAGACCTCAAGGCGGCTCAGTCCTCCTTGTCAGGTCAGCCGTTCCTGAGGCTGCACGGCAGGGTGCAGGGGAGACGCAGTGTGTGAGGACAGAGCGTGCTCTTCTCGGAAGCCCCAGCAGGGACCAGCCTGGGCATTACTGTGGCCAGCTGAAGCCCTCATGTCCCCACCCCCAGTCTGAGCTCAGGGTGTGGTTGATGCCACTCAGCCTGTGTGACTGCGAGTGGAGCAGTGTCACAGGCAGCAGGAACCCAGGCAAATGCTCGGCAGTTCCAGTGCCTGTGGGAGACATGATAAGGAGGACAGACCCTGACAGGGAAAGGCAGCAGGTGGGGTGCGTGTGCCGGGGATGGTCTCCCCGAAAAGATGACACTTGAGCCTAGATCTGCAGGGCAGAAAGGCCTCCCTGCCTGGAGGTCAGGGGGCTTGGGAGGAGCGAGTGACTGTGGAGGTGAGGAAGGGGCAGGTCCTCAGGAGGGCACTGTGAGCTCTCTGGGCTGGCTGTGCTCCAGCACAGGAAGGGTGTCCTGAGCTACTGTTCTGCACGCTGTACACATGCGGTCTTTGCCATGAGCAATCCCTGCTTCCATGGCACATGTGAGTCCCTGTCTAGGGCTGAGGAACCAGCCAGACATCCCCAGACAAGTGGTGGACTCAGGCTTCCCCTGGATGGGTGGCCAGGGTCGCCTCTCCTCTGCCCATTCTGAGCCCTGGCATTGGGTCCACATCTCTTGCTGCGCCTCCGATTATGATGCCGTGGACCTAAAGGTATTGGTTTCTGGTAGCTTCCTGGTAGCCAGGCCCTGGGTGGGCATTCTGTGGCCGCTGAGCCGACAGGGCCATCCTTTCCTCTCCACAGACAGACCCAAGAGGGCTGCATCGAGGAATCTGTTTCCCGAGTCACCCAGAAGGCCCAGAAGGCACCCCAGGAAGTGAGGATGCCCCTGGCACATGGCCACTCCACAGAGATCCCAGCGGTACAGCCAGGAAGATCCGTGGGGGCCCCCAGGGCTGGGGGGCCGGGCAAGGGAGACTGACAGGGGTGTGAGACACGGCTGGGGTGGGCTTGGGGAGCAGGAGTAACTGGGAGGCTGCCGTATCTCTAGGCCGTGGATGTCCAGATGCAGGGCATGGCCCTGAGAGGCCCTGCTGGAGAACCCCAACCCGGGCTGGAGAGCCAGGGCCGAGCGGCATCCATGCCTCGCCTGGCGGCAGAGACTCAGGTGGGTGGTCTGGGAAGGTCAGGGTCGTGGGAGAGCGTGGGTGGTGAGGAGTCCTGGCATAGGGAGGGTTTGTGTCCCGGGTGGGGGCTTGGCTGGGATGGACTCCCCCTGGCATCGTGGTGGCCAGTATACCGTCAGTCCCTTTGGGTGTCCCCAGAATGCGATGCTGGTCTGTAGAGGTGTGGCCAGGCCAGCCGCCCGCCTGTGCTGGGCATCCTGTCTGGGCACTATGGCCTCCAGCCTCATGCCCCTGGCCCAGCCTGTCCCTCCCTGAAACACCCCAGCTGTTGCCCTCCTCCAGGGAACACATCCAGCGCCTCACACATTGGTTCACCCTTTGCCCCTTCATGTCCTTGAGGCCTCAGAAGTTCTAGGGATGCCCTGCCTTGTTCTCTCTCTGGACACTGGAGGCAGCGTCCCCTCCTGCCCCTGCTCTTTTTGGGACATTGAACCAAGCGGGAAGGCCCCTTGGGTGGGGAGCTGTGACTTTGTGTACTTCCTGGGCTGTTGAGCGGCCTGCAGACCCAAGGCTGTGACAGGGGTCTCTGCTTTCACTGGCCAGGTAGGTGAGGGGCCAGAGAGGGGCTTGGCCTGTGCCTCAGACCTTCTAGGCCTGCCCAGGACTGTGCCAGCTCCAGTTAGCCTGAGAGTGGCCTGAGCCCTCTGTGTGTTTCTTCCAGCCCTGTCCCTGCCTCTTTTTTTGTGGTTTCTGGTTCTGTACAGTTAATATGGACTTCATTCTTATAACTTTCTCCTCTGTCGCTCCCACTGGTAGTGCTTCTGTCCTCTTCCAGTTCCTCACCCTGACTGGCTCGGTGGAGTCAGGGCCTGGCTCCCTCCCTCAAGTGAACATGCAAATTCTCCGTTCCATGCCTCTTCTCCCTCCTCTTTTTCTTTCTTTCTTTTTTCTTTTGGTATCGCTAATGTACAATTACATGAGCAACATTATGGTTACTAGACTCCCCCTATTATCAAGTCCCCACCACATACCCCATTACAGTCACTGTCCATCAGCGTAGTAAGATGCTGTAGAGTCACTACATATCTTCTCTGTGTTATACTGCCTTTCCCATGTCCCCCCCCACCTTATACGTTCTAATCATAATGCCCACCTTTCCCCCTTCTCCCTCCCTTCCCACCCACCCTCCCCAGTCTCCTTCCCTTTGGTAACTGTTAGTCCATTCTTGGGTTCTGTGAGTCTGCTGCTGTTTTGTTCCTTCAGGTTTTGCTTTGTTCTTATGCTCCACAGATGAGTGAAATCATTTGATACTTATCTCTTTCCACCTGGCTTATTTCACTGGGCATAATACCCTCTAGCTCCATCCATGTTGTTGCAAATGGTAGGATTTGTTTTCTTCTTATGGTTGAATAATACTTCATTGTGTATATGTACCACCTCTTCTTTATCCATTCATCTACTGATGGACACTTAGGTTGCTTCCATTTCTTGGCTGCTCTAAATAGTGCTGCTATAAACATAGGCGTGCACATGTCTTTTTCAAACTGTGCTGCTGCATTCTTAGGGTAAATTCCTAGGAGTGGAATTCCTGCATCAAATGGTATTTCTATTTTGAGAATTTTGAGGAATCTCCATACTGCTTTCCACAATGGTTGAACTGATTGACATTCCCACCAGCAGTGTAGGAGGGTTCCCCTTTCTCCACATCCTCGCCAACATTTGTTGTTTGTCTTTTGGATGGCAGCCATCCTAACTGGTGTGAGGTGATATCTCATTGTGGGTATAATTTGCATTTCTCTGATGATTAGGGATGTGGAGTATCTTTTCATGTGCCTGTGCCCATCTGAATTTCTTCTTCGGAGAAGTGTCTGTTCAGCTCCTCTGCCCATTTTTTAATTGACTTCTTAGCTTTTTGTTTGTTGAGGTGCATGAGCTCTTTATATATTTTGGATGTCAACCCCTTATTGGATATGTCATTTATGAATATATTCTCCCATTCTGTAGGGTACCTTTTTGTTCTATTGATGGTGTCCTTCGCTGTACAGAAGCTTTTCAGTGTGACATAGTCCCACTTATTCATTTTTAATTTTGTTTCCCTTGCCCTGGGAGGTATATTCATGAAGAATTGCTCATATTTATGTCCTAGAGATTTTTGCCTATGTTTTTCTCTAAGAGTTTTATGGTTTCATGACTTACATTCAGGTCTTCGATCCATTTTGAGTGTACTTTTGTGTATGGGGTTAGACAGTAATCCAGTTTCATTCTCTTGCATGTAGCTGTCCAGTTTTGCCAACATCAGCTGTTGAGGAGGCTGTCATTTCCCCACTGTATATCCATGGCTCCTTTATCATATATCAATTGACCATATATGCTTGGGTTTATATCTGGGCTCTCTAGTCTGTTCCATTGGTCTATGGGTCTGTTCTTGTGCCAGTGCCAAATTGTCTTGATTACTGTGGCTTTGTAGTAGAGCTTGAAGTCAGGGAGTGTAATTCCCCCCACTTTATTCTTCCTTCTCAGGATTGCTTTGGTTATTTGAGGTCTTTTGTGGTTCCATATGAATTTTAAAACTATTTTGCTCTAGTTCATTGAAGAATGCTATTGGTATTTTGATAGGGATTGCATTGAATCTGTAGATTGCTTTAGGCAGGATGGCCATTTTGACAATATTAATTCTTCCTATCCATGAGCATGGGATGTCTTTCCATTTCCTGGTATCTTCTTTAATTTCTCTCATGAGTGTCTTGTAGTTTTCAGAGTATAAGTCTTTCACTTCCTTGGTTAGGTTTATTACTGGATATTTTATTCTTTTTGATGCAGTTGTGAATGGAATTATTTTCCTGTTTTCTCTTTCTGCTAGTTCATTGTTAGTCTATAGCAATGCAACAGATTTCTGTGTATTAATTTTGTATCCCGCAACTTTAATGAATTCAGATATTGTATCTAGTAGTTTTGGAGTGGATTCTTGAGGGTTTTTTATGTACAGTGTCATTCATCATGCAAAACAGTGTCAATTTACCTTCTTCCTTGCCAATATGGATACCTTGTATTTCTTTGTTTTGTCTGACTGCCATGGCTAGGACCTCCAGTACAATGTTGAATAAAAGTAGGGACAGTGGGCATCCTTGTCTTGTTCCCAATCTTAGGGGAAAAGCTTTAAGATTCTCGCTGTTAAGTATAATGTTGGCTGTGGGTTTGTCATATATGGCCTTTATTATGTTGAGGTAATTGCCCTCTGTACCCATGTTGTGGAGAGTTTTTATCATGAATGGATGTTGAATTTTGTCGAATGCTTTTTCAGCATCTATGGAGATGATCATGTGGTTTCTGTCCTTTTTGTTGATGTGATGGATGATGTTGATGCATTTTTGAATGTTGTATCATGCTTCCATTCCTGGGATGAATCCCACTTGATCATGAGGGATGATCTTTTTGATGTATTATTGAATTCAGTTTGCTAATATTTTGTTGAGTATTTTTGCATCTATGTTTAATAGGGATATGGGTCTGTAATTTTCTTTTTTTGTGGTGTCTTTGCCTGGTTTTGGTATTAGAGTGATGTTGGCCTCGTAGAATGAGTTTGGGAGTATTCCCTCCTCTTCTACTTTTTGGAAAACTTTAAAGAGGATGGGTATTTGGTCTTCATTAAATGTTTGATAATATTCAGCAGCAAAACCATCTGGTACAGGTGTTTTGTTCTTAGGTAGTTTTTTGATTACCAATTCAATTTCTTTGCTGGTAATTGGTTTATTCAGGTTTTATGTTTCTTCCTTGGTTAGCCTTAGTAGGTTGTATTTTTCTAGAAAGTTGTCCATTTCTTCTAGGGTATCCAGTTTGTTAGCATATAATTTTTCATAGTATTCTCTCATAATTCTTTGTATTTCTGTGGTGTCCATAGTGATTTTTCCTTTCTCATTTTTGATTCTGTGTATGTGTGTAGACTCTCTTTTTTCTTGAAAAGTCTGGCTAGGGGTTTATCGATTTTGTTAATTTTCTCGCAGAACCAGCTCCTGCTTCCTTTGATTCTTTCTGTTGTTTTATTCTTCTCAATTTTATGTACTTCTGCTTTAATCTTTATTATGTCCCTCCTTCTACTGACTTTGGGCCTCATTTGTTCTTCCTTTTCTAGTTTCATTAATTGTAAGTTTAGTCTGTTCATTTGGGATTGTTCTTCTCTCCTGAGGTGGACCTGTATTGCAGTATATTTCCCTCTTAGCACGGCCTTTGCTGCATCCCACAGATTTTGTGTTGTTGAATTATTGTTGTCATTAGTCTCCAAATATTGCTTGATCTCTGTTTTTATTTGGTCATTGATCCATTGATTATTTAGGAGCGTGTTATTAAGCCTCCATGTGTTTGTGGGCTTTTTCATTTTCTTTGAGTAATTTATTTCTAGTTTCATACCTTTGTGGTCTGAGAAGCTGGTTGGTACAATTTCAATCTTTTAAAATTTACTGAGGCTCTTTTTGTGGCCTAGTATATGATCTATTCTTGAAAATGTTCCATGTGCACTTGAGAAGAATGTGTATCCTGTTGCTTTTGGAAGGATTGTTCTGTAGATGTCTGTTAAGTCCATCTGTTCTAATACATTGTTCAGTGCCTCTGTCTATTTATGTTCTGTCTGGTTGATCTGTCATTTGTAATGAGTGGTGTGTTGAAGTCTTTCAAAATGAATGATTGCATTCTATTTCCCCCTTTAATTCTATTAGTATTTGTTTCACATATGTAGGTGATCCTGTGTTGGATGAATAGATATTTATAATAGTTATATCCTCTTGTTGGACTAACCGCTTTATCATTATGTAATGTCCTTCTTTGTCTCTTGTGACTTTCTTTGTTTTGAACTCTATTTTGTCTGATACAAGTACTGCAACTCCTGCTTTTTTCTCCCTATTAGTTGCATGAAGTATCTTTTTCCATCCCTTTACTTTCAGTCTGTGTATGTTTTTGGGTTTGAAGTGAGTCTCTTGTAGGCAGCATATAGATGGGTCTTGTTTTTTTTATCCATTCAATGACTCTACAACTTTTGATTGGTGCATTCAGACCATTTCCATTTAGGGTGATTATCGATAGGTATGTACTTATTGCCATGGCAGGCTTTAGATTTGTGGTTACCAAAGGTTCAAGAGTAATACCCTTACTATCTAACAGTCTAATTTAACTCATTTCATATGCTATTACAAACACAATCTAAAGGCTCTCTTTGTTGTTTTTTTCCTCCTTTTTCTTCCTCCTCCATTCTTTATATGTTACATATCATATTCTGTACTCTTTGTGTATCCCTTGGGTGACATCTGTTTAGCCTTAAGAATACTTCCATCTATAGGGGTCCCTCCAAAATGCACTGTAGAGGTGGTTTGTGGGAAGTAAATTCTCTCAGCTTTTCCTTATTTGAAAATTGTTTAATCCCTCCTTCAAATTTAAATGATAACCTTTCTGGGTAGAGTATTCTTGGTTCGAGGCCCTTCTGCTTCATTGCATTAAATATATCTTGCCACTCCCTTCTGGCCTGTAAGGTTTCGGCTGAGAAGTCTGATGATAGCCGGATGGGTTTTCCTTTGTATGTGCTCTTTTTTCTCTCTCTAGATGCTTTTAAAAGTCTGTCTTTATCATTAATCTTTGCCATTTTAATTATTATATGTCTTGATGTTGTCTTCTTTGGGTCCCTTGTGTTGGGAGATCTGTGCATCTCAATGGCTTGAGAGACTATCTCCTTCCCCAGATTGGGGTAGTTTTCAGCAATCACCTCCTCAATGACACTTTCTATCCCTTTTTCTCTCTCTTCATCTTCTGGTAACCCTATTATGCAAATATTGTTCAGTTTGGATTGGTCACACAGTTCTCTCAATATTCTTTCATTCTTAGAGATTCTTTTTTCTCTCTGTGCCTCAGCTTCTTTGTATTCCTCTTCTCTAATTTCTATTCCATTTACCGTCTCTTCTACTACATCTAATCTCCTTTTAAATCCGTCCATTGTATGTTTCATTTCAGATACAGAATTTCTTAATGATTGAATCTCTGTCTTAAATTCATTCCTGAGTTGTTGAATATTTTTCTGTACCTCCATGAGCATGTTTATGATTTTTACTTTGAACTCTCTTTCAGGCAGATTGGTGAGTTCCATTTCATTTGGCCCTTTTTCTGGGGTTTGTGAGATTTTTGTCTGAACCATGTTCTTTTGATGTTTCATATTTCTGTGTGGTGCCCATTAGTGCCCAGAAGCTCCCGTCTCTGGAGCTGCTCAGCCCCTAGAGTGAGGCTGGGGGTCATAGGGGAGCAGAGCTGGTGCCTGGGGGAAGGAAAGATCTGTTTCATGATCCCTGTCTGTGGTGCCTGTCTCTAGTGTCAGAGCCAGTGGGCTGAGCACCCAGCTGTAAACCTCTGTGCTTGGCATCTCCAACTGTTGTAGATGGGGCCTCCCCCCAGCTTGCCTGACGCCAGCACAGTGATTGCCGGTTTGTGAGCAGGTGCTGTCAAGCCAGGAGGAAGGCTTGGCAGACTGCATATCCCAGTGCTGGGCCTCGGAGCACTCGGAGCTGAGTAGCCAGCCAGGGGGATGGAGCGCCTGAAGCTCCCCAAAGTTCCCAATCTGCTGGGCAGAGTGCGCCCAGACAACCTTGTCCCCCTGTCCCTTCTCCCATGCAGCAAGCTCTGTGAAAATGCCACACCTTCAGCAGCCCTCTCACTGCTAGGAAGCCTCTCAGACCACCTGCCTTTCCCTTGTCCGAGTGGCGGGTGTGGATCCCATTCTCCACAAATGGCCTGAATCTGTCTGTCAAGCGCTCCACCTGTCCCAGCTCTCCATCCTCCAGAGCACCACACAGTGTAGGTTTCTGCTCGCAAAGCAGATCTCCAGGGCCTGGTGTTCAGCAGTTCCAGGCTTCCACCCCCTCCCCACTCCGTTTCTCTTCCTTCTGCCAGTGAGCTGGGGTGGGGGAAGGACCTGGGTCCTGCCGGATCAAGGCTTTTGTACGTTACCCTGTTTTGTGTGGTCTGCTCTGTTTGTGAGGTCTGTGTGCAGTCTGGTGCAGCCTTCTTTCCTGTTGCTGTGTTAGGGTAAGTTGTATTAACTATATTTTCACACTATCTGTGGTTTGGGGAGGAGTTCTCTGTCTCACCTCTCATGCTGCCATCTTGAATCCTCCTGTTCCAGTTCCATATGAATTTCAGAACTATTTGCTCCAGTTCATTGAAGAATGCTATTGGTATTTTGATACAGATTGCATTGAATCTGTAGATTGCTTTAGGCAGGATGGCCATTTTGGCAATATTAATTCTTCCTATCCATGAGCATGGGGTGTGTTTCCATTTACTGGTGTCTTCTTTAATTTCTCTCATGAGTGTCTTACAGTTTTCAGAGTAAAGGTCTTTCACTTTCTTGGTTAGGTTTATTACTAGATATTTTATTCTTTTTGATGCAATTGTAAATGGAGTTGTTTTCCTGATTTCTTTTTCTGCTAGTTCATTGTTAGTACATAGGAATGCTACACATTTCTGTGTATTAATTTTGTATCCTGCAACTTTGCTAAATCCAGTTATTAGTTCTAATAGTTTTTTGGTGGAGTCCTTAGGGTTTTGTATGTATAATACTATGTCATCTGCAAACAGTGACAGTTTAACTTCTTCCTTACCAATATGAATGCCTTTTATTTCTCTGTGTTGTCTGCTTGCCATGGCTAAGACCTCCATTACTATGTTGAAGAAAATGGGGAGAATGGACATCCTTGTCTTGTTCCCGATCTTAGAGGAAAAGCTTTAAGCTTTTCGCTGTTAATTATGATGTTGGCTGTGGGTTTGTTGTAATGGCCTTTATTGTGTTGAAGTATGTTCCCTCTATACCCATTTTTAAGAGTTTTTATCATGAATGGATGTTGAATTTTGTCAAATGCTTTTTCAGCATCTACTGAGACAATCATATGATTTTTGTCCTTTTTGGTAATGTGGTGTTTGATACTGATTGATTTATGAATATTGTACCATCCTTGCATCCCTGGAATAAATCCCACTTGGTCATGATGGACGATCTTTTAAAATTCAGTTAGCTAATACCTTATTGTGGATTTTTTCATCTATGTTCATCAGGGATATTAGTCTGTAACTTTCTTTTTTTGTGGGGTCTTTGTTTAGTTTTAACTAGACTCATAGAATGAGTTTGGAAGTATTCCCTCCTCTTCTGCTTCTTGGAATACTTTAAGGAGGATGGGTATAAGCTCTTCTTTAAATGTTTGATAAATTCAGCCATGAAGCCATCTGGTATGGGGGTTTTGTTCTTAGGTAGTGTTTTTATTACCAATTCGATTTCATTGCTGATAATTGGTCTGTTCAGATCTCCTGTTTCTTCCTGGGTCGGTCTTAGAAGGTTGTATTTTTCTAGAAAGTTGTCCATTTCTTGTGGGTTGTCCACTTTATTGACATACACTTTTTTCATAGTATTTTTTAATAATTATTTGTGCTTCTATGGTATCCATTGTGATTATTCCTTCTTCATTTCTGATTATGTTTATGTGTGTACACTCTCTTTTTTTCTTGATAATTCTGGTTAAGGGTTTATCTATTTTGTTTGTTTTCTCAAAGAACCAGCTCCTGGTTTCATTGATTCTTTCTGTTGTTTTATTCTTCTCTATTTTATTTATTTCTGCTCTGATCTTTATTATGTCCCGCCTTCTACTGACTTTAGGCATCATTTGTTCTTCTTCTAGTTTCTTTAACTGTGAACTGAGGCTGTTTATTTGGGATTGTTCTTGTTTCTTGAGGTAAACCTGTATTGCTATGTACCTCCCTCTTAGAACTGCCTTTACCATGTCCCACAAGTTTTGGGCTGCTGAGTTGTTGTTTTCATTTGTCCCCATATATTGCCTGATATCTGTTTTTATTTGGTCATTGATCCATTGATTATTTGTGAGCATGTTGTCAAGCCTCCATGTGTTTGTGGGCTTTTTTGTTTTCTTTGCATAATTTATTTCTAGTTTCATACCCCTGTAGTCTGAGATGCTGTTTGATACAATTTCAATCTTTTTAAATTTATTGAGGCTCTGGTATGTGTCCTAGTATGTGATCTATTCCAGAAAATGTTCCCTGTGCACTTGAGAGGAATATGTATCCTGCTGCTTTTGGGAGGAGTGTTCTGTAGATGTCTATTAGGTCCATCTGTTCTAGTGTGTTGTTCAGTGCCTCTGTGTCCTTACTTATTTTCTGTCTGGTGGATCTTTTCTTTGGAGTGAGTGGTGTGTTGAAGTCTCCTAAAATGAATGCATTGCATTCTAGTTTTCCCTTTAATTCTGTCAGTATTTGTTTCACATATGTAGACGCTTGTATGTTGGGGGCATAGATATTTATAATGGTTATATCCTCTTGTTGGACTGAACCCTTTATCATTATGTAATGTCTGTCTTTGTCTCTTGTTACTTTCTTTGTTTTGAACTCTATTTTGTCTGATACAAGTACTGCAACTCCTGCTTTTTTCTCCCTAATGTTTGCATGAAATATATTTTTTCATCCCTTCACTTTCAGTATGTGTATGTCTTTGGGTCTGAAATGAGTCTCTTGTTGGCAGCATATAGATGGGTCCTGGTTTTTTTTTCATCCATTCTGCCCTTCTATGTCTTTTTGGTGCATTTAGTCCATTTACATTTAGGATGATTATTGATAGATGTGTACTTATTGCCATTGTAGGCTTTAGATATGTGGTTACCAAAGGTTCAAGGGCAGCTTAACTCGCTTATTACACTATTTCAAACACAATCTAAAAGTACTTTCCCCTCACTCCTTTTTCTTCTCTCCTCCACTCTTTATGTATTAGGTGTCATATTCTGCACTCTTTATGTGTCCCCTGACTGATTGTGAGTAGTCGATTTAATTTTGAACTTGCTTGGTAATTAACTGGTCTGGTACCTTTATGGTGGGTTTACCTTCTCTGGTGGCAGCTATTTAGCCTTAGGACCACTTCCATCTATAGCAGTTCCTTTAACATATGCTGTAGGGCTGGCTTAGTGGTGGTGAATTCCTTCAACTTTTGTTTATCTGACATTTTTAAATCCCTGCTTCAAATTTAAATGATAATCTTGGCTGATGGAGTATTCTTGGTTGGAGGCCCTTCTGTTTCATTGCATTAAATATATCATGCCACTCCCTTCCAGCCTGTAAAGTTTCTGCTGAAACATTTGCTGATAGCCTGATGGGCTTTCCCTTATACATGATCTTTTCTCTCTCTGGCTGCTTTCAGTACTTTCTCCTTGTCCTTGATTTTTGCATTTTAATTATTATATGTCTTGGTGTTGTCTTCCTAGGGTTCCTTTTGTTGATGATTTTTGTGCTTCCATGAACTAAGTGTTCCTTCCCCAGACTGGGAAAGTTTTCAACAATTATTTCCTCAAAGAGACTTTCTATCCCTTTGTCTCTCTCTTCTTCTTCTGGTACCCCTATAATGCTAATATTGTTCTATTTGGGTTGGTCTCACAGCTCTCTTATTATTCTTTTATTCCTAGAAATCCTTTTCTCTCTCTGTTTTTTGGCTTCATTGTTTTCTTTCTCCCTAATTTCTACATCACCTACAACCTCTTCAGCCTGTGTTAGCCTGCTATTAACTCCCTCCATTGTATTTTTCATTTGAGATACTGTGTTCTTCAGCTCTGAGTGACTTTTTTGGAGGTCTTCTGTCTTTTTGTTGAGGTCTTCCCTGAGATCTTGAATATTTTTCTGTAGATCTGTGAATATGTTTATGACTTTTACTTTGAAGTCTTTATCAGGAAGATTGGTGACTTCAGTTTCACTCAACACTTTTTCTGGTGTTTTGTCTTGTAGTTTTGTTTGGACCAAGTTCCTCAGCGTCTTCATTTTTTTTAGTGTTTCCTGTGCAACAATAACTTTGTGTAGGAGGCGCCCTCTAGTGCTCAGAAGCTCAATTTCCTGTGCAGGAGCCCCAGCTGTTGGCATGCAATGGGCAGGGCACCTTTCTGTCTGGCTTGTAGTGATCTGATTTCAGGTGGGTTATGTGGGTGGTCAGCTGATTGGGGGAGCAGGGAGAATACTTGGGGCTATGCCACTGGAGTAGCTGTGGGCAGAACTACCCTCCCCCAACACCCTGCAGCAGTGGTGGGGGCCACAGGTGAGATGGGCCAGGGCCTGCAGGGAGGAGGGAGCTCTCAGGGCTGGCTCCTGCAGGTACATCCCTGGCTACCCCAAAACAGGCCTGAGAAGGCTGGAAGGGTCTCCCTCTGCCAACTTGGGAGCAAAGTTTGGTTTCACTGCCAGCTGGCACACCATGCACCACAGTGGGGGGCCTTGGGGCTGTGTTGCCAGCAAGGATGGAGTGTCTGAAGCTCCTGAGAGTTCCTAGCCTGTTGGGCTGAGGGCGGGTTGGGGAGGTATCATCCACCTGATATTTCTCCTGAGCAGAGAGCTCTGTGCAATCCTCGCCCCTCTGGCACCCCTCTTGCTGCTGGGAAGTCTTTCAAACTGCCCTCTTTGCTTTTGTGTTGGGGGGAGGGTTTGGTAAGGTATTCCTGTTCCCCACAAGAGGCTGAAATCTCAGCCTCCCCAAGTGTTCCGCATGTCTTTATTGTCCGGCCCCACGAATCACCAGAGCTCCATATAATGTGGGTTCATTGTGTTCCTGGAGCAGACCGCCAGGGGTTCATCGGTTCTGGGCTCCCACTCCCTTCCTGCTCCGTTTCTCTTCCTCCCACCTGGGGGCTGGGGTTCGGGGAGGGCTTGGGTCCTGCTGGGTCTCAGCTTGGCCACTTTACCCTTTCTGTGGGGTCCTCTCTTCTTCTCCAGATGTAGGCGGTCAGTTCTGCAGTCTTCAGGTCATTTTGAGGTTTTGTTGTATTTGGTGTATTTTTGGGTTTTATGTGAATTTGGAGGGAGGTTTCTGCCTTGCCTTCTTACACTGCCGTCTTTTCCCCAGAATCATCTTCTTCTTTCCCTTGGTGCTTGGCACTGAGCAGTGGCTGTGGGTGAGCTTCACTCAGAGGACCTGTTCCCACATGTCCTGATTTCAGCCCCAGGGGAGCAGCCTCATGGTCCTGCTGGATGCACAGATGGGCTGGCAGAGCCATCACACTGCAGCCACTGAGGGACCTCTGGGCCCCCCACCCGGGTTCTTCCATTCAGGCCAACAGCCTCCCTCCTCCTGGCATCCTCCCTGTCTTTTAGGGACATAGATGCAAGTGGGCCACCCGGGCCGCACCAGGTGTGGGAGTTGGACACTTACAGAAACAGCACTTTGTGCAGAGTGCTCTTGCAGAAAGGGTGGGTCTCTCAGGTGGGGAAGAACTTTCCAGAAAAAGGGGCAGGCCTGATGGCTCCTGGACCCTGGTCCGTCAGTGTAGCTTCCTGAGGACCCTGGGCCCCATGGGCCAGGGTCTCCTAGGCACCGTACCCCTAGTCCCCACTCTCAGGCTGTGCACCTGCCCTGTCCACTCCTGCAGCCACCCCCAGATGCCAGCCCCATGAAGCGCTCCATCTCCACGCTGGCTCCCCAGCGCCCCCGTGTGGCTCATCTCTGCAATGCCACCCTGGACCGTGCACCAGCCAGCCAGGCTGCTTCCCACCACCACCACCGCTGCCATCGCCGCAGGGACAGGAAGCAGAAGTCCCTGGAGAAGGGGCCCAGCTTGTCCGCAGACACGGATGGTGGTGCGTGCAAGAGATCCTACATGTGGCTGTGGCCTGGGTCTGGGGTCTGAGAGCCCATGGGGGACCCTCTTTCTTTCTGTATCTCACAACCCCCCACAATCTGCCCTGCATAGGAAGCAGTGAGTCCTGGGCCTGGGTATACCAGGCAAGACTGCCTCCCCCCCACCCTCTGCTCTTCCCCGGGACTCCCTGCTGGCTCTGGAGGGTCTGGGTGTTGGGTGGAAGGCCTGTCTCCCTGCTGGCCTGAGTGCCTGATGCCTCCTTTCCTTGGGCCAGCACCCAGCAGCACTGCGGGCCCAGGGCCACCCCAGGGAGAGGGGCCTGTGGGCTGCCGGAGGGAGCGCAGGCAGGAGCGCGGCCGGTCCCAGGAGCGGAGGCAGTCTTCCTCCTCCGAGAAGCAGCGCTTCTACTCATGTGACCGCTTTGGGGGCCGCGAGCCTCCACAGCCCAAGCCCTCTCTCAGCAGCCACCCTACATCGCCAACGGCCGGTCAGGAGCCAGGACCCCTGAGACAGGTGAGACTGGGTGGCCGAGGCAGCCCTTCCTCACGGCCCTCCCGCACCTTTGCAACCCGACGCTCATGTCCTTGCTCCCAGCCAGGTCTGCGCTCTCCCTCCCTGGACCATGCCATCTCTCCTCTTCCCGGGCTCTTCCCATCACCTGCCATCCCCTGGTCGCCGTCCTGGCCCTAACTTATGCCATCTGCCTTCCCGCTCCCCACATCCTGCCTGTTCCCTTCCTGGGCTGCCCTTGGTCCAGCCCACCTGCTCTCTTCTGTGCCCCTCAACCCACACCTCCGAGACTCTCACCTTTACTGTGCTCTGTTTGATCTGGTCCTTTGATTTTGATTTTCTCTGTTCCATTTTCTTTTAGGGTAGTGGTTCAGTGAATGGGAGCCCCTTGCTGTCAACATCTGGTGCTAGCACCCCTGGCCGTGGTGGGCGGAGGCAGCTCCCCCAGACCCCGCTGACCCCCCGTCCCAGCATCACCTACAAGACGGCCAACTCCTCCCCTGTCCACTTTGCTGGGGCTCAAGCAAGCCTCCCTGCCTTCTCCCCTGGTCGGCTTAGCCGTGGCCTTTCTGAACACAACGCCCTGCTCCAGAGAGACACCCTTAGCCAGCCCCTGGCCCCTGGCTCTCGAATAGGCTCTGATCCTTACCTGGGACAGCGTCTGGACAGCGAGGCCACTGCCCACACCCAGCCTGAGGACACACTCACCTTCGAGGAGGCTGTGGCCACCAACTCAGGCCGCTCCTCCCGGACTTCCTACGTGTCCTCCCTGACCTCCCAGTCCCATCCCCTCCGCCGTGTGCCCAACGGCTACCACTGTACTCTGGGGCTCAGCTCTGGTGGCCGGGTACGACACAGCTACCACCACCCAGACCAAGACCACTGGTGCTAGCTGCACCATGGCCGCCACCGCCACACGCCTACTCAGTGGGCACAGTCCAGTTGATGAGTTTTATCATCCACACTGGGCTCCCAGGGACGCTCGGGGGCCTTGCCTCCTGGGCCAGCTGGGTGGAGGCCCTGCTGCTCCTCTCCTCTCACACTGGATGGATCACTGATGACCTTTCCAGAGGGATGAGGCTCTCTCCATCCCCTAGTGTGCTGCCTTCCTGGGTCTCATACTGTAGACCTGACACAGGAGGTGGTGGCGTGTGATGAGCTGGATTCAAGGAGTCTGAATCCTGTGAGATGAACCCCAGCATCTGGCGTATGTGCTTGGAATCCTTTTTAGGAGGTCTGAATCTTGGGGGGGGGGCATCCTTTATCCAAAGGTGTGGTACAGAGAAGCAGACCATGTCTAAAAGTGTGGTGAGACCTCAGGATGGAGTCGATGGCAGACAGCACCTTGGGAGCCCGGCCGTGGCTCTGTGCAGGTCTTGTCAGCATCCACAAACACACACATGTCTGGCATCACTCTTCATAATTTGATCAGCAAGTGGACACTAGAAATACACTCAAATGCTCTCTGTCCTCTCCCAGACACTGTCAACTGTGCAAGGACCAAATCCAAAAATGTTTTTGCCATTCATTTTGTTTTAATCCCAATGCCCTTCACTCTCGTCAATTCTGTGTATTTGATCCAGAAAAAACAGAGAAGCAGAAAAATGGGAAAGAAATGTTAACATAACTTAAAAAAAATCAAACCCTTAGGAAGATCTTAACTTATCACGACGCATGTGTGTGTGTGTGTGTGTGTGTGTGTGCCTTGTACAAGGAGATGTGCTCCCATCCAGTCCAGGCAGCCCCCCAGACGACCCCTCGCTCCTGCCACTCTCCGCCAAGTGCCTGACTCCGAGCCCTCGTGCCGGGCTCCTGGTGGCCATGACATGGGGCCTGTATGAACTGTGGGCGGGTTTTGTGGAAACCAATTCAAACAGCAGCCAGGTAAAAGGCTGATGCCGATGGAGAACACTGAGAAATGACATCCAAGAGGGTGGGTGCAGTTGGAAATGGGGTGACCTTTACCCCTTTTCTCCAGTCACGGAAGGGTTTCCTGATAAGCCACAGAGCAGTGTAGGATGTGTGCTTGCTGGGGTCACTCAATCTGTTCTCCATCTGATTCTCAGGGATGGGCCGTGATCTGTGTTAGGAAGTTTCACATAAGGCCGGAGAAGAGGGAGAGATCGGATGGGTGGGGGTGGTTGGGGACAGGGCGCATGGGGCAGGAGGGAGGGCCATGTCTGAGCAGGTGTGGGCGGTTGGGACTCCTAACTGAAATGAGGCTGAAATTCAGGCGAAACAGCCAATGAAGGAGAAACTCAGCCACTGTGGCTCAGGGAGGGGCATCTGAAGCCCAGCAGTGTTTCTGGCACAAGATGCGGGAAAGCCGGCCACGGACGTGCAGCCTCATTGCCACTCCCACAGGGAAAAGACTGGTTAGGACTCTGTGCATAAAATGGGGGGAGACTGTTCACTTAGGGCACACAGGAAGTGTTTACATGTGTCGATCTGCTGTGTCCTCCATGTCTTGAGATGTCAGCTGGTTTCTTTGATGGATCATCTGAGTGCTCCCATTGGTCTTATGCCCGTGATTCTCCTTAAAGAAACAGTGTGTGGTGTGAGTGTGCGTGTCTGTGTGTGGAGTGCATCCAGTGAGTGGATGCCAAAAACCCACAGGGCTATGCAACAGAAAAACACATTTAATAGAAACAAAACACACAAGGCCGCCACCTGTTCTAGAGTTTCAGCATGATTGTGACCAAACCATTTTATAGACTTTCTTTACTCAAAGGCACAACACTCTGAGACTTTAAGATAACAGAGTATTTCACTCCATTAGGTCGGTGCATGTGATTGCTGCACTCCTGTTGCAAAACAGAAGGATGTGTATTTTGATACTGATGTTTGTCTCTGCTCCCCAGCCTATGTTATTTTGAATGTATCCTTTCTGTGCAGAACCACAGCTGACTCCCAGGTCACTTTGGGTGGGAAATCCACTTTTCTAGACTCAGAGCCTCACTGGATTGTCTGGACTCTTCTAGACGTTGGGATCGGTGAAGATGACAGAGAGTGGGGGAGGAGACACCATGTCTTGTTTTCCTGACTCTGGGTTTTGTTTCTGTATTGTCTCTTCTTAGCTATCACGTTTCCCCTGAAATCTCATAGTGAGTTGCCAAATTTTAAATGCATCAACAAGTTGTCTGCATCTGGAACCAGTCAAACAGTGGCTGTAGTTTGAGCAAGTTATGTGTGCATGTAAAATATATACATATATACATATATACAAGTTATGTGCATGAAAATGTATATCTTCGTACTTTTTGATACAATGTATTCATTTGTTAATTTTTAATTATATTTGATATAAATCAAAAGTTTGTTGCAAAACTTTATATTTAACAACAGTGTTAAAAAAAAAAGGAAGAAGTCCCAACCCTGCAACACAGCTGGGACTTGCTTCAAAAAAAATTCTGTGATTGACTAGTGCTGCCTGAGTAACATTTATCAGCCAAACTTTGGATTCTGCTATTGTTTCTACAATGACATTTTGTATGAAGCAGTCCTTGGATTAAAATAAAACTTAGCAAAAAATCAAAAACAAAACCCCATCCTGCTGCTGGGTGGTATATTCAAGGGGTGCTGAATTCAGAGGCGGGTGAGCACTGGGGGGTGAGGCCATGTGCACTGGCTGGCACATGGGTTGGGAAGGAGATGGACTTATGTGACTTGTTCTTGGCCTTCTGGTGGCATGAGCATGAATCAGGGTGGGGGTCAGCATGGACATGTGGCAGGAGGAGTCAGGGTGAGGCTTCACAAGAGCTGTGGTCATGCTTGAATTAGGAATTGAATACAGTTGGGGGGGGGTGTTAAGGCTGGGATCCAGCAGGTATTGGCTGAAGTTCTGCATGGCTGTAAGTGTTCGGATGGGTTAGTGCTTAGGAGTTAGGTAAGCGTGAGACAGGATGGGTTGGAGTTAGGCTTTGAGCTGAGGTTGGGGGTAGGGTTAGGGTTAGGAATTAGAGGTTATGGTTGGGTTTAAGCAAAAGGTTTGTCTAATAAGCAATGACAGTGTAAGATTATGTGGGTATCGGAGTTAGGGTTTTATTCAGTTTATACACTTAGAGCTCATTTAGAAAAGATGATTGAATAGGCTGAGGGTTCAGATAGAAATGTTATTTATGGTTCTGGTTACACTAGAAAAAGGGATTGGAATTGGGTGTAAATTTTTTAGTCCCTTCTGATATGAAGTTATAGTTGGGATTGAATGGGTTAGGGTTAGGACGGTGCAGGCTCAGGATCAGGGTTTGGGTGAAGGTTAGGGATCCACTACAAGCATTTCCAGAGAGCAGACCCCATGTTTCACCCACGTGGAAGATGGGCTTATGATCCCAGTCTAGATAACCCCACGTTCGTTCCATCCTCTGGGTGCTCTGATGGGTCCAGGGATGAGAATGTGAACAAGCCAGGCCAAAGGCATTTAAATCCCAGGGAAGGAGAAACCCTCCCTGTAGAATAGATGATGAGTGGGTGTCAGCCTGGAGCTGCTGGAGGCCCAGGATGCAGTGATAGAGACCGTGCTTGTGAAAGGGGCTCCCCGAAGGCACTTAGCAGGGTGAGGGTGGAGAGGGGCCTCGCACCGCAAAAGTGTGACTGCTGGGACTTGCCAGGCCCAAGCGTGATCTTAAACTCGCCTCTTGTGAGTATTAATTAATTTGTACAGTTGATAAAAGATAATTAGTTTATTTTACTTCTCTAGTGTTTCCATGCCCTTGAAATTAAAAAAGTCCCGGCAGACCCACCAGAATTATCAGTTCCCAAGACTCCCTCTACATGGTGTCCCCACTGGGCAGGGCATGGCCTGAGGAGATGAGGGTCCTGCGTGGGGCCAGGTCTTAGGGTGGCTGCTGCTTAGCTCTGTCCCTGTTCCTTCCCTGTCCTGGGAGAGGGAAGTCCAAGCAGGGCGAGAGGTCCTTGGATGGCTAATTGGTCTGCTTGCATTTTCCTTATTTTAGGGCCCATTTTGTTGATACAAATTTTTACTGGAAATAATGCATTTTCTCTAGGTTTCCAGTTTGGTGCAGTAGGTTTCTTACTTTTTAAAAATTAAGGTATCATTGATATACACCATATGAAGTTTCACAAGAAAAACAATGTGGTTATTACATTCACCCATATTATCAAGTCCCCCCCATACCCCATTGCAGTCACAGTCCATCAGTGTAGTAAGATGCCACAGAGTCACTACTTGTCTTCTCTGAGCTACACTGTCTTCCCTGTGACCCCACACACACCATGTGCACCAATCTTGATACCCCTCAATCCCCTTCTCCCTCCCTCCCCCTCTCCCCCTCCCCCACCTTTGGCAACCACTAGTCCCTTCTTGGGTTCTGTGAGTCTGCTGCTATTTTGTTCCTTCAGTTTTGCTTCATTGTTATACTCCACAAATGAGGGAAATCATTTGGTACTTGTCTTTCTCTGCCTGAGCTATTTCATTGAACGTAATACCCTCTAACTTTATCCATGTTGTTGCAAATGGTAGGATCTGTTTCTTTCTTATGGCTGAATAGTATTCCATTGTGTATATGTACCACCACTTCTTTATCCATTCATCTACTGATGGACACTTAGGTTGCTTCCATATCTTGACTATTGTAAATAGTGTTGTGATAAACATAGAGGTGCATGTGTCTTTTTGAATCTGAGAAGTTGTTTTCTTTGGGTAAATTCCTAGTAGTGGAGTTCCCAGGTCAAATCGTATTTTTGTTTTCAGTTTTTTGAGGAACCTCCATACTTCCTTCCACAATGGTTGAACTAGTTTACATTCCCACCATCAGTGTAGGAGGGTTCCCCTTTCTCCGCATCCTCGCCAGCATTTATTGTTCCTAGTCTTTTCTATGCTGGCAATCCTAACTGGTGTGAGGTGATATCTCATTGTGGTTTTAATTTGCATTCCCCTGATAATTAGCAATGTGGAGCATCTTTTCATGTGCCTGTTGGCAATGTGAATTTCTTCTTTGGGGGTTTCTCTTGTTTGACGTTTATTTTCTCTTCTTTACAGTTTTCTACAGAACTGTCACTGCGAATCAATAAATACTGATGTTATGAATGAAGTCCGCATCTTACTCGCACCACCCCCCGTCGCTCTGCCCCTCGCCGCCCCAGGAGTCCGTGCAGGCACCACGTGACATTTGGTCCTCCCGTCTCTTTAGGCTCTTCTTGGCTTGGACAGTTTCTCAGACTTTCCTCCTTTTGATGATTTTGACAGTATTGGAGAGGATGGGTCAGATACTTTGTAGGATGCCCCTCTTTGGGATTCACTTGGCACTTTTCTCAGGATTAGACAGGTTGTGGGTCTTGAGGAAGCAGGTCTCAGAGGCAAAGTGCTTTCTCATCATTTTATCTCAAAGGAATATGCTTTCGAGGCGACTTACCGTGTACAGGTTAACTGTGGTCGCTGGCTGAGGTCTTGGGGAGTTACTTTTCCCCATGCCCTTTCTGTAGTCTTTGTAAGAAGGAAGACTGTACAGAGCCCACACTTCAGGAGACAGGAGTCAGCTTTACCTCTGTGAGGGCTGCTGAATGTCTACATCGAGTCTTTGGAATTGGCGTGCATAGGAGCGGTCTATTCAATCCCATTTATTTGGAAAAAACATGTAATCATTGTTTGTCCCCAGGGTGGGCGCCTGGGGACAGCCCAGCGCTGAGGTGCCTGGTCGCTCAGGCTGTGCCCGCTCTGGCTGTGGCGAGCTCTTTCCACTGGCTCCTGTTTCCTCTGATGTAATTCAGGCTTGGTGGGGCTTTACTTTTCGGTACTTCCTTACTTTGGGACACTTCAGTATTATCCTGGGTCCTGTATTTACTGTCTCAGTCCCAGTCTCAGCCATTTTGTCAAAGAGCCCTGGCTCCTTTTACTAGAGAATGATATCAAAACCTTGTGTGAGAGCTGAGTGTGCTCAGCGGGCAACAAGAGGAAACACGTGTGTGCTCCAAGTTCTGCTGTCGACCTGCAAGTGAGAGGCAAAGGAGAGTTTATTTGGGATTTGGCAGCACAGATTCAGTCAGATACCGAAACAGTGTTCCCATCTGTAGGTTGAAAAAGGCGTTTTATGAGGAAAAAGAAGTGTGTGTTTTTTTGGGGGGGAGGGTGGGAAACTATATGAGTTAAGTAGAGAAAAAAAGTTTTCTATGGGTGGTTTAAGAAGCTAAACTAATCTGGGTTTATACACTGACTACTGACTCCATCTTTGGAAAGTTCACACTCATCAACCGATCACAACAATTGCCCAGGTAAAAACATTTTGCCCAGTCCAAAGGTTCTGATTCAGTTCAGACAGAGGCCAACGAGGCGGCTTCTCTCCACGGCCACTCCAGCTGCACTCTGTCTTGGATGCAGCCATGTCCATGTCTCGCCATGTACACACACCTAATCATAAGGATCTCTGTGTGGAACCGTCTGAATCCACATTCAGCTGCAGGTGAGTCTGTCCTGATGTCTCTGACCCAACCCACTGTCAGGTGGATACCTTGACGTTCTGCTCTTGCTTTTCTGCAGCTCCCCCTCCAACAGGGAGAGACCTGGTCCCCACCCTTTGTCACTGATTCAGTCCACCGCTTCTTTCCAGGTCGCAGATGTAGTGGTTTTGTCAGGAGACCTCAGCCAAGTTCTTGGGATCCTATGTCACAGAAACGAGCAAGGTTCCCAGCAGAGTACCACGTGGGCAGAGTGCTTCACTGAAAGGAAAGGCTTGTGTGTGAGTGAGTCAGCCAGAGGGAGCGCTGGCTCTTCAAGGAACTATGGTGTTAGATGTACATGGATTTTGGGAGAGACTTAGGGGTTTGGGATAAATCATTCTATGATGTCATCTCCAGCTTTCAGGTCCTAGTGGCACCACTTCATGGTAGGCAGGTGTTGGCTCAGGACATGGTCAGGGACCCCCCTCTTTGATGTTTGTGTAAGATAAGGGGACACAAAAGAATATTGTAATTTCTTGTTCCTCTCTTCCCCAAGGTAATAATTCTTTGTACCAAAACAGGGATGGGGATGGGTCATCTATTCTGATAATTTTTGTTTCGCTCAAGATGTGGTCAATTGACTGTTGACCAGGTGATTGGTTAACTGGCTGGCCACAAATTCTTTGTTTTTTAAAGACACTCTGAGAACTTTACCCCTTTAACTTTTAAGACTCAGGATGGGGGTTTAGCTTAAAATAAAGTCCCTCTTGCTCTTCCTTATACTGTTTCAGTTTCAGGATTGTTATCTATGACCCCCCCCCAAGGGAAATAGCTTTATTAAATAGAGCACATTGTTGATGTACAGTAAATTCTGCCTTTAGATTACAGCTTCCATTCATTTCCAAGGCTACTTAGGTCAGCACCTCGCACTCCACCACAGTGAGCTTTTTTTCATACATTTCTAATACAGTTAGATTCTTGGTCACGTTTTGCATTCCATCCTGTGACACTCCCACATCCTAAATAACTTAATTTGAATAGACTATGATTTAATTGTGAAAATCTGTGGGTTTAGACACCTGTGTAGTGGCAGGTATCCAGCACTAAAGTAATTCTCCAAGCCCCCCACCATGATTCATTTACTATCTCTGTCATTTTGCATTTCCCACAATGTCATATAAGTAGGACTCTTCAGTATGTAGTCTCCTCAGATTAGATTCTTTCACTTAGTAATACAGGCAGGATTTATCCATTCATCTCTGCATGGGTTGATGGCTCCTTCCTTTCTGTTATTGAATAGTATTCAAAATGCATGTGTAGGGGAGTGAAAACAATTTTTCCTTTGTGCTTCTAGGTTCTTAGTTGAGACATCCCCCCCACACCCCATAATAAAAGAGATTAACAGGAAAAAACCAGACAGAAACATAACGTGTACAGTTCCCATGAGATACCCAGGAAACTGAGTGACTTCCTGACATTGCCCAAGCCAGCACCTTGCATGCCATCATCAGATAAAAACAAGAAAGATTATAGGGGAGTAGGGAAGCCAGTTAAGGGAGGTTATCAGGCAAAGTACAGTAAACAAGCACATGGTGGTCGTGCAGGTTGAAGTCCAGGTCAAACTCCACTGATAAGAGTTCTCAGAGACTCAGTCACCCTTCCACTCCTGGTACAGACAGGGAGATACCCTTACAAACTTGGACACCCCTTATAAATGGGATATTCCTCCACAAAAGGGCAACTTCGACTTAGTTTTCAGAGATTCTCCTGTGTCTGCTGTTTATTAAAATTAATCAGCCTGATAATTCTTATGCCAAAGAGGCATAATTTGGGGCATATTCTGCTCTCCTTCACCTGGATGTACTCCAATCTGCTTATCTATTCATCCTGATTTCTTGAAATTTTTAGCCATTGTGAATAGAGCTGCTGTGCATAATTGCATCCTGAATTTTGTTTAGATACAGTTTTTCAAAGCAGTTTGCTAAATGCTGGGTGTGCGATTGATTGTTGGGTCCTAAGGTGAGACTCGCTTTGAAAGACCCAGCCAGGCTGTTTCCCAAAGTGGCTGTACATGCATTCCACCAGCAATGAAGGAAGGTTCTTGTTATTCTTCAGCCCCCAGCAATTGTTGTTATCATGTGTTTGGATTTTAGCAGTTCTAATACGTGCAGTGTTATGTCATTGTTTTAATTTGTTATTTCCATAGTGACATGTGATGTTGAGCATATGTTTATATGTTTATTCACTATCAGTATATCTTGCAGGAGGTGTCTGTTTAGATCTTTAGCCATTTTTAATTGTTTGTATTAAAGGTCTTTATATATTTTCAGTACAAATCTTTTATTAGATACGTGTTTTCCAAATATTTTCTCCTAGTTTGTGTTTGGTTCTCTGAACAAGGTAGTTGTTCATGGAGTAGAAAAATTTAATTTTATAAAGTTCACATTAATATTTCTCTTTTGTGGCTAGGCTTCTGGTGTTTATGTTAAAACTCATCACCAAACCCAAGGTGGTTTATAGATTTTCTTCTTATTTTCCTGTAGAATTTTTATAGCTTTTCAATTAAAATTTGTCCATTGTGAAAACTGAGAATGGGAAGCCTCACTGACAAACAGAGGGGAGGTTTGCAGGAAGGGCTCTCCGGCCCACCCCTTCTGGTCAATTGCAGACCTCACCGGAAGGAAGAGAAGGACACCTTACAACTCATAGTATTTTGGCTACTTTATCACCAAGTAGGAAGAGGGAAGATTTTCTGCCTCCCCCACAACAGCTCAGCCCTTGAGAGATGGTTACAACTCAGTTAATGAGCAGCCATGACAGTTTCCTCCAAGGGTTTTTTGCTTAGAACATTTCCCTTCCTCTATAAGAGAGCCTCCTCTGCTCTGTTCTCTGAACATGACTGTGGTTTTGCCATAGCCTGCATGTCCTGGGTTGTACTTCTGTGCTTCTGAAAAAAACCATTTTACTGCTAAAATAACAGACAGCTTTATTTTAAGGTTAACCTTACTTGGTGTCATGAGTGGGGTCCAGAGAAGAACCCCCAACCCCCACGCCAATAGCTCTGAGGCCGGTTCCTTTTTGTTTTATGGATTTTTGTATGTCTGGAGTACAAATCCTTTATCAAATATGTATTTTGCAAATATTTTCTCCCAGTTTTTCTTGTGTTTGGGTTCTCTGAACAAGGTCTTTCAGAGTAGAAAATTTAATTCTATAAAGCCCACATTATTAATTATTTTTCTTTTGTGGATAGGCTTTTGCCTATGCTTTTTTGAATTCGTTTTTAGTTCTGACAGGTGTTTGGTGGAGTGGTGTGGAAATTGGAATTAAAAAATCCCAGTTTCTACTCCAGATCGTCCCAACACCTAAGGCCCAGTGGCTACAGAGGAATCCTCTCAGGTGCCTCCTAGTCACACATGAACCCTTGCAAGGTGAGTAGTGCCCCACTTAGGGTGAACTGGACCAGGGTGAGCTTGGCCTCTGTGACCCGGTGTGATGGCTGCTCTGCTTTTCTGGTGCAGAACTGACATGGTTGTTTTGCAAAGTAATTTACTTTCCAGTAATTTCAAGCATACAGAAAACTTGCAGTGTCAGTACCAATACTCTTTACACTAAATTCCCCAGCGTCCCACTTTACCATACCCAACACTTCACACAAAATGCTCTTGGCCTCTACCCCAAATAGGGACACGCAGCCCCTGGCAGGAGGCATCTGAGCGCCTGATGCACAGGGTCCTCGGGTCCCCTTGGGTCCTGGAGGGGAGGGGTGGCCAGAGTAGCAGGAGGGGAAAGACACACCTGGAGGCCTGCGCCGCTACACCAAATGCTCATTGGCCGCGAGGGCCGTCAGTCGGGGGCGGGCAGCCATTGGGCGCAGATTGCGTAAGTCCTGCGGCTGCGTAGTAGCTGCAGGCGCTGCTGCCGCCTTATTCAAGTCAGTAGCATCTTGAGTGCCGCCGGGAGAACCATCTTCCGCAGTGCTCTCCGTGCTTCTGTCTGCCGTCCCGTCCGCGTAGCGGGCAGCGGAGACCAGACGGGGATGGACCCGCGAAGTTCTGGGCCCGCGCTCTGCTTGGCTGCACCTTCCTCCCGGCGCGCCTGCGGGGCCCTCGCCCCCAGCCTCGGATCGCCTCCCCGCGCAGGCTGGGCTCCCGGCGCCGCATTCGCCTCTTCTCGGCTCTCCCGCGGAGGGCGGCGATCGGCTCGGACTTGGAGCCGCTGGCCCGGTCGGACTTCAGAGACCTCGGTCGAGAAGCGGCTCCCGCTCCCACGGATCTGCGGTGGAGGGACCGGAGCGGGCCCCGCTTCAAGGGTGAAGGAGACAGCGACGGCTCTGTGGGCCGGAAGGTACGTGGCCGCGGGGCACGGCTGAACCCGGACGTGCGCGGGGACCCCTGCCTCCGCCTGAGGGGGGCGGCCGTGCGAGTGGCTCGGCGGTCAGTGCGGGGCCCGGCCGTGGGAAGGGAGGGAGCGGAGCGGAGCGGGTGCGCCCGGGGCGGTCGTCCGAGCGGCCGGCGAAGTTCGCCGTGGCGGGGGGAGAGGGGCCCGCCGGAGCCGCTGCTCCCCCATCCGGGCCTGGGTGGAGAGGGCGGCTGCTCTCCGCCTCGCGGCGCGCGTCCGCCCGGCCCGGGGCCACGCCGCCGACGTGCTCCCGCCGCTCTGGCCGTGGCCGCAGTTAGAGTCACATTAATTCTCTAAAATAGAATATCCAAGTGGGAATATAAGCATTCTTCAGTGAAGATTAGTTAAAACTAAAAAGCCAGGAGTAATCTGACCTCGAATGTTTGAACGGATATCCCCCAGATAAGAAAATACCTCAGTACAGCCCATTGTCTTCATTGTGTCAATTAAATGAGGCTATTGTGAAATTTACTTTAGCCTGCTAAAAGGCCCCCGTTTATGTTTAACTTTGCCCAGATGCTGCTTTTCCTCCTCCAGCCCCTAATCAAGTAATGTATAACCTGGGCAATTAGTATGGCAAGTGAGCCCAGCCACGAGCAATATAGTGAAAGGCAGGAAGGATCCCATCTTAAAGATAAGATTGCATTTTAACACCCAGGTCGTTAGGAAGTAAGATTCTTAACTTACTCTTTAGCAAACAGACAAGACCTCAGCCCACCTTGGGAGAACCGTCCGGAGGGGTGGAGGAGGAGGAGGGGGAGAGGGGTGGGTGGGGGGTGGGGGCTGATCAGCGTTCAGAGGGGTTCGCGCGACCAGGGTTTGGAAGGCCGGGTGCTGTGTTTACAGGTGCCTGCTGCAAGGGCAGCCCGCGCGTGTGCCAGTCCCTCAGTCCCAGGACTGAGTCACCTCCTGTGTGCAAAACCATTGTTCATACTAGAGTCTATTGTGTAAAAGTATCCCCTACAGGATCCCTGAGAATGGCGAGCTCCTCCCACCCCATTCCCCTCAGTAAGAGTGAAATAAGGTTGACAGGTTACACTCCCAAACACTCCAACTTAGAGCACCCACTGTGTGCCTGTGAGAAGCCCCAGGAGGGCGAAGTGTGCAACTCTGTAAGGCATTGGGAGCGTGGGGGCAGTGTACGCGTGCGTGTCTGCCCTCAGGTGTCTGAGCCCTGCTGGGTTCCTGACAGGCTGTGTGGCCTTCGTTCAGTCCCTATTCTTATTTGGGCTATTGACTAAGTTGGACTAGATGTTCTCTGCAGCCCCTGCCTGCCCCGAGTCTTTCAGAAGTGTGTTTGATAGAAGTTTCACAGAAGTGGTGAGGGCCTGCAGAATTTGGAATTGACATGCGGAAAGAGTTCAGCCTTCCTTGGGGACCGTGGTCTAGAGAAGGCCTAGACATCTCAAAGGGCATGTGTCTGTAAAGAAATGGGAGGCAGAATCTAAGGCTGGGGATTAGCGCCCACCTCTGAGAGCCAGACAGATAGCAGGTGTGAATGTACTTGTGAGTGGTTGAGTGCTGTGCCAACATTACTGAAGCATTGTTGCTGTTGTGGAAGTCCCTCCCACTCTCTACAATTATACACCTTTCTTCCATCTGCCTCTCTGCTGTGCTGAGGCCCCCAGGAAGGAAACACGCACGGACTGGGGATGTAGAAGCTACAGGAGGGCTGGTGGCAGGGATGAGCACATGAGCAGGTTTTGGCATAAGCTCCCCTGCACTCCTAGTACAGGCAAAGCCAGGCGGAAGGAGTTCTGTAGGGAACCCCTGGCTTCCAGTCCAAATGAAGGAGCCAACGTCTCCACCCACCCCATTCCAACAAAATACTGCAGACACCTCCTCCTCTCAGGGCCTGGAAGGGCAGGCAGGAAATGAACTTTGGCTCTTCGGGCACTAAGACTGTCATCTGTAGAGCAGTTCTCACCTGTTAACTGACTCCTGGTCAAGTTTGCAAAGTGCATACACGCTCACTAGGGAAGAAAAACAGGAAGAGAAAGGAGGCACCTCTAATGCCCCTCAGGCCTACGTTCCCACCTCTCACATCATACATCTAAGGCAAAGAGCACTGCCCCCAAGTCCATCACCTCCCTGAAAATTGCCAAATATCACCCTGTCTGGTCCCCAGTATAAAAATCCATACTTAGCCTTCCCAAACTTGTGGAAACAATGTCCTCCTCAGACAAACCAAGAGTGACAATAACTGAACTTTAAAAGCGTGGTAACTGTCACCTCATTTCAGGAGGCTGCCTCCAGAGCATTCTTCTTAGGAATCTGGACTTCCCAGGAATCTGTTGGTACTCGGAATGTTCTAGGGCTCTTACCATCTCCCTTGCTGCTGCAGGCTTTTCTAGCATACTTCCTTCACAGCTCTTGTCATGATGTGCCATAACTCGTAACAGTTAGTTATTGGACTGTTGTGTTTGGTGTCCACCTGCCTGCCTGCCTGCAAGCTTCTGGAAGGCTGGGAATGGATCTGTGTGGTTGCTCTGCTGGCACATAGTAGAAGCTCACTAACAGTGGTTGGTTCAGTTAGTTAATTAGTAATATGAAAGACACTTTATGGTGCACCCCAAATTAATTAATTGCAATGTTGTTTTTTTTTTACTTACATCAACACAAATTTATCATCTTACAGTTCTGTAGGTTAGAAGTCCAACGCAAGTCTTACGCAGAAAAAAAAGTAAGGTGTTAACAGACTGTCCTCCTTTCTGGAAACTTTAAGAGAAAATCCATTTTCTTACCTTTTCCAGCTTCTAGAGGCTGCCTGCATTCCTTAGCTTATGGCCCTTTCCCAACATCACTAAAGAAGGCTGGACAAGTTCTCCTCAAGTCACAGAGCTCCCTGACCTCCTCCTCTGCCTCCCTTTTACACTTTTAAAAAAATTTTGTCATTAATCTACAATTACATGAAAAACGTTATGTTTACCAGGCACCCCCCTTCACCAAGGCACCCCTCCACCCCATTACAGTCACTGTCCATCAGCATAGTAAGATGGTGTAGAATCTCACTACGTGTCTTCTGTGTTTTGCACAGCCCTCCCCATGCCGCCCCCCCACAGTATACATGCTAATCGTAAGGCCCCCTTTCTTTTTCCCCACCCTTATCCCTCCCTTCCCATCCACCCTCCCCTTCTTATTGTTTTATGGTGTAAAAATGCAGTTAGTACAACTGCTGTTCCTACTGACTTCATTTGAAATCTCAGCCAAAATTCTCTCCTCAGGATTAATATTTAAAATGGGAATTACTGAAAAGATTAAGTATAGATATTTTTTTGACATATAGACACTGAGTTTTTTTTCCATAACCCTGTCATAACATCATCTTGACTATGCTTTCATCCTGAATATTGTGATCAGTATCAAGTATAAAAGTATCTTTGCAATAGCAGTGAAGTACATGTAGTGGCTAAGACCCCAGGTTTTAGAGAGAGACAGTCCTGGGTTCAAATCACACCTTTCTGCTTCTTATTGCCATTGCACCTCAGGAAATGATTTAACCTCAGTGGGCCTGTGGTTCCCTCAATGGTAATATAGGGACAGTGAAACCCACCTTACTAGGTCAAATGATTATGAAGATTAAAGTAAACAACACATTCAAAATGCCTCGGACAGAGCATGGTGCTTGGACTTTGGGGTGTAACTATCATCCGTGATGGGGGCAAGAGCAGTGCTTGTGTCCATGGCACCGATTGTATGAGGTCATCGTATGCCATGATTCTGAGCCTGGCTCCACAGCATAAAGGGCAGTCAGGACTGCTGGCTCTGGCTGCAGAAGTGCCCAGAGTGGTTCAGGCTGAATCCTGCTCTAAGGTTCTTTTATGGAAGAAGGAACACTAAAAAAATTTTCTTAACCTTCACACCAAAGGAATTCTCTCTCAAAAAAGAAGTATAAGGTAATTTAAAAATTGTTTTAGAAAGGTTATTTTGAAAGAATGCTTTTCCTATGTCTGGACATACTACTTGGGACTCTAAATAAGGTCACATAACAGTGTATTTGTTTTGATTTCCTTATGGAGGACAACCAGGTCTTGATTATTACCTATGCACTAAGCAGGCTTATTCCTGTAGTACACCAGCGTTATGCCTGGTGTATGTTTCCACGAGGAGACATATAGTGGGAAATCTGAAATATCACAAAAGTAGGCAAAATAATGTACATCACGTACCTATCACATCAGCTTTAGAAATTATCATATGAACAATATTGTTTTACATATATTCCCATCTACTACTCCTCTTCCATAATTTGTTGAAGCAAATAGACATGGTACTTCATCTGTAAATATATCTAAAAGATAAGAATTCTTGTTTTCTACAAAAGTATCAATGCCATCATCATACTTTAAAATGATAATTTCTTGATATCATCAAATATCAGACATTGTTGAAAATTTTCGTTGTTTAAATTCTTAACTCTCAAAATTTCCTGAACAGTTCGTATATTTGAATCAAAATCTTGGTAAGATCCAAACATTGGGCATGTTTGATACATCCTTTAAGGCCCCTTTAGTCTTCTCACAGTGTTTTCACTTCTTGAAATATATTTGTTGAATAAACTGGGTAATTTGTAGAATTTCCTACAGACTGGGTTTTGCTGTGTAGTTTATAAAGCCAGGGAACTGTTTGTCACCTTTTTATATAGACTCTCTTACTTGGTTCTTTAGATTTCTTCCCTTTTTCATGGCTTTCCTTAATGTTAATTTCACCCAGATTTTACCTTCATAAAAATATTTAAATTATTAGCCTTCATAGAATAGCTTGCATCAAGCCCCATCCCCTTGGAATGGTCCGCTGAGTCCTAGGCAGGTGTGAGAATCTCAAGCTGATCCCATTGCCTCTCATCACTCTCATTCACATACAGTGTATAAAATGATATAGATGCTGTTAATTATAGACTGTTTGGGAATTTATATTCAGAGTGGAGAGGGTTCGAGTTAGTTAGATTTCAGGGTTGTGCCAAATCTACTTATTAGATTTAATAAATATTTTATTATTAAAATGATAAAAAATACATGTTCCATGTGTATCAGACATGCTCTGACAATCTAGGTCAGTCAGTTCAGTAAATGAGCTATTGAAATGTGGCATGAGGTCCTTGAATTTTAAGTTTAAATGGCTGCTGAATAAAGATCCTTGATATTGTCATACAGTTTTTATGTGTTAGGTAGAACCGCATGAAATTGCCTATTTTGTAAGTAAAAAATGATTACATATTTGCAATTTTATATAGTTCGACCTAATGGACAGCTATAGAACCTCAGAAAAGGAACTTGCAATACTTGTAACATGTTCTAAATCTTCCCTGAAATTATATATTAAAAGCTTTTTATTTTTTAGGAGAAAGAAATCAGAAGACAACAAGCTGTTCTTCTGAAGCATCAGGTCTGTAGACATAAAGTTAAACAATTGTTGAAATGTACATTTTATGATTTTTCTTAAATTTTAATTTGGGGAGAATCTTGAAAATATTTTCTTAAAAATTTCCATTATGATTCCCCTTTAAGTTTTCCCTTCATCTTACAGTTATTGCCTTGCTTTGGTATTGGTGTCCTTTGGGGGGTTAAAAATTGGTTTCATGACTATGTGATTTCTGTTTCATAATGTTGTGCCAACTCTTTCTACCAGGAGGTGGAGAGGCATAGACTAGATATGGTATGGGTATGTTTATTTTTGTACATCTAACACCGCATTGTGATTTGGTTGTGATGTGGTTGTCATAGCAATGCATAAAGTGTAGCACTGGCTGCTGTCATATTACATACTGCTGCATGGCTTTACAGCACAGTGCATTGCATAATACATCTGCTTGTCTGTCTATAAATATGATCTGTCCCCAAGATTTTTAATTGAATTGTGTAAGCCTTATTGAAGGCCGCTGTCTGAAAATTTGTGTTACTGATGTCAAAATGAAAGTTGGATAACTGTACAATCAGGTACAATTATGACCCATATTCTCCCATCTTTCCTGATGCAAAACTGCCATTGAATAAAATAGGAAGTTTCAGTTAGGTTGATGAGAGAATATGAAATAGATTTGTGTTTTATAGCTAAATTTTAGAAGTGGTATTAGAAATGTCCCTTTGGGGGTACTAAAAAGAATTGATTAGACGTTACAACTTTGATTTTTGAATTTTGAAATGAAATGAGATGATCAAACTAAGCTACTGGTAGTGCTTATCTTATTTTCATACTGTACCTTTTAGATGCCCTTATGGCCAATGGTGCAGCTTTTATGGCTTTAAGTAGTGCATCAAGTGGCAGACGTCAGTAAATAGGAGTATCCCATTTATTTGGTATTGGTATATGAACCACATCTAAGCAAAGAGCAGAGAAAAGGAACAACGGAGGAAAACGATTCGGGTCACTTGTCAAAACAACCCAGTTGTACCTCTGCTAAGGAACCAAAACAAGAGGAGGCTGAGTACGTGACTTTTTGCCAGTATTATATCTGTTCCCCTGTCCTATATGTTCATAACATCCCCTTGTATTTGTTTAGAAAGGTTCCACCATACTACAGGTGACTTTTTGACCGTTTGTGTAAATAGGAATTTTCCTATGTAATGTCAACTCTGTACTGTAAGTAAATGTATTCTTTCATCTTTTTTATGAATTGATTTGCATTGTCTTTACTTGAAAGACGATGAAAGCTAAACTTTTACTAAAGATGGGTAACTGTGAAGCATGGATGTTGATTTGAAAGATTATTTTCTCTAGGATGATCCTTGCCGACATGGTAACTTGCCTCAGTGAAGAGTTGAGAAAAGGAAAAATGGAGAAAAACATTTGTGACTTGTCCAAACTACCAACTTTTGGTTCCGTTAAGACACCGAAACAAGAGGAGGCTGAGTACGTGACTTTTTGCCGGTATTATTTCTGTTCCCCTGTCCTGTATGTTCATAACATCCCCTTGTATTTGTTTAGAAACCTTCCACCGTAACCTAAAGGTGACTTTTTGTCTGTTTGCGTAAATAGGAATTTTCCTATGTAATGTCAACTCTGTACTATAAGTAAATGTATTCTTTCATGTGTTTTTATGAATTTGCATTGTCTTTACTTGGAAGAGAATGAAAGCTAAACTTTTACTAAAGATAGATAACTCTAAAGCATGGATATTGATTTCAAACATTATTTTCTCTAGTACGAATGTTAATGAAATGGAAACTCATCTAAGTAAAGAGCAGCGGAAAAGAACAACAGAGGAACACAATTCAGGTCACTTGTCAGAACAACCCAGTTATACCTCTGTTAAGGAACCAAAATGAGAGGAGGCTGAGTATGTGACTTTTTGCCAGTATTATTTCTGTTCCCCTGTCCTATATGTTCATAACATCCCATTGTATTTGTTTAGAAAGGTTCCACCATACTACAGGTGACTTTTTGACCGTTTGTGTAAATAGGAATTTTCCTATGTAATGTCAACTCTGTACTGTAAGTAAATGTATTCTTTCATCTTTTTTATGAATTGATTTGCATTGTCTTTACTTGAAAGAGAATGAAAGCTTAACTTTTAGTAAAGATGGATAACTCTGAAGCATGGATGTTGATTTGAAAGATTATTTTCTCTAGGATGATCCTTGCCGACATGGTAACTTGCCTCAGCGAGGAGTTGAGAAAAGGGAAAATGGAGAAAAACACATGTGACTTGTCCAAACTACCAACTTTTGGTTCCGTTAAGACAGCAAAATGAGAACACTCTAAGGACCTGACTCTTTGTGGGTATTATTTCTGTGTCCCTGTCCTATATGTTCATAACATCCCCTTGTATTTGTTTAGAAACCTTCCACCATACTAAAGGTGACTTTTTGACCGTTTGCGTAAATAGGAATTTTCCTATGTAATGTCAACTCTGTACTATAAGTAAATGTATTCTTTCATGTGTGTTTATGAATTAATTTGCATTGTCTTTACTTGGAAGAGAATGAAAGCTAAACTTTTACTAAAGATAGATAACTCTAAAGCATGGATATTGATTTCAAACATTATTTTCTCTAGTACAAACCTTAGTGAAATGGAAACTCATCTAAGCAAAGAGCAGAGAAAAGGAACAACAGAGGAACACAATTCGGGTCACTTGTCAGAACAACCCAGTTGTACCTCTGTTAAGGAACCAAAACAAGAGGAGTCTCTGTATCTGACTAATTGCCAGTATTATTTCTGTTCCCCTTTCCTGTATGTTCATAAAATCCCATTGTATTTGTTTAGAAACCTTCCACCATACTAAAGGTGACTTTTTGACCGTTTGTGTAAATAGGAATTTTCTTATATAATGTCAACTCTGTACTATAAGTCAATGTATTCTTTCATCTTTTCCATGAATTACTTGCATTGTCTTTACTTGAAAGAGAATGAAAGCTAAACTTTTTCTAAAGACGGATAACTCTGAAGCATGGATGTTGATTTGAAACATTATTTTCTCTAGTACCTACCTTAATGAAATGGAAACTCATCTAAGCAAAGACCAGAGAAAAAGAAAAATAGAGGAAAACACTTCTGGTAACTCGTCAGAACCAAGTTTTACTTGTGTTAAGAAAGCGAAACGAGATGACTTTAAGGACCTGTGCAGGTATTATTTCTGTTCCCCTGTCCTCTGTGTTCATAACATCCCACTGTATTTGTTTAGAAACCTTTCACCGTATTACAGGTGACTTTTTGACAGTTGTGTGTAAATAAGAATTTTCCAATGTAATGTAAACTCTACTGTAAGTAAATGTATTCTTTTGTCTTTTTATGAATTAAATTTGGATTGTGTTTACTTGAAAGAGAATAAAAGCCAAACTTTTACTAAAGATAGATAACTCTAAAGCATCGATATTGATTTCAAACATTATTTTCTCTAGTATGATCCTTACCGAAATAGAAAATCATGAGGATGCGTGGCCTTTTCGTCTTCCTGTATATTTGAACTTTGTTCCTGGTTATACCAAAGTTATTAAGAAGCCTATGGATCTTTCCACAATTAGAGAGAAATTAATTAGTGGACAGTAAGTACATCATTTCTGGTCAGTGTTTATTGAATGTTTGTTATGTGCTCAGTACTCTTATAGAGAGCCAAGAATACATCAATTACAAGCCCTGTCTTTAGAGACAGGATATATATGTGTGTGGTTAAGGTAGTATGATACGGAAGACAAGTCAATTAAAATTATATCAGTAATTAGAAATAGTGTAATAAAGCTGTTTTGACATTGGAAGGCCACCAAACCTAGCCTGGGAGTTAAGGAAAAGTATCAGGGAAGCCTCCCAAAGTGACTAAGTGACATGTAAGCTGGAGCTTATATTGTGCATCGTTGGAATATCAATACCATTTCATGTGCATTTCACAAAGATTGATTTCATAATATTTTCAGATTATTATAAGATGGATCGTTGGAAATTTTAAATAATGAAAGCTTTACAATGAATCATAGATTACAATAAAGGCATTTGTTAAAAGTAGAAGAAAACTATTATTTGCCCCTGTCTCTGCCCCTACGTCTTTGTGATCCTATCCGAAGGGTAAAGTGGCTACCTAGTCGCAGTTAATGATTTTTATTAAAACCACTTCAGACTCCTGCCATGGAGTGACCACTGTCAGTGGGCTTTAGTTGGTTCTGGATACTGGACTCTTGTGGTACCACAGGAAGGAATGAGGCTGTTTGTTTACAGAACAAACCCACATAAAGCATTTCACGTGAGAATGGCCAGGAGCCGTGGAGCTGCATGGGCCCTCTACTCCATTCTCCCCACTCCCTTTATTCCTATATACTGCTTTTGGTTAATGTAGCCTGTGCCCATAATTGCAGGCAAATTCACCAGTAATTCTGGAGAAAAAAGGAACTTTACATGAAAAATAACCATAAAAAATATTTTTATTACATCCTTACTGTGTTTTTTAAAAGCATTATTTAACAGTGTATTATTTGATCCCTCCTGGATATTCCTTGGGAGAAGATGATCGTGTTCTATAATTTATATTCAATTTAGAAGTGTTGAGTAGAACTTAACTCATTGATGACCAACATTCTTCTCATATGTATCAAAGGATTTAAATTGACCAAATGACTGATTAGTTTGTAGGCTGAAATGCCGGTCTTTCAAAAGATTCTATTTACCTTTTAAAAAATTAAAATTCACAAAGCATTTAAGACTGTTAAAATATTGGTTCTATTGTGAACCAAACAGCAGAAGCTGGTGTCTAGATAGGAACTAGTTCTTTTGCTTTTTTAATGAAAATACTCAGATGTTTAAGGTGGGTAGCACATGGCCAGGACAGACTTACACAGGAAGACTTTACCAGTGTTTAAATCAACTCTTGACTTTATCTTCTGCGATTCTCCAGTCCCTGGGTGGAGGATGAACTTCAGCCTCAAAATCCTCAAAACACACAGGTTAAAACATTAAAACAGAGCTTAGACATTACCAAAAATTGGAGCTCCCTTTTGAGAATGAGTCCTGGTGAATCGAGGAGGAACATAGCAGAGGGAGGCAGGCGGAGGGGAGCAGTTCTGTATGATCCCGTTCATGACGCCAGCTGTGTCGGAGGCAAAATTCAGTGGATTCAAGCTCCTCTAACTTCAAATTGTTCAATTAAGCCCAAACTAATGAGCTGGAAACAAAACTCACAACAATATTTCAAATATTTAAATCAGAAATTTATAGAACAGAGGGGAGGAGGTGCCTAGATTAATGAGTCTGGGTTCTGTCAGCTGCCCTGTCCTGTGAAGGGATGACAGAGATGTGAGCACCACACTCACCGCACCTAGAATCTCACCGAGAATTCCTTCCTGGATTCCAGTCTCCCTGACATTAATCATTAACCTTTTCTTGTAGTAAGGAAGAGTCTATAAAGAGCAAAATATTTCTCAAAGTAACATTAAAATATCTTATAAAAGCTATTCTCATACATTGTATGATTCTATTTTTATGAAATCCCCAGAATAGGTAAATCCATAGAGACAGAAAAGCAGATTAGTTGTTTCTGGGGACTGGGATAGGGAGGAATGGAGAGAAACTGTTTAATTGGTTGGGTATGAGGTTTCACTTTAGGGTAATGACAATGTTTTGAAACTAAATAGAGGTGGTGGTAGTAGAATGTGTGGAATATACTAAGTGCCACTGAATTATCTACCTTAAAATGGCCAATTTTATGTTATGTGAATGTCACCTGAATAAAAATAATAATTCCCAGAAGAATAGAAAAATGGGTGAGGTTACATTAGTACTGACTTAATTCTGTTATTATTGCATATATCATAATGAGAGTGAAGAAGACTATACAAGGTATTTGATGAAAGAAACAGTTCCACTTTTACCAGGTCTCAGAGCTCCAGTGTGTACTTCATAGGTATTTTAAAAGGTAGATTAGTGTTCAGCTTATCATACATCATATATTAGAATCAATTTAAATTAGGATATCCAAGAGCCCTCCTTCAAAATGTATTGACTTGAAATGCTTGAGTTGGATTGAAACAAGGCAGTCCTTTTTTTACCAAAAAGCTTAGGCAGGTGCATTCACCAATCTGTCTTCTCTGTGCTCTTACAGAGAAAGAGAATCAGGTTTATCACACCAAAACACAGATGCCACAGTGCTTCCAATGGAAGGGCAGATCCTCGTAGTGTTTTTCTGTGAAGGGATAATGTGCTGTTTTGTTGTTGGGATCATCATAATCCATTGCTTGAGAAAAGAGCACTGTTGAAAAGAGAAGAGAAAGAGGATATGGGGAAGATTTAACACAGAGTGGCCTGTCCTGGGATGTACGTGAAGGCTCCAGGGCAGCTGTAATGTGTATCGTGCATAGGAGGCATTGACATTATTTCTAATGAAACTAAGTTGTTTTGAATGTGGGTCATAGGGTACTACAAGTGCTACAATTGGTCAGAAAAGTTAAACTAGTCAAGTGGGATGAGTCCTGGGATGGAATTGTGATTCAAGTCAAACTGGAAATTGGATGGGGGGAGAAATGCTAGTTAGTTGAAATATATCTTGATCTTCTGAGAAATCTGTTTTTCCATTTAACCTGTCTATATCCTTTAAAGTCCAGAACACATGGAAGTTTTAAAATGTTCCATTTGTAAGAGGATATAAGGTGTTTTATTTCTGCTTAAATGCAATTATCTTTTTTTCTCTTACCTTTTCTGTTTTACTTTTTATTTTATCTTTTATTATCATTTCATTTGTTTACAAAACAAAGCCACCCTACAAAAGAAGCTCTAAATCATGTGTTTTCTTTCAGGTATCCAAACCTGGAAGCCTTTGCTGTCGATGTCAGGCTTGTTTTTGACAACTGTGAAGCATTTAATCAAGATGATTCTGATACAGGCAGAGCTGGTCACAGTATGAGGAAGTATTTTGAGAAAAAGTGGACAGATACTCCCAAAGTGAGCCGAAGCTACAATAATCTCTTTTCTCCTTTTCAATAAGGACGAATAAGACCAGCAATGTCAACTGTATTTTACATAAATGTGCAAGGCACACGCATAATGACTTTTTTTCTTAGTAAAAGTATCACACACGAAAACAATATCAGAAGAATGAAACCATTTTTAAAGGCTTCACTCCTGCAACAACCAAGGCCCTTGGTTATTGGTTTGTGTGATTTATCAGCTAATTTAGGTAGAACAGGGAAGCACACCCAAAGAATTTTCTTTCAAAGGTAAGGGTGTTACAGAGTAATAGCAATTAAAATATATCAAATCACACTGAATATTCAACACCAGAGCTCTAATGTGGGAGATGGTTCTCCTTTCCCTCTCAATAAATATCTACTTTTCCTTTTTTTATTGTGTAGTTTATTTTTTAGTGAATGTATTTAATTTTATGAATTATTCATGATTAAACCACATTCAGAATCTTCGTTTTCTGTGAAAAGGAGGAACTAGAAGATTGCTTTAAATCTTGAAAATGCAAGGAATGTTTTAGGAGGAATGTCTCTCAGCAGGACAGACCCCTCGTGGCCAGGCCTTTCCTCCTAGTGCTGAGTAGCCCTGTACCTGCCCTGGTGGTGGCCCCACAGTGGGTGGGCGTGGATTCTCGGGGCAGGAGCGCACCGACCCAGGGCACCAGGAGCCAGGCTGGCTGTTTCCCGCCCCCCTCCCAGTCTGCTCCCTGGGATGTCCATGGGGCAACTAGCCCTGTCACTGTGCCCCCCATGCCTGCTGAGCCCTCCAGAACAGACAGGTCTTTGGGGTTGCCAGTGGGTTGAGGTCTCCACACCTCTCTGGGGCCTTGTCTCACTGTGGCTGCAGGAGTTCTGGGGTCGGCCGAGGTCAACCACTCCTGCCTAACCACCACCTGCTTCTCTGCCCCCTCCACTTAGGCCCATCATCTCTCACCTTCACCACACCCAGGCCCCTTTCCCTTCCCTCTGCCTTCCCCTCCCCCTTCCCTCCATTCACCCTCTGTTCCCCTGTGCCCATGGGGGTCCTGTGCTCATGGGGAGTCCTGCCCATGGGCCTCTGTTCTCATGGGGGATCCTCTGCTCATGGGGCCCTGTGCTCACGGGCCTTGTTTTCATGGGGGGCTCATGTGCCTCAGCAGCTTGTTTGGGGAGTGCGGCTTTGTCTTTTGGTCAGGCTTTAATCCCCCTGGTTGCCTGACCTGGGGTTGGGGAGGCATGTGTCCCACTCCAGTCCCCATCTGCAGCCACACATCCCTGCGTTGTCCCTCTGTCCCAAGTCTGAGGCCTTGATTTGGGGAGCAGCTCTGTTGCGGTGAACAGTGGGAAGAGCTCTGGGCCCTTGGTACACCTCTGTGCGAGTTGGAACCATTGCAGGCTCATCAGAGCCTGGTGGGGGCCTGCTGGTGTGCAGAGCCATGGGGTCACCCATGTCAAGCAGCTGGTTCATTTTGGGGTTTTTAGCATCTCTTCCAGGTCGGGTCCCCTCCAACTCAGCCAAGCCCCTCTCCTGCATTTGCCTTGATTTGGGGCTGGATCACACATGACAGTAGGCTCCTGGCAAAGACACTCTCTCCGGGTACACCTTCCATGTGTCCTGCTTTCCCCACTCCAGGTGCTGGCGTTTAGCAAAATCCACAGCCCTTTCCTCTGAAAGCCTTAGAGCTTCTGCCCCAGACAGTAAAGCCACGTTACAGTAAGGTTTGTTTCCACATTTACTAGGAAGAAAAAGTACAGTGTGAACTTGGCCATAAAGAAAGAGTATTTTTAATTGTAGTAAAAAGCACAGAACACAAAATGTACCCTCCCAGCAGTATTTAAGCACATTTTAGGACCATTGACTGTATCCCACTGTTGGGGAACAGATCTCCAGAACATTGTCATCTAGTAGAGCCGAACTCTGTCCCTATGGAACGGCTCCCCACTCCCCTCCCCAGACCCTGGCAACCGGCTCCTGCTTTTGTTTCAGTGATTTTGATGACAGCAGGTATCCCCTATGAATGGAATCATACCGGACTTGTCCCTCTGTGTCCAGCTTGTTACACTCAGCATCATGTCCTCATGTGACATGTGACGGGATTTCTTTCTTTAAGGCTGAACAGTGTTCCACTGTGTGGTTGGACCGTGTTTCCTTTGCCCATTTGCCAGTGGACACTTGTGTTGCTTCCAGCGCTTGGCCACCACTGTGAATAATGCTGCAGTGAACACGGCTGTGCAGATGTCTCTGAGATCCCGCTTCCAGTTCTTTTGGGCAAGTACCCAGAAGTCTCATTGCTGGGTGATGATGGTAATTGTATGTTCAGTGTTTTGAGGAATCACCGTACTGTCTTCCACAGCAGCTGCACCATTTTACATTCCTGCCAGCAGTGCACACGGCCTCCAGTTTCTCCACCTACACTTGTCTTTTGGCTTTTGATAGTGGTTATCCTACTGGGTGGAAGATGGCATCTCACTGTGGTTTTGGTTTGCTTTACTGTCATGATGACAGGTGTTAGCACCTTTTCATACGTCTGTTGGCCAACTGTGCTTCTCATTGGAGAAATGTCTCTCTGGTCCTTTGTCCACATTACAGGTAGGCTGCCTGGGCTCCCCGTGTCTCCTGCGGGTCTCCTTCCCACTGAGCGGCTTGTTTCCACTGTGCAGAGCTTCTCAGTTCGCTGTGACCTCCTTTGTCTAGTGTTGCTGTTGTTACTTGTGCTTAAATGTCCCTTTTATCACCTGAGATAAAGGCAGGTGTGACTGCACCAATTTCATCACATTCATCCCAAAGGAATCGACACCATTAGTTAGCTAAGAATGCCTTATCAAGCATGAACATACAATGTTTGCTGAGAATTTTTGTTGATGTTTATTTTGACATAATGATAGCCTTTTAGAAGGGCAACAATAGGTTACCAACAGATCTTACGCATCGTCCATTCACAGTCCCCAAATCTCAGCATTTTATGTTATCTTTTTGCTGCATCAGAGCACAGAGGAGGGCATGCTGTTTCCCTGGCTATGTTTTCATGTCTGCAATAACACATTACATAAACTAGATGGCTTCTAACAGCAGGGATTTATCTTCTTTCGGTTCTGGAGACCACATGTCCAAACTCGAGGTGTGGTCAGGGCCACACTCCCTCCTCAGGCTCCAGGGGAGGCTCCTTCTGGCTTCTAGCTCCTGGGGGGCTCCAGGTGGCCCTGTGTGGCCACATCCCTCTCATCTCTGCCTCTGTGTCCACATGGCTTCTCCTCTCTGGGTCTCTCTTCTTCTGACTTCTATAAGGGTACCAGTCACTAGATTACTGGCCACCCTCATCCAGGATGACCTCATCTCAGATTTTGCAGTCAATCCCATCTGCAAACACCCTTTTCCCAAATAAGGTCCCATTCACATGTTCTGGGGGAATATCTTTTTGGGGCCCAGAAAATCACCCTTTATTTTAGGAGATCAGGGCCCTATATTGACTGGCACTGCCAGCAACTGTGTGGGATGGGGGTGAGGGCAGAATGAAGACCCTGGCAGCACCTTTGATGGGAGAGATCAAGGCTGGGCTCAGTCATAAAGTGACTTTCTACCTTGAGGCTCATGAAAGCACTTAGGCCACCCTTTCTCACAGCAAAAGGGACCTAGTGCTGAGTCTAGAGTAGTTAACTCAGAAAGCATCTTATGGAATCTTGCCATTAATAGTATTATGGCACCAATAATTACAGTTATAGAAGAAGCAGTCGCTGGACAAAATGACAGCACTGTCACTTTAGGCTCAGCAAGGCTGAAGCAGGAGTGTTTGAAGCCAGAAAGCTTGGACAATTGAGAAAGTTGGTTGTCAAGGAAATGGAGCAGGCCTGTTAAGGTTGTCAAGGAAACTTCTCAGAGCAGGAGGCAGGAATTGGGGAGCTGGACTCCCTGTGGTCCTCCTAAAGGTGCCACTGCTTTTAAGCAACATTATCTGAATGATGAGCTGAGAGTCATCTTTTCAGTGTGATTCAGTCATCTTCTCTGGTTTCAGAACTGTGGGTTAAATCAAGCCTTATTTTCTGTTACAGTTGGAGACAGGCTTGCAAAGCACCTTTCTTTTTAGGGAAAAGGCTGCTACTGCAACAGAGTGTGCCAGCACATGAGGGGCTGAGAGGTCAAGGACCACTCCCTCCACACGAGCGCCTGGGGCAGGTGGGTCTCAGAGTCCCACTGCATCCATCTTGTTTTTCCTTCTTCCTCCAGGCTGGAGGGTTCCGGCCAGCAGGGGGTATAGGGCTGCCAGTGTGACCATGTGGGAACTGCATCCTTCATCCTAAGACCTGAGCTGGCAGAGGCCCTCATCAAGCCCACCCACTTCCTCATAGGAAACCTAGAGACATGGTGCCCACCCTGCTGGTGGGGATGGGCTGGGAAGTGCAGTGTAGACACCACCAGAAAAATGGAAACAGGCGCTGGTCAGCAGCTGCAAGGCTCCCCCACAACGGGATCACCAGGATGCATGTGCAGTCTTGGGGCCTGTGAGCTACACACTACTATGGACTCCAATATTCATTGCTCTGGAAATCCAGTTTTCCAGGACACTTGCAAAACAAAGTCATGAATTTTTGGGTTCGTGCAGATCCAAGCAGACACTGGATGCCAGGTGGCACAGGCTTCAGGAGTTAGGGGATGTTCCATATGCTGAGCAGCAGTTCAATGAGCTCCCCTTTATGTCTCCGTTCTTCCTTACTCTCTGCTGCTGCAAGGCAGTTGTCATTCCATGATACTCAGGTTTTAATGAATTCCTTCCTCATCTCGTACTCTTGACTTCACTGCATCTGCAAACCAAATTCCTCCCCAACAGGAGTGACAGAGATAGCTTTTATTAGCATCCAGGAGTTGGTGTAACAATGTACCACAAACGTAGGAAATCAGTGCCTCACTAAAGCGTGAACTGGGGGCATTGGCAAGATGGGGCTTTCTAAGGGCTTGCAGGGAGAAGTGTGGGTGCCTCTGTGCTCCCTGTGGGACCCCCGGGTGTTCCTGGGCCTATAGAGGATCATCTCATTGAGTCCCCCCGTTATTCTCCCCCTATATTTGCCCGTGTGTGATGGGTGGAGGCCAGACTGCAGCAAGGCTGGGACTAGAGCACCCAGGCTCTGAGCACTTGGTTGCCATTCCCTGGAGGACCGGGAAGAGCACACTGGGGCACACCCTCCGGTATTGTGGTGTAGCTGCAAAGATGGCTCTCGAGTAGCTTAAGCAAGGCGTGAATGTGCTGGAGGGGCCATGGACACCTGGAGAAGCAGGGAAACGTGCATAGCTGAAAGGAAAGGCCGATCTAGGCCTGGAGCTGGGGGCACGGGCTGGGGCACCGGGCCACCTCCACCTGCTCCTTTTCTGCTTGGTCCTCCCTGCAGAGCGTGTGCACACCGTTCATGCAGCCGCTGCAGGGACTGCGCACCTGGGGCTGCCTTGCAGAACACGGAGGGTTTGGCGTGGCCGGGCGGGGCATCATCTTGCAGAGTCGGGTTTGGGGGATGGAGAGTGAGGGGCTGGCGGTGGGTGCCAAACGCCGAAAGTGCTTATGCCGCCGAACGGAGCCACTAGACACGGTCAGCAGGGTAGACGGTTGAATGTCAGCACCATAAGCAGAAATTGCTCCTTGCTCGCTCTGGAGAATGATGGTACCCTAATGTCAGGATCGGGAGCGAAGTTTGAGGGGCGAGGACATGGCGCCCCAACCCACCCAGGCTGGGGAGGCATCAGGTCCCTGGAGCCACGCCTGTGGGGTCGAGATGCGCTTGCGGGCCTGTGAATGGACAAACGCGAACCTGCACGTCAGGTCTCTAGTGAGCCGCCAGCCCTTCTCCGTCTTTTTCCGTTACTTCCCGTCTCTCTCCGCCATTCTCCGTCTCTTTCCGTCAGTCTTCGTCGTCCCTCGCCTCTCCCGTCAATCTCCGTCTCTCTCCGTCAGTTTCCGCCCCTGTCCGTCGTTCCCCGTCTCTCTCCGCCATTCTCCGGCTCTTTCCGTCAGTCTTCGTCATCCCCCGCCTCTCCTCGCCAATCTCCGTCTCCGTCAATTTCCGCCTCTGTCCGTGATTCCCCGCCTCTGTCCGTCTCTCCCCGCGCAGGTCTGCCGGTGGCTCTCCGTAGATTCCTGTGTTCACAGGCGCACGGTTCGCTCTGCTCCTGGCGCGTCCTGCCTCTGTGCTGAGGCGCAGAAGCTCGTAGCTGGGTCAGCCGCCCGTTGTTGTCTGCGTGTCTGTCCCTTCTGCCCTGCAGCCTCCCCCTGGGGGCTCCCTTCCGATCCGTCCCCGCGCCGCGCGGGGCTCCGTTACCTGCTGGCACCCCGGGAGGGGCTCGGCTCGCTCCCTGTCCCCCATTTCTGGGATCCCTCCTGTCGTTGGCGGGCGGTTTCCCGTCCTGTCGCTGTGCCGCCTCCCCGCCCACACCGCCTGGACTCAGGACAACTCCTGCCTTCCTCCTGCGGCTCCCTCACCCTCAGCCCCGTGCTCTTCGCCGGGCTCCTGGACTGCGGGCGGCGGCAGAGCTACCGTCACCAGGGCTGCGGGGAGGGAATTCTAGGGGTCAGGGTTAGGGTGCGGGTTTGGGAGGGGTGGTAGGGTTAGGGTGGGGTCAGGGAACAGGTACTGGTCAGGGTACGGGTTAGGGTATCTGTGGGAGCTGCATGTGCTCAGTGGACCATGCAGGGGAATGTGTGTGTGTGTGTGTGTGTGTGTGTGTGTGTCACAGTCTGTGTTGCCAATCTGAAAAGAAACATCGGCAGAGAGGCAACCTAGAGTTTAGTTGGGATTACATAATTTCAGTTTGGAGAGCGCAGATTCAGGTAGGTACCCAAATCGTGTTCCCAGTTGTAGGGTGAAAACAAGGGGTTCTATGAGAAAAAGGAAGGCGAGCAATTAGATGAACTAAAAAGAGAAAAAAACTGTCTATGGGTGTCTTAATAAGCCGATGTACTCTGTGTTACATACTGGACACTGAGTCTATCTTGTGGAAGTCCACATCCATTACACTTGTCATCAGATGCCTGTCCTCCTGCTGGCTACTCAAACAATGGCTGCTTTGCGCATTCCAAATGTTTTGGCCCAGTTCAGACAAAGTTGGGTGAGGTGGCTTCTCGCTGGCTGCCGCTCCACCTCCGTTCTGACACGGCTCCAGTAGTGCCCGTCTTTCACAATGTTCACGCACCTAGCTATAAAGATTTGTGTGTGGAGCTTCCGACAACCACACCAAGCTGCAGGTCTCCAACTTGTTCCATCATCGCATAGATCTTGTAACCTTCTCCCCTTGTTTACCTGTAACTTCTGCCTCCAACAGGGAGAAACCTGGCTCCAACTATGTGTCACTTACATAATCCACTGCTCATCCCAGATTACAGATGTAGTGTTTTCAGGGTTGTCAGCAAGGACCTGCATCGAAATAGCTGATAAAACACAGTCCCCTATCTGTGTACAGTACATTTTTCCTTTAGTCAACAGATTCTGTTCATTTCCCAGTTTTCTTAGATCTCACCACCAACAGTGAGCTTTCCCCCAGACATTTCTAATACAGTTAGATTCTTTGTTAAATTTTGTATTCCACCCTTGGACACTCTAACATCCTAACTGACTTAATTTGAATAGATTATGATTTAACTGTTGGGCTCTAAGGATCTATGGGTTTAGACAAACACATAGTGGCCAGTGTCCCTCACTGGAGGGTCCCATGGGACACTCCAGACTCCCCACCATGATCCGTTTACCGCCTCCGTAGCTGTGCCTTGTCCAGAGCGTCATGTACACTGGGTTCCACAGTGTGTGGCCTCTTCAGGTTGGCTCCTGTCACTTAGCATTATGCACACAGATTCACCCACGTCTCTGCATGGGTTGGCAGTTCCTTCCTTTCTGTTGCTGAATAGTTTCCATTCCTTGTGTAAGGGAGGCAGAATATCCCCCCTGCCCTTCTCGGTTCCTGCCTGAGACAGCTGCTCCTCCTGCCCACAATAAAGAATGCTCAACAGGAGAAAAGCAGACAGAAATGTAATGACATGTATACTTCCCGTGTGCATGGGAGATACCCAGGAACACTGAGTAGCTCCCCAAAACGACCCAAGTTACCACCTTAAAAGCTATCTTCAGCTAAAAACCAGAAAGGTGGTAGGGAAGGAGGGAAGCTAGGTTACTGGGAGGTTATCAGGCAAAATAGGATAAACACAAGTGCATGGTTGTCATGCAAATTTGAACCGAGGCCAAACTCCACTGATAAAAGTTTCTAGAGATTTGGTTATCTTTCCATTCCTAGTACAGAGGGAGGCACCCTTACACATGTGGATTTCCTGCATAAAAGCAAATGCTCCTCATAACAGGGCAGCTTTTCAATTTCCAGAGATTATCCTCTGCTTTTAAAAATAGTTAATCAGCTGAACATAATCCTGTTCCAAAGAGGCATAGTCTGCCCCCCTTCCCGTGGGTGTACCACAATTTGCGTACCCATTCATCTACCGGAGAACATTCTGACATCTCTTAAGTTTTTAGCCATTGTACTGCTGCATAAAATTGCATGATGGTTATGGCTGGGATAGTGTCTCAAAGCAGTTGTTTAAATATGAGAGGTGCACCTCTGGGATCCTAAGGTGAGAATCTTTTTCTAATGGTAAAAATTTTTTAAATGGTTCTTTTTTGTTTTATGGATTTCTGTATATCTTGAGTACGAATCCTTTATCAAATACATATTTTGTAAATATTTTCTCCCAGTTTCCGTCTTGTCTTTGGGTTCTCCGAACAAGGTTTTTAGAGTAGACGATTTTAATTATAAAAAGCCCACGTGATTAGTTATTTTTCTTTTGTGGATAGACTTTTGGTGTTGACTGTTAAAAGTCATCAGCAAGATTGTGTAGGTTTTCTAGCTTTTAACTAAAATTTTTATAATTTTACATCTAAAATTTGTCTATGGACAATTCTGAGTGAGTTTTGGTGTAAGCTGTAAAGCCTGTGTCTACCTTTATTTCAGTCCGTACAGTCTCCAACGAATTGGAGAAGACACGGAACAGTCCTGCCCATTGGGAGGTTGAATTAACAAAGATTTGTGGTTCATCCATTTAACCACGAGGTGGCGCCTCTGCTCTTATCAGGCCCCGGGACTGCCGCTCTCCTAATGGGAGCCGGGATTCCTTGGGCTCCGCTGCGTCCCCGGGACCCCGCCGGCCGCGTCCGCAGTGACAGCTTGGTTTCCTCCGGAGCCGCGGGACAGAAAGGTGAGGAGAGGCTTCTCGTGCACTGCCTGCCAAGCGCTCCCCTACAGGGGCCGGGGGAGGAAAGGCCTGCAGCGGGGAACGGGGTCTTCGCGGAGTTTGGGGGCACGGCGGGCGCGGGTGATTTCGGGCTGCAGGCGTGGTGGGCGGTGCTCGGGGCGAGTTCGGGGCGCGGGTGAGTTCGGGCCGGGGCACGGCGGGGCCGAGGCGGGTGCGCGGCGCCCAGCGCGTCCTCAGGAGCCTGTGTCTCTGCGCCACGCGCCCCGGGCCCTGTGCGGCGGGTGGATTGGCTGCACCTGCGGGACACCCTCCGGCTCCAGGCGTCCTTCCTAACGAGGCTCTGAGACGGGAGTGGGGTCAGGGAACTTGGCTGCTGAGGTGGCCTTTTTACTGGGGCCGCAGCTCTTGCTGTGCGCCGAGCACACCAGGCGGTTTCCTGGGAAGGGCCCCCGGGGAGGGGGCCGCCTGGGAGACTCCCGAGGCGCATTGAGGCGCTGACCCAGCCTGGCTCCCCAAGGGCGGCCCCTACCCACGGCCTGGGACCAGGGCTTCGTGGTCGGCTCCTCAGGCAGAGCGGGTTTTGGGGGGCTGAGGGTGCCCGGTGCCTGTTTCCACACCCGCATCTGCCTCGGCGCCACGCGGGGTCTCAGTTGCTGCAGCACCGCAGTGTAGTGGGAAGTCTGGGCGCAACGCCCCAGCTCTGCTTTCCAAGGATGGTTGTGGGGATGGGGTCCTGTGGGGTTCCATCCAGCCTGTAAGGTGGCTGCTTCTGTGAGAAGTGCGATGGAATTTCGGTGGGGGTGGCACGGATTCTGCACGTTGCTGTGGGCAGAGGAGACTTGTCTTAATCTAACTCTTCCCGTCCATGTTCGCAGCGTCCACAGTTTTCAGAGCTCAGGCTTCCCACGTCCTTGGTTAAGTTTCTTCTTAAGTACTTGTAACTCCAGGTGGAAAATTCTGGGGCAAAGTATCTTTGAACCGAAATCAGTCAAAGGGAGAAATAAAGTGGGAGAAACCAGTTTATTACTTACTAGCAGCCATACACTACTGCTCGCCAGTGTCTCTCACAACCTGGCTGCAGAAGAAGGGGCCCCGCCCAACTTCTCCAGTCCAGATAATCCCTCCCTCACCCTTGTAATTACCTGTTGATATAGAGATTGACTACTTCTCTCCACCCCTTGGAAACCACTTACTGATGAGATGCACTGAGGCCAGGCAAGAGATTATGGAAATACTGCAATTTTACCCACAACACTTTATACTTTATGATGCAGTTTTAAAGGGCATTGCTTTCTTAATCTCTCTGATGGTAGGTTATTAGTGAATACAAGCAACCGATTTTTTTATGTTGGTTTCGTATCTTAGAAGTTTATTGAATTCATTTTTAGTTCTAATAAGGTCTTTGGTGGAGGGTGTGGGAAACTGGAATTCTAAAATCCCACTGTTTGTACAGCAGGTCATCCCAATGCCTAAGGCCCAGGGGCTACAGGGGATCCTCTAATGACTCCTGGACCCCTGTAAGCTGAGTAGCGCCCCCTTTGGGTGAACTGGATGGGGAGGGCTTGGCCCCTGTTGACGCGGTGTGATGCTTTTCTCATGGTTATTTTGCAAAGTAAATTAATTTCCAGCATACAGAGAACTTGCAGTGTCAGTACAAATTCTCTTTATACTGAATTCCCCAGCGCCTCACTTAACCACAGTTGCCACTTCACAGAAAATGCTGGAGCGCCTACCCTAAACAGGGACATATTCCCAGGGAACCACCACCTGACCCCAAATGAGGGAAGTCTTAGGGTCTCCACATGATAATCCAATGCACAGACCCACTGCAGCTGTCACCATGCACCCCAGCTGTGTGCACACGTCTTTCTATCCTGAGGCAGTTTCCTTTTTCTGGAACTGTTCCTGAGACTTTACCTCAGTTGGGCTTTCCAGGACCTCACATAAGTGGTATCACATAATATTGTTCTTCTTTGAGGGGTGCATTTCACTGAGCATAATGGTTTTAGGGTCCATCTGTGTAGCATGTTCTAGGACTCCTTGTTTACTTTGCTGTGTAGAGACCATATTTTTTTCATGTGTCTCTGGACACCCAGGTCTTCTCCACCTTTTGGCTGTTGTGAGTCATGCAGCTGTGAACATGGGTGTGCAAATATCTAAGTCCCTGCTTTCATGTCATTTGAGCAAATGCCGAGAAATGGAATTGCTAATCATATGTTAATTCTGTGCTCAAGTTTCTGGGGATGCCCCCCACACACTGTTTTAATTAATTAATTAATTAATTTTTATTAAGGCATGATTGATATACACTCTTATGAAGGCATGAAAAACCAATGTGGTTACTACATTTACCCATATTATCAAGTCCCCACCCATACCCCAATGCAGTCACTGTCCATCAGTGCAGTAAGACGCCACAGATCCACTCTGTGCCTTCTCTGTGCTACATTGTTCTCCCCATGACCCCCACACCATGTGTACTAAACATAATACTCCTCAATCCCATTCTCCCTCCCTCCCCACCCGCCCTCCCACACCCCTCCCCTTTGGTAACCACTAGTTCATTCTTGGAGTTCCGAGTCTGCTGCTATTTTGTCCCTTCAGTTTTGCTTCATTGTTATACTCCATAAATGAGGGAAATCATTTGGCATTTGTCTTTCTCCGACTGACTTATTTCACTGAGCGTAATGTCCTCCAGCTCCATCCATGTTGTTGCAAATGGTACCCACACACCGTTTTCAAAGCAGCCTTGGACCATTTTTCTTTATTTCTATATTTGGCAGAATAATGCAGTTTATGGATCAACCCTGTTTTGTTCATCCATTCACCCCTTGAAGGGCATTTGAGTTGTTTCTACCTTTTTGCTGTGGTGAGCAGTGCTGCCAAGAACTCATGGGCCAGTTTCTGTTTGAATAGTTTTTTCATTTCTTTGGGGTATTTATCTAGGAGTGGGTGTTTACCCACAATTAGGTAATTGTATTATATATTATCAGGAAATGCCAAGCTGTTGTACACAAGCTGCATGTTTTATATTTCCACAAGTAAGGGTTAGGGGCTCCAATTCTTCTACATTCTTGGCAACATGTGATTTTGAATATTCCTGAGTACGGCCACTGCTGTGTGCTTGCAGGGGGTGGTCACTGTGGTTTAATTTGCATTTCCATAGCAAGTAATGCTGTGTTCATGTGCTTGTTGAACGTTTGTATGTCTTGCTTGGAATTTTTCATCCGCTTTAAACATTTGGGTGTTGTCCTGTTGTCTTGTACAAGTTTGTGGTGTTTTCTGGGTTACAGGCTCTTGTCAGATGTACAATGTGGAGATATTTTCTTCCATTCTGTGGCTGTTTTTCACTTTCTGGTTGGTGACTTTTGATGCAGAAAAGTTTTTAATTTGGGGGAACTCTAATTTATGCTTTCTTCCATTGCTTGTCCTTTGGTGTCAGATCTGAGAAACCATGGCTAAATCCAAGGTCATGAACATTTATACTCATGTTTTCTTCTAGAGTCTATACTTTTACCTATTATGTAAGCCCTTTGTTTTGAGTTAATTTTTGTATGTGACATGAGTTAAGGGTTCAGTTTCATCCCTCTGTACATGGACAGCTATTTGCCCAGCACTGTTTGCTGAAAAGACCATTCTTTCCCTAATTTAATGTTGTCCACCCTTGTTAGAAAGCAATTTGCTGTAGATGGTTGGGGTCACTTCTGGGCTTTCCACTCAGTTTTGTTGATCTATACATACAGTTGACCTTTGACAACATGGGGTTTTGTGTAGCTGACATCCCACAGAGTCAGAATCCACATAAAATATCTCACTCCCCCAAACTTATGTATTATCCTAAATCTGATTGCCTATTTTGACTGAAAGAGTTACCAATAATATAAACAGTCAATTAACACATATTTTGTACATGATACATGTTTTGTGCTGTATTCTAACAGTAAGGTAAGCTAGATAAAAAGCAAATGTTTCAAATCATCTTAAGCCTTTAAACATTTTTTCTATATATTTGTTGAAAAAAATCCCCTCAAGTGGACCTGGGCACTTCACACCCCTGCTGTCCATGGGCCAGCTGTGTATGTTTATGCCAGTGTCACAGTGTTTTGTTTACTGTTACTTTGTACTAAGATTAGATATTGGGGGCCATGAGCCTTCAGCTTCGATTTTCTTTGTCAAGATTGTTTTCAAGGGCTCTTTGGGTTCCCTTGAAATTCCACGTGTCAGGATCAGCTGGTACATTAAACCCTATGAATTTTCAAAGAAATCACGTTGACTCTGTAGGTTGCATTTGTGTCATTGCCACCTTAACAGTATTTAAGTCTTTCCATCAACATGAGTAGACTTTACATGTATTAAATCTTTCTTAGTTTTTAAATTATCAATGTTTTATAATTTTCAATATACAACATTTGCACCTTAAGTCTATTCTTAGTATTTTATTAATGTTCACATTATTTAATGTGGAATTTTAAAAAAGACAGGCTTCTCTGAGCACAAGGCTCTTTCCATCACCCTGGGGGAGGGGCCTTCACTCCCCACCCAGAGCTGCAAACAGACAGTTAGAGACACAGCCTGTCAGACCCTCAAATAGCCGTGGAAGCTGATACTTGTCACTATAGCTAAATCGGCCTTTTAGTTGGAATCTCAGTGTGTACATCTTGTGGTCACACATTATACGTTATATTTTTTGTATAACTCAGTTTAGTTTCTGTTTTAAACCCTCCTCCTCCTGGGATAGTGGAAACACAACTTGCCAACCCTCTCCCTGGGATGTGCTACCGTGAACATGGAAGTACAGTAGAAAAAATGTATGTTGGTCTGTGCCTCAATCCTGACACTGGGCTCCTAAAGCTCTGGGGATTTCCTGAGTAATAGAGGCATCTTTTGTTCGAAGTAGGTGGTTCTGGGTGGGTTCTTCTGGGGGTCTGACAGGCAGAAAGCCCAAGCCATGATTAGAAGCTTGTGATTTTCAGCCTCACCCCTCCATTCTCCAGAGAAAGGGGAGGGGATAAAAGTGGAGTTAATAATACGTGATACCAGTGTCTCAAAATATGGATTTTGGAGAGCTTCCAGGTTGGTGAACCCATCCATGTCGTGTACTGGGAGGGCGATGCGTTCCAACCCCACAGGGAAGAATGAAGCCTTCTGCTGGCCCAAGGCCAATGCCTTCATAATCCCAAAGAAGCTGTTGGAAACCATTTCTCACGTGGGGTAGACCTGTAACCTCCAGTGATGAAGGCACCAGCTTCACTGGGCAAATCACTGTACAGTTCACTGTACAAGTAGTAGTGAAACGTAATGGATGTACCCCAATTTGCCAAAGCATTCATCTGCTGAAACACATTCTGATTTCTTTAAGTTTTTAGCCTTTATGAATAGAGCTATTGTGTAAAACTGCATGGTGGCATTTTTGGGGCATAGTTTTTCAAAGCAGTTGTCTAAATACTGGCAATGTAATTCTTGGATGTTAAGGTGAGACTTTTTTTAAATTGTAAAATATTTATTTTATTTTATTATATTTATTTTTTATTTATTATTTTTGTTGAGAGGGCATCTCTCATATTTATTGATCAAATGGTTGTTAACAACAATAAAATTCTGTATAGGGGACTCAATGCACAATCATTAATCAACCCCAAGCCTAATTCTCAACAGTCTCCAATCTTCTGAAGCATAACGAACAAGTTCTTACATGGTAAACAAGTTCTTACATAGTGAATAAGTTCTTACATGGTGAACAGTGCAAGGGCAGTGATATCACAGAAACTTTCGGTTTTGATCACACATCATGAACTATAAACAATCAGGTCAAATATGATTATTCGTTTGATTTTTATACTTGATTTAAATGTGAATCCCACATTTCTCCCTTATTATTATTGTTAATAAAATGCTGAAGTGGTAGGTAGATGCAAGATAAAGGTAGAAAACATAATTTAGTGCTGTAAGAGGGCAAATGTAGATGATCAGGTGTGTGCCTGTAGACTAAGTATTAATCCAAGCTAGACAAGGGCAACAAAACATCCACGGATGCAGAAGACTTCTCTCAAAACAGGGGGGGTGAGGTTCTAAGCCTCACCTCTGTTGATCCCCAATTTCTCACCTGATGGCCCCCCCCTGCGACTGTCTTAGGTTGTTCCTCCCTTGAGGAATCTTACCCGTCTCTGGCTAACCAGTCATCTTCCGGGGCTATAGAGGGAAATGTAAAGTTGGTAACTGAGAGAGAAGCAATATTCTTTGAAAAGGTTAGCTTTTTACTTCTTTGCAGATTTATGCCCTGTGGCTTTTATGCCCAGCATTTGTCTTGAGGTATCTTTACCACTTGGAAGAATTATGATACTCGGTAATTTCGATATGAGGCACGAATTCTACTAAAGGGTTGTAATTAGGAAGGAAGAAGAAAAGCTATAGAAGTAGCAGGCGGAAGAAAACATGGGAAGATTGATTATTTCTTTGTCATATCTTCTTGTAGAGTAACATAAGCATGTACAGGTTTTAAGCTACTAATTAAATTGTGTACACACATTAACATAATAGGAATACAGCTACATAACCAAAGCAGACCTACAATTACCAGCCATATCCAGTGAAACCAAAAAAACCAGTTAGGCACCCTAGGCATTTGTGAAAACTTATCAATGATATGATGGATATCGTCTAACTGAATTTGAATAGTTTGAGAAAAATCAGACAAATTAAAACAACACATTCCTGGGGACTGTTCACATCTCATGTGTACTTTTAACAGTAGATAGTCTGTAGTTGCACGATTTTGGAGTGCTTCAACTTGCACTTCTCCTAATTCTTGGTTGAGTTCCAACCTTATAGATCCAGTCAAATTTGTTGTTTTACTGTATGCACAGGCCAGCTTTGATATCTCCTTCTTCATTCCCATGGCAAGTCCAGGAACCGGTCGGATGAATGCAGCTACAACTGCAACAAGGCCAGGATCTTTGCTGAAGTTTTTTGATGATCATCTTCTGGAATGACTCTTCCAGAGAATGTCAATGTTGGAAGTTCTTCTTCATATCGTATCTTAATTCATTTTCTGGTTTGCCAAGTTAGGCTTTGATCCTCTGTATAAACACAAACAAACCCCCTGCCCACACTTTGATATGCCCTTTATACCATTGTGAAGAACCTATTGGAGATCACCACACAGGAACTGCCTTTTTTTCTTCTTTTTAAGAAAAAGGAATATTATCATAAAAATGTACTTCCATAGCTGATCATCTGAAACCCTTTAAATGATCAAAATTCAGGATATTTAAAGCATGCATTAATTGGTGATTTGCAGTTAGTTTTATCCTATCAGGGAGTAATCCCCCTTTTCTTTTTTTTATCATTAATCTACAATTACATGAAGAACATTATGTTTACTAGGCTCTCCCCTATACCAGGTCCCCCCACAAACCCCCTTACAGTCACTGTCCATCAGCATAGCAAAATGTTGTATAATCACTACTTGTCTTCTCTGTGTTGTACAGCCCTCCCGTTTCTCCCACCCCCCCATTATGCATGCTAATCATAATATCCCCTTTCTTCTCCCCCCCTTCTCCCTCCCTACCCACCCATCCTCCCCAGTCACTTTCGTTTGGTACCTGTTAGTCCATTCTTGGGTTCTGTGATTCTGCTTCTGTTTTGTTCCTTCAGTTTTTCCTTTGTTCTTATACTCCACAGATGAGTGAAATCATTTGGTATTTCTCTTTCTTCACTTGGCTTATTTCACTGAGCATAATACCCTCTAGCTCCATCCATGTTGTTGCAAATGGTAGGATTTGTTTTCTTCTTATGGCTGAATAATATTCCATTGTGTATATGTACCACATCTTCTTTATCCATTCATCTACTGATGGACACTTAGGTTGCTTCCAATTATTGGGTATTGTAAATAGTGCTGCAATAAACATAGGGGTGCATCTGACTTTTTCAGACTTGAGTGCTACATTCTTAGGGTAAATTCCTAGGAGTGCAATTCCTGGGTCGAATGGTAAGTCTATTTTGAGTGTTTTGAGGAACCTCCATACTGCTTTCCACAATGGTTGAACTAATTTACATTCCCACCAGCAGTGTAGGAGGGTTCCCCTTTCTCCACAACCTCACCAACATTTGTTGTTTGTCTTTTGGATGGTAGCCATCCTTACTGGTGTGAGGTGATACCTCATTGTGGTTTTAATTTACATTTCTCTGATAATTAGCAATTTGGAGCATGTTTTCATGTGTCTGTTGGCCATCTGTATTTCTTTTTTGGAGAACTGTCTGTTCAGTTCCTCTGCCCATTTTTTAATTGGATTATTTGTTTTTTGTTTGTTTAGGTGGGTGAGCTCCTTATATATTTTTGATGTGAAGCCTTTATCGGATCTGTCATTTACAAATATATTCTCCCATACTGTAGGGTACCTTTTTGTTCTGTTGATGGTGTCTTTTGCTGTACAGAAGCTTTTCAGCTTTATATAGTCCCACTTGTTCATTTTTGCTGTTGTTTTCCTTGCCCAGGGAGATATGTTCAAGAAGAGGTCACTCATGTTTATGTCTAAGAGGTTTTTGCCTATGTTTTTCCCTAAGAGTTTTATGGTTTCATGACTTACATTCAGGTCTTTGATCCATTTTGAATTTACTTTTGTGTAGGGGGTTAGACAATGGTCCAGTTTCATTCTCCTACATGTAGCTGTCCAGTTTTGCCAGCACCATCTGTTGAAGAGACTGTCGTTTCACCATTGTATATCCATGGCTCCTTTATAAAATATTAATTGACCATATATGTTTGGGTTAATGTCTGGAGTCTCTAATCTGTTACACTGATCTGTGGCTCTGTTCTTGTGCCAGTACCAAATTGTCTTGATTACTATGGCTTTGTAGTAGAGCTTGAATTTGGGGAGTGAGATCCCCCCTACTTTATTCTTCTTTCTCAGGATTGCTTTGGCTATTCAGGGTCTTTGGTGATTCCATATGAATTTTTGAACTATTTGTTCCAGTTCGTTGAAGAACGTTGCTGGTAATTTGATAGGGATTGCATCAAATCTGTATATTGCTTTGGGCATGATGGCCATTTTGACGATATTAATTCTTCCTAGCCACAAGCATGGGATGAGTTTCCATTTGTTAGTGTCCTCTTTAATTTCTCTTAAGAGTGACATTTAGTTTTCAGGGTATAGGTCTTTCACTTCTTTGGTTAGGTTTATTCCTAGGTATTTTATTCTTTTTGATGCAATTGTGAATGGAGTTGTTTTCCTGATTTCTCTTTCTATTGGTTCATTGTTAGTGTATAGGAAAGTCACAGATTTCTGTGTGTTAGTTTTGTATCCTGCAACTTTTCTGTATTCCGATATCAGTTATAGTAGTTTTGGAGTGGGGTCTTTAGGGTTTTTTATGTACAATATCATGTCATCTGCAAATAGTGACAGTTTAACTTCTTCTTTACCAATCTGGATTCGTTTTATTTCTTAGTTTTGTCTGATTGCCGTGGCTAGGACCTCCTGTACTATGTTAAATAACAGTGGGGAGAGGGGCTTCCCTGTCTTGTTCCCAATCTCAGAGGAAAAGCTTTCAGCTTCTCCCTCTTCAGTATAATGTTGGCTGTGGGTTTATCATATATGGCCTTTATTATGTTGAGGTACTTGCCCTCTATTCCCATTTTGCTGAGAGTTTTTATCATGAATGGATGTTGAGTTTTGTCAAATGCTTTTTCAGCATCTATGGGGGTGATCATGTGGTTTTTGTCTTTCTTTTTGTTATGTGGTAGATGATGTTGATTGATTTTTGAATGTTGTATCATCCTTGCATCCCTGGGATGAATCCCACTTGGTCATGGTGTATGATCCTTTTGCTGTATTTTTGAATTCGGTTTGCTAATATTTTATTGAGTATTTTTGCATCTACATTCATCAGGGATATTGGTCTGTAATTTTCTTTTTTTGTGGTGTCTTTGCCTGGTTTTGGTATTAGGGTGATGTTGGCTTCATAGAATGAGTTTGGGAGTATTCCCTCCTTTTCTATTTTTTGGAAAACTTTAAGGAGAATGGGTATTATGTCTTCTCTGTGTGTCTGATAAAATTCCAAGGTAAATCTGTCCAGCCCGGGGGTTTTGTTCTTGGGTAGTTTTTTGATTACGTTTTCAATTTCTTTGCTCGTAATTGGTTTGTTTAACTTTTGTGTTTCTTCCTTGGTCAGTCTTGGAAGGTTGTATTTTTCTAGGAAGTTGTCCATTTCTTCTAGGTTTTCCAGCTTGTTGGCATATAGGTTTTCATAGTAGTCTTTAATAATTCTTTGTATTTCTGTGGAGTCTGTCGTGATTTTTCTGTTCTCATTTCTGATTCTGTTGATTTGTGTTGATTCTCTTTTTCTCTTAATAAGTTTGGCTAGAGGCTTATCTATTTTGTTTATTTTCTCAAAGAACCAGCTCTTGGTTTCATTGATTTTTGCTATTGTTTTATTCTTCTCAATTTTGTTTATTTCTTCTCTGATCTTTATTATGTCCCTCCTTCTGCTGACTTTAGGCCTCATTTGTTCTTCTTTTTCCAGTTTTGATAATTGTGATGTTAGACTATTCATTTGGGGTTGTTCTTCCTTCTTCAAGTGTGCCTGGATCACTATATACTTTCCTCTTAAGACTGCTTTCGCTGCGTCCTACAGAAGTTAGGGCTTTGTGTTGTTGTTGTCATTTGTTTCCATATATTCCTTGATCTCTATTTTAATTTGTTCATTGATCCATTGATTATTTAGGAGCATGTTGTTAAGCCTCCATGTGTTTGTGAGCCCTTTTGTTTTCTTTGTAGAATTTATTTCTAGTTTTATACCTTTGTGGTCTGAAAAGTAGGTTGGTAGAATTTCAATATTTTGGAATTTACTGAGGCTCTTTTTGTGGGATAGTATGTGGTCTATTCTGGAGAATGTTCCATGTGCACTTGAGAAGAATATATATCCTGTTGCTTTTGGATGTAGAGTTCTATAGATGTCTATTAGGTCCATCTGTTGTATTGTGTTGTTCAGTGCCTCCGTGTCCTTACTTATTTTCTGCCCTGTGGATCTATCCTTTGGGGTGAGTGGCATGTTGAAGTCTCCTAAAATGAATGCATTGCAGTCTGTTTCCCCCTTTAGTTCTGTTAGTATGTGTTTCACATATGCTGGTGCTCCTGTGTTGGGTGCATATATATTTATAATGGTTATATCCTCTTGTTGGACTGAGCCCTTTATCATTATGTAGTGTCCTTCTTTATCTCTTGTTACTTTCTTTGTTTTGAAGTCTATTTTGTCTGATATTAGTACTGCAATCCCTGCTTTCTTCTCTCTGTTGTTTGCCTGAAATATGTTTTTCCATCCCTTGACTTTTAGTCTGTACATGTCTTTGGGTTTGAGGTGAGTTTCTTGTAAGCAGAGTATAGATGGGTCTTGCTTTTTTATCCATTCTATTACTCTGTGTCTTTTGATTGTTGCATTCAGTCCATTTACATTTAGGGTGACTATTGAAAGATATGTACTTATTGCCATTGCAGGCTTTAGATTCGTGGTTACCAAAGGTTTAAGGTTAGCCTCTTTAGTACCTTACTGCCTAACTTAGCTCACTTATTGAGCTGTTATATACACGGTCTGATGATTCATTATTTCTCTCCCTTCTTATTCCTCCTCCTCCATTCTTCATATGTTGGGTGTTTTGTTCTGTGCTCTTTCTAGGAGTGCTCCCATCTAGAGCAGTCCCTGTAAGATGCCCTGTAGAGGTGGTTTGTGGGAGGCAAATTCCCTCAACTTTAGCTTTTCTGGGAATTGCTTAATCCCTCCATCATATTTAAATGATAATCGTGCTGGGTACAGTATCCTTGGTTCAAGGCCCTTCTGTTTCATTGCATTAAATATATCATGCCATTCTCTTCTGGCCTGTAAGATTTCTGTCGAGAAGTCTGATGGTAGCCTGATGAGTTTTCCTTTATAGGTGACCTTTTTCTCTCTAGCTGCCTTTAAAACTCTTTCCTTGTCCTTGATCTTTGCCATTTTAATTATTATGTGTCTTGGTTTTGTCCTCCTTGGGTCCTTTCTGTTGGGAGTTCTGTCTATTTCCATGATCTGTTCGATTATTTTGGGAGGAATGGCATTTTAATCCACACACCAGTAAGGGTCCTCTACCAATGGAAATAGATAATTTGTTCTGTGTTTTATAACCTTCTTCTGAAGGGAGAGAAAGAAGCTAAATAAATTTCACTCTTAGAAGTTAATTAGAAATGTCAGATCAGGACAATGGTAAAGCACAGTTTACTGTTTGGTGCCAGCTCTCATAAATACAATTGAGAAGCATAGTCTGAATGATTTTAAACAGAATTCAATTTATTCTGTTTTCTGTTTGGAGCCTGGTATTTCTTGTAACTAATTACATTTACATGATCTGTTTGTTAATTGTTCAGAGGCAGCTCGTCCAAAATAAATGGAGAAAATGATAGTAATTTGTATTTTTTAAATTATAATGAAAGTTACAGTAACAAGTTTGAGTCCTTACAATGTAGGGCAGTTATGTAACACTCTATTTCACTTAATGTGTTCATGGAAAGTAAAGAATGTTGACACATTGGATTTGTTCAATTGTCTAGAACCCTGAAGTTAGCTGGAGTTGTCAACACTTCATTGTGGAAAAAAAAGGAAATCGTTAGAAAACATTGACAACTGACTTATTAAAACCCAAACAAAACTTCTTTTTTTGAAGAAGTACACATTCAGTTTTAATCTCTTAGAATTAAAGAGGCACTTGGGCCTGTAAATAAAAAAAAAGTTCAGTTTTAATAGTATAAGGATGGACGAGTCATGTTTAAAAGATTTCAGCATCAGAATGGAAACAAAAGGTCCTCTGGCATTGAGTTAACTAGAGAAGTCAGTCTTGATAGCCTTAAAATCCAATTATGCAAATAAGTTGGGGTTTGTTTTTATTTAAAGGAAAGCCAATTGTGTTGTTACTGACAATATGAGCCACCACACATTGAATATTATCACATGCTTTGGTCATTCTGTAAACTATTCAGTCCTCACAATGACACTGTGGGCTAGTTCCCTAGGGCTGCCATAACCACGTACCACAGACTGGGCAGCTCGAGCAGCAGGCTTGTTCTTTCACAGTTCTGGGGTCGAATGCCCACGTCAAGGTGTTGACAGTGATGGTTGGCTCATCCTGAGGGCTGTGAGGGAGGCGCCACCCCAGGCCCCTTTCCTTGGCTTGTAGATGCCGTCTTCCCCCTGTGTGTTCGTACCAGCTTCCTCTGTCCACGCCTGTGTCCACATTTCCCTCTTATAAGACACCAGTCCCATTACCTAAGGCACATCCTAATGAGCTTACGTAAAGTTAATCATCTCTTTAGAGATCCTATCTCCAAATATGGTCACATTCTGGAGATCCTAACTCTATGTATTTGAGGGTTAGGACTTCAACATGGGAATTTTGAGAGAGGACCATGGAAGTCAACCAATGGAAGATCTATATTTCCCATTTTACAGCTGAGACAATAGGCCTCAAAAGATTGCGACTCATCCTCCACCTTCAGATAGTGGTGGCAGAGTCTAGACTAATCAGATGTGTTGCCCATAATCAAAGTCAGATGGGTCTTTTCCTGTCATTGTCCCACCCAATTTCGGGCTTCCACACTCCCAGGGGGTTTATTACCTTACACCCACTACTCCTCCCGTTAGAGTAGGTAGACAGCACACGTAAGCAGGCAGGGGGAGGGGATGTCTGTCCAGTGCTTACATTCTGCACATTTCCTTGTGAGCTGTTCTTGTGGGATGAGGACAGGGAGGGTATAGATAACAGACCAGCTGAAAATGGCTGGTTTCAACATGGAGAAGTTGACCTAAACCTCACCCCAAAATCATGCCCTCATTAACGGTAAAAATTGCACCTACCTGTACCATGACAGTCCCAGTATGAACCAAATATAACCAAAACTCCCCTGGATATGAGGGTAGAGCAAGTCCAAACCCCAAAAAGACTTCACCTGTTCCCTCTGAAACCTGAGCCCACTTAGTGAATGTTCATCTTCCTTTACATAACAAAGGCCCTTATTGTTTCCTCAGTGCTACTTCCTCTGATATGCCCTCACCACCTCGCAGGTCTGTATGTTCTCCTTTCTCTAAACTCCTCGTGCTCAGCTGCCTTTTGTGTCTGTGCTTGAGTTCTTCCTCACAGGAGGCCAAGGACCCATCTCTGGTAACACTCTGGTCTCTAGTTTTCTCCCCATCTGCAGCCTCCACCTCCCCTTTTTCCATCACACTGATCCCCACCTTCCAAAACTCACATGAAACACCACTGGCTTCCTCTGAATCATTTACACTGTATCTCATAAAGGCTCTTGGAGCTTCCTGGGTATTTACCCACCACCCAATAAGTTAGACCAAGCAATGAGCTCGGGGGGAGCCTTGAAGAGGCCTCCAGGGTGATGTGTGCTCATGCCTGCCTGCGTCTGCCTCACAGCTCACCTCCTTGGTGAGCGTTTCCCAGCCCCTCTGAGCCCCCAGCAGCTCACAGCCCCACAGGCCCAGGTGGACTTTTATCAGACACCAGAAATGCCTTATCATGGGCATTTATTGTCATATCTGCATCTCCACCAGACGGTAAGGTAGAAACTGTGTTTTATCATCTCTGAATCCCCAGGGCTTAGCATTTTGTATCGTAGTTACTGGTGAGTATTTATTAATTGCCTGAATGAATGAATGATTTCCTGCCCTGTACATAAAAATACTTTCTCCACCCAGCTGAATGGTGCATACAATTATAATAGATATTATAATATGATTTTTTTTCTTTTGGTTCAAGAATTGGTGCTTATTAATGGATGAAGGCTCTTCAGATGTTTAAGCCTTAGGGGAGATGTATGGATGTTAGGAGAGATGATTGCTTAGGGGCCTAATAATGGGTAAAGGAAGGGGAAGGTGCAGAAAGGTAATCAAAAGATGAAAGGCACTTTCCTCCACTTTCTTCTGAGCAGCAGCTCATTGCCATAGCAACAGCAGCCATTTGTGGTACTTCTTCCAGCTTCCTTCCTGCTGGTGAGGAGGAACTGAGAGCCACAACCTCTTCACACAGCAGGGCATTGTCCTGGCATCTCAGAGTGGAGCTGGGGTCAGACTCGGGGAGACACAGCTTGAGCTGGACCAGCACGGGCGGCCAAGGGAAAAAGCTGAGCTGCCAGGAGGTGAAGTGAAGGCTGCTGGGAGGTGGAGGCTGCCAGAAGGTGGAGGCTGACTCTCAGCCCGAGTTTCACAGGAGTTGGGGAGTCAGCTGCCATGTTGGCAAATAATCACAGTTGTTCAACAGCCCTCAGAGGAGATTCCCCAGAGATCTTCTGACTTAATTGATTCTATATGACCTCCTGACTGCAAAATTGGGAGCTTCCAACAACAATGGCAGTTTTCAAAGGGGAGCTGCTGACTCCAGTGGACACCCCACACAGCATTGTTTGCCAGAGCCTCCAATGACTTATTCTTGTCAACAGGGCCAGAGAATACTGTTCTAAACAGGAAATGAGAAGAACGCCAGATCTTTGAATAGGAAATTGTGCACGAGGAGGAGTCTTTGTCTCTATAATGTGGAATTTGTAGTTCTCCTAATCACATCAACAGCTTTATTGCAAGATATGCCAATTTCTCTAGCAGAAATATGACTTAAAAATGCCAAAAACAGGTTATCATCTTTTTATTGTGTTCTTTCTGCTTATTCTAAACCATCTCGAACCAACAGTCCTTTATTTGCAAGGATTGAGGAAAGGCAGGAATTGGGGTAATCCTGAATTACGTTTGATAGATTTATTAATAAATTTTACTTATTTATTGAAGTGTAACAAACAACTGGAATTGAAGACATAAGGAAATTGTGAATTCACAAAAATATTGGAACTTATAAAAGTTTTCTGTTAAAGAGAGTTATCTGTTCTATTAACACCAAAGGAAAACTTCTCCAAACAATTCCTGGAGCTGATCATGTCTCCCTGAGGAGCAACACAGCAGGAATCTGTAATTCCATGGCAGCTCCCACCAAGTGCAGTCTCTCATTTTCAGTAGCAAGCCAAGGAATCTACTGAGCAGCCTGCTGTTGGCATTTATCCTTTGTCATTCTCACATCTGCTTCTCCAAGTATGATGCATTTAATAAACATGTTTATAAGCCAGTGATTTGTTTCTGGCACTATTTTTCCTTCTTTTTACACCAAAATTCATTCTTGGGGAGGAGATATGTTAATTGTCTCATTGTTAAGTGACCTTTCTTACTATATTGTTATGAGATTTTAAAGAGCATGCGAATAAGCATGGTCTAAGAAATCAAGCTGTAGGTTGGCATTTTAAACCACAACAGTCAGAAGTGAAGCATCCAGCCGAGGGGGTGGGAGGGAGACCCCCCTCAGAGCATTCCCTAAGGACATCCCAGAGTTAAATAGCATCAGGAAATTGCTCTGAGTGTCTCATGACAATGTGGTGTTTCATTTTAAGGCTATGTATTAAGGTGGAAAACCAAATAGAGCTAGTGCGATTTGGTGTATAAAATAGTCTATGAGTGAGGGGGGAGAAAAAGGAGGGAGGCTGAGAGGGAGACAGGTAGAGAGGACACAGTCTCTCAAGACCAGGCTGGAGCACCCCTCTGGCTCACCCACCACACTCTCTCACCTGCCCTTTTCATGGGGTGTCTTGAGTAATAGATGAGGTGGTCTCTGTGTAGAATTCATACAACAGCTCATGAAATGTCCTGAAGCAGATAGATGATGTAATAAGAGGTCTGCCGCCGAGCCTTGTCTTGGTGCTGTCCTTCATAAGATGCAGACTCATACCCTCCTTAGAGAGGAAGCCAGTACTGACACGGGGAGCAGGGAGTGTCACTTGAGATATTTGAGGTATTTACGTTCTGTGCCATGTTCCACACAGCTTGCTGCAAGAAAGCATACACAAAAATGCCAACATACTGTAGTAAGAACAAAGAATCAGGGCTAGGACAAAAAACCTGATAGGAGATGAACACCCAGGGTTAGGGACTTATGTAAGGGACAAGCCAGAAGGATGAGGCTATGGCTACACTCGAGTCTTGTTTGGTTTTGTATTTCCTGGCAGGACAGTAAAGCAGGATGTGTTGCCCACATGTGACACAAGCTGACCGGTGGAGCTGGCCTGCCAGCACATGCCCACCTCTCACCTCTGTGCTGCCTGTGGAGAAGCCCTGCAGCTGGGGGCCCCGGCCTCAGGCCTCATGGCCTGTGAGAGCCTCTTGATGGTGGCATTTTCAGCAGTGGCCTATTGGAGGCAATGGCTAGGGACAGAGCTTCAGGCCAGGGGCAAAGAAGGTCTTCAGGCATGCAAGGGTTTTCTGGTGCTCCAGGAGCAGCCTGACTCCCTCTGATCCTGGCCTGCACCCTGTGTTTAAGTGAGTACATGAGGAGAGAGAAAACATAGGGCTGCTTGAGAACACAGCCCAGCAGCCTTGTGTTACAACAGGCCCTTTAAGAAGATTCCAGAAAGAAATGGCCTCTGCCTTTGGCTCCTGGTGGGACCCCACCCCCCAGTGACTCAGGGGCCAGGAGGGTCCACACCCCTCAGTGACTCAGGGGCCAGGAAGCTTATACCCTGAAGCCCAGAGCCAAGGATAAATCCCATTGCTCTGTTGCCGACACTCCATTCTGTCTGAGTTTTCATTTAATGTCCAGCCCAAGACTGACATAATACCTTTCTATTTTTCATCCAGAGAGCAAATATAAGGCTTTGAACAAGAGTAAAAAAAAGAGCCAAATGTGGCTATTATTCTTCATTAAAACTTAGAGTGCCAAGGTCTAAACCCCAAGGAAGATGCTGAGGCTGCAGTGGAAGACTCACTGCCCAGGAAAGGCAGGGAGAAGCGGAGAGCGACCACCCCTGACCGTCTCTCTCTCTGACATTTTCCAGGTCTGGCTGTGGGGATCCCGGGCTGCGGCAGGAGTTCGCACCATGTCCCGGAGGCCACATCTGTCACCCTGCAGCCCCCGCTGCTGCGTCTCAAGGCCCGCTGTCTCGGCCAGGTTCATGCCAGGAGGGATGATGTGGGTCCTGTCTGCGCAGGGGACCTGGGGAAACATCGCAGACTCACCACTAACAGAAACAAAAATTCCCTATCTCATTTACTCTTCACTCAGACCCCTTGTAAGGACCTCTCCTTCCCCATTTTGTACGTGAGGACATTGAGATTTAGAGAGATTACGTAGCTTGAAAGTGATTACAACCATTAAAAGATGTCTCAGGACGCAATCACGGTGCCTCCTGTCCTGGTGATGGTGGAAATGGCAAAAGCGCCCCCTTTAAAAAGACATGAGTTTCCTACATTTTCTAGTTGCTCCTGAGTAGCAAGGGGGTAGAAACCTCGAGGAGGTGCAAGGTAGTGGATGGAGGCAGAGTGGCCCCGGGTGCGCCAGGTGGATGGGAGTTGCCATCAGTCCTCACAGCATCCCTGGGAGGCATCGGCATCTTCCCCATTCGCTCACAAGGGGCTGAGGCTTCTGCTCTGCATGGGCCTTAGGCAGCATCGACAGGAAATGGAGTTGCTGGAAGGGGAGACCTGACCACTATCATCAGCTGCCCCTGAACTCTCCCTCTCCTGGGATATGCCCCAAGCTGCACTGTGTACCTATTATTTACTTAATGCTCATGGCAGCCTGCCTACGTGGTGTGTCACTGTGCATTTACAGTCACCTAGTGTCAGAGCTTTGAGACTGCCACATGAAATGCAGTCTCTTTACTTTTCCATCCTTGCATCATTTCCAAGGTTTGGTCATTTTGAGAACAGTCAGGCAGGGGACACATTGTCCATTTTCACAGTATTTCAGTTCTGGGTCTGAAAGACCTAGATTAGAGGAGGAAAAAAAGTCATATAAAATGCAGAGAAGATTAAAGTTCTCTGTTTTTGTAAAAAAGAAAAAATGGAGAAAAGCTTATTTCTCATTTGATTCAACTAGCCTAGGTAACAAGCAACACCTCAGGTCACTTCTTAACATCACTCCACATGACTGCAGACAGCCTCCCGGATGTTACCATTTGAGGCTGACACTGAGATTATTCTAAATAATACTTTAGTTTCTTCACCCCAGCATGGTAGAATTATGTGTCTGTACCTTTTATGACTTCATGTTCTTGAAATTAGGTGTGAATCAGGTATAAGCTTGCCTGGAGCTGCTGCATTTACTTGATATTATAAAGTGAAAGTCACGTGTGTAATACACATGTCTGAGTTGTGCTGTTCTGTAAAAGTTTGCAAATACGTCCTTTTGAACCAAAGGGAAAGAAAATGTAGGATCTTCCTTTTGTGGGGCAAGGTAATGCTCAGAAGAATGTTGGGGGCCGGGTTCTGAACTCTGCCTCTGCTCCTCACAGTGGCATTCTGAGGCCCTGCTCTTGGGGAGGGTGAAGTGGTGAGCGTGGGCCTGAGAGACTCCCCGCTGATTGGCAGGGTTCTGGGTTCTGTGGGAGGTGGGGGTGTTACTGCCTAACAATTCATTAATCTGTCCATCTGTTTTAGGCAGTTTTCTGGGTTTGTGTTATATTTAACAGTTTTAAAAAGTTGGTTTGCTTTAAAGAGGTACCTCCTGTCCAGGTGAGGGTGAGTTCATATTGAAATTTTCTAATCAAATTTAACAGTACTGAAGTTTTACTTTAACTTAAAAAGAGGCCTACTGTGGACAAGGCCGGGTGCCAAGCTCCAGAGGTTTATGATCCTTTGTGTATGTTTTGTTCAGAGTTGAATCTTCAGCACCTAGAAGAGTTCCTGGCCTGTAGTAGGGGCCTGATAAATATTTGTTGAAAAAGATTACAATGGATGAAAAAGTCATTCATTCACTCATTCCTTCATCAAGATGGGATATTTGATAAAATACAGATGCCAGCAAGGCTTTAGGTTCATTCGGTAGGTCTGGTTTGGGGCCTAGGAATCAGAATTACTTTTAACTTTTTATCATAAATATTTTCAAACACACAGGAAAATAGAGTATAGTGATTGCCTATATTTTCGTTACCTAGATGAATAGTTATCAACAGTTTTGCCATGTTTACATCATCAATTTTTTAGCCAAAATATTTTAAATTAAATGAACACCATGAAAATCAGAACTTTTTTCTTCTTAAAATCAATACCATTGCATAGCTAACATAATTAATGATAATTTTCTATTATCATCTAATACCTGATCCATATTCAAAATTTGCCAATTGCTCCAAAAAAATGTATGTTACTCCTATTTTAGTCATACCAGGATCCACTCCTCTCTGTGTTTGGTTCTTACATGTCTTAAGTCACTTATGATCTATAATGGTGCTCCCCTGCCCCTTTCTCTGGAATGACATTAACTTGGTGAAGTGACTAGGCCAGCTGTCCCTCAGAATGGCCTAGTTTCTGAATTTGTCCAACTTATGAATTTTTGGTGGCATTTACATTATTTCACTTTCCCATGAATTCTCTGTAACCTGGAGTGTGGATACAGAGGCTGGATTACATTCAGGTTAAACATTTCAGGCAAGACATCATCATTGATGCTGTATGATTTTACATTACCTCATGAGGTACATCTAACTGACTATCAGTAGCAAACAGCCTCATCTCTCCCTCATAAAGTTCTATTTCTCTTTTTAAACCATCAGATAATCTGTGGCATCAGACTTGAGCAGTACTGGGGAATCCAGCTCTCTGTCAGTGTATCACCTAATGGCTTAATCATCCATTGATGATTCTTGCCTCCAGCAGTGACTTCACCAGGGGTTGCAAAATGTTGATTTCTCTATTTTTATCATCCCTTTTATGTTTATTAGTTGGCAGTCTTTGTTGGAGACAAAGAGTGAGGGAGAGATTTATCTCATCAACTGCTTCTTCTGAAAAGGCAAGGTATATAGTTATGTATTTGAATTGTCCCTTTAATAGTAAGGAGTAGACCTCAAATGTGTTTTGCCTGTTTTATCTTTGTTTTTCTCTTTTCTGAATATCATTTTATTGATTTACAGGTTTGCACATAGTCAGTGTATTTCATTCATTTTGAAGCTGCAATTTCCCATCTTTGGCCAGTAAGAGTCCCTTCAAACTGCCTCTTTTCCTGGCACAGAAAGGTGTCCCCGACTCACCAAGTGCACTCCCTCTCCCAGACCAAAAACCAGCCACTTCTCTAAAGAGCCCTGGTTCCTTTCATGGGGAAACTAGTTAGAGACAGAACTCTGGCTGTTGAGGGTGCTCACTGCCACTGGGTCATCAATGCTTCTAGGTCCTTCAGTGGGCAAAAGTAGGGGAAAACATGCATGTATGTATTTTTAAATTCTTTGTTCATATGGAAATTTTATATTCAAATTTAACAATACTGAAGTTTTACTTTAACTTAAAAAATTTTTATACTTACATTGCTTTTCTCTTACACTGAAAACAGTTGCTAATATTAACATATTTATTTCTATATCTTTTAATACATATATTCTAAAATAACAATATCAGTATTATTGCTTTTAACTCCTGAGTTAAACTTTAGGTCTCTTTCATCCTGAGAACACATCCCTCTAAGCGTGTTAAAATATTTGCCTTAGAGCATTGCAACAATCATTTTCTTGATGTATTTGTTACCAATTAGGGATGTAAGTATACTTACTTTCAATTTTAGGAACTCTTGTTTTAAATATTTAAGGATTTACTTGGTCAAAAATCAACATTAAATAAAAACACACAAGTTTTGCTTCCATCTCTGTCAACTCCATTTTCTGATTCAAAAAAAATTTGTGTGTTTCAACTTTTTGTCTTGCCCTTGTTCTTTCCCCCCTTCTCCTCTGGAATGGTGTTGTTGTAGAGCTCAAGAGGTCTGAGTGAGGTAGGTGGCTGTGGCAGAGTGCAGGAATGCTGTGGCGAGTGAGGCAGGGCCCAGAGCCCAGGCAGGGTAAAGAGGGCAGCCTCAGGAGGTGGTAGCATGGCATGGGATGGGTAGTCAGAGCCTGAGCAGGGTGTGGAGGGAATTCCAAGAGGGGGCTCTACCTTGGAGCCCCAGCAGGGTGCGGGCTTCCACACAGTGATTCCACCTGATGCAAGTATCGGAGTACAGGTGGGGAGAGGAGAGCATCTGCAGTGGGGAAAGGGGCTGAGACAGTGGGGGAGCTTGTGTACACACAGGTGGAGTTTACAAAATATATCTATGCACATAGACTTAAATATATATGTGTCTGTGTACACACAGACATGTACATGTATTCCTCTGTACCCAGCACTGTCTAATAACACAGGGTAACATTTTAAGTTTTAGATTTTTCTGTGAGGGTATATATACAAAATTTTAAAAGTAAAAATTTACACAAACCAGAAGGACTGGACTGGGTTAAGGAAACACATTCTGCCCATTTTCTGCCTGAAACCTGGAAGGAGGGGCAAGCCCCCTGTGTGCACTGCACCCGCTCACATTTCCACCCCTCCAACCATGGCTCCTACTTTACACCGAGGCTATTCACACAGCCTTATAATCAGTCTCCCTGCAGCCACACCTGGAGTCTTTCCGTCACAAGCCAGGGACCTTTCATAATTCACAGCTCTGCCCATTCCTCTTGCTGGTACCTGTTAATGCACTAAGGCTACTTCCAGGCTGGCCTTTTCCATCTTCTCCAGTCTCATCTTCTCATCATTTCTCACTTCCTTTTTCCGCACTTTCAACATTCACCCTTTGCTCCAGCCCTGCTTGCAGCTATGTGGTTCTTCCACCCAACATGCTACTTGATGTTTGGAGTTGTGTACTTAGTTGCTTCTGTGTGGTTTGTCTCCTTCCACTAGAATATTGGGTTAGGAGAGTGGAGCCCTTGTCTGTTCTGTGTACAGCAGCATTCCCAGCATTTTTAATGATTTCTGGCACTTCAAAGACACCTTTTTAGGATTTGTTGTATAAATGATGGAATGAGTTCTCCAGTACCTTTACACATGTTGTTCCTTCTATTTAAACTGTCTTCTCTTAATGCCCTTCATGAGTTAAATACTATTTCTCTTGTAAAACTTGGTTAAAATATCAATTATTCCATGGAGCCATTGCTAGGATCTATCCCTCACTCCAGAAATGCACGCGCGCGCGCACACACACACACACACGTTTGGGTTCTCTCTCTCTTCTGAGCTGCCCTCACATACTCCTCCATGTATAAGTCCCATGAACAGCTGGCTGTTCAGAAAAGACTAATTCTCCCACTTCACCCTGTAGAATTGTTACCAGGAAGTGGCTGCCCAGGTACTGCATTATGTTGGGCCAATGTGACTAACTCTGACAAATGGCTTGTGGGCACCACTTCCAAACCTAGCCCAAAAAATATTCCTGTGACTCCCTCTAGTTTCCTCTTTCTTCTACCTGTTGACTGGATGTGAAGTATCCAAAAGAGAACTCTAAGGCCATGGGAATAGTTAGAGCCACATGAGGACTATCTTGCAAACTCCTGCACTATTCTGCAATACCAGTGGGAAATGCCATCTATTGTGGCTAGCGACAGGGCTTGGGGCCCTTTGTTACTGAGGTTACCTTTCCCAACTTACACAGCATGCCTTTCCACAGTACAGAGTGCTGTCACTGCCATGTGTCTCTCCTTGTCTGTAGTCTGAGCTACTTGGGGCAGGGACTGTGTGTCACATCCCACATGACCAGGGTCTGGCACATAACTTTGAGCAGTTAATCAGTCCGGCAGTGGGTTTATGACTCAGAAAAACTAAGACAAGGCCAATTCTTGGTTTTCTCCCTAACAGAGGTTTTCCTGTGGATTCGTCTGCTATTTCCACTATCGATGATGTTTTACCTTGAGCATCACTGAGGCCCACTTCTCTCTGCTGAGACACCTCACCCAACTTCCCAAGGCCCTGTGCTGGCAGGCTGCTCAGGTCAGGCTTTACCCACAGAGCTCACTGAGGAGAACTACTTTTGGAAAAGCCATCTATGCCTGAGATTTATTCTACCCTGCTCTGAAATGCTTTATTTGTTTTGTTTTTGCTTTAAATGTCACTTTTTTCCCTGTTCACAATGAAACTGTGCCCAATTTCCCTTCTCCTTTCCAGCCTAAACTGGTCATTACCGCTTCTTGCTTTGGTTACTTTATTCTGGTGAGCCCTACATTCAGTTGAGATCATAAAAAAATTAGGTGGGCGTTAATTGTTTCTAAAACAAAGTCCAAAAACAAAATGGACTTTTCAGTTCTAAGCTCACATCCAGCTCACCACCTCAAGTAATTCACTGAGATCTGGTGGGAGGATCACTTCAAATCATTATGAATAACAGCAGAAGTTACCATATCAAGGAACTATGTACTAGGCACTATAGTAGACATCTAAAATGCCTCATTTTTACAGTCTATTCAGGGTACTTGAGACATTGAACAGAGGCAATATTAATAAGTATGTCAGGACACAAAGCATACACCTAGACTGTCCCAGAAAAAGCAGGGCAAACGGTGACCCTGGCCACATGTCAAGTGAAGAAACACTGACGTGGTGGAGCAGGCAGCTTATCAGGTCACACAGCTTGGGAGGTGGGAGGGTTCAAAGACAGGTGTGCCTGACCCCAAAGCTCATGTTCTATTGCCTTTGTCTAAAGTTCTGGGGACAGTGGGAGGATGTGGGAAGGCAGAGGGTGGAAGTGAGGAGAAGGGGAGACGAGGGCGACAGACTGGTTCTATCAGCCTGCTCAGCTGATCAGCCCCCCAGGCTGCCTAGCTGCCCCCTTCTGGGATGCAAAGCCACATGGAGAGTATGGTTGGAAACAGTGAACACATGTTCAGTAATGATGACTTTCTGAATTTTTCTGGGAGAAAGAAAGAGAAAATGAGAAAAAAAGAACCAAAACAGAGGCTTGGAAACCACAAGGTAATCTAAAGAGGTTCATGGGAAATCAAACCCCTGAGGCCTCACAGAAGACCCTAGGTTTTACCAGAAAATGTAACTTATTTTTCAGCTTTAAGACTATTTCATGACTCAACCAATGTTGTCAGGGAATTGTGTACCATTTCATATGCAGGTGGGTTTAAACAATGAAGCTAGACATTAGCAAATGCTTACCATGGAATAAGAAACTGTATCTGACTTGTGAATGCTATACTGTTTCAAGGCTGTTGCTTTTTAAATAAATGTTTTACTTGTGCATTTTACATTCACTACAATGCCTCCGTTGCATCTGAAGAAATATGAAATTTAAAGAAATGACAAGCACTTCAACTGAACAAAAAAGCAAAAAATCACTCCCAAGGGGTATCTTACATGTCAGTTCATACTGAGTCACTTGATTGACGTGAGTCTGCCTATTGCCCTTGAAGTGCTATAAACAGATACTTCTCCGCTCCACACCCAGCACATCAGTTCAAGGAAAGGCACAATTATTTCTGCAAGTACACCTACCAAATGTTAGAAATGAGTTAGGAGGCAGCAACATGGAGATTGGGTTGTGAAAGTTTTAGGATGGAGAAAGTTGATAAAGGAAACAGCAGAGAGAATGAGAGAAAAGAGTGTAAAATCTGCAACCCAAATCAGGATGGGCTCAGGGCTGGGGAGGAAAGCTGGGTTTTCCATTTGTCTGATAGCTGCTGGGTCTGATGCTGTCATTTGCATATCAGCTCACTTTTCCATTAAATCTCTGAGGTCCCTGATGTGTCAGCACTGACAGTACAGGAGATGCAGCTGAACAAATATCCATGTTTTTTAAACAAGCTCAAGAAATGTTAAAACCTGAAACTGCTGCCACTAATATCTAGCTGTGTTTCTGCCTTTCTGTCTGGTTACATGTTAATGCTTTCCTCTATTAAGAGCCTTTCCTGAAATCCCCTGATGGGCTGTTTGGTTAATTCATTCTTCTCTGCCATCAGGGATTTAGGGAAATCCTGCAAGGCCAGCTTTCCATTCGACGATGCTGTGACCAAGACTGGGTCAGCTTCATTTGATAAGCAGGAAGAGTCTTAGCTTCAGCCGGTAGTACACCTTAGACTGCAGTAAACCCACCGTTTGCTGATGAGGCATGTTTTTGCCTCTGGTAAAATGCAGGCATCTGCTGTCAATGCCTTCTGAGTTTAAAGAATGGGCTAAGATTCAGGAAATTTTTTTATATCCTTAAAAAAGTATCACAAAGGTGTTATCTTTGTCTGTTACATACTCAGGAAGATTTGTAAATGTCTTCCCCATCTAAACTTGGCCATTTCTGTCCCTCTCTGATAACCAATGGGAAGGACAAGTATTGCCCATCAGCACTTAGTGCTGAAATATGACTCAGTAAATCATCCTCAGTTGAATGATTCATTTCAAAGTCTCCTCAGTTCATTTGGATGATATTACATCATATTTGCACAACTGCAGGGGTAACTAGGTATTATTTATTAAGCATTTATAATGTACCATGCTCAGGACTAAACATTTTACATTTATTGACTCATTTAAGTCTCATAAATATAATTTGAGGTAGATACTATTATCACCTCACTTTATGGATATCCAAGAACAATATCTATTAAGTAGAAAAATTAAAACATAAATTTGTGTTACTCCACACAGACTTATAACTATTGCAGAACTATTCTAGGAGTGCCTAAGACTACAGATTCTAGGTCATTTCAACCACTGTAAGGATGGGGTCCAGGATATGCTACCCCAAACTATGGTAACTTGGAATACTGAATATTTAAAGCTGAAGGAGTTTGGTAAAAATCAAAGAAGCAAGAAGCTCACTCTGACCTTCTCCACATCCTTTCCCCCTGAAACAGATCATACACCCCTTATGTGAGAGGTACCCTCCCTATACCCAGAAGAGAGGAGAATCCTTTTCTTTGAAGACAAAGGGACACAAAGAAGAATCCTAACGAACAGGTCTTGATAAGTTCCCCCTATTTACTACACTACCTCATACTTCTTAACCTGTCCTATTTCTCCACAACTGCCCACTTCTTATCAAACCCTGCACAAAAATGCTCAGGGCCAAATGCTTCTCTGGGTCTTCACTTCCTTTTGAAGTCTCCTCTATCACATAAAAGTTATGAATAAATGGGTGCACTTTTCTCTGGTTAATCTGTCGTTGTCAGTTTAGTTTTCAAATCCAGCAACCCTAAGAGGGTCAAGAAAACTCCCCCACCCCCTGCAGTGGTCCCCATTGATACTAAGTACAGCACTCTACAGTGGGCATCATTCTATCATTCAGATGAGGAAATTGAAGCTCCAAGCATTTACATGACTGGCCTAAGGTAGGGCTGTCAGACTTGGGGTAAAAACACAGGATATAGTTCAGATGATAGCAAAAAATATTTTAATATAGATATGTCCAAAAAATTATTTGTTCTCTGAAATTCAAATTTAACTTGTGTTTGTCTGGCAACTTTAGACCAAAGTCTCAGTTCTGGTGTAAGATAGTCTTCTCCTCTGAGCCCAGGGCTCTTTCCACCACCCCAGGGGGTGGGGGGTGCACACACTCCCCACCCAGAGCTGTGAATGGACAGTTATAGAAACAGACTCGGTCAGACACTCAGATAGTTGTGGAAGCTAATAGTTGTCACTACAGCCATATCAGCCTTTTAGTTGGAATCTAATCCATACACCTTGGGGTCAAACATTATAACATTCTTAATAAGTCAACTTAGTTTTTGTTCTAAATCCTCCTTATCCTAGGATAGTGGAAGCAGAACTTCCTGACCCCTATTCCTGTGATGTGCCACCATGAACACAGAAATGCAATAGAAAACATATATTGGTCTATGCCTCATTCCTGACCCTGGGCTCCTAAAGCCCTGGGAATTTCCTGGGTAAGAGGGTCTTTTATACTAAGTAGGTGGTTCTGGGAGGGTTCTGCTCGGGTGTCTGACAGGCAGAAAGCCCACGCCATGATTAGAACCTTGGAATTTTCAGCCTCACCCCTCCATTCTCCAGTGAAAGGGGAAGTGATAGAAACGGAGTTAATAATAGGTCATACCAGTGTCTCCAAATATGGAGTTTGGAGAGCACAAGTTTTTAGTCTTTATGAATAGAGTTACTGTGAAAAATTGCATGGTGGATTTTTTTGGGACAGTTTTTCAGAGCAGTTGTCTACTGGTGACACAATTCTTGGATCCTAAGGTGAGACTTACCTTTTCAATGGTAAAATATTTTTTAATGGTTCTTTTCTGTTTTATGGATTTTTGTGTATCTTGAGTACAAATCCTTTATCAAATATTTATTTTGCAAATATTTTTTCCCAGTGTGTGTGTGTCTTGTGTTTGGGTTCTCTGAGCAAGATCTTTTAGAGTAGAAAATTTAATTCTATAAAGCACACGTGATTTATTATTTTTCTATCATGGATAGGCTTTTGGTGTTGGGTGTTAAAAGTCATCAGCAAGATTGTGTAGATTTTCTTGGTTTTACCTAGAATTTTGTAATTTTGCATTTAAAATTTTCTTATGGAGAATTGTGAGTGAATTTTGGTTTAAGTTGTAAAGCTTGTGTGTACCTTCATTTCATTCTGTATGGTCTCCAACAAATTGGTTGGAGAAGACAGAGGAAATTCATGCCCACTGGGGTTTGAATTTCCAAAGTGTTGTGGTTCATCAGTTTAGCCACGGGGGGGGGCGCCACCTCCTCTGAGCTGTGGGCGCTCCTCCTGCACCGCCCACCGTGGCCCGCAGGCGGCGCCTGTGCTCTCTTTGTGGACCAGCGGGGCGCTTACGCGTTCAGGTCGCGGGACTTTTCCTCCTCGCCCTGACGGGAACCGGGATTCCTCCGGCTCCGCGGTGGCACTGGGACCCCGCGGGCAGCGTCCGCAGTGACAGCTTGGTTTCCTTGGCAGCCACGGAACGGAAAGGAGAGGAGAGGCTCCCCGTGCGCTGTGTGCCGAGTGCTCCCCTCCAGGGGCCGGGGGAGTAAGGGCCTGCAGTGGGCCACGGGGTTTTCACGGAGTCTGGGGGCGCGGCGGGTGCGGGTGAGTTAGGGCCATGGGTGCGGCGGGCGGTGCTCATGGCGAGTCCGGGCCGGGGCGCGGCAGGGCCGGGGCGGGTACGCGGCGCTCAGCGCGTCCCCAGGAGCCCGTGTCTCCTTGCCGCGCGCCCCGGGCTCCGTGTGGCTGGTGCATTGGCCGCACCTGCGGGACGCCCGCCGGGCTCCAGGCATCCTTCCTAACGAGGCTCTGAGATGGGAATAGGGGCGGAGGGGACTTGGCTGCTGAGGCGGCCTGCTTACTGGGGGCGCAGCCCTTTCTGTGCACCGAGCACACGGGGAGGTTTCCTGGGAAGGGTCCCCGGGGTGGGGGCCGCCTGGGAGGCCTCCCGGGAGCGGCGCGGTACCGACCCAGCCCAACTACCCGAGAGTGGCCCCCACCCGCGGCCTGGGCCCGGGGCCCCGTGAGCCGGCTCCTTGGGCAGAGCGGGTTTCGGGGGCGGAGGGCGTGTGGTGCCCAGTTTCCACACCCGCGTCTGCTCTGGCGCCACGCGGCATCTCACTTGCTGCAGCTCCGCAGTGTAGTGGGAGGTCAGGGTGCGGCGCCCCGGCTTTGCTTTCCCAGGACGGCTGTGGGGATTAGATCCTGTGAGGTTTCATCCAGACTGCGGGGTGTTTGCTGTGCTTCTGTGAGGACTGCGACAGACTTTCAGTGGGGTTCGCACGGAGTCTGCACGTTGCTGTGGGCTGAGGGGACTTGTAATAACCTAACTCGTCCTGTCCACGTCCGCGGTGTCCACAGTTTTCGGAGCTCAGGTCTCCCACTTCCTTGGTTAAGTTTGTTCTTAGGTACTTGTAACTTCCAGGGAAAATTCCCGGGCAAAATACCTTTGAGCCCAGAACAGTCAAAGGAAGAAATAAAGTGGGAGAAACCCATTTTATTACTTATTAGCAGTCGCCCACTTATGCTCGCCAGTGTCTCTCACAACCTGGCTGCAGAAGAAGGGGCCCTGCTGAACTTATCCAGGTCAGATATGCCCTCGCTAGCCCTTATATTACCTGTTGATATAGAGATGGACTACTTCTCTCCACCCCTTGGAAGCACCTACTGATGTGGAGATGCACTAAGGCCAGGTGAGCGATTCTGGAAATACTGCAGTTTTACCCACAGCACTTTATGTTTTATGATGCTCTTGTAAAGGGCATTGTTTCCTTAATCTCTTTGATGTTAGTTATTAGTGAATACAAGCAAACCGACTTTTGTATGTTGGTTTGGTATCTTACCAGTTTATTGAATTCATTTTTAGTTCTAACAGGTCTTTGGTGGAGTAGGGTGGGAAACTGAAATTCTAAAATCCCACTATTTGTAACCCCAGGTCTTCCCAACGCCCAAGGCCCAGTGGCTACAGGGGATCGTCCCACATGCCTTCTAATGAGCCCTGGACCCCTGCAAGGTGAGTAGCGCCCCCTTCGTGTGAACTGAATGGGGAGGGCTTGGCCTCTCTTGACAGGGTATTATGTTTCCTCTGCTTTTCTTATGGTTGTTTTGCAAAGTAATTTACTTTCTAGCAATTTCAAACATACAGAAATCTTGCAGTGTCACTACAAATTCTCTTTATACTGAATTTCCTAGTGTCTCACTTTACCACAGTTGCCACTTCACACAGAATGCTGGAGATTTTACCCCAAACGGGGACATGCTTCCAGGAAACCACCACCTGACTCCAAATTTAGGAAAGTATTAGGGTCTCCACATGATAATCCAATGCACAGACCCACCGCAGCTGTCACCACCCGCCCCAGCTGTGTGCACACGTCTTTCTATCCTGATGCAGTTTCCTTTTTCTGGAACTGTTCCCGAGACTTTACCTCAGTTGGGCTCTCCAGGACCTCACTTAAGTGGGATCACATAATATTTGTCCTTCTTTGAGGGACGCATTTCACTGAGCATAATGGCTTTGGGGTCCATCTGTGTAGCAGGTTCTAGGACTCCTTGTTTACTCCACTGTGTAGAGACCACATTTTTTTCATCTGTCTGTGGACACCTGGGTCGTCTCCACCTTTTGGCTGTTGTGAATCATGTAGCTGTGAACATGGGTGTGCAATGTCTAAGTCTCTGCTTTCATGTCATTTGGGTAAATGCCCTGAAATGGAATTGCTAATCATATATTAATTCTGTGCTCGAGTTTCTGGGGATGCCCTCCACACACACTGTTTTCAAAGCAGCTTTGGACCATTTTTCTTTATTTCTATATTTGGCAGAACAATGCAGTTTATGGGTCAACCCTGTTTTGTTCATCCATTTACCCCTTGAAGGGCATTTGAGTTGTTTCTACTTTTTTGCTGTGGTGAGCAGTGCTGCCAAGAACTCATGGGCCAGTTTCTGTTTGAACAGTTTTTTCATTTCTTTGGGATATTTATCTAGGAGTGGGTGTTTACCCACAACCAGGTAATTGTATTATATATTATGAGTAAATGCCAAGCTGTTGTACACAAGCTGCATATTTTATATTTCCGCAAGCAAAAATTAGGGGCTCCAATTCCTCTACATCCTTGGCAACATGTGATTTTGAATTTTCCTGAGGACAGCCATTGCTGTGTGCTTGCAGGGGGTGGACACTGGTTTAATTTGCATTTCCATAGCAAGTAATGCTGTGTTCATGTGCTTGTTGGACATTTGTATGTCTTCTTTGGAATCTTTCATCCACTTTAAACATTTGGGTGTTGTCTTGTTGCCTTGTACAAGTTTGTGGTGTTTTCTGGGTTACAGGCTCTTGTCAGATGTACAATGTGGAGATATTTTCTTCCATTCTGTGGCTGTTTTCCACTTTCTGGTTGGTGACTTGCTGTGGAAAAGTTTTTAATTTGGGGGAACTCTAATTTATGCTTTCTTCTGTTGCTTGTCCTTTGGTGTCAGATTTGAGAAACCATGGCTAAATCCAAGGTCATGAACATTTCTCCTCATGTTTTCTTCTAGTCTGTAATTTTACGTATTATGTAAGCCCTTTGTCTGTTTTGAGTTAATTTTTGTATGTGACATGAGTTAAGGGTTCAGTTTCACTCCTCTGTACATGGACAATCATTTTCCCAGCACTGTTTGCTGAAAAGACCATTCTTTCCCTAATTTAATGTTGTCCACCCTTGCTAGAGAGCAATTGACTGTAGATGGTTGGGGTCACTTCTGGGCTTTCCACTCAGTTTTGTTGATCTATACATACAGTTGACCTTTGAAAAACATGGGGTTTTGTATAGCTGACATCCCACAGAGTCAGAATCCACATAAAATATCTCACTCCCCCAAACTTAAGTATTATCCTGAATCTGATTGCCTATTTTGACTGAAAGACTTACCAATAATATGAACAGTCAATTAACACATATTTTGTACATTATACGTGTTTTGTGCTGTATTCTAACAGTAAGGTAAGCTAGAAAAAAGCAAATGTTTCAAATTGTCTTAAGCCTTTAAACATTTTTTCTATATATTTGTGGAAAAAAATCCACTCAAGTGGACCTGGGCAGTTCACACCCCTGCTGTCCAAGGGCCAGCTGTGTATGTTTATGCCAGTGTCACAGTGTTTTATTTACTGTTACTTTGAACTAAGATTTGATCTTGGGGGCCATGAGCCTCCAGCTTTGATTTTCTTTTTCAAGATTGTTTTCAAGGGCTCTTTGGGGTCATGTCAGGATCAGCTGGTACATTAAAGCCTGTGAATTTTCAAAGAAGTCATGTTGACTCTGTAGGTGGCATTTGTGTCATTGCCACCTTAACAGTTTTTAAATCTTTCCATCAACATGAGTAGACTTTACATGTATTAAATATTTCTTAGTTCTTAAATTATCAATGTTTTATAATTTTTAGTGCACAAGATTTTCACCTGTCTATTCTTAGTATTTTATTAATGTTCACATTATTTAATGGGGAATTTAAGAAAAGACAGGCTTCTCCTCTGAGCACAAGTCTCTTTCCATCAGCCTGGGGGAGGGGCCTTCACTCCCCACCCAGAGCTGCAAACGGACAGTTAGAGACACAGCCTGTCAGACCCTCAAATAGCCGTGGAAGCTGATACTTGTCACTATAGCTAAATCAGCCTTTTAGTTGGAATCTCAGTCTGTACATCTTGGGGTCACACATTGTATGTTATATTTTTTGTATAACTCAACTTAGTTTCTGTTTTAAATCCTCCTTCTCCTGGGATAGTGGAAACACGACTTCCCAACCCTCTCCCTGGGATGCGCCACCGTGAACATGGAAGTACAGTAGAAAACATGTATGTTGGTCTGTGCCTCAATCCTGACACTGGGCTCCTGAAGTTCTGGGGATTTCCTGAGTAATAGTGTCATCTTTTGTTCTAAGTAGGTGTTTCTGGGTGGGTTCTGCTGGGTGTCTGACAGGCAGAAAGCCCAAGCCATGATTAGAAGCTTGGGATTTTCAGCCTCACCCCTCCATTCTCCAGAGAAAGGGGAGGGGATAAAAATGGAGTTAATAATACGTCATACCGGTGTCTCAAAATATGAATTTTGGAGAGCTTCCAGGTTGGCGAACACATCCATGTCGTGTACTGGGAGGGCGATGCATTCCAATCCCACAGGGAAGAATGAAGCCTCTGCTGGCCCACGGCCGATGCCTTTATAATCCCAAAGAAGCTGTTAGAAACCATTTCTAATGTGGGGTAGACCTATAACCTCCAGTGATCAAGGCACCAGCTTCACTGGGCAAATCACTGTACATTTCACTGTACAAGTTGTAGTGAAATGTAATGGATGTACCCCAATTTGTCAAAGCATTCATCTACTGAAACACGTCCTGATTTCTTTAAGTTTTTAGCCTTTATGAATAGAGCTATTATGTAAAACTGCATGGTGGCTTTTGTTGGGGCATAGTTTTTCAAAGCAGTTGTATAAATACTGGCAATGTAATTCTTGAATGTCAAGGTGAGACCTTTTTTTTAATTGTAAAATATTTTTAATGGTTCATTTTTTAATGGATTTTTGTATATCTTGAGTACAAATCCTTTATCAAATATGTATTTTGCAAATATTTTCTTTTAGTTTGTGTCTTGTGTTTTGGTTCTCTGAGCAAGGTCTTTTAGAGTAGAAATTATAACTCTATAAAGCACATGTGATTATTTTTCTTTTGTGGATAGGCCTTTGGTGTTGGGTTCAGCAAGTTTGTGTATATTTTCTTGCTTTTACCTACAAATTTTATAATTTTGCTTCTAAAATTTGCCTATGAAGAATTTTTTAATGAGTGTACCACTAAAAATTTTTTAAATTAAAGTATTATTGATATACACTCTTATGAAGGTTTCACATGAAAAAACACTGCGGTTACTACATTCACCTGTATTATTGAGTCACTTCTGTACCCCATTGCAGTCACTGTCCATTAGTATAGTAAGATGCCACAGAGTCACTGTCCTGACCCGGAGGACAGTCAGTGGGGGTCGACGACCTGGAGGAGAGAATGAAGGGGCAAGAGACACAAAGAATGGACAGCAAGACAGGATGTCTGATCAAGCTGGCAAATTTTATTTTTCTCAGGCTCAATTTATATAGGTTGTGATGAAAATATATGTAAAGAGGTGATTGGTCTTCAGTTGGCACCGGCAGGAACATGTAGAGAGGTGGTTGGGCTTCAGGTGGCGCCGGCGGGAACCGAGGACCCGGAAGAGAAGCAGGAAGTTCGCCATCTTGTGGGTGGGGGCCCTTGCGGCGGGGAGGTTTAAAGGTGGGTTTTCCCCTGGGGCAGTGGGTGTTCTTGAGAAGCAGGATGTTGGCAGGGTTAGAAGGCCAGTGGAAAGAACAGAGGAGGAAACGTTGCTTAGCAATCTGACTGCAAGATCTATATTGATTTGGCTAGGAGAGCAGCTTTGCCTTACTGCAGAAACGATTGCTGTTGTCTTAAGACTTACATAACTAGTATTGCTTAAAAGTCCATAGGCTCGCTCCCAACATCTCCCCCTTTCTTTAATAAAGATTAAGACGATTTTGGTTGAGCAGGCTAAGGGGCGGGGACAGGGGCCTGATCCTCAGTGGATATCTGGTGCGTGAAGAGGACTCTTAATCTTACAGGCTCTGCTGAAGAGAAAGAGTTTCTCTATTAAGCACAAGGTGTCTTTTTCCTGAGGAGAGGAGGATGTAGGACACAAACCTCTATGCAATCAGGTATGTCCCTCAAGGAACCCAGGGCAGGCGTTAGCCTTTCCTTTGCAGTGCTTTGCCTTGCATCCACCTTAGTACTCAACGGGCACTCAGAGACTCCTGGGAGTGTCGCGATGGTGCTTACTTTCACTGAGAAGAGATAGAGGGGGGTGCTTCATCGTCGTCATCACTCTCGCGAGCTAGTTTGTGATAGTGGACTTGAATAGGTTTGCCAACAAGGGTATCTATTTGTCTTTTTATTAGGCCCATCAAATGTTTAAGAGCCCAAGGGCCAAAAGACAAGAGCAATATCAATCCTATGAGGGGGCCTAGGAGAGAGGGCAAGAGAGTAGTAGTAAGCCATGGGGAGGCTGAAAACAAATTTTTATACCAACTTTCATCTTGCTCTCTTTCTTTCTTTCTTTCTTTTTTCTAACCCTTCTCTGACTCTTTTCATACTATCTCTAACTACTCCTGTTTTATCAGCATAGAAGCAGCACTCTTCTTTCAGGGTGGCGCAAAGCCTGCCTTGCTGGAGAAAGAGTAGGTCTAGCCCTCTACGGTTTTGGAGAACTACTTCAGCGAGGGACGAGATTGAATCTGTCAGGTCAGAGATTCCTTTCTGCAATTCTTGGATATCTTGATCTATAGTAGCGCTGAGCTCGTGATAGCAGGAGTTAGAAAGAAGCAGAGAAGATATGCCTGTGCGTGCACCTACAGTCCCTAGGCTGAGCAGAACAGCAATAGTAACAGCAGGAATGGGTTCTCGGCAGGAGCGTTTAGGGAGGGAAGGGTCTGAAGATTGTTCCCAGATATGGAAGAAGTCATCAGGCTGGTAGTAAATGAGCCTGGGTATAACTTTTATAAGAACACAAAATCCATGCTCTTGTAAAATGGGGTTGTAGGCACAGGGGGCGAGTCTGTCTAGGCAGGCCCACCAGGTGTCATTGGGGAGAACTATAAATTGGGTCCCGTTCAATGGAGAAGATTTCTCGACAGAGGTGGGTGTACTCATGAGGGATCTTTCAAGGAGTGTTAGTTATACAAGTCCCGTTACTGACTACTTGGGCTAAGGTTAGGCCCTCCCAACTAGCGCGTTCCCAAAGGCAGTTGTAGGTATCATTGGAGGTGGAGAAGTTGCCAGGGATTGCGGCACCTTCATAAAAAGTGGGGGAAGAGTGGTAACATAACCAGCATTCGGAGGTAAGCTCAGGAGTGGTGGAATTAAGACTAAGGAAGGTTTGATTTATAAGGGTGAGGACAAGGTCTTTAGTGCTCGCTAGGGCAGACACTGGCGGCATAGGGGAGGGTCTAAGACTGCTAGTTGTGAAGCTATGGTTAGGCGAGAGGGCAGAAGGCTTCGGTGGGGGAGGGTGCTTCCCACCTAGGACTGTGTTTGGACCTATGGCGGCAGAAGGGGTGGCAGGGAACTCTTTAAGGAGTTTAATAGTAAAGGTGATGCCTTCATCATAATGTTCTTTATATAAATGAAGACCCCAAGTGTATCCTTGTGTCCAACTTGAGGCTTTTTTCCCTTCTCAGTGAGTGTGATAGAAAGAGAATTGCACCAGCCTTTGGTAATATTTCTAGGGAAGCATTCTGGGAGTGCTTCAGGGTATTTTTGCCCTTTGAAAGGGTGGTGGGTATAATTGGCTTTGGCAGTAATATTATCCCAGGAAGAGGAGGGTCTCCAATAAGTATCTCCCGTGGTCTCACACCCCCATGATGCACAATAATAGTCTTGCTTCCGCATTTATGAAGGAGGCTATGGGGCCGGTGCTGCCCGGGGCAAACAAAAGGAATATGACCTAGGAACTGACTGGCGCCCCTCATCAGAGCAACCGGGGGTGGCGAGACCTGCATGAGAGATAAGAGGTGCTTCAGTCTGTTTGAAAAGATGTTCTACTCCCCAAGGGGCTCCCACACCCAGGGCCAGCTTACAAAGATCAGGTTGTAAAACGCTTGGCCACCAGACATCTGGTGAGGTTTGAGAGCGGGACCAAACAACATCTCCTCTTTCAGAAAGCACTATCCAGTTGTAGTTCCAGGGAAGGTGTCGGGATCTCACGGGTTGCGGCGCTGGCTGATGGCTCAGAGCTGTGGTCATGATCAGAAGGATTAGGATTTTTGGCGACTGCGTCTGCAATGGAAAAAGAATTTGTCTCAGGTGGAGATGGAAGCTCCAGTATGGACTGTGGTAAGTTAGCGGTTTTAACTAGCCTCTCAGGGAGCCATCGAGGCTCGGAGTTTTGCTGGTCATAAATGCAGACGGACCCTCGGCCCCAGATAATAACAGGGTCGGGACCTTCCCATGCTTAGGTCAGTGGATCTTTCCATTTTACTAACGCTTGAAGTTCACTGGTTTTAGGGTGCCATAACCGATCAGCAGCTGAACGTCCATGGGAGTCGAGCATCAAGAAGTTAATGACAAACAAGGCATGGCTAAGTTGATTGTGGGGGCTGATAGTTGTATAGAGAAGGGGATTGTTCTTGAGGCGGGAGAGCGTGTTTTTAAGTTTGATGAGCTCGCTCTACAATTCCTTGTCCTTGGGGATTATATGGGATGCCTGTGATATGTTTGATTTGGAAGTCAGAGCAGAAGCGCTGGAATTTAGCTCCTGTGTAACCTGGCCCATTGTCGGTTTTTATGATCTTTGGTTTGCCTAGCACTGTAAAACAGCACAAAGTGTGGGTAATGACATCTTTAGAAGCCTCTCTGGTAAGGGGCGACGCGAAGATAAAACCACTAAAGGTATCTATAGTAACATGGAGATACTTCATCTTCCTAAAGGGGGTGAAATGAGTGACATCCATTTGCCAAATTTCATTTGGGATTAGTCCCCGAGGGTTCACTCCTAAATGAGGAACAGGAAGATATGGAGCACAGTCATTACATCTTTTGACAATTTCTCGGGCTTGTGCTCTCTGGTAATTTTGAACATGAGTCGCAGAGTATTTGCTGAAAGGTGGTGGAGGGAGTGAGCATGCTGAGCCTGACTGAGGGGTGTACTGCTGAAGGCTAGTGCTATTAAGGGAAGGGTATGGGTGGCTTGATCAGCAAGGGCATTGCCTGCTGAAAGAGGGCCGGGGAGTCCTGTGTGAGCTCGCAAGTGGCCAATGAAAAAGGGGTTGGAGCATCGGATAATGAGATACTGAATTTGTCTAAACAGGTCAGCGGTGTTGGAGGAAGGCTTAATAAAGGGGGTGGTTTCTAGGAGAGGTACTGAATGGGCTATGTGAGAGCTATCTGTATAGAGATTGAAAGGGGTATTAGAGAGCGATTGAAACACTTGGAGGACTGCGTAAAGTTCAACAAGTTGGGCGGACAAAAAGGGAGTGGGCAAGGAGACGGGGGTTTTATCTTGAATAACATATGCTGCCTGCCCTGTTGCTGAGCTGTCTGTGAAGACGAGGAGGGCTTCTTGCAAAGGAGAAGGGGAGGTAACTTTGGGAAAAACTAGGGGATATAGTCTGTTAAACTGGATTAAAGGGTCAGTGGGATAATGATTATCTATGGTCCCAGCAAAGGAGGCATAAGCGATACACCAGTCATCGTTGGTTTGTAGCAACCAATCTATCTGCTCTGTAGTATATGGAACAACAAGGATATCGGGATCTTTACCAAAATACTGTCTGCTCAGTTTTCTTCCTTTTATAATAACAGAGGCAGCTAGGGAAAAGTAAGATGTTAGAACTTTCACAGGTTTGCTGGAGAGGTAGACCCAAAGAAGAGGCTTGCCTCATTGTTCAGGGGTCTTGGTAGACTGCCAAAAAACTCCTACTGGAGCATGGGTGGTGGCACAAATGATAAGATATAAAGGGAAGGACTAGTCAATCTGAAAGGAGGTTTGTAGAGAGATAGCTTGATTTATCTGTTCTATAGCAGCAACTGCTAGGGGCGTTAGGGTGCGGGGGGAGAGGGGATGCAAGTCGCCTGCTAGTAAATTGTTTAAGGGAGTTAAGCTTTCAGGGGGGAGTTTCAGGTATGGCCTTAAAAACTGTAGGTTGCCTAGCAATTTTTGGAAGTCATGCAGTATTTTAAGGGAAGAAGTGTGGAGCTCTATTTTGGGTGTGAAAATTTGGTGAGCTTGGAGGCTATAGCCTAGGTAAGTATAGGGTTCGGAAAACTGAATTTTATTGGGAGCGATTTTCAAGTGGGAGGCTTCAAGGGTTTTTAGGGAGTGTTTGAAACAGGCAATGCCTTGAGCTTCATCGGGGGAAGCAATAAGTATGTCATCCATGTAATGAAGAAAGTAAATATGAGGCCATTGTCTCCTAACGGGGTCTAGAATTCGGGCTTCGAACTTTTGGGCTAAGGTAGGGCTATTCGCCATACCTTGGGGAAGAACATGCCATTGATACCTAGGCGTTGGTTTGTTAAAGTTGATCTGGGGAAGGCTAAAGGCAAAATGGATACAATCATCTGGGTGGAGGGGAATAGTAAAGAAGCAATCTTGCAGGTCTATAACAATCTTATAATAGTTTATGGGTATAGCAGCAGGGGACAGGAGGCCAGGCTGCAAGGCGCCCATAGGGACCATAACTTTATTAATGGCTCGAAGGTCTTGTAGGAGCCTCCATTTGCCTGATTTTTTTGTGATGACGAAAATGGGGGTATTCCAAGGAGAATTGGAAGGCTCAATATGGCCTGCTGCCAGTTGCTCCTGCACAAGCTGCATGGCGGCATGTAATTTTTCTGCATTCAGGGGCCACTTATCAACCCAGAGAGGCTCGGTAGTTTTCCATGTTACTTTATCGGCATGTTGCTGGGGTACAGGCATGATTGTGGCCTCTAGGAGAAAGGGGATCCTAGTCCCTTTCTCTGAGTATTTGATACGATGGTCACAGGAGTTTTAATACCTTGTGCATTCTTTCCTAACCCTTGGCCAGGCAAGCAGCCTTGTGTCAGCATTTGCTTGGTCACTAGCTCGTTTGGGCTATACATAATAATATTCATTTGAGAGAGAATGTCTCATCCCCACAAATTGACTGGAAGCCTAGGAATTACAAAAGGAATAACTGTCCCTGAATTCCCTTCTTCATCTGACCAATGAAGGGACTGGGAACTGACTTGAGGGTTTTGTGACTGTCCGATTCCCTTTAGGTGGGTGGTGGAGTTTGTAAGGGGTCAGGAAGGGGGCCACTGCTCTTTGGCAATAACAGTGGCATCTGCTCCTGAGTCTAGGAGGCCTTGAAAGGCTTTCCCATTTAAGGACAGAGTTAGCATGGGGCGGGCACGCGTAATTTGTTGAGTCCAATAGACATCTGTGGTGCCTATGTCACTCGTTTCACGGTGCTCTTTAAGGCACTTATTGGAGGAAGGGATAAGGGGTAGGAGAAGAAGTTGGGCAAGGGTATACTCTGCTGGAATATATAGAGGGCTCTTAAGAGTGGAGGCTAGGATCTGAATTTATCCTTTGAAATCTGGATCAATTACTCCAGGGTGTATTTGAAGCGCTTTCAGGGAGGCTGAAGCGCATCCAGAATTAAGCCAAAAGTGTTAGGGGGGAGGGAGGGGCCCTCGGATGCCCATCTGTAGAAGCTTTGTCCCTTCTTCTGGAGTCAATATTGTAATGGTGGTGGAACAGAGGTCCAATCCTGGGCTGTTTTTGTGGCTCTCCAGAGGTCTGAAATTGATTTTGGGTTACTGTCAAGGGGATGAACCCAATTGCCCCGGGGTTCATCTTCTGCAGGGGGCCTGGCGGCTGCCCCCTGAAGGGGTTTCCCTGGTTCTTAAGAGGGAGGGGCAGACCTTGTATATCGGTTTTTGACCAGCATTCTTTGGCCCAGTGATATCCTTTTTGACATCTGGGACAAGGGGTGGAGGGGGGGGAATGGATTAACTGGTCTGGGGGTATTGCAAGGATTATTAAAGGGGGGTGGATTGTGGTCGGGATTGGGAGGCTGAGGGACTCGGGGCTGTGGACAGTCTTTGGCAAAATGTCCAGGCTGCTTGCAATTAAAGCAAGTTTTTTGTGTTGAGCCAATGCCTGCCCTTTGTAAGGCAACTCTGATAGCCAGTCCAATGGCATGACTAGTCCCAGTGCCTGTGCAAAGGCGCATGAAGTCTGACACTGACTCTTTGCGATGATGCCAGAGCAGGTCCTGACAGACAGGATTAGCTGTCTCAAAAGCTAGCTGTTTAATAAAAGGGTTGTCTGGCTCTTGGATTCCGAACATGCGCTCAGCCGCCTCCATAAGGCACCTGACGAAAGAGCTATAAGGCTCGTCTGCTTCCTGCCGTATCTTAGTAAGAGTAAGGCAGGCTCCTTTAGGGGGTAACTTTTTCCAAGCTCCAAGGCCAGCTTGTCTGACTTGAGCCAGGAGGCCTGTGGGAAAGCGTGCTTGGACTGCTAGAGTGTTATAAGGAGCTTCACCTAAAATTCTTTTTGCCGTCCAGTCTCGGGAACTGGGTCGGTTAAGATTTTTACTTTTGATTTCTTTAGCGAATTCAGCAAGCTCGGCTTTCCAAAGAACAAAGTCTCCCCTGCTCAAGGCTGCGTGAGCAAGCTGATGAGATTCATTTGGGGTAAGCCAATCATTGGTGATAGATTCTAGCAGAGCTAGAGTAAATGGGGCAGTAGGCCCATAATTGGAAACAGCTGACTTGAGCTTCTCTAGAGCTTGGATATCTAGGGGTGAAAAGGATGTTCTTTTTATGGGGGCTGGGTCTCTCATCACTGGAGGCCTGTCACTAGGACACGGGCCTCTTTCTGCTCGGTCTTCAGGGCTATTGTTTAGATGGTCATCTCCATCATCATGCCATGAATCTCTCTGGGCTCTATCATCAAGAGTAGTACTCATGGGACCTTCTTCTCTCATATCAGGATCAGTGCCCTCTTCTTCAGGGTTATCAGGGTCAAATAATCTAGGGGAGGGGCTCCGGGGAATAGAAACTCCACTCCGTAGGGAGACAGGAAAAGTCAGGAGAGGGTTTGGCGATATTTTTGTTTTGTTAAAAAGTGATTTCGAGGGAGGGGGAGTACTTTTAGAGGAAGAATTTGGGGTGTGGGTTAAATGGGTTAGTTTGGAGAGCTCTTGATCTAGGTCACGAATGGCTTGTAGGAGTTGGATTTGTTATTTTCTATTTTTGACCATCTGCCTGAGGACTGAGAGGTCATTTGCAGCATGTAAACGCTCATGGGAGAGAGAGGAGAAGGCGGGAAACATTTGGTCAAGAACAGGAGGTGATAAGGTGGCGGGAGAATGAAGGGTGGTAAGGTTACTGCTTGTGGGTGAGGTGCAGAGGCAAGGGCGATGGTAGTGGCCTTAGGTGGCCAGTCAGGATTGTTATAACACGCTGCCTCTTCTTCTAAAGTGGCTTCATCAGCGGGATCAAGGGGCTCATCAGGATTTAAGTCGATGAGGCTAGGGTAAATATTTGGGGGAGGGATAACAGGGAGAGGACGGGAGTCAGCGGAATTATTAGGGGAGGAAACTTTGTCCGTCGGTGACGGGGAAAGAGACTCGACAGTCGGTAAGGGTGGGAGTCTGTCTGATATCTGAGAGGGGTTTGCAGCGGAATCTGAAGGATGTTCTTTGAGAGAAGGGGAGGCTGGCCGGGAAGCCTCGGAGGGGGGACGAGAACGGGATCTCATGGTTTTGTCTCCCTCAATGACAACTTTCTGCAAGTCAGGCCACTTGCGATGAATGCGCAAGATATCATTAATAAGGTTCCAATAGCTAAATGCTGACACAGGTACTTTTTCTGGACCAAAAACTCTGTAATAGTCTTGAAGGCAATCGCCTACCCATTGCCATTTCTTTTCACTAATGGTTCCTTCTTAAGGGAACCAGGGACACACATCTTCAATAAAGACCAAAAAACGTTTCAAATCTTTTTTTCTTAACCCTTGTTCCTTGTGTCCTGAGGGACTCTTTGAGTCCGGCTATGAACAAATCTTCCTGCGAGGATGCTTACCCCATGACTTACCTTCTCAAATGCATCGCCGATTGAGTATACACGTCTGTCTCATGCCGGGTTCAGAACATGGTGACTCTGGCGAGGGTCTCATAGCTGCAGACACCTCCTTTCATGGGTGGGCCCACCCTCCTGGGGGCGACATTCTCACCTCTCTGGTCTGTTGAGCCCCACGTTGGGTGCCAGTTGTCCCGACCTGCACGACAGTCAATCGGAGTCGACGACCTGGAGGAGAGAATGAAGGCGCAAGAGACACAAAGAACGGACAGCAAGACAGGATGTCTGATCAAGCTGGCAAATTTTATTTTTCTCAGGCTCAATTTATATAGGTTGTGATGAAAATATATGTAAAGAGGTGATTGGTCTTCAGTTGGCACCGGCGGGAACATGTAGAGAGGTGGTTGGGCTTCAGGTGGTGCCAGCGGGAACCGAGGACCCGGAAGAGAAGCAGGAAGTTTGCCATCTTGTGGGTGGGGGCCCTTGGGGGGGGTTTAAGGGTGGGTTTTCCCCTGGGGCAGTGGGTGTTCTTGAGAAGCAGGATGTTGGCAGGGTTAGAAGGCCAGTGGAAAGAACAGAGGAGGAAACGTTGCTTAGCAATCTGACTGCAAGATCTATATTGATTTGGCTAGGAGAGCAGCTTTGCCTTACTGCATAAATGATTGCTGTTGTCTTAAGACTTACATAACTAGTATTGCTTAAAAGTCCATAGGCTTGCTCCCAACAAGTCACTACTTGTCTTCTCTGTTCTAAACTGTCTTCCCTGTGACCCCCACACCATGTGTGCCAATCATAATACCCCTCAATCCCCTTCTCCCTCCCTCCTCACCTGCCCTCCCCCACCCTCCCCTTTGGTTAACTGCTGGTCCCTTCTTGGAGTCTGTGAGTCTGCTTCTGTTTTGGTCCTTCAGTTTTACTTTGCTGTTATACTCCACAAATGAGGGAAATCATTTTGTATTTGTCTTTCTCCACCTGGCTTATTTCACTGAGCATAATATCTTCCAGCCCCATCCATGTTGTTGCAAATGGTAGGATTTGGTTTTTCTTACGGCTCAGTAGTATTCCATTGTTGCCAGGAGTCGTGCTACTCAAGCTGTGTAGCAAAGCTCAGGCTGGAGAAAGACCCCCCACAAATCATGGGCCTTCACAGCTGGCTCCCTTTATTACCCACCTTGATTTTGTTATTCTCCATTATACTATTGGCTTTGTCTGCTTGCACTGTTGCCAAGGGCTAAGCTAACCTTTGCTTAGAAGCATGGAAAGGAGGAGAAAATAAACTTCTTAGAAGCTTTTCAGGACAGTGGTCCTGAAGAATAGAACACACAGAGGCCAGATGGCAATCTTGGCATAGAATACCAAAACCTGCAGGTAGCTAGTCAAACATTGACTACCCCATCTCCACCTAAGTGGGAATGCCCCTCTTTTCTGTGATGCTAGTGAAATTAGTGATGAAGAGTTGTATAGGAAAATTAGAGAAATAGAGTTATAGGGGAATACTGAATGGAATAACCCTGTTTGACACTTAATCAATCTTCTCATGTTTTCTTACCTCTGCTACTTCTATAGTTTTTCTTCTTTCTTACTAATTACAGCCTTTTACTAGAATTTGTGCCTCATACGTGAAATTACCAAGTACCATATTTCTTCCAAGTGATAAAAATACCTCAAGACAAGTGCTGGGCATAGAAGCCATGGGGCACAAATCTTCAAAGAAGTGAAAAGCTAACATTTTCAAAGAACATTGCTTCTCTCACACTTACCAGCTTTACATCTCCCTGTATGGCCCTGAAAGATGGCTGGTTAGCCAGAGACAGGTAAGATTCCTCAAGGGAGGAACAACCTAAGACAGGCACAGTCGCAGTGGGGTCATCAGGTGAGAAAATGGGGGCCAACAGAGGTGAGGCTTAGAACCTCACCCCCCAGTTTTGAGAGAAATTGTCTACACCCATGGATGTTTTGTTGCCCTTGTCGGGCTTGCATTAATACCTAGTCTATAGGCATAAACCTGATCATCTACACTTGCCTTTTTACAGTTCTAAATCATGCTTTCTATCTTTATCTTGCATCTACCTATGATAGAATAAATATTATGAGAAGATAAAGTGCACACATTGTATTAAAAATATAGATGATGATACCTGCCTAGCTAACTGTGGTAGTGAGTGACCTGTATTTCACCCTGAGCTGATAGACTCCATAGTCACTGCTACATACTGCATGCTCCTGTGGTCACATGTACTACCTAGAAACGGTGTAGCATAGAAACATAAAACACAATAGAGTACATGTTGCCAGTAAAAGATTCGGTCAAGGAACAGAAAACAGTCACCTAACACTTGACCAACCATGAATAGATTAGAAAGAAGAAGAAAGAAAAAAGCTTGCCTATACCTATTAATCAACTGCCTATACCAATTAATCAACAGAACAGTAAAAAATAATCATATCCTTGTGCAAAATGGTATAAATAAAGCTGTCATCAGCACTTTGTCAAGAGACCACCTCTATCTGACTTTGTGTCCTGTCCATGCACCGACTCCGTCTCATCCTTTTGAGGTTCACACCTCCCCCCCTGCTGGAGCTGGACTACAGCACATTGTGTTTATGTACTACACCTTCTTTATTCATTCATCTACTGATGGACACTTAGGTTGCTTCCATATCTTGGCTATTGTAAATAGTGCTGCAACAAATATAGGGGTGCATATGTCTTTTTGAATCTGAGAAATTATATTCTTTGGGTAAATTCCTAAGAGTGGAATTCCTGGGTCAATTGGTATTTCTATTTTTAGTCTTCTAAGGAACACACCTATGGGGAGTTTTGAGTTAATTTTGGTGTAAGTTGTAAAGCCTGTGTCTACTTCATTTCATTCCTTTCACTCTCAAAGTGCAGAAGACACAGGAAATTTCTGCCTATTGCGGCTTGAATTTCCAAAGATTTGTGGTTCATCAGTTTAGCCACAAGGGGGCACCACCTTCCCTGAGCTGTGAGCACGGTCCTGCCCCACTCACCGTGACCTGCAAGCAGCGCCTCTGCCCTCTTTGTGGACCAGTGGGGCGCATGCGCGGTCAGGATGCAGGCCTTTTCTCCCAGCTCTGACCAGTGCCGGAATTGCTCTGGCTCCCCTGAGGCTCCGTGACACCACAGGCCGTGTCCACAGTGACAGCTCGGTTTCCTGAGGAGCTGCGGTAGGGTAAGGTAAGGAGAAGCTTTCTGTGCATCGCCTGCTGAGTGCTCCTCTTCAGGGGCCGGGGGAAGAAGGCCTGTGATGGGGAATGGGGTCTTTTCGGAGTCTGGGCCGAGATGGGTGTGGCTGAGTTCAGGGTGTGGTGGGTGGCACTCAAGGTGAGTTTGGGCCCGGGCTGAGACCGGGCCGGGGTGGGTGTGTGGCGTCCAGCACTTCCTCGGGAGCCCATGTCTCCATGCTGTGCACCTCTGGCCCCGTGCAGTGGGTAGATTTGCCACACCTGCAGGACACCCTCCAGGCTGCAGGCATCCTTCCTAACAAGGCTCTGAGATGGGAATGGGGGCGGAGGGGACTTGGCTGCTTAAGCGGCCTGCTTACCTGGGCTGCAGCCCTTGCTGTGTGCCCAGTACATGGGGCAGTTTCCTGGGAAGGGTCCCTGAGGTGGGATCTGCCTGGGAGGACCCTGGGCACAGCATGGCGCTGACCCAGGCTGGCTCCCTGAGGGCAGCCCCCACCTGCGTGCTGCACTGGGGGCCTCATTGAGCCGGTTCTTCATGCCGAGCAGGTTGGGGGATGAAGGGCGCCTGGTGTCCTGTTTCCACACCTGCTTCTGCTTGGGTGCCACATGGGGTCTCGGTTGCTACAGGTCCACAGTGTAGTGGGAGGTCAGGGCACGATGCCCGGGCTCTCCTTTCTCAGGACGGCTGTGGGGATGGGGTCCTGTGCAGTTCCATTTAGCCTGTTGGGCATTTGCTTCTGTGTGAAGTGTGGTGGAATTTCGGTGGGGGGTCCCACGGTGTCTGCAGGTTGCTGTGAGTGGACGGGACTTGTGATAACCTAACTCCTCCCATTTAGGTCTGCAGTGTCCACAGTGTTCAGGCCTCAAGCCTCCTGCCTCATTGGTTAGGCTTGTCCTTAGGTACTTTATTCTTTATGATGCAGTTGTAAAGGGCATTGTTTTCTTAATCTCACTTTCTGATGGTTGGTTATTGGTGAACAGAAGCAAACAACTTCTGTATATTGATTTTGTATCCTGTAAGATTATTGATTTTGTTTTTAGCTGTAACAGGTTTTTGGTGGAGTGGTGTGGATATTGGAGTTAAAAAATCCCACTGTTCCACTCCAGGTTGTCCCAACACACAAGCCCAGTGTCTGCAAGGGAATTTTACCACGTGCCTTGTAGTGACTCCTGCAGGCTGAGTAGCGCTCCACTTCGGGTGAACTGAATGGGGAGGGCTTGGCTTCTGTGACTGGGTGTGATGTCTGCTCTGATTTTCTGGTGCACGGTTGTTCGGCAAAGTAATTTACTTTCCAGCAATTTCAAGCACACAGAAAACTTGCAGTGTCTGTACAAACACTCTTTACACTAAATGCCCCATGGTCCCACTTTACCACACCGGCCACTTCACACAAAATGCTCTTGGCTTCTACCCCAAATAGGGAGCCACTACCTGACCCTAAATGAGGGAAGTATTAGGGTCTCCACATGATAATCCAGTGCACAGACCCCACACAGCTGTTTCCACTTACCCAAGCTGTGTGCAAATGTCTTTCCATTCTGATCCCATTTCCTTTTTCTGGAGCTGTTCCAGAGACTTTAGCTCAGTTGGGCTCTGCCAGATCTCACATAAGTGGGATCACATAGTATTCATCCTTCTGTGACTGGTGCATTTCATTGAGCAAAATGGCTTTAGGGTCCATCCATGTATCAGGTGCCAGGACTCCCTTGTTCACTCCACTGTGTGGAGACCACACTTTGTTCATCCATTTGTCTGTGGACACGTGGGTCTTCTCCACCGTTTAACCATTGTGAGTCATGCAGTTGTGAACATGGGTGTCCAAATATCCAAGTCTCTGCTTTCATGTGGTTTGGGCAGATGCCCTGAAATGGAATTGCTGCTCATACATTAACTGTATGTTCAAGTTTCTGGGGACGCCCTCCCCACTCCCCACACTGTTTTCAAGAAGGCTGTGGACCATTTTCCTTTGTTTCTTTATATGGCAGAAAAATGCAGTTTATGGATCCATCCGGTTTTATCCATCCATTCATCCCTTGATGGGCGTTTGAGTTGTTCCTGACTTTTTGCTGTGGTGAACAATGCTGCCAAGAACTCGTGGGCCAGTTTCTGTTTTTACATCATTGTCGTGTCTTTGGGATATTATCTAGGAGTGGGTGTATAACAACAATTAGGTTATTGTATTTTATCTTTATGAGGAAACGCCAAGTGGTTATAAACAGGCTGCACGTTTTACATTTCCACAAGCAAAGGTTAGGGGCTCCAATTCCTCTGCATCCTTGGAAACATGTGATTTTCAGTTTTTATGATTATAGCCATTCCCATGTGTGCGCAGGGAATTCTATGTGACACCTTTCCATGTGCTTGTTGAGCATTTGTATGTCTTGGAGTCTCTCATCCATTTAAGAAATTGAGATGTCTTGTTGCACTGTACAAGTTCGTGGTGTATTCTGGATAACATGCTCTTGTCAGATGTACAATGTGCAGATATTTTCTTCTATTCTGTGACTGACTTTTCACTTCTTGGTATCTTTTGACTCAGAAAAGATTTTAATTTGGGGGAAATTAATTTATTATTTCTCTTGTTGCTTGTACTTTGCTTTCATATCTGAGAAACCATAGGTAAATCCAAGGTCGTGAACATTTATCCCCATGTTTTACATATTACACGTATGCCCTTATGTATTTGAGTTAATTTTTGTATGTGATATGAGTTAGGGTTCATTTTCATTCTTCTGCATGTGGACAACTGGTTGCCAAGCACCATTTACTGGAAAGACACTTTTTCTCCGGAATTTAATGTTGTCCACCGTTGTCAGATATCAACTGGCCATTGGTGGTTAGGGCCATTTCTGGGTTTCCATTCAGGTACTTTGATCTGTATATAGACCCTTGAACAACATGGGGGCTAGTGGGGTTGACACTCCGCAGAGTCCCAATATAAATAAAACATTTGACTGCCAAAACTTTGTTATCCTAAAACTGATTGCCTATTTTGACTGGAAGACTTACCAATAATATAAACACTCGATTAACAATATTTTATACATTGTACATATTATGTGCTGTATTCTTACAGAAAAGTAAGCTAGAGAAAAGGAAATGTTTCAAATTGTTGACTTAACATTTTCCCAATATATTTGTAGGTGAAAAATCTGTTTAAGTGGACCTGTGGCGTTCACACACCTACTACCAAGGGTCCACTGTGTATCTTTATGAAAGTGTCACAGTGTTTCATTTACAGTTAACTTTGTACTAAGATTTGATTTTGGGAAGCCCGTGCCTCCAGCTTTGATTTTCTTTTTCAAGATTCCTTACAAGTGCTTATTGGGGTCTCTTGCAATTGCATATGTGACAGTATCAGTTGGCGAATTTCTTCCAGATAGGCTTTGGGAATTTTGAGAGGAAACCACATTGAGTCTGTAGGTTGCATTTGTGCCATTGCCATCTTAGAGATACTAAGTCTGGCATCACCATGGCAGGACCTTACATTTACTTAGCTCTTCTTTATTTTTCCTATTATCACTGTTTTATAATTTTCAGTGTATAATACTTGCACTTTAAGTCTGTTCCCAAGATTTTATTAATGTTGATATTATTTAGTAGATAATTAAAAAATTCCCTTTGTGAGTGTTCATTGCTAAAGTGTGCCAAGAAAAATGTTTGCGTAATGTTTTTGTTTGGTGTAATGTCGCTTAGCTAATTTAGAAGCTTACATTTGGAATATAAGTGTTCAGAGCGTTGGGATTTTATAATGTAGATATTTAGGCCTAATATTTAAGAGATGGCTGATTAGAACACAGTGAAGAGTAGGTTCAATCAGAGGGGTTTTGATTGAAACCAGACAAGAGGAAGAGTAGGGTTTAGAACTATGGATAGGGAAGGGAACCGATTAGGGTTAGGGAACGGGTTAGGGAACGGGTTAGGGAACGGGTTAGGGAACGGGTTAGGGTTAGGGAACGGGTTAGGGTTAGGGAACGGGTTAGGGTTAGGGAACGGGTTAGGGAACGGGTTAGGGAACGGGTTAGGGAACGGGTTAGGGAACGGGTTAGGGTTAGGGAACGGGTTAGGGTTAGGGTTAGGGAACGGGTTAGGGTTAGGGAACGGGTTAGGGTTAGGGAACGGGTTAGGGTTAGGGTTAGGGAACGGGTTAGGGTTAGGGTTAGGGAACGGGTTAGGGTTAGGGTTAGGGTTAGGGTTAGGGTTAGGGTTAGGGTTAGGGTTAGGGTTAGGGAACGGGTTAGGGTTAGGGTTAGGGAACGGGTTAGGGTTAGGGAACGGGTTAGGGTTAGGGTTAGGGTTAGGGTTAGGGTTAGGGTTAGGGAACGGGTTAGGGTTAGGGTTAGGGTTAGGGTTAGGGTTAGGGTTAGGGTTAGGGTTAGGGTTAGGGTTAGGGTTAGGGAACGGGTTAGGGTTAGGGTTAGGGTTAGGGAACGGGTTAGGGTTAGGGTTAGGGTTAGGGTTAGGGTTAGGGTTAGGGTTAGGGAACGGGTTAGGGTTAGGGTTAGGGTTAGGGAACGGGTTAGGGAACGGGTTAGGGAACGGGTTAGGGTTAGGGAACGGGTTAGGGAACGGGTTAGGGTTAGGGTTAGGGTTAGGGAACGGGTTAGGGTTAGGGAACGGGTTAGGGTTAGGGAACGGGTTAGGGAACGGGTTAGGGAACGGGTTAGGGTTAGGGAACGGGTTAGGGTTAGGGAACGGGTTAGGGTTAGGGAACGGGTTAGGGTTAGGGTTAGGGAACGGGTTAGGGTTAGGGAACGGGTTAGGGTTAGGGTTAGGGTTAGGGTTAGGGAACGGGTTAGGGTTAGGGTTAGGGTTAGGGTTAGGGTTAGGGAACGGGTTAGGGTTAGGGTTAGGGTTAGGGAACGGGTTAGGGTTAGGGAACGGGTTAGGGTTAGGGAACGGGTTAGGGAACGGGTTAGGGTTAGGGAACGGGTTAGGGAACGGGTTAGGGTTAGGGAACGGGTTAGGGAACGGGTTAGGGAACGGGTTAGGGAACGGGTTAGGGTTAGGGTTAGGGTTAGGGTTAGGGTTAGGGTTAGGGTTAGGGTTAGGGTTAGGGTTAGGGTTAGGGTTAGGGTTAGGGTTAGGGTTAGGGTTAGGGTTAGGGTTAGGGTTAGGGTTAGGGTTAGGGTTAGGGTTAGGGTTAGGGTTAGGGTTAGGGTTAGGGTTAGGGTTAGGGTTAGGGAACGGGTTAGGGAACGGGTTAGGGAACGGGTTAGGGTTAGGGAACGGGTTAGGGAACGGGTTAGGGAACGGGTTAGGGAACGGGTTAGGGTTAGGGAACGGGTTAGGGTTAGGGTTAGGGAACGGGTTAGGGAACGGGTTAGGGAACGGGTTAGGGTTAGGGAACGGGTTAGGGTTAGGGTTAGGGTTAGGGTTAGGGTTAGGGTTAGGGTTAGGGTTAGGGTTAGGGTTAGGGTTAGGGTTAGGGTTAGGGTTAGGGTTAGGGTTAGGGTTAGGGTTAGGGTTAGGGTTAGGGTTAGGGTTAGGGTTAGGGTTAGGGTTAGGGTTAGGGTTAGGGTTAGGGTTAGGGTTAGGGTTAGGGTTAGGGTTAGGGTTAGGGTTAGGGTTAGGGTTAGGGTTAGGGTTAGGGTTAGGGTTAGGGTTAGGGTTAGGGTTAGGGTTAGGGTTAGGGTTAGGGTTAGGGTTAGGGTTAGGGTTAGGGTTAGGGTTAGGGTTAGGGTTAGGGTTAGGGTTAGGGTTAGGGTTAGGGTTAGGGTTAGGGTTAGGGTTAGGGTTAGGGTTAGGGTTAGGGTTAGGGTTAGGGTTAGGGTTAGGGTTAGGGTTAGGGTTAGGGTTAGGGTTAGGGTTAGGGTTAGGGTTAGGGTTAGGGTTAGGGTTAGGGTTAGGGTTAGGGTTAGGGTTAGGGTTAGGGTTAGGGTTAGGGTTAGGGTTAGGGTTAGGGTTAGGGTTAGGGTTAGGGTTAGGGTTAGGGTTAGGGTTAGGGTTAGGGTTAGGGTTAGGGTTAGGGTTAGGGTTAGGGTTAGGGTTAGGGTTAGGGTTAGGGTTAGGGTTAGGGTTAGGGTTAGGGTTAGGGTTAGGGTTAGGGTTAGGGTTAGGGTTAGGGTTAGGGTTAGGGTTAGGGTTAGGGTTAGGGTTAGGGTTAGGGTTAGGGTTAGGGTTAGGGTTAGGGTTAGGGTTAGGGTTAGGGTTAGGGTTAGGGTTAGGGTTAGGGTTAGGGTTAGGGTTAGGGTTAGGGTTAGGGTTAGGGTTAGGGTTAGGGTTAGGGTTAGGGTTAGGGTTAGGGT